>NW_024040374.1:5564302-6775302 GCF_014851395.1 Micropterus salmoides | reverse complement strand
CCTGTATGAGAGACGCATTATGAGTTTTTGTTTTTGACTGTCTGTGTTGATTTACTCACAGCACAATGTTAACCAATACGGAATCTGTACTTTATTGTGTGCTAACTTGACAAATAGCTGCAACAAGGGACTGTGGGCTCATGGCTGTGCAAATGAGCGTTTGTGTGTTTGTGTGTGTGTATGTGTGTGTGTGTGTGTGTGTGTGGTCTGGTTTATGTCCATCTGTTCCCATCCGAACCTTGTGTCACATCTGGTGTGAACCTGTTTAAGGAACAGAACTGCATCGTATTATTATTGCTTTTCCTCCATAACAAATGTAGTGTGACTAATTCATGTTTTGACTTACTATATGTGACTTTGGTCATCTTGGTTCTGTAAAAAATGGAATTATGTAAAAAACGTCTTTTGCTATTACAGTAAGCTGGTTTAGATGAAAATGGCAAGTTAATTTGTTCTGTCCCTTTAATTAGGCCAAAAAGAACTTCTGAAAATTCCTAACGTTTTTCATTAATTGTTTATACTGAAGAGAAAAGGCAATATGCAAATTGCAATTTTAGATTTTTTTTTTTTTTTTGGGGGGGGGGGGGTATGGGCTAAGTACATTTACTCAAGTACTGTAGTTAAGTACAATATTGAGGTACATGTATTTACTTGAATATTACCAATATGCTTTATCTTTATACCTCTACTACATTACCACAACATTGTGATTCCAGTACTACAGTAATCCATAGTATGATGAGGTTCATAATTAGACTGAATGTCTGAAATCACTCTAACTTTGGAAAGCTGCTTTGAGTGTGTATATACATGGTCGTGTGTGTGCATGTGTATGTGTGTGTTCTGCAGTCTCCTCCTACATGCCCTTCGGCATGTTTGTCTCTAAGCAACAATCCAGAACATGTCACATATGGCAGATTGGCTAGAAATACATGCGTGCGCGATCTCTCACACACACACACACACACACACACACACACACACACACACACACACACACACACACACACCAAGAGAGAGAGATGAGTGATGAACAGTGTCACTGGTCATACTCATGGGGTAGTTTAACCTTTACTGCAGTAAGTAATGAGGAGGTGTGTGTGTTTGTGTCTGTGTGTGATAATCAGAATGCAGGATTGACATTTGAAGGATCCCATCAGTGAGTTGCTGTGGTAGATTGCAGTGTCCAGGTCAGTCCAACTGCAGATCAGCCAAAGGGTTCTGCCTTCTTCATTGGCATCCAGCATATGACTAGTTTACGCGTCCATTCATGCACAGTTTGCATCCCCAGAGGAGTTGAACTGACAGTTCACAAGGAAGGGAAAAAAATGGTCTTCACATATTATAATGGCTGAAGAGGAGAGTTGGTGAAAATATGTAATACATCATCCCCTATCCAAACAAATACATGTGTCCTATTCACCACTGACTTGCAATTTAGATAACTTTTGCAAAATAATAAGATAAAAATGCAATTGGATTCAAGGGAAGTGTTTGCCATGGGGTGACAGCAAGGGTCCCAAGCAGGTGGAGCAGGGCCATAAATCAGAGATGTGGTGACCCACAGGAAACAGACTGGCTGCTAGCACAGTGAATAGTATCTTTCTTTCTCTCTCTCTCAGACACACACACACACATATGTCAACACATACACAGTTTTTGGTGAGGATGTTTTTAATCTAAAAGAGAACGATATGCCTTATAGTTGCAAAAGGAACATAATTGAAAACTGACAATTTCTGGCAACCGGAAGGATTATTCACAAAATGTAACTAATTATGTGTCATGCGTAAAGAAATCTAGATAAAATACATTAATATGATTATTATTGGACTAATACACGGTTACCAAAACCAGAAAAAATACCACAGATGAATAAGAAAAATAAATTAAAACAGAATGTAATATACTGAATTCAGTAACAAATGTTCTCTTTTATTAAAACACTTGTCATGCATGTTTTTTTCCCCTTTGTACATATTCAGATATTTAGCTTGTTTCTTTAAAAATGCACACAAATTTTTTTTAGCTGAGAACACTTTCAAGTTTTGTTCACTGTGTACAGGAATAAATGTGTACCAGCTGACAAATTATTATAATCATTAAAACAAAATTTTAACATATTTTTCAGGAGATTGTTTGATTTAATTTGTTGAGGCTTCACTATTTTATTAAATAAATCTCTGATCGGGGCTAAATAAACAAATGTTCATCTGTGTAAGATATAAGTGACAGTAGATATCAAAAAGATATTGCTGATAAGAAGTGGCATGTCTTTATTCATGTCATTTATTTGCCCAATTTCAAAATAGACAAATTTTAGCCAATGTAATGTATGTACTGAAACAAATGAGATAAAACATGTTAGTCATCATTCCCATTGTTTGATTGTAATTTCATTGTTTTGTTTTTGTATTATAGAAGCAAAACATTCTACCTCCAAATGACCATCGAGGCAAAATCATTATTTGCACCTGTGGTACCTTAATCCATTGTAATGTTCAGGATTTAGCATTGCTGCAGGATCTGTAACAAGCATCCCCAAAGCATCCATTCCAGAGAAGCCAATGTCAAAACCTCAGCAGTACAGTGTTTAACTCTCTTTCATGCATTCCCCCAGTCTGCCATCTGAAACAA
Organism: Micropterus salmoides; assembly: GCF_014851395.1. Classification (NCBI taxonomy): domain Eukaryota; kingdom Metazoa; phylum Chordata; class Actinopteri; order Centrarchiformes; family Centrarchidae; genus Micropterus; species Micropterus salmoides. Next base: position 6,772,665 of record NW_024040374.1, on the reverse strand, counting down.
AATCCAACTGATAACGCAGCATCTTCCTAAGCAGACAATACAGTGTGTCCATAAACATAGTGTGTCACACAAACATGTTAGTTATGCTTTGATCAGGCAAATCTGTGCGTAAAGCAGAACTGAATGGATGCAGTACATGAGTTACAGTAAAAAAGGAAGAGGATAATTTGTACTTTCTTGTCTGACCTCGGAAGGTAACTTCAAGTAGTTCAAATATTTCTGTGTTTATGTTTTATATACAGTATATGTGCTGTGTGTGTGTGTGTGTGTGTCCCTGTGGATGGATGCATGATCTGATGAATTTGAAAAGTGACCTGACAGCAAAGGTGAATTTGTATTTGTGTGTGTGTATGAAATAGACAAAGGATGGAGTGTGTTAATGATCATGTCTGATATCAGATGCCTGTGGTATATTTAAGGCCCCATTTGTGTACAATCTTGTTGCCCCTCAATTTGTATGTATAAAACAGACATTCATTCTCTCTCTCTCTCTCTCTCTCTCTCTCTCTCTTACACACACACACACACACAAAGACACACAAACACAAATGAGGTGACCTTGAAAGGTGTCTGGATAGCTGGTGTGTGTGGGGGGGCGTGTAAATGTATCCCTAGCATTTCCAGCTGAATCAGTAATGAGCATTTCATTACTTCAGCCTCAGTTCCCCAGGGAAGAACACACACACACACACACACACACACACACACACACACACACAGAGCAGGAAGAGCATGGAAAAGGTAGCTGTGGATTATACTCTCAGCAAGTGCTTATCAGAATCAAATTATAAAGTGATAGCAAAATAAAAAAGCTTGGAAAGAAAGAAAGAAAAAAAAGAAAGAAGGCCATGGACTGTGAACATCATAGTAAATGAACAGTGGTAATATATCGAAATGACAATGGCAATTGCTATGGTAATATACGATATGTTCAACTTGGTGATGATGAACTTATATATAGTATAGTAATATAATTCTGATATTCTGCTCTTTTCTAGAGACTCAGACAATTTAATGATTCTGGTTTGTACTATTATAAATTAATAATAATTGTGTATTATAAAAAACATTTTTGAAATTTACAATATTATGTTATAAGGCATGACATGTCACAAGCAAGCACTTTGGTTTTAGCTACCAACTGGTTGTGCAAAGGAAGCTCTCTGCTACCACTGTGCTGATTCTGCAACAAAGCCAATATGTAATTCTTCACTGCCAAACTCTATCACTTCATCTCAGCACAGCAATGAAAACAGTTCTAGCACAATGACGGAATTTACTTTAAACAAGTTAAAAAACTACTGCCATGCTAACTAATTGTGAGACTGTCTAAAGCTAAATGCTAACATCAGCATGCTAACATGCTTACAGGAACAATGCTAACATGTTAGCAGGTATAATGTTTTCCATTTTCACTGTCTGAGTTTAGCTCATTAGCATGCTAACATTTGCTAATTTTCAATAAAACACAAAGTACAGCTGAGGTTAGTTTTGCAGATATTGAAAAGTTAAGTGATAACTAATGTCACTGGGATTCATCCTCCATAAATGAGGATAAAATAAAATAAATTTCATGGCAATCCATCAGTTGTTGAGATATTTCAGTCTGGATGAAAGCGGTGCACTGACCAACCTTGCCATCCCTAACCATGCCGCTAGAAAAAAAACCATGTTATATAAATCTGTTTCTTCAAGAATCTCTTCATGTCGGGTTGGCAGAAAAGCAGGCAGGTGGTGACACTATTTACGATGAAAGGTCAATCAATACATGGTTGCTCACCTGAAATAGTGAAATACTGTTAGTGCTGTAATGGAGAGCTAAATTATGTTAAAGTGTTTATATTATAAACAGTGTCAGGCAAGTTACTGAGAAATTGAAATAAGTTAGTTACATATTACTTCTTAAAAAATTACAATACTTATTACTGGGTATTAAAAGTAAATAGTTACGTTACACGTTACATTAGTATATTACTTTCAAGGCTGGAGTTTTTTTCTATACTGTGCTGATTTAGCAGAAAGCTTTTTGCTGGTCGCATAAAGTTTACAACGGATTACAATGCATCTTAGACTGTGAAACATAATGGCAATACTTAACATTTGTGGAAAGAACACCTCACTCCCTTGTTCTAAATTCCTCCTTTAGCTTTTATGCTAACAGCTGACTTGAACAACATAAGGTCTGGTGCTGCTGACCTGAGCTGCCTCTGACTTGCCGCACAGTCACGTTCTCATGTAGAAGGACAAAAAAACGGTGTTCTAGTAAAGCGTTACTTGGATAAGTAACAGTAGACAGTAATAATATTACTGTTTTGGAAATAGTAATCCCTTACGCTACTAGTTACTGGAAAAGTAAAAATATCACAGTAACTTGTTGCCCAACACTGATTATCAACTGGCTAATCAAGTAAAAACTTGTATTTATTTATAATTATTTGTGTATTTAATAAACCAACAGCTAGGTCAGAAGACCTAGCTTGCATCATCTGCTCCTCTGGTCCCGAATTGAGACTGTGTGGTTAGTGCTTGTTTTCAAATGGCTATATTAACAGTTTTTGGTTTGACTTGCAGTGAAGCATCTTCCAAAGGTCCCACTCACTGTGGTTTAGCACAGCCTCCAGTGGAATCATAAAACCTTTGGAGGAAACGCGCAGACAAAGCTGAAGACTGCAACGTGAATGCAGCTAGGGGCTGACTGTGATTGGAGATGGATGAAAGACTAAAACCAGCACAGTGATCTTCAAGTAGTTGAAGGTTGTACATCAACAAAGGCCAATGGGGGTGTTGTGTAGTATGTGAATTTGAATATATGAGGTGCAGCTGGAGAAAGGTAAACAAAGCAAGGGTAACAGGCTTCTTTCAGAAGCTCAAATAGGAATAACAGCATCACTGCAGAGAGGAGGATTAATAAACAGATAATGTCTAATCAGATTTACATGAACAAACAGGTGTAGAGATAAGCAGAAAGTCAGGTAGAAAGACAGGCAAGCAGAAATAGGCAAACAGACAGGCTGACAGACAGTCAGGAGGGAGAGAACAGGACATGACAGCAAGGAGATGCTTGATAGAAGATATGGGTATGTTGATAGCTTGAGTGCAAGGAGTCAACAATGCATGCAGTTTATTCACCAGAATGTGCAGCATTTTATGTAAAGTTCAATTTCTTTATCTCTCTCAGGGTGTGTTCAACAAAACAGAGTCAATTTGAATGAGAGTCTCAGTGAGAGCAAAGTGAATGTGTAATTTTTTATTGAGCCGTATCTCCTATCCTTTTAAGTCTACTGCTTTTTAACCATTGCCACATGCTGAACACACATTCGCACTCACACACACAGCATGTGAGCCCTATCATTTATGATTTCCCTTTCTCTCTGCACCCACTGTTACCCCCTATCGCCCTCTCCTGTATTTGCTCCTCTCTATCTCCTTCTTCTCCCAGCTTGATTTCTGTGTGTGTGTGTGTGTGTGTGTGTGTGTGTGTGTACCAGTTCTAGACAATATGCCCCAAGCTGTGAGACTTAGGCAATATAAACAAAATAAAACCAAAGAACCAAGAACAGACAAAGAGGAGCAATGAAAAGAGATAAACCAGCCACATTGTCAATCACACACAAATCTCAATGATCATACAAATGTAAATCATATGCTATTAATTTAGTTTTCCAAGTGCATTTTAGAGGAAACATAATTGCTGCCTAGACCAACTTCAACTGAAAAACATGACATCCATACCAGATAAAAGTCAGCGTGAGCCGGTTGGAGACTTTGCTTCCTGCGTACCAAGTTGTTGTTGCAGATATTGTAGGGAAAACAAATACAATGTGTTGATGGTGAACATGTTGCTGGGACAATAAGTAAGGACAATTTATGTTGTTAACAGCTGACAAATCTGTTCTATATGCAGTAAACATTTTCTCATTAAAAAGCAAAAACTAGATTTCTGTATTTACGAATGCATATCGCTTATTAACTGTACATAAGAACAATTCTTAGGGCCTGTGTCCACCAAAGCGTTTTTTACCTGCTGAAAACGGCAGCTACTGTTCTGAAAACGCCTAGCTGGGAGCGCTAGGGTGTGCTCTGGAGGCGCAGCAGGGTTTTTTCGAGATGCCGATTTCCGTGGTGGTGATGTGCTGCAAGTAGGCTACTTAATTTTACTGAATGTAAAACTGTCACCACAAAGTACGTAGGCCTACTTGCTCTGGCCCTTGCTCTGCATGAAGAGAAGGCTGAAACATGTAGAGCGAGGGTATGGACTCGCCATTCGTGGATTCAGGAGATTTTGCAGACAAGAAATACCTCAGCGTTTCGTTCAAGAGCTGAGATGGCTCGGTGTGGTGTTTGTCCCACCCCTCCTGCACTGTGGTTGGACAGCTGGGTAAGAAGTGACAGTGAAGAAGGCAGCGTTGTTCCTAAATTTGAATATTTTTCAACTCTCAGTGACTGGAAAAAATCATTGCAATCAATTGAAAAAAAGGTTCTAATTCTTCTGTTGTTAGAAATAAAGCATGATAGGAAGAAAATGCTTCACTCTTTATTTCCAGAGTAAAGCTGCTGTATCAGTGATACTGACTGCATTTGTGTTTTACACCCTAATGTTCTCCAGGGCATGCGTGTGCAAATAAAGCAGTTTCATTTTATAGCACTGATCAATCCGATGCAAAGGTTTGCTCTGGGAACTTTTATAGTCTTGGGTGCAGATTACGAGCCTCGACAGACTTTTTATTGTTCTTTCTGGCTCCCTTTAGACAGATGCTTACAAATGCAGATCCAACTATCCTCAGGCAGATGGGTAACATGTTCAAGTGCTGGAAAACACTGGCCTTTCCCTTTAAGATGAAATAGCTTCTAAACGCTTTGTGAATATGGCCCAAGGGAAGAGGGGGACAGGGCAGAGGAGCAAGGCAGAGATGATGGAGGGAAGCAGGATAAAATAGAATATAAATAGAACATGGTTCAGCAGTATACAATATCCTGTTGTATGTCCATTATTTAGTGGAGGATTATGATAAGAACCAGATACTGACAAAGTTTTAATTGAAAATTAAACTATGCTTAACCAGATTCTAAGGTATTGTAACACAAAGGAGGTGATGACATTACAGAAAGCACAATGAAAAAATACATTATGTTACTTGGCCAAGAGAGACGGGACAAAATTCCATACCTCAACTTGTTTCTATTTCTAAACCTGTCTTTCTTTGTCCCTCCCTCTCTTCCCTTCTTCCTTTGTTCATTGTCATCAAATAAGGACCCATGAGAGGACAGACCACCTGGTAACCATGGTTACAGGGATTGAGTGTCTCTCACGACTACACATTCACACATTCCTACATACATACATACATACATACACACACACACACACACACACACAAATATAACAAAGATGCAAAGACTTCCTGAATATATAAGTGTTATGATCTGCTGGAACAGTTTTGGTTATTAGCAAAATATTGAAGATATTTTAGAAATGTTAATAAAGTTGTTAAGGGGCAGCACCATGGAATCAGGGACCAATAACCAGACGTGATAATCAAACGTTTTGTCCTTCTCTCAGTAAAAGAACAGTGGAAGCCGTGTCGTCTACTGCAGGTATGGGGCTGTTATGCAGCCTCCGCCAGGATCCAAAAATGTGTCCGGAAAACACAAAACAAAAAGAGAAACAAAAGAAAAACAAAGGAAAGCAGTCTGCTCCCGACCGGCAATTTAGACCAGCACAGAAGACAAAGTTCAGCACTGAAAGGGAAAACACCTCATGCTCGCAGAGATAAATTTTATACTTTTACATGCTTTTTTTTGTGCACAGGCTGCTTTGTTATGAGGTCCCCAATGTTATATTAAAGGTTACGTGTGTAAGTTTTAGTGACATCCAGTGGTGAGGATTGCGAATTGCAACAAGCTGCTCACTCACCGCTCCACCCACCCCTTTCCAAGCGCGTAGGATAGCAACGATGGCTGACACAGGACAAAAGATATCGTCGTCTGAGACAACAGAGAGTAGCCAGTCAAGAAATTATATTTATTTAATTATTCAGTCAAACCATATGGTATTGTGAATATTATTAATTGTTCAACAACAACAGCAACATCAAGAAATGAAGTGCTACATGATGTCGCAGACTCCTGTAATACATTGTTTTACTGTACTGTAATCATTAGTATGTTATCATACTGTAAGCATTTTACTACATCTTGGGAGGGTTGGCTAATCTGGACTAACATATCAAAGTAAATGAAGAACATCTCAAAAACTATTTCATCTAATGCAAGTTTGACCACTGACAGATAAATGTAAGTCTCACTGCTTCTGCACCACAGTCCATTATAAACCACACAATAAATTAAGTTTACAAAGACCGACACATTTCTGTCCACGTAGCAAAGCCAAAACAGCGCTGGAGAATAACTACATGAAATTACAATCCAACTACATATTTTTTCTACCAGGGCAGTAAAAGTTTAGCTGGCTGATCTGAGCTTCCATGCTGTAGGCTACTGTTTTATTGGCAGTAATACTGATCAGCTCATTGTCTCACAAACGTAAGCGGCAAATTTTTCTCTGTACAGCCGTGTGTCCATTTTTGGACCCGCGGTTATGTAGATAGAAATGGCTCATTCTAAAGTAATAAAAACATAACGGTTCATTATGTAAGGTCTTTTCAACACGGCAGCTAACGACATGCAGTCCACTAACACCCTTAAACAACCAGCTCACAGCAAAACACAGGCTCCACGTAAGGATACAAAACAACAGGTTCAGATGATGTTGAGTAAGAACAAAGTGAGCATTAGTAAAGCTGGAGAAACACGAGAAAGTCACATTAGGTTGCAGGGTAACGCCGAGCAGTTGCTAATGTTATCCGGTGCAAAGATATATAACGTTAGCTTTCCACATTACACCAACTAACGCGACCTGTGTTACTATCCTGTGTACCACTGTTGATTTAGCCTGCAAGAAAGGATGTAACGGTAACAAGCAAATGTGGAGTGATTTGTTTACTAACGTCAGCCTATAACGTTAGTGATGCAGCCAGGAGCAGCCAGCTAACGCTACAGTAGCTCGACCTGCCGCTGTTTGCTTCGTAACATTCAGTTTATGTTTATTGTGGTTTTTATATACAGTCTACCTCTCCACCTCAGTCGCTGTAACTAACGTGACCCACATAACATAAAACCATGCAACAACTGTCAGATAGCAGCTGTCACTCTGCCTTTTTCGGGAGTATTGAGCCGATATGCGGCTTGTTGCACTGAATGAAAGGTATGGCGCTGGTGTTGATCTGCCTCTGAGACGGGAACGTTGAAGTAACAGAGTCTGAACATGTCTGAGTGAAAAGTCACAGCCTGCATGCTGGTGTTCCTGCGTTTATTGTGGTATTTCAGTATGAAACTGGTTGTGTTTCGGATTATGCTCGCTCATGAGTTCAAGCGAGCACGTGTATCTCAGAACTGCACTGCTAGTGGTCGCTGAAAACTAGATAATGCCCCTTTAAGTTAAGGTTTCTTAATGGAAAAGAATAGGTGCATTCCAGACTATTTTGACATAGTGGTTGTAATGTGACTCATGGATACCTGGGGGACATAGTATCCCCACCTCTGCATCCACCACCACATCACAGTTTAAAGCAAAGCAATTATGTTGACACAGCATTTCCTTTGTTACATGGAAGAGAAGAGAAAAAAATTTATGCTGTGATTACATTTACATTATTGACATTATAGGACCTGTATCTGTCTAGGGAGACAGAGAGATCGGAGAAGGAGCAGTTGAAGAAGGGATTAGGCAAATCTGAAGAAAAAATCAATCTGTTTAATCTCGGTGAATTCAAGAGACGAGGAAGATAAGTGACTGAAGGAAGAAAGAATAGCAACAGAAACATTTAGCATATCAGGTCATAACTTCTGCTAAATCCGTTAGCTAGTTGGTCAGTTAGCCGTGCAGCTAACTTAGAGGCCGTATTAGTTGAATCTTTGACATGATGTCAGAACTATTAGTTGTACTAATATTCTGTTGATAATGTAAGTTAATTTTTCTATTGTTTTAAACAAAAATTCTGGCAAAGTCTTATAGACATTGTACATTTAATGGCATCTGTGAGATGCATTTCTGTGATTATTATGTCATCATGTTAAAATAGATAATAATAATAAACAGCTGGTAAAGTATGAAAGGTGTATTTGAATGCTGACAGCAATTCACCTCCGAGCATTTTGAATAAAATATACCTTTTATACCTAACCGTAAGTATAACAACAATTTTCAAAACAACAAATGACTACAATGTAAGAGAAGAAAACGACAGTATCTGCTTTTCTGGCTCGACTTCACCGTCTCTTCCTTATTACATGGCACAAATAATGCTAACTTAAGCTCTCTGCTTTTAACTGCTCATATGTCGAGGCGCCTGCATTTTTTCCTGGCTTTTGATCTGTGAATAATGTTTGCCAAGTGAGTCTCCCTCCCTGGCTGAGATCAATTTAAAATGGACTTAAATCAAATAATAAAAAGCTGTAAACTGTCTCAGCATGACTAAAATATCATCTCACTGTTAAATGACCCACATAAATAAAACAAAGGCTTGGCATTGAGATGGTGACGTTTTGAGGTTTGATTTCAGCTCCCGGCTGATATCACCTGACACCCACCTCCACCTCTCTTGACCCTTTTCAGTATTGAACAAAGCCCAAATGTCATAAGAATTAATTACAGGATAGTAAAATATTTTCTTCATCCCTGCAGCCCAGAGATAAAGAGAGAGAGAACTTCAGCTCAATCGTGTATTAAAGATAACAACGGGTTGATATTGAGAAAGACATTATATGTCAAGAAGCAGCATGCTACTTGATTCGTTTCAGCCATTCAGACAGGGAACTGGGCCATCCATAAAACATACTGGATTACACACAAAGACATTGCAGCAACAGATGCACCGCCTGCATACACACAAACACACTTAAATCTGACACTTAAAGCATATACTGGGCACAAACAAGAGGCCATACCCATGAATGTGTGCATACACATCCACACATTCGCAAACATTTTCACTCTCACGAAAGCACAGGTTTATTTTTATGCTCTTCCTTTCCTGTGAAATAATAAGCTCCACATTTCAGCGATTCAGATTTAGAGGAGTGATTTGTAGCCTGAATTTAAAAAGAGAGAGCGAGTCAGGGAACGGGACAGGCTGATTTAGTGGCAGATCTATCAACAAAAAATGTACAGTGCAGCCATAAAAAGTACAAATAACTTTAAAAAACAAATGACCATCTGTGGTCTGGTTGATACTGCATCACTCTTTCAGCTTCAGTGCGTGTGAGGCTTGTTTATATGCATAGAGATGCCATCAAGTGAGGAGACTTGCAGAAAATCCCCTTTTGTCACTTATTGTGATTCTTTATCCAGGAATTCATTGTGGCTTGAGAGACACAATTCCCACATGCTGCCACCAGCTCTGTAAATCATAACCAGCAATTTTCTCTGTAAATAGCCCATGTGCCAGTTTCAGGCCCAGCGGGAAGCTGGAGTTTCCACAGATGTGACACATCAAGGTTAGTCTAAAGGGTACAACAAATGTACCAACAAATGCCATACTTTTAGAGCTGTTAAATAAGGGGGTGATGCAGTATATGAAGACAAACATGTGGGTGGCATAAATGTTATATTTTGTCATGAACAGAGTCTTCAATTCATACTAGAGGTCTTTTAACGGTGAATGTGTTGTGATGTTTTAAAAATAATCCTGATGTGCACATAATGGTTTTTGTTTTTTTAAATCTTGACTGAATTATGTGAATAAATCAAATTTTAAATTATTATTGCTTACCATTTGCAGTGAAATACTGTGGTTTTTAATTCTCTCAATGAAGAAAAGTTGAACTATCACCAAAAGTTTATAGCGTAAGAATAAGTCTTAAATACAGCTTTGTTCTTCTTTGATTTAACTCAATGGTCTTATTTTGGATACTTTAGTAAATGTCATAACTTTGATACAAAGATGACACTAGCCCACGGCTACATCAAATCCCTGAACTTCAATAGCAGTCTTTACATAACTACATCAGAGCACATTTAAGACAATAGGATACATGCGTTGGGGCTTTTATCTCTCCTACCTGCTCTGAAGAAACTCTCATACTGTCTCAAGGCTTTTTTGTTGTTTGGTAGTTGGAACAGTTGGCAAACCCCATTAGGGTTCTGCACAGGCCTAAAATTAAAAATCAAACACAACCTGCAACCAACCCAACAGAACCAATCACAACTCACCTGCCCAGAGCCATAATGAGCCACCCAGTCACCCGCTGACCGCTGCATTGGTGTCGGCGGGTGACCGATTCGTAAGTCGGGAAACTGGGTCGGGGACCCCGCAGCTGTACAGACGCAGGTGGGGTCACGACAGCAACCACATCAGCTGCGCACAAGGCAGGGCCACATAAGCAGCGGCCGCCCCCCACACCGTCCCGTGGGAGTGGGCGCACCGCACACTCACAAGGAGGATCACTCAGCCAAAACACTCACTGACTGAGTGAGTCAGAGAGAGACGGGAGACATCCCACAGGTAGAAACGGACGAAAGAGCATGGGGACGACAAGCAGGCCGCTGTGCAGATCGTCCACTGTCATCCCACCGTACAATGCCACTGAGGAGGACGCCCCTCATGGAGTGCGCTCTGATGCCATTCGGGGGAGACTCCCCGGCAGACACGTAAGCCTGGGAAATGGCATCGCACAGCCAGTGAGACAGGTGCTGCACCAACGGGAGGTCCCTCGGACTGCTCCCTGTAGTGCACAAACAGACACTGCGAACGGCGCCAGGCGGCCGTGCGCGCCACATAGCAGGACAGTGCTCGCACCGGGCAGAGGAGGTGGGACGTGGCGTCCTCTGCCGACCCATGGGGGGGAAGGAAAAAAGCCAGAGAGGGTGATGACCCACGACCGAAAGGAGCTTGTAAAGCTTTTAGGCATGAACGTCGGGTTAGGGCGCAGGATAGCCAAGCTGCTGTCACGCTGAGTCGCGCTGAATCCTGAGCCACGACGGAGCCTCTTTGAGAGGGCAGCCAGACCGCTGACCCTCTTGGCCGATGTAAGAGCCAGGAGCAAGGCGATCTTAGCTGAAAGGAATCTCGGGTCCGCCGTCTTCAAAGGCTCATACGGGGCTTGGGTTAACGCATGTACAACCAGCGCCAAATCCCACTGTGGGGCAACAGGTCGCGTCACTGGCCTGCGCCTTCGCACCCCTCTAAGGAAGCGCTTCACCAGGGGGTGGGAGAGCACAGTCCTGTACCCGAAGCACTCGTGACAGGACGAAATGGTAATGGTGGCAGTTTAGGTGGCAGTGTAGGTTTAACAGTACTGAACGCCAGCCCCTGTCCATGAGCAGCTGGAGGAACGAAAGCACCGCCGGGAGCGGACAGGCGACCGGATCCGTCCCCTGGTCCAGACCCAGCGCTGGAAAGCCAACCACTTAGAGAAGTAAGAGGACTGAGTGGAGGCGGCTCTCGACTCTTGGATGGTGCGAACCACCTCACGGGAGAGACCTAATCCCTCCAGGCGTCGCCTGTCAGCGGCCAGACCCAGAGAGGCTGGTCGAGCAGCGGGTAACTCCTGATCGTACACCTTGCCTGAGAGAGAGCGTCCTGGCGGGGCAGCAAGGACGCGCTAATGCGCTCCGGGGCCACCAGAATCACCGGCAAAGATGAAAACTGCAGGCGATCCAGGAGGCGCGGGATCAGCCGCACCGGTGGGAAGGCATACAGCAGCCGGGGAGGCCAAAGGGGGTGAGCGAAGGCATCCACCCCCAGCGGGGGGGCATCCTACGGGCTCTGTGAAAACCAAAGGGCGCACTGAGCGTTCTCCTTGTTGGCAAACAGGCCCTGGCGGTTCATGTAGGCAGCTGCAGCCCTGTTGTTGGTGCGTTTAGATGGAGAGGCCTGCGGCCCTGCCACAGACTGCCCACCACCTGAGAGAGGCAGGTCCCGCCCCAGCCCTTCAGGGAGGCGTCTGTGAAGACCGAGATGTGGGACGTGACCCTGCCCAAGGGGACCCCGACTGAGAGAAAGAGAGGGGGTCCCGCCAGTTGGCCAGATCCAGGGCCACAGACAGGGGAACGGAGACGCGGCGCCGTCTGTCTCACCGGGTCGACACGCAGGTGGATGAACCACCGCTGCAGCCTCCTCATGTGGAGAAGGCCCAGGGGAACCACCACATGAGCCGCCGACATGAGGCCCAGGAGCCTCAGGACCGACAGAGGTGCCACCGCCGCAATATGGTGGAGCAGCTCCATCAGAGCATCCGCGCTCTCCGGAGAGAGGAGTCCAGTACCACGCCAAGGTAGGTGAGTCTCTGGGAGGGGAGAGGAGCACTCTTCTTCCAGTTCACCATGAAGCCCAGGTAAGACAGGTGTGCGACTAGCTGGGCCGTCTGCACCACCGCTTTGTCCCGGGACGGCGCCAGCAGCAGCAGGTCGTCCAGGTAAAATAGGACCCTGATGCCAGACCGCCGCAGCGGCTCCAGGGTCGTCTCGACACACTTGGAAAAAGTGCGCGGGGCCAGGGAGTAACCGAAGGTCAGGCGGTTGTATTGGTACTGGGCGCCCTGGAATGAAAACTGCAGAACTTCCTGTGTCCGGGAATGACGAACACATGAAAGTACGCGTCGTTCAGGTCGATGGAAGAGAGCCAGTCTCCCTGGCGCACACACTCCATCAACTGTTTTACTGTTAACATGCGAAAAGGTCTCACCATAATCGCCGTGTTGAACAGTGACAGGTCCAGGATGGGCCTCGCACCGCCCGTCTTCTTCCTGACCAGGAAGTAGCGGGAGTAGAACATATTATTATTATTCCTGAAGCTCCGCTCCAGAGGGTGGCGTTCCGGAAATCCGGTCCAATTACTAATTACTTGTTAAAAATTGTAATCAGTAATGTAATCCAACTACCAGAAAATAAAAGTAATGTAACCTGATTACTTTTAGTTATTTCAATACCAAATATGCAAATAAAGACAAGATGCGTTGTCACTCAGTGTATTTTTAGAGAAACATACAATTATAAAATGTCCCATTCCCATGAAATCTAAATCGATGTTTAGGATTAATGTTTTTATATGATGCCTTGCACTAGGCCTATAACTCATACAACAGGATCTGGCCCATCAATGACAAAAAAAATTTGTTTTGTAGGTATTATTGAAGACATTTTAGAGTGTGTCATTTCCTGGAAAATTATTTTAAAATGTTGATGAATCATCCTGCAGTGGGGGGCCTGCATTCATTTAGTGTCCAATGAAAAACTTTTTTAATTTTTATGACTGCTGAAAAATAGTGTTTCTAGGACCGGGCACCACAGATTGCTGGACGAAAGCACACCTATTCACTGATTTTACGCAAACTGGATCATGTTTGATAGAAAATATTTCCTGACCCACACAGGGTCTGCATGAATGGGAGGGGGCGTAACCACATTCAACTACTGGCTATACTGGCAATCAATATCTGCGACAAACCCCTCACTAGCTGTGTGTTTTTACAGGAAACACGTAATTAGCAAATAGCAATCTGCTTTCCGTTTAATGGAAACTTTGTCCTTAAAGTAATCCCTATGTGTAATCCCCATTATTACAAAATGTACGTATAATCTGAATAAGTCTTTATTTATACAGAATACAGTTACTTTATTTTTGTGTCCTGATTACGTAACGCTGTTACATGTAATCTGTTACTCCCCAACCCTGGATACCAGTCCATGGCCCAGGGGTTGGGAACCACTGACATACAGTTTAGTGTCATAGAGGACGAACAAGCTACACTCGTGCTTTGTGTCACTGTTGGATATGCACTTATGACTCTAGTAATGATGAGGGTAGTGCAGAGATAATTAATGTGACGATGACCTTTGACCCTATTACATCCTGCCCTCAGGGATCCCATCACCCTATGACATCACTGGCATGTTGTGATCATGAGGGTGACCTGACCTCTGAGAAGGAGATGATGCAGAAGAATGAGCCTTGGTCTTGTAAATTATGACAATCAATCCTGTGAAGCAAAAACGCCTCCAACAATAAAACCTATTCTATTATATCCCAGTACAAGTTCCATTCTATACAGTAAAAACTACATAAAACACCACCAACAAACAATATTATGACGTTATTGGTTTGACCTGAAAATAACTGACCTGGTCCATCACCTATACGACCATAGAATAACTGACCTTGTCCATCACCAATACAACCATAGAGACTCCTGTCACAAACCACTTGGGTGTCCATCACCACAGGTGACCAGGTTTTCTCGTACTGTATGTTGACTGGTTTATCAACTTTTTTTCAGCTAAAGATAGACACATACAGTAAAGCTTTCTGTAAGAGCTGCGATATGTGAGCTGCCTTTGAGGACTGTATGTCCGTCAGGCCTTTGGTTGGAGATGAGATTGATTTCTGACAAAATGCTGAAGTGCTCTTTTCACTTCGAAATACTTCATATTTGAAACCAAGTGCTTCAGTGCTTATTGGTTAAAATTCAAATTCCTCTCATATTTTACAAACCTCTACAAAGCAGAGGAGTTTTTGGAAACTCCACCTAAAAACTGCCCACTCAAAAAGATGTTTTGCATTTATTTACCCCATTCAAATGTCAACAGCTGACTGACTTGTTGAAGCCATTTCACTTAGCAACATCACAGGCCCTTTACCTCTTCCCCAGCATCAGAGGATTTTACATTTTAACAACCCAAGACTATACAGTGCTCTAAAATAGACTTCTCACATTGATAAGGGTAGTACAATTAAAGAACCCACTTATTTTTTGGATACATCATCCCCATATTGCAGGTGGATCTGCAGAGGAAACACTGGACACTAAAATGTTAATGTCAAGGACACAACACCTTACATTTGGTTAATAACCTCAATGTAGAACAAAATTTTCCCATTAACAATTAAAATTATAGGAAATGTTATCTAAATTTGCTTTGTGCGATTGCCTCAAAGCTAATAGGTGTCCACAGATCTCCCTGTGACACACATGTATACGAATAAGCATGATGCATAAGTCAAGAAATAAATGAATAATTACAGTTTATTTTTGCATCTCTGCTTTTGGGGTGACCTGGTTGTTAGTGCATCCTTTATCCCAGCCGAGGAGGAAACAAACTGCTGAGACCATCAGAAAGAGAGATGGAAAAAGAAGGGGGGAGAGAGAGAGAGGGGAACATAGTTGAATCCATCTCTCAGTGCTATCCCTCCCTCTGGGCATTTCCCTGCTGGCACAAGATATGTGGAGACTACAGCATTTTAAAACCTCCACCATGCTGATGAACTGTGTGTGTGTGCGTGTGTTGTCTTTTATTTATGATGTGTGTGTGTGTGTGTGTGTGTATATATAGGATATATATATATACACTGATGTGTTATGTATGAACACCCTATATTTGCACAAGCACAAGATGAGCTTGCAAGTGTGCATCAATTTGTGTGTATATATGAGTGGGTGTATGTTTGCTAATGTTTGTTTCTCTATTTTTGTGTGTAAGCTTGTCTACATGTGTGTGTGTGCGTGTGTGTGTGCATGACTCACCGTTCTCCTCACCAGATGCTTCACAGCCATCTTCATCATCACAGTCATCTCCGCTGCCTCTCTCTGTCTGCGCGCTCCCTCCCTCCTCTTCCTCCAACTTTCCTCTGGTTTTACTTGCCCAGCCGAGCTCCACTAACAGCTCCTACATAAAACACACACACATACAAATGTCCATACAAATTACAATTCAATACACACACAAACACTCATATTTACATAGTACATTTATGGTCACCAAAGGATGAATCTTAAAGTCTTTAGTGATCCCCTGATTTTTCCTTTAGTGCTGCCATGAGGTTGGCATGTGGTTTTGACTAAAATGACTATTAGATGGATTGCCGTTAACAGACATTGAAGTCCGCCTCAAGATAAACTGTTATCACTTTGGTGAGCCACTGACTTCTCATCTAGCACATTTATCAGGTCAAAATTGCAATTTGTCTAATACTTTGGTCAGTTACTAAATAAATGCAAAACTAATAATATTCCTATCAGCCTCAGCTGTACTTTGTGTGTAGTGCTAATTAGGTAATTTCAGCACGCTAAAAGGCTTAACTGAGATTGTGAACGTGGTAAATATTACTGGTGAAACATCAGCACGTCACTGTAAGCATGTTGTCATGCTGGTGTTAGCATTCAGCTCAAAGCACTACTATGCCTATGTATAGCCTCACAGAGCTGCTAACGAGGCTATAGCCTAGACTGAGTTTACATTTTAGGCATTTAGCTGACCTTAGAATGATTTACAGTGAATGCCAAGAAGAATAAACTCACAAATCACAAACATTGCAAACATGATGTTTTCTGTTATATTTTGCCACCTAAAGGTACCGAATGGCCACAAAAACGTCCCTGCACAAACACAGAAAAATGTAAAAAAATAATAATAATAAAGAACAAGAAAAAAACCACAAACACACACACACACACACACACACACACACACACACGTCAGAGATCAGACTAAAGGGTAATTGAGGCCATTCTGTCTCTGCGTAAATCCATATTATCTACTGGTCAGTCACAGCGTTGATGCTGTGGCATGTTGCATAATTGTGATGCTGGGTGAAAACCTTATGTCTCAACTAATGATGGAAAGAAAAACATCCAGCCAGTTTTTAAGTCAGATATTGGGTTTTGGCCTTGTTTCAATCAATGGTTGTAGTTTAATTAACTCATAAAAGGACAACACAAACTTTTTGTTCAAGTAAGAAACTATGTAACACCAAAATTGGAGATTTCACATTTAACAGTGACAGGAACATATAATTAGTTCACAGTATGATAAATGTGTATTGTGTATTGAGTTAAGGTGGGTAATATATGAATTCCAGCTGAGGACAGAGATAAGAAAGAGCCACTAGTTTTAAAAAACAAAAAGATATATTGTGCTGACATTTTATGTTATTTCCCCTTAAGATAACATTTCTATATTAGATTTCAACATCTATCATAATGATTTATATTATGTTACACTGGTAAAATTTCTGGCAAATTAAATACTATAAAGGCCAAACTGAGAGCCAACTGTTTTGGATTTTCTATTCATTGTCATTGTCATGCAGGGTAAGAGTAGTTTTAAAATTGCTTCCCCGCCTAAGATGCTTATTGCTTGACAGCCAAAATCCATTTTACTTTCTAGTTTTAAAAAATGTCTTATGATATGATAATGATATGCTATGACATGATAATTATTATATTTGGCCTTGCAAATAAAATATTATAAAAATAATAATAATCCTTATTTGTAGAGCACTTTTCAAAAACAAGTTACAAAGTGCTTTAACAAGTGTAAAGAATAATACAAAAAAAAAAAGATAAGAGCATGAAAAATTAATATAAATTAGTAAAATACAATAAAATAAAAGGGATAAAATAAAGTCAAATAAGATCGGGAAAGGCTCTCCTATAAAAGTATGTTTTAAGAAGGGACTTAAAAGAGTTCACTGACTCAGCCGACCTGATTTCCTCGGGCAGGCTGTTCCAGAGCCTCGGGGCCCTGACAGCAAACGCTCTGTCCCCTTTAGTTTTCAGTGGAGACTCTGGAACAGACAACAGACCTCTGCCCGAGGATCTCAAGGTACGTGCTGGTGTGTATGGGACTAAAAGTTCAGAAATATAACAAGGCGAGAGGCCATGAAGAGCTTTAAAAGTGATCAATAGAATTTTAAAGTCAATTCTAAAACATACTGGGAGCCAGTGTAATGAAGCTAAAATAGGAGTAATGTGGTCATATTTCTTTGTTCTGGTTAAAAGCCTGGCAGCTGAGTTCTGGACAGTCTGGAGTCAATCAATAGATTTTTGGGTTAAACAGGTGAAAAGGCTGTTGCAATAATCCAGGCGTGATGAGACGAAGGTGTGTAAAATGGTCTCGGTGTCCTTAAAAGTTAACATAGATCGAATTTTAGCTATATTTCTAAGTTGATAAAAACATGATTGAACAAGCTTTTTGGTGTGCTGCTCGAAATTTAAATTACTATCAAACCAAACACCAAGATTCTTTGCCACAGGCTTAATGTGATTTACTAGGGAACCAGCAGATGGCAGTATTTGATTTGCCATCTGCTGAGACCCAATGACCAGGATTTCTGTTTTGTCTGAGTTCAGCTGGAGGAAATTATTTGACATCCATTTTTTAACTTCACAAAGGCAATTGTTAAGTGAACTCAGCATTCCAGGGTCTGTGGATCTGACGGGCAAGTATATTTGTGTGTCATCAGCATAAATATGAAAAGAAATGCCATGTTTATGGATAATATGTCCAAGGGGAAGCAGATACAAGGAAAACAAAATGGGTCCTAAGACCGACCCCTGAGGCACACCATATTTAACTGTACAGAATGAGGAGACACAGTTGTTTACAGACACACAAAACTTCCTATTTGACAGGTAGGATGAAAACCATTCTAGGGCAGTACCAGAGATCCCCACCCAGTGCCTCAGTCTGTCTAACATGATGTTGTGATCAATGGTGTCAAAAGCAGCGCTAAGGTCCAGGAGTACAAGGACTGAGCACATACCTTCATCAGCAGACATTAAAAGGTCATTGGTGACTTTAAGCAAGGCAGTCTCAGTGCTGTGGTACTTCCTAAAACCAGACTGAAACTCAAATAATTTTTTATTTTCCAGTACAGTGAGCAGCTGTTTGGACACAATTCTTTCTAGAATCTTTGCAATAAAAGGCAGTTTTGAAATTGGTCTAAAATTATGTGGGAGGGAGGGATCTAAACCAGGTTTCTTTAAAAGTGGGTTCACGCAAGCCGTTTTAAAATAATCAGGGACACAACCAGTAGATAGGGAGCTGTTGAAAATCAAATGGGGCCCAACAGAATCTATTACTTTCAGTAAAAATTTTGTAGGTATTACATCAAGTGGGCTGGAGGACACTCTCATTTGTGATACTGTTTTTAAAAGCTCAGACAAGTCGATGGGATAAAACTGGTTAAAACTCTCTTGTTGCTGGTGAGGAACCTCTGAGTAAGAGGCAGTGGGGGTAATAGAGGCTCTGATTGACACCACCTTATTGGTAAAATAAGATAAAAACAATTCACTATTCTATTTAACACAAGAGCATATGATATAAGCTGTTACTATATATTGTGGTGCACCATGTGATATGCACATACTGACTGAGTAAGCAAATTCTATACATTTTTATCTTTACAGTTTGACCCTGAATAAGTGCAGTAGTAGACCTACACATTATTATACTGCACTATACATGTATATTGATTGACTGCAACAATGATAACATGTAAAAAGACTTCTGTGTGCTTTACAAACGGGGCTGTAACTTGCTTTTATTAATATTAATGTGCATTTTATTTAAACCTACACTGTTGCTTCATATTTGCAGTAAGCAATCAAAAAGTGGAAGTTATGTATATTATTGTATTTTTGTTTTAAATTTTTTTAAAATAGCAATTGGTGATATTCTCTACCTATGTTTTGGGGTGAGATTCCCTGCTAGATAGATGCGAGTTGGATACATAAAGAGGGACATCTGGCCTCCACTGTACAGTAGGCAATGGGCAGCAGTGGAAACAAGGGGAACCAAGGTTATTATATGACAGCATGTCCGAAGGGACGTGCAGACAGACTCCACTCTGTGTAGTGATTCACCATCATGTCATCGGACTGCAAATGAGGGCTGAGGGAGGACAAAAATACATTACAGCAATGTTTCCACCAGGACTGTGTTTTCTTAGTCATGTGGAAAGGAATATATACAGAATTTAGGTCATATGGTAATAAAACTCCAGTGAAACCAATAGGCCTACAAGTAAAATTATTCAAGGGTGGCAGCTCAAGAGTGATCTGTCCTATCCAATCTGAATTTAAAATTACAGATAGTGTTGGTGAGGACTTTTGGTCTTATCTTTTTTTCTTTAGCATTTTACAAAAATTATGAATGATGAAACAGGAACTTGATCTCCTGAATGAAATTCAGACATGCCAAACCCCCTACTTTCTATATTGTCACTGACTGTCATGGATTGGATGTAGACTGCTACATGATCCACCAATATAAATGTCATTCCTGTGGATACTGGGTGAGACCAAGGCAGAGCAGAAAGAGCAGTCTCTTAATGAAGCCATCCTTTGTTGTGTTGCCATCTGCTGTCACTTAAGAAACAAAGTGGATGAGTAGGGGTGGGACCACTGGCTGAGCATGTACATACACATTTTAATTGCAAGGATAAGCGAGCGGTTACACAAATAGAATCCTATTAGAGGGCAAAGACTGTGTGAAACACAGCCCACTGCTGCAGAGGTCTAATTAACAGGTAATACACAATTGGGACAGAAAGATAAGAAGAGACTGAAAGAAAGAAAGACAGACCTCCAAAACACGGATGATGAAATAATTAAAATTCCAAGGATGCTTCTTTGACACGCTTCATATTTTGTTCCTGCTCTCATCCTAGCTGTGTGAGTGTGTAAACGGCACACATGACAGGCTCTAATAATTATTCATATGTGTGTGCCTCAGATAGAGAAAGCACTGGGGCAGCTAACATGAAAGACGCAAAGCCCGGACCCCAAAGGTGACTTTAAACTTGTTCAAAGGACAATAACAGTTCGCAGTGTGTACTCACACATAGGGTTTGTTTGTGTACACAGACTTGAATTTCTCTCAATTTATCAAAAATATGGAAATACTGAAATACTGGAGGTGAGAATTGTTTGAAATTCAGATGAGCGGTGTAACATTATACTTTTCTTTTTAGTTCATGTTGTGGCCTGATCACATTTAACCACCATCCATCCATGGAGCATGTGTTACAAATCCAAAAACATGTATCTAAAAGTGTGTGTTGGTGTGCATTTGTTCATGGTAGAAGATTCAGTGTTCTGGACATGTACAGGTTAGACAGAATTCACAGGCCTGAGAGAGTGGATCTCAAACATAAAAGGATTACATGGTGCATGTGTGGTGTGTGTTTTGTATATGGCGAGGGAGATGCTGACTTGCATTTTCCCCATGTAAATGCAAAATGATTAATGGACTCACCACCAAAATTAGATGGAGCACAGAAAAAGCTTCAACAGCAAAAAGAGAAAAATAACCCTTAGCATGTCCCATCCCATGATTTCCCATGAATATTCCATAAACACCAACAACACTTACATTAACAGAATTGATCTGGTTTTCTTCACAAACTACATTTTCCAGTCTTGACCTTATTATTACACAGTCAGTCCTGCTGGTGTAGGTTTTGATTTATAGTTCAACGTCCGATTTTATCCATTGATATCACCACAGCAATACTACACTGATGTATCATTCATGATCAGGCCATACTGTGCTTTAATTATATTGCTGACACCAACTGTCTGCCTTGTTTCATTCAATTGGTACTGAATTTGGAACTATTCCATATTGTCACCGTATTTACGTTGTTTCACTTTGATAGTGAGCTGGAAGTTATGGTGAGCAGAAGGTCTGCAGTGTAGACGCCTTTACCATGTGGAGCCTGTGTATGCAACCCCTTAATGCAGAAGTATCAATCCAATTGAAAAGCATACACTCTGAAATCAGTTTAATGGTTATGGCTAAAAGGAATATTACTGTAAATGATGATCCTCTACTATTATCAACAAATTGCATGAAAAGACCAGACTGAATGAATGAATTGATCCCCATCTTGCCAAAGCCTGATATATTTTATTCATCTTTGCCCAACACCTCCATTATTGATCAAATTTGTTTTTAAAACATCAATGAGCCACACTTTTGCCCTGGGTGACATTTAAAAATATAGAATATTCATAGTTTTCACGTGACGTCACATTCCAAGGAAAACGCTCCCTTGGAGGACAAAAAAACCCCAAAAAGCGTTATTTTCCGCTGCCTGCCAACCAGGAAGCAAGTGATACACTGTTACTTTGAGTTTGTTACTTTTGCGTTGCCAAAATGCTGGATGGTTGTTGTGCTGTCGGATGCACCAATCGAGGAGGAGACAAGCCTGGGCTGTGTTGGTAGGTGAGACATTACCGCAGTCGAGCTGTGGCAGGGACCTGCCGGTTTTTAATGGTAGAAATGCCGCAGCGGATGCTGTAACGTTATTAGGGCTGTACATAACGATTACCACGCATATCACATGACTGAAAACTATGAAAAGCCAGCTTCAATATTTAATGCCTGACATGCTGTTCCTCTATTTTTTCTTTGGTTGTTTGTTAGGTTACTGTTCCCCATTATGTGTTTACTTGTCTGGCTTCCTGTCTTACTGTCTCTTAAGTGTCTCAAACACAATAACCTTGATGTATGATTTTATGGGATCTTATTTATATGGTTTTATGAATTATCCATGCAAATCATATGACCATATTACCATGCTGTCCAGCTTTGAAAGTGCTACATGAATCCAGATTAATTGTTGAATTAATTAATTCATTATTGCATGTTATTATCTACATTCCCATTAGAGTGCTGACATTTAAATTTATTGGATTAAGCAGTGTCTCACACATGAGGCGATAACAGATGATTGAGAGTCAGATGAAGATGAGGACACATAACACACACCCACACACACAGACACATACACAGGCCCCTGCAGCCAGTTTTAGCAACTGCATATCACACATACATCACACTTTGAAGAAACACCAAGATGTGAAGAAAGGTCATGGGATCCCCAAAAACAATAGGAGTCATCTTTTAGGAAACCATTCATTTGCAAGATATTACATACATAGATAGGGATATTAAGGATCAACACCTTGTCATGGGCCAATGTATTGGTTAAGGTGGAATTCAAAACAAATGGTGGCACAAGATGATAGGCCATGAGGTCACCAAAAAAAATCAAGAATCGTCATCTGGGGACCACAATCATCAATCAATTTTATACAATCAAGACATCAATATCTCAATGAAAGCAAGCAAAATTATTACATGGTTTGAGAATACGAAATAGTGAGAAAGGTGTGCCAACTATTTTTATTTTCACGTGTACCTGTGTTAGCTGCTCCAGCCGCTGTTTCGCCCCCTTCAGGACAGGATCTGTATTACGGGCCGTCATCTCTGGGTTCTCCCTTTGGGCTTTTAAACTGCTGCCCACCACACGACCTGCATAACTACAGAAAGACATAACAAGAGAGAGACATACAGTACTTTCTGTTCCAGTTCTGAGTGTGTGCTGATCTCCTGCCCCAGTTTTCGCACAGTCACTATACTAATGTGTTCAGTCAGAGTGTAGTGATTCACTTCATGTGCAGACACACACACACACACACACACACACACAGTAAAATGTGTTTATTCATGGCAAAAAAACATAGAAACAGACTTTTATTCAGCAGAGGAGTCACTTGAGGCAAGTACGGTGACATGAGTTAATCTTCTGGCAGTACAGCCAGTACAGCTGGTGATTTTGTACAAAATTATAAACGCAACACTTTTGTTTTTGCCCCCATTCATCATGAGCTGAACTCCAAGATCTAAGACTTTCTCTACACAAAAGCCCTATTTCTCTCAAATATTGTTCACAAATCTGTCAAAATCTGCGTTAGTGAGCACTTCTCCTTTGCCGAGATAATCCATCCACTTTACAGGTGTGGCATATCAAGATGCTGATCAGACAGCATGGGTATTGCACAGGTGTGCCTTAGGCTGGCCACAATAAAAGGCTACTTGGCCACAAATGACAAATTGGGTAGAGTGGCCTGCATGTGGTAAATGAATGTCATCACTAAGATTGATCCTTGATCATTTTGCATATTGGTGTTTCTGTAGTGGTCTATGAGCAAGTATCACATCATTTTGTCTGTGTAGGGGGTTGCAGTGGGTGGATCAAAATGAAGATGAAGTGAGAGAAAAGAAAAGAGAAGAAACAACAGTTCATGAGTCATATTTTTCCAAGTCTCCAAGTTCCAAACCAGCTTTCTTAGCTAATACAATCAGCAACCAACTCAGTAACCACTGAGTCCACACCCTCAAAAACACAAACACACACTGGCTATGGCAACAAGGGAAAAGGATTGTGGGAACCAGAGAGGAGACACATGGTAGATGTCAACCAAATCTAAAAAAGACGACTTGACTAATGCCAAGAGATGGTGTGGTGGTGAAGACCCCAGCCACTGGAGCCATGCTAACCCTGCTAGTCTGGAATTAGATTCCACCAGAAAATTTTGTTTGATGCACAAAGTCTCAAAGATTTGTTTTATACTCATGCAGATTATGTTTTCATGCATATATTTTTCCTGTAGTAATTAAGTCAACGTCTTTTTGTCTTGGAGCCAGTTTTGAGCAAGTTGACATTAAATATGGAGCCAATCGCAAACAACATCAACAGATCAAGAGCTGCATGTTTAATTTAAGAGATGACGAGACTACAGAGCCTCATGGGAAAATTAGGTCATTAGAGAGGCAAAAATAATATGACGCAGTGGGAGAATAGACTACAGCACATTAATGATAATAAATAGAATAGAACAGAAAGGGAACTATGTAAAATAAATGAAACCTTATACTGCCGACACTCTCAACATATTCAGTAGCCTATAGTAGGTATGGGAAAACATAATTACTACCCGTTTTGCTCTTATGTTTCACGATGAGATTCATTATTACAGTTACAGTGTTTCTGCTAAAAATACAAAGAGGATTACTGGAGAAACTCTGCATTGTAAATGATTTCAGAAAAAGCAATTGATAAGTGTCTGTGTGACTGTAACGTGTACATAAATTAGTGGGAGCACCATTTCAGTGTGCAAATACTACTAACATTTTTTTGGTTTGAAGTTGGATTTATGGTTGACACAAGAGGTTAACAGATGTTCTGCCATAGGACTCTGGCGCATAAATTCTGATTTATAGTTCAGCATCAGACATTCAATACTAGAGAGATGTCCTGTCTGTGATCAGGTATTGCTGTGTTTACATTCGTTACTTTGTGATATGACCTATGGTGATAAGGTAAACTTACTACTTTTACTTACTACTTACTTACGTTCACTAAATATGAGATTACAGTTTTTTTGAGGAGGCGAGTATCAGCCATTCTGGAGCCTTTGGTGAAGCTACAGCAGCTACTGAAAACATTACACTACACAAAAGATGTTCTGTACGCCCCGTCTTCTGATGTGCTTGACAGGCTTGCAATAGGCTACAATGAACCAACCTGTGAAGGATCTGATATCTGTAATTTCTGCGTACTTAGTCCTGCAACGAACACTGTGTGTAAACTGGAGCAGTGAGTTGATTTGTTAGAGGGTAGTCCATTTACATGTTTTCTCAAATCCTTTGATCTTAACATGTTCCAGAGGACGATATCCGCGCTGCGCAAATCAAAGTGAGTAATGATAAATCCAGAAAGGCTGATTTAAGTCTAAAGTTAGCTGACTTCATGAGACAGACAATTTCTCAATGATCTTTTTTGTATAAAACGGATGATCATGATGTTATGCTAACATCTTATTTCTGTTGTCTTTTTCCTACGGTACATCCCATCTAATCTCTGTTGGAACTGAACTAATTTGACTGCCTTCAGTATTGTTGAGTTCAATTCAAATGAATGAGTAGATTTAAATTCAGCACCAATGTAATGAATGGTCAGTGTTTTTTTATTGGCCAAATGCAATTTATACACAGTACACTGCACACAGAGTTTGTTCTCTGCATTTAACCCATCCTAATTAGGAACAGTAGGCAGCCATTGTGTAGCACTGGGTAGCAGTTAGGGGTTCATGGCCTTGCTTAAGGGCACCTTCGGCAGTGGCCCAATCTTTTGCTTTCATCAATTGGTATATTTTTGTTTGACAAAAAGACATACGGTAGGGCTCACAGTATTCTGTTCAAAGGATGCGAAAATTACAGAACATCATTCTGTTCAATAACCTGGAAATATCATTTGATGTTATGCTAACATCTTATTTCTGTTGTCTTTTTCAGCTATAACTGTAACCTTTAAAGATACATAGTTAAACACGGTGGTCCAACCTACCTGATGTTTCTACTGGGATTATTTTATCTACTGTGTTGCTTTGCTAGCGTCTTTGATACACCAAATCTACCTGTGGCTCAACAGGTAAATTAGGTCTCCAGCCTAAGGTTAGTTAAAGTGTTGTTGTTAATGACATATAAAAGCATAAAACATGCATTTTAGATGAATGTGATGTATACACTTTAAAACATCATGAAAAACATTCAATATATTGCTGCCATTTAATTGTATGTACGTGAGGGGTTTTCTACCTCGAAGTTATTACAAACAAAAGGAACATTTCAAAACTGTCACCATGGAAATTACTTACATTGATTAAAAAAATGCACCAGTGAACAGCAAACACCTACGGTACATCCCATCTAATCTCTGTTGGAACTGAAATCTGCTGTTGCTGCAAGTCTGGGATGAGACAGTTTAGTTGATAAAAACAGGATATGATGCTACATGTATCAACACGTGCAAAACAGAATGACTGAGTATCTTATGTAATAACAGGATATTGGGCTACATGTGATGAAAGGTTTAGTAAACCCCCCTAACTGATTTATAAAATGCAAGGCCATAGAAAAGGCTATGAGAGAAAAGAGGAGTGGAAAAGGACAGAAAAGGAGAAGGGTGAGGAGGGAGGATGTCAACATCTCACAAATATTCTGGCATATTCATGTTTTAAATTTCCTCTTTATTAAAGGTAGAAATGTGTGTCTTCATTAGTAACAATGAAGCCGTGAATGACAGACAATTGATTTGACCTTAATTTAGACAAGGTTGGCTGAGCATAGCTCTTCTTTTACCACAACACCCCGTTTACAATTACACTAAGAAATATAGTAATTAATATAAATAGTTATTAAAGCATCACAGGCAGATATTGTGTATGGCTTTGGAGTTACAGAGTGGAATAAAGTGTTTGGGTCTTTAAGTGTCTTTGCATTGCACCAGTGCACCCGCAATACAGTGGTCATCCCTTCCAGAGCAAAGACACAGCAGTGAAAAGCTGAAAAGGGGACAGAGACCCAGAGTTGGCTGTATGCATCTATGTGTTGTTTGTAGGAGGAGACATTCTTATAATACGCCAGCAACATCTGCTGAAAGCTGAACAGATATCATTCTCACTTAATGCTTAACAGACATCAGATTTACTGAGGCTGCAGGTTAAGAGGTGGTGGCTTTATTTATTTTAATTTGACTGCCTTCCAGTATTGTTGAGTTCAATTCAAAGGAATGAGTAGATTTAAATTCAGCACCAATGTAATGAATGGTCAGTGTTTTTTTATTGGCCAAATGCAATTTATACACAGTACACTGCACACAGAGTTTGTTCTCTGCATTTAACCCATCCTAATTAGGAGCAGTGGGCAGCCATTGTGTAGCACCTGGGTAGCAGTTAGGGGTTCATGGCCTTGCTTAAGGGCACCTTCGGCAGTGGCCCAATCTTTTGCTTTTATCAATTTGGTATATTTTTGTTCGACAAAAAGACATACGGTAGGGCTCACAGTATTCTGTTCAAAGGATGCTAAAATTACAGAACATCATTCTGTTCAATAACCTGGAAATATCATTTGCCAAATGTGTAAATCTTCATCAGTTTCAGTAATTAATCACACCTTGTGGATTGTGCTTTATATTTAGGTGGAGAAGAAGGTATCAATAGCATTTGCACACCTAAAGCATTTTCTCATGTCTAATACCCGCTGTGCTGCTGAATGTATTGGAATCTGCCAGTGCTATGAATGAGCTATTGGCCAGATTAAAGGCTGTCGGGATTTTCTGTCTTTGACACCAGATGATAATATTGCAGCAAGTGTGCAGCAGACGACACAGCGAGGTGTGACTGTGAGTGACACTTAATAAGATATGGAGAACGACAGACATAAATCACCAGCACCGTAATGACAAAGCTGCTCTGCTGTTGCCCTCAGTTACTGCATGGTTGATAACTGTAACACACCGAGATCCATTAGTTTTAACCTTGCGGCACATGTTTAAAGCGTCTGTGGCATGCACATAAACACACACACTCACTCACAGTGAAAATGACATTACCTGAGATAGTGATCTGATCTGAGGGGGGTGTGTAATTATAAGAGTCACAACCTCAATTGTAAATCTAGCTGCATTCCTGTAGAGTCATTTACATAGCTCTATCACACATTCACACAATCCTCACACCTGAGGCTTATACCTGTACCTCTTGTACAAAATGTGGAATCGATATGCTGTGGTTTGGATAGGTTTGGAAAAATTGCACTTAGTCTCACTTTCTGTATCCTTCACACAGACCCCTCAGGACAATTTTTCTCAGCCTTTCCATGACTCTGTGAACATTAATGGCTGGTGTAAAACAGATGTAAATGTATTAAAAAAATACACAAAATACATCGAGACATTGGGTGTGGCAGGTCTTCAGTGGTTATAGCTGAGTTAATGTCTTGTTACTTAGAATGGTGATTAGATGCTTCCCCCTTCTGGAGTAAATCTGCCATTACAACTCTAACAGGCCGCATCCAGAGTACAGTTAAGCCAATCTAAATAGCTGCTATATATATATATATATATATTTAAAAATGTTTAACTGTAACTGTTTGCACAATTACGCAATATCAGTTAATTCTCATTATGTTATACTTGTCTTGTTCACAAGCCAATTAATGAAGGGTTCAGAGACATAATTACCACTACACTGTATATTATACACTCTGGATTTCATTTGCACCATTTGCTCCCTGCTTGATTTAAATCATGGACATTCATAAAGGAAGACATGTCCACTGTAAATTAGCTACAGACGAAGGCTGTGACACTAAATGATAAAGGATGGATTGGAAGCTTAGTACAGCTGAACGTTAAATGCCATTGTATGATGTAAATGTTTTTTTTATTATGTGGTACAGATATGTTGAGTTTGAAAGCATTGAGATAACTTGTTATGAATTGGCTATATAAGTAAAATTTAATTTAATTTCCTATGATAGAGCTATTGTGTCTATATTATGATGAAAAAGAATAGACGTGTTGGCGATGGTGATGTTGGGATGATATGCTTAATGTAAGTAAGTGTGGCTTGTATTTGTAGTGTGTCGTATATGGCCTGATGGCCTATTGATCATGTGTACCAGTATGGGATTATTTTTTTTCAAAATATTTCTGCTCCTTTGATCACAAAAAAAATACAAGCCTTGAACCTCCCACATGATCTAATTTTAATGATTATTCTAATACTAGATTTACCTGAATGTGTGTATCATATTGACCCACTGTCATCTCACTCTGTGCTCTGCTCTGTGTGTACCACCTACATTCTGTCCCATCAGTGTAGGTGGATATGGTGGATTGGCCAAGAGTGGTTGGAGGACACTCTGCTGCCAATTGGGTCCTGCCATCGCTTCAGTTTAAATATGTTCTTGTCTGGATTAGCAGCTGATAGCAGTGTTTACTCAAGTTGTTGAATATTGTACATATTGTAAACAGATTGTAGTTGAATCTACCATTGTATATATTCTCTGGGGAACATCAGTAGTGGACTGCATTTTTGTTGTGTACTTTAGTTCTGTCAGTTATTATTTTTATGATTGTTTCAGCATTAGTGCATTCTGATGATAAAACATCCTGAAATAGGAAATTGAACCTACTCTTAGTCTTGAACTTTCTTCCCTTAAACAGGAGCAAAATCATCTTCATCGGCATGCTAACTCATAACCCGGAAGACAGAATGGATCTACTTTCCTTTATCATGCATTCTCAGACTTTTTCATCATTATGTGTGTTTTGCCACCTTTCTCTTTTTCTCACATGCACACACTCTCACCATCACAGACATTTGTAAGTGAAGTGGGTCAGAGGGCGGAGGAGATGAATGGAGGTCTGAATAGAAGGATGGAGAGATGAATGGATGGCTGAATTAATGAATGAATGGGTGCATGGATAGATGCAAGAGAGAAGAAGATGTAAAGAGGTCAGAGAGGCACAGACTGGCTGAACTCCAACACAGGCGGAGTGTAACATCTTTTCTGTCCTTTTTAAGTAAAACTTCACCCTAAAACACACTTTACATATAATGGCAGTCTGAGGACTTCTGAATATTTTACTTTCAGTCCTGTTTATGTTCAGAAACCTCACCATAGTGACCTGTCACAGGCAACATTACATGGAAAAGAGGTTGGGGTGGGTCGGGATAAAATGGCCTGGAAAAAGGTAGTAATGTCAGAAGAAAGATGAGAGGGTAGGAGGAGGTATTTTGTTAGGAATGTTCGTTTGAAACTTTTATCATGATCATTTTCAGAAAATGACAGAGAGCAATGACACATGGAAGGTTCTACAGTAAATTTAATAAATAAATCCCAGAACCAACTTTACACTTCTTAACTTGCATCGAGGACTCAAAACTGATTTCATAAGTTCGGAAACCACAGTGACCAAAGACTGTTAAGACAACTCATCTACTTCAAACACAACATTGCATTTCTACACAAAAGACTATACTTTGCTTTAGAAATATCAGATTTAGAATCAGGCCACTTGTAATTTTAGCTAAACTATAACTTTTCTTTATTGCAGAGACAATCTCTTGTTTATTACATACTGTCACTTGACAATACTAGCTCATTAACAATTGAATACACAAAGACAGCTAATTTCATAACTACATTCCTTTTGTGCACCTGGCTAAATATGATGAACAGGCACTTTAAAGCTTAGATTTTTCCAGTTTCCAAAAGTACCATAATTCATTCACTTATGGCAAAGTTTACTACAAGACAGTCATTTTGTTAGGGGATGTTTAGCAAAAATGTTCACTGTTCTTAGTGTGGCAATTATTGTAATCACAATTAAATGATACTTAAATAATTAATAAAATAATACTGATGCCTGTTGAAACCTATTATACTGTATGCTGCAATATTTTGATGTCACATTGGCCACACTATGATGTGTTTTTATTAATCTATTCAATTAAAATAGTTACATAACATAAAATAATAGTGTATATTATGTATAGGGATTGGGATCGAGACCCGGTTCCAAAATTTCTCAAAACCCGAAAATCAATAAGGTTCGAGCTGATCGATACTGCTATAGAGACTTGCGGATTTTCCTCATACCGTGCAGGCGTACCTCATGCACATTGGGTCTGGTCTTGCCAAATAACCATCACTAAATAATAATAAAGTATCGATAGTGGTATCGATAAAGAATCAGATCGTTAAGCAGTCTCAATAAGAGTATCAATATCAATAAAAATTAACGATCCCCATCCCTAATTATGTATAACGGTAATGTAATTGTTATATGAAGATTTTTTTAAATTCTTAATTGGACCTTTTGAATTAAAACATATATTTAAGGGGGGCCCTGTCCCACTTTTCTTAAAATATCAGCAGAGGCAAAGAAATGGCAGAGCCATTAAATACAAGGTTTAGTGGCCTTCACTGCAGCACTGATGGTGACAAAGCAAAGTGTGTGTCTGTGTGTGTTTGTTTGTAGAGGATATCCTTGCAAGGCTACATGGCCTGTTGCATATGGCTGATAGACCATTGATAGAAAACCTTCTCCATCACAGTAACTGATTCCCTTCTAAGATGGATAGAACTTTTGTGTGTGTGTGTGTGTGTGTGTGTGTGTTGAGATAGGGCCGTGTGCAGTCGTCAGATGAGCACAATCATCCCACATTTTGTTTATATTTCAGGGTGCGTGTTGGTTTGTGTGTTAGTTGGTATGTGTGTAGGAATGTGTGTGTGTGTGTGTGTGTGTTGGAGTGAGTTTGTGTGTGCGCCTGTGAATGTGTGTGTCCATTTGTCTTTCTACCAGTTTAAGCTGCCAATGTAATCACCATGAGAAAGACTCTGGAAACGAACTCTCTAACCTTCGCAACCCCCCCCCCCCAGGCAACTCTTAGGAGCTACACACGCGCACACACACTCTCATATGCTGCACTTTTGTCCCCTTTTTTAAATTAAAAATTTATTCTGACTACAAATTAGACACAGTCATGGATGACTACCCAAGTGAAACACTCATTATAGGCATTTAATGCTCATAAAGTTCTGTTTCAAATAAACCCACCAATGGAAGATACACTTCTCATCATTAACTCAGGAGATTTCACATGATATCAGGTGTATCTAAGTTAACAAAAATGTGATTCATACTAGTGAAGTGCAGTGGAGTTGACAAAATCTGAGGTAGCACACACACCTACTAGATTTTCACTTAACACCCACTTGTGACTGAATGCAAAAGAACACTGGACAATATACCCCCACTGTACATCAATATTGTAGCAATATACAGAAGCTTCTGACCATGTGGCAGCACAGAGAGCAATTCTTAATTCTGTAGAAGCACACCAATCATCGAAGAACAAATTAACTATGCACCAATTTGGATTTTACTGCACAGGCCAGAAATTTCAGCCTGACACTGACCCAGGCCTGAAAGCTGACTAAATGTTTGAGCACAATAATGGCCAATAATTTTACATCAAAACTCCCTCTTTCTCCATGTACAGTAGCTCACAAAAGTAAGAACACCCCTAACTTTTTTGTAAATATTTATTATATCTTTTCATGTGACAACACTGAAGAAATGACACATTGCTACAAGTAAGGTAGTGAGTGTACAGCTTGTATAACAGTGTAAATTTGCTGTCCCCTCAAAATAACACATCACAAGTGAGTCTACCCCTAAGTGAAAATGTCCAAATTGGGTCCAATTAGCCATTTTCCCTCCCCAGTGTCATGTGACTCGTTAGTGTTACACGGTCTGAATGGGGAGCAGGTGTTTTAAATTTGGTGTTATCGCTCTCACACTCCCCCATACTGGTCACTGGAAGTTCAATATTGCACCTCATGGCAAAGAACTCTCTGAGGATCCGATACAAAGAATTGTTGCTCTACATAAAGATGGCCAAGGCTATAAGAAGATTGATAAGTCCCTGAAACTCAGCTGCAGCACGGTGCCAAAACCATACAGCAGTTCAACAGGACAGGTTCCACTCCGAATAGGCGTTGCCATGGTCGACCAAGGAAGTTAAGTGCACGTGCTCAGCGTCATATCCAGAGGTTGTCTTTGGGAAATGAGTGCTGCCAGCATTGCTGCAGAGGATGAAGGGATGGGGGGTCAGCCTGTCAGTGCTCAGATCAAACACCGCACACTGCATCAAATTGGTCTGCATGGCTGTCGTCCCAGAAGGAAGCTTCTTCTAAAGATGAGGCACAAGAAAGCCAGCAAATAGTTTGCTGAAGACAAGCAGACTAAGGACATGGATTACTGTGGTCTGATGAGACCAAAATAAACTTATTTGTTTCAGATGGTATCACGCGTTTGTGGCGGCAACCAGGTGAGGAGCACAAAGACAACAGTGTCTTACCTACAGTCAAGTATGGTGGTGGGAGAGTCATGGTCTGGGGCTGCATGAGTGCTGGTGGCACTGGAGAGCTACAGTTCATTGACCATGAATGCCAGCATGCACTGTGACATACTGAAGCAGAGCACGATTCCCCTCCCTTCGGAGACTGGGCCGCAGGGCAGTATTCCAACATGATAATGACCCCAAACACACCTCCAAGACGACCACTGCCTTGCTAAAGGAGCTGAGGGTAAAGGTGATGGACTGGCCAAGCATGTCTCCAGACGTAAACCCTAATGAGCATCTGTGGGGCATCCTCAAATGAAAGGTGGAGGAGCGCAAGGTCTCTAACATCTACCAGCTCCGTGATGTTGTCTTGGAGGAGTGGAAGAGGACTCCTGTGGCAAACTGTGAAGCCTGGTGAACTCAGTGCCCAAGAGGGTTAAGGCAGTGCTGGAAAATAATGGCATCCACACAAAATATTGACACTTTGGGCCCAATTTGGACATTTTCACTTAAGGGTTTACTCACTTTTGTTACCAGCAGTTTAGAAATTAACGGCTGTGTGATGGTGTTATTTTGAGGGTTATACAAGCTGTACACTCAATACTTTACATTGTAGCAAAGTGTCATTTCTTCAGTGTGGTCACATGAAAAGATATAATCAAATATTTACAAAAATGTGAGGGGTGTTCTGTACTTATCTTGCTCATGCATACATTCAGTGTCTTTGAATAATGAACATTTTTTCCTATTGCTCTAGCTATTTTCACATTCTCTCCAATGGGGTTGTATTTACATTATTTGTCCAATATGGACTATAATAATAACTATATGAGCATGAAATGACAGAAATGGGTGTCTCACTCACGTAGTTATCAAGGATGCTTGGTTTTTGATAGGTCCTCCAGGGAAAAATTATTTGCTAAAAGTAATGCACGTAATGTAACATACACACCTCTCTACAACGTCTTGGCCACTCCAGCATGTATGCTGCTCGACCTCCATCTCACTTTCACAAAGCATCTCTGGCAGCTCAGAGAAAAACCACTGGTACCGCTGGATAGAACCCTCAAACTCCCTTAAAGATGAAAGAGAGAGAGACAGAGGTGTGCAGTTGAATGCTTGGGTTAGTAACAGTAAGGCCAATGTACCATGTGCTTTTATTTGTTCCAGTTTAGACTTGGAACCCTGTGAAATTCCTTGTGATAGACTCTGGAACTGGTAAGTCACTGAAAGCAACATCAGGAAGGCAAACAAGCTCATAGTACTTTTGATAATGACTGCATAATATGTTCTGTACTCAGGTTTTATTTTCTCGCCTTCAGGAAATAGTTACATGCTTTAGAAAGGAACGACATATAAAATGATGAAGAGATCATATTATTCAAATGCAACTCAAGCTACAGAGAATTAAAAGTTCACTGACTGTTTGGCATGTGATTACTGTTACTGGTGGTGACAACTTTACTATACAACTTTATTGGCCTGATCTTTGCACTGGATTGTAAAATACATAGCCTAAGTCGAGGGTAAAAAACTCTTTGACACTGGCTCTTCTTTAGGGACTAATGAATGGAAGGAATTAAGTAAATAACTATTGCAGAAAACACAAGCAGAATTTTAGATGTCTGTCATTTTACTTCTTGATTATAGATTAATACTTCTTTGATAATAAGACAAATTTACCTTGATAGTTTTTTCAGGCTGCGACTCTTGTCTCCTCTGGAACCTTTAAGGACTGACCTGGTGGGAGACACAAGCACAGAAATAATGTTTGATGTAATTTTTGTCTGCTATGACTGAAGGTCAAATGTAAAAAGAACCTCTACTCTGTCTCCTCACAAATTTAATCACAAATTAACTTACTGTGGCTAAATTCTAACTTTCCCCATATTCTGACTTCTGACAAGAACTCTTACATCTCATCAGATGTATGCAACTCACCTCCGGGATTGCAGCTGCAGATGCTGATGACCCACTGCGGGAGGCAATGTTACAGGTGACCTGTCCGAGGTTACTGACGTAGCAGGACTCACAGAGATTGTACTATGCGAGGTGGTGGGACTTGCACTTGGCATCACGGGACCAGTTCCCTGGGATCCACACACCTTCTCTACCTGAGGAAGAGACCGTTTCCAGGGTAGTGTTTTGGAGATGCTAATGATGTAGCTGCTTTTCAAAGGAACACAAAATGAAGCAAATGGAGTATCTAGAACAGCGGTTTCCAACTTTTTTATTCGCAGCCCATCAGATGAGCTCAAGTACTCCTTCATCAACCAACATGTCCCAAATGTGTTCTTTTGATGAGGTTTTAAGCTAAGTGAGATATTGTTATAAGACAGTATTCCTGTATTGTCCATTTTTAGGCCTGGTCTTATTTTTTTGTCTTTTTTCATTACCACTTGAAGCAGCAGAAACTGGATGCTTCAAACATTTATCCATTTGCCATTTCTACTACTGGCTTGTTATCTAGTTTTCACTAACTTTTAATTTCAGAATGTGGTGGTAAGAGTTTTACGACTGATTCAGGTTGCTGGGAGGCATGTCTTCTGCAGTCTGCCTTTCATGGCTGGAAGTTGATTGGTTATTGTGACAATAAACAAGATATAAATATCTTAGATCAGCCTCACACCAATTTGTAATCCTGTTAGCGTGTTTATTTTCTTCCAAATAATAAAATTAATAAAAGTAGTACTAAGTCAAAGGCAACTAGATAATTTGACATATTCCTTCTAGATACTCTACAACTATACGTTCCCATAATAAAATACATTACATTTATTTAGCTGACGCTTTTATCCAAAGCAATTGCTATATATGTCAGAGGTTGCACGCCTCTGGAGCAACGAGGGGTTAAGTGTCTTGCTCAGGGACACAATGGTGGACGGCCACAGTAGGAATTGAACCCAGGTCTCCCACACCAAAGGCAAGTATCTTATCTATGCGCTATCACCACCCAATACCCAATAAAAATACAATATGCATTTGAGTATTGTGATGCCATGAAATCCAAGCTGAGCAGTCAGAATAGCATAACTCTGTACTGTACACTACTTCCACAATTTCTATGTGTACTGTAAAATAAAGCAACCCACAAAATTGACCTAAACCTTAATCTTAAAATGTTATGTTGCAATCATCTATTAACTATAAATGCTGCACTTAGGGATTAGCCATTGGTGATGTGCCTAATGAATAAGAAACTCGATTAAATATTCAATGAAGTGGTAATTTCTTATTAGCCGCAATTAGCTGTGTGATTATGCTTGTATGTGTTTGTTTACCTCTCAGGAATCTACTCTACTAAGTCCACAATGTTCTCTCAAAGTTGGATGGCTACTCTATTTCTTCCTCCAACAGTGTGTGCCTGCATGCATGTGTTTGTGTGTCGTCTGTTTGTCTAGAGATTAGCCACAGAAACTTTCTCATCACTCAGAACCAAGCTGCATTCTGGGTATCGGTTGTCCCGCCAACCACAGTCTTTGTCTGGCACTGGATCTGTATTCGCACTCAAATACACACTCGCACACACACACAGACTGAGGGGAACCCCAAATTCTCTGAAGAATGAGGCTGTTTTTAGCCCATCTAGGTACAAGGCTTTTGTGAGAAGATCCAACTGCCAGGCTGAAAGAAAACCCACGGCCTTCCTCACTCTGTGTCCAAAATTCAAATGACTTTATTATTGGGGCGTATGAGTAAGGATGGTTTAGCAGTCTGTTACTGATCCCTTTCAAGTGACACATTTCAGGGGCACAATTACTTAATTATTTAAACCTTTTTAAGTGACTGGCATCAATAAACACAGTTCAAACTGTATTTTGTGTAACAATGTAAAGTATACAGTATAAAAAGACAACCACTTGGATACATATTCCCCTCCATCCCTTTATCCCCTCTGCTTACTGTGGCTGTAATGCGTGGCCCGTGCAGCTGAGCGTGCAGTATAGCATCATTCACATGATTTCGGACTGCTAACAGAGCCAGCTCCAGGCTGTTGTGGTTGCTGCTGGTTGCTAAAGTAGCAGCTAACCGTTGCAGCAACAACACCAAACTCCCCCAGGGGGTGCCAAGCTCTGATACTCCCACCTAGAATAGAGGAGACAGGAAAAGTGAATTCAGATAAGGGAGGAGGAGAGAAATGGGGTGCATAGTTGACAAATGTGGAAAGAAGAAGAGGAGAAAGAGAACAAGGACATGTTTTAATGTTACATTTAGTTTCTTAAAAGCTGGTAAATTGGCTTTGATGTG
This sequence comes from Micropterus salmoides, assembly GCF_014851395.1. Lineage (NCBI taxonomy): Eukaryota > Metazoa > Chordata > Actinopteri > Centrarchiformes > Centrarchidae > Micropterus > Micropterus salmoides. Next base: position 6,735,027 of record NW_024040374.1, on the reverse strand, counting down.
TTTCATATATCATACTTCAAAATCAGTCTAGAAGTGACAAATTGATTGTGACATGTTGCTATAATTAGAAAAAACAAATGGATGGATGGAACTGAGCCACTGGTTGAAATGACTAGCAGTTTCTGTCTCATGACAGTATAGCCAAGACCGCATTTTCCATAAACCAAGTTGCCTTCTGTCACAGAGAGGCTGTTCTTACTTGTCCCTCATCTTCTCCTTGACTTTGCTGTGTGTTTCTCTTTCCTTTACTTTACTGAATAGGATATATATGATGGGAGTGTTTTTTTGCATCACACTTTCTTTGCTTCCAAGAAACTCTCAAGCAGGATATACAGTGCCATCTTCCAACATTGTGCTATAAAGAAGTCTCTATATTGTAAGTGCTGTTAAAACTGTCCAGCAATTTTCGAAGCAGCCCAGCAAAATGCACGGAAGACACTGCCAATTCTCTTAGCAATGCTCTTGTTATTTGTCAGTCACGTAATATGGGAATGGTTTATTGATGATAAAATGCTGTGAATGACTGATTCAGTATTGTGAGAGATGGAAGCTTTACCACATGTTTTTACATGCCTCTCCAGAGGCAAAGGGGGACAAATACTTTGAGGCCTCCCATTCACCCAAAACAGTATCAGCTATAATACACACACACACACACACACACACACAACTTGGAATAACTTTAAATAAAGTTTTGCTATCCTCCAAATTCTTAATCTGGAACGAGATTACAAATAGTAACAAATAAACATTACTAATATATATCTAAAATAATTAAGTGGCAAGTTAGTTTAAAGGAATAGTTAAATTTTTTTGGGAGCTATGCTTAAATCCTTCTTATCACATAACTGCAAATTGTTGTTTTTTCAAATTTCTGCTTGTATATGGATTAAATAAACAAGCTATAACATGCCAGTTGGCGAAATTGAGAAGTTTCCCAGTTTTTATGCTAAGCTAAGCTAATTGTCTCCTGCCTCTAGCACCATACTTAATCCGCAGATGTGATCTTTCGATCAAATTTTTTCTCTTACTCTCAGCAAGAAAGCGAATGTCATACTATTCTTTTAATGTGAAATTTCTGATGACTCAGTGACAGAGAACATGCACAGATGATGACACAAATACAGAATCCAATATTGAATTTTATTAGTATTAGTGTGTAAAGTATAAGTATGATACAAATGTGCACACATATTAAAACAGATAAACACATACAAACAGTAAATGCACAAACACTTACCAGACATCCTCTCATAATGTTGATACACAGTCCGGTACAGGGCCGTATCAGTGTCAGGCCTCTGCAGTGGGAACAGTACTGCATCCTCACTAAGCCTCGCCCACACTCTCTGGATAACGTTGCCTTCTCGGTTGCATTCACAACCTCTCCCGCCAGCTTCAGCAGTCGGCTCAGTGCTCGGCCCGCCCCGAGCGCACGGGACAAGCTGTGGACCAGGAGGCGAGGATGGGGTCCGAATGGGCTGACATCCTGCCGCGTCATCCGGAGGCAATCGTCGTGATTGGTGGAGGGGGGATGAAAGGACTGGGGTGACATGTGGCCGATACCAGGGTTGAGCAGGCGGCGGTAGACCAGCGGGAAAAGGTCATTGTAGAACCTACGCACACTGTTCTCCAATGAGGAATTAGAGTCTCCAGAAAGGTGGCGTTTGATGTTGCTGAACAGCTGAAACACATGGGGCCGACAGTCGGACGCCAGAGCAGAGTAGGCACTGTCGAACAGAGTGCTGGTCAGGTTAGATGTGAATGACACGAGTGACCCAAAGGTCTCTGGAACGAGGGAGAAGACAGGAAGAAAGGGAGACAAACGTGCAATTTATTGTACCATGTACAATAGTGACAAACTACTCAACAACTCCACAACTGTTTGCAAAGTTACTAGTTTTCTAATATCTAATGACCCTTCGTCTTGCTGGAATAGGAACAACTAGTGTACCAAGCATGCTTGTGGACTAGTGTACTACTAGTATAGTATCTAACACTAACCCTAGAGAAAATGTCAGGGCATCACCAAAGACATTGGTGTTTATCTTCTGGAGACCATAAATGTCTGTGTCAGATTTAATGGCAATGTATCCACAAGTTGGATTGCCATATTTCAGTATGGAGCAAAGTGTCAGATCAGTGGTTCTCAACCTTCTTTGGGCCAGCGCCCCCCTATCCATTAACCAGGTCCCTTACTGCCCCCATCAAAAAAGATGTTTGCTATTTTCCCTGAATATTGTTGATTTTTTTTATTGTTACTATTGTTATTAAAAACATGTAAAAGGTAGATTTTGAGCATTAAACACTTAATTTCCTGCATTCTGGTGAAAATTTCTCCTCCAATTTCTGCTTTTCTGCACCAATTTATGGTGGAAATGTCTAAAAATTCAGGTGGCAGGTGACAATTCAAAATATATAATTATAATAGAATATAATCTAGTGAGGCTCTGGGCATTCTTATTGCTTTTAAATATTTTTCTCCTGTAGATCAACTTAGTTAATATCATCCCTGCTGAGTCAACACACATGATTAAGTCTTAGCACCTCTTTTGTGGGGAAGTAACCTATTTAAATGTGTTTGTGGCCCCTTTTCATCTCAGTAATAAATTAATCCGTTTTAATTCAGTTATTGACTGGACTTTATTAGCTCATCTGTTAACAACTTCATATCATAGCTCTCCTTATTAGCTAGGCTCCTTACATGCTTGCTAACAACTTTTAATAGCTGAGTCTCCGACATTGACAGCATTGTGTTGGACAGATTTGGGCAGCTGTGTTATGGAGGGAGAGAGAGTTCGAGGGACGGATGACGAGCGAGAGGATGTGCTGCGCCAATACGCGCTGCCTGCAGCTCAAATACGATTTTAAATAGGTCTAGGAAAAAAAATCGAAATTCAGTATGTGACGGTCAGCATTGATATTGTGTCAGGCCGCCACAAATAAATTAACGTATGGGAAACACTGTAACTTATCTGCACATTCAGAATCTCTCCCACATATCGGAGTTCTCTGACAAGTCATAATGGGAGACTAACGTCATTAGCCTATTTAAAGAGGATTCATAATAGTTTACTACATGCCTTAGGCTGCATTATGTTACTGATTCGCTGGAAGTAAGTTACCCCCTTGCCGTCTAACAGAGAAAACTGAATGAGACGAGGAGGCCGCACATGCTGACACCTTTGATCAGACAGAAAGCTCACGAATAATTCCACACATGTTAACTTCAGCACCTCTGATAAACTGCCGCTTACAATCCCCAACAGAGCAAGAGAGGGCTTTAGTTTTTAACGTTACATTTTTATAGCCTACTGAAACTACTGTGTATGTCCGCTTTGGCACAAACTGTGACTCACAACGAGAGGTGGGTCCACATCACTGGCTGGTGTCGCAGCGAAGTTGCTTCCAGGGTGAGTCTAACGGCGGAATTTCCCTCTTGTAAATGTGTAACCGCTGTGATAAGACGTTCACGGTGTATTCCTCAGAGAAATAAACACTTTTCCACAAAGAAAGAGAGCGTCAATTTTCCAGAGTTTCCACAGTAAACGCCATGTGGGTAAACTTTTAGAGATTATACTCCCGTTCAGTTGACAAAGAAAAAATACAGTCTCGTCCAGTCGCAGTGGACTAAACTGGCAGGTTTTAATGTTGCAGACCACAGTTTTTTGCAAGTAGTTTAAAGTTTAAACTCGTATTGTTGTGTATCTTAAGTGTAAACTCGCCTTAGAATTTCCAACCAACAAACGTCCCCAGAAAGCAGCTCAGCGTCCCCCACTTCCAAAATATTGCTTCCAGCGCCCCCCATCGTCCTCTGAACGCCCCCTGGTTTACATTAATTTAGCTCTTCTAATTTAATAGAAGCATTTAACTCCCGGCCTCCCGCTGGTGACCGGCGTAGCTGTTAGAGCAGAATTCAGACTACTAGGGTGTTTATTTCTCCGAAAGCTGCAGCGCTACTCCCCGTTCCTTAGCAGCTCCCCGTCAGCCAGCGGATTGTCATTACACCGCTGGCCTGGTCCTCTCCAAACAACGCTCCGAAGCCGCCGGTGACCTTTGGACAATGTCACTGCTGATAGGCTTTCGCAGCATCGCGTGAAGCGAATTTCTCGCCCAGGTTGAAAAATTTGAACTCACGCGAATCAGCGAATTGCGCCTCATTCGCGCCGCCCGGAGCGAATTCGCGTCTTTGCATTGACTTTGTATGTAATCAAGCCGCCCAAAACGCTGGATACGCTTTCGGTGGGAACGCACCTGTATGCCGCATTCAGACCAAACGCGAATTTTCGCTTTGCAACGCTTTCCTCGCGTGCGATTTTAACGCAATAATCTTAATTAAAACAACTTGCCATTACTACAGCTGTATGAACTCAAAGTAAACATTTTGCTGTGATTAAATAGCAATAAACGGATCAAACTGATGCTGAAATAACTACAATATGATGCAGTTTTGATAAACATATGAATTCATGCTTTGTCAGGTCTGTCAGCAAGACAGCAGGACAACAACTTCTAAAATGTTTGTTTTCTTAATAGAGTTCGGATCAATCAGGGCTATGCTATGCTAACTTGGTCCCAGTAAAGTACAACGATAGCTGGACTAAAGTTACATACACATGTTTTCTTAACTCACCAGGTAGTTCAACCTCCTCTCTTTCTTTTCTCCCAGCAATGTCCAGTTTTGTCCGGTTTTTATGTAAATATGAAGTAGTGCCAAACGACGCTAACAACAGTGGAACCGGATGTGCACGGAATCTAGCTGCTGAAAAGCTCGAGTGAGGATAAATCAACGTTGTAATCCTAAAAACTAAAGTAAAAAGCTAATTTAATGAAAGCAGTTTACTCCGAGCTCCTCTGCGAGCAAACGGCGTAGTTGTTAGCAAAGTCCAGTCCGACCACGGGTGTTTATTTGTCTGAAAGCTGGAGCGCTGCTCCCTGCTCCTCTAGCCCAAGTTTAGCAGCTCTCAGCCGGCCAGCAGATTTTCAATAGCCCCCTCCACACAACGCTCTGAAGCTGTCGGTGACGTACGGCCAATCTCAACGTTGATAGGCTATAGACTCAGCGTCATGCAAATTTCTCGCTTGACAGAAAATATTCAACTCACGCGAATTCATGTCAATAAAGCTAATTTGAATTGAATTGAATTCCTTCGCGTCGCTGGCCCCCGCAACCTTCGCGTCGCTTCGCGTCGCTTCGCGCCGCCAAACAAGAAATCGTGGCTCTACGCGTCTTTGCATTGACTTTGTATGTAAACTCACCGCCCTTTGTCACTTTTGGTCTGAAAGCACCATTAAAAAAACATTATGAGGAACAGCCGTCTTCTGTGAAACAAATCAAGGAATGCTGTCAATGTTTTGTAAGACACTCCTCAATAATTGTTTTCCAAAATAAGTATACATATATATATATTATACATTGCGACTATTGAACTGCTTCTGTTCAATAATCTCTTGGCTAGAGAAATATTAAAGTTTTGGTATAAAAGTAAAGATACGTTTTTGTTAATAGTGTTCAGAATTTGGCATCTGGCTTGATGGTTCAAATTATGTGCACGGGTACACCAGTAATACTTTGAGCATATAAGCAATAAATACATCAAACATCAAAATATCAATTAGTGTATTATACAAAGCTGAAAAAAATAAACACAGCAACCAAAAATATTTAATAGCTGTCTTAACAGCACAGTTGTATATATGTAGGTGAAATCTTTGAGCAGTCCCTTTAATGTCTAATCTAAGACATATGCTACTATACCAGATACACATATGGTCATATATGACACAATCAAATACTGTTTGTCATGTAACTTATATATAGAAAGTCTAAATAAAACTGTTTGAATTTTGATTGAGGGCATGACTGACATAGATACGTGTAATTCCCACATGCAAGATGTGGCATTTCCATCTGTGCATTTATTAGTTTTCCTTGTAACACATTGTCTGTCTCGCTAACCTTGGACTGACTTTATCCTGCCGCATACAAGCCAAAATAGCACAGGACTTAATTCATCCCTAAGTCCGTTTTCACTACCCTGTTATCTTTAGTCAGGTGATAATGAGAGGCCCAATCTCAGGATCCACTGTGTCCGACAAGGTCTAATAAAGTGGACAGCACCCTTAACAGAGGCTGTATACCCGTGGCGTGTGACAGCGTGTGTGTCTATGTTTGAACCTTGCCAAGTAAAAAGGGTGATGTCAATCAGATGGCATCCAAACCGGGAGGAAGAGAGAGAGGGAAGCACATTTATCGGTGACTTTCACTAAGTCATTCAGTCAGTCAAGGTGCATGTTTGTGTGTGTGTGTTCATGTCATAACAGCTTTGTATTTCACCATCACAGCAGCAGCCACCTGACTCTTGACAGCAATTTATTAGCCCATTTTATTAGCACATATTTACTAAACAAGGAAATCATTATCCGAGAGAGAGTTTACACAATAGCACCATGGTACTTTTTTTCAGTTCTGTACATTCATACTCATTTTCACACAAACAGATTCAATGAAATGAATTGACTTTGATGGTGGTCGGGGGGATGAGGCGGTATAGTAGCAGTGGCAGGGCTCTAGTACCGAGTGAGAACGTCTCACTTTTACGTGTTTGCATACCCATGTCCTGGCAATAGCAACACAAATACAGACGGCATCGAGTGACATGGCAAAGTCTACTCTGAGGTCATGTGATTAGCTCTTTACCCTCTGTGATTGGATGACAGCTGCGACATGGAGAAGAGGGCGCAGGGGTCTTACAGTGCCAGGGGAAACACACGCAAGCATGCAGACACATATTCTCACACACGCACACACAAACACACACACACACACACACACACACACACACTGAAGTAATCCACAGGGTGTAAACTGAGCCCGACTACAACCGCTCTGGGCATGTCTCAGTTTCTCTAGTGGGTTTTAATCACTGCGCTTTGGAAAGGGGATCCTTTGAGATTTAGCTCAGCTGTTGAAGAGCACTGCTGTCGTGTAAAATTAATTTCATTCATTAAAGGGTTGGCTCACCCAAAACATAAAAGCGCACATTTTCTCACTTGCCACAAGAAGTAGTTAGCAGTGCTGGTACTTTTTGATTAATTTGTGCTGGTTTTGGGATACCTGGAACTACTTTCTTGTGAGAAAGTAGCCGTTATCTCAACTAAAACAACTAAAAAGCGCTTTTAACATTACTTATCCCCTTGCTCTGCTTAAGGAATGTTTTCTTTTCGGCAATAGCAGTGTTACAAATACAAATCCCATTTACCTCCACTGTACTGCTGTGGCTGCAGTATTTACAGAGAATAATATCTATTACAAACCTAAGCACATTAAACTTACTTGCTGCAGTTTTCTCCTTGTTGAGCCCTTCTTTGTGTATGGGTGTTTTGCATTAATTTTACCCATGGATGGTTTAGCCATCCACCAGGCATAAATAGCAGCTGAAACTGAGCCTGAGTGCATTCAGATGTAGCAGGGGAGGAGAGAGTGAGAGATAGATAGAGAGAAAAAAATAAAACAGAGAGGTACATGTTTGCCATGTCTGCCTGCTGGGTTTCATCAACTCTAACCCTCTCATAATCTGTGGAATACATGCGCACGCACACATTCACACACACACACACACACACACACACACACACACACACACGATCACACAGGCTGGTGAATAGCGTTGAGAGACAAGTGGACAAGCAGAGTATTCTTCCTCCTATTCAGAGCAGCCCGTTAGAGACCGGCTGTTGCCCGCAGCAACAACACTTTGCTGCGGATACGTACTGAATGTAAACATTCTCCGTCCGTCGCTCTCTCATTGGTCAAGAACAAAACCTGATTATCGCAGAGACAGACAGACAGAGAAAGAGAGCGGAGAGTTGTAACAAAGTTTTCCGCTGCTCCCTCTGAGAGTTTGCTCTCTCAAAGACTCAATCGAACATCAGTTGTTTGTTTGGCTAGCCACTGTGGCGCCTCACAAAATAAACTGGCCTCACACCACCACCCTGACACAAACTAGCTATTTCATGATGAACACACAAAGTGAGAATGACAGGGGGGCTTCAGGCACTTCACAGAACAGTTACAACACCAAAATCACAACTGCTATTAAAGTCAATTTGATTTAGATTCCTGAATCACCCACATACTATTATTAGTGTTTGTTAATCACAATAAATCAATAAGGAAAGTTATTATGCCAAGGTGATGTCTTCACTTTACTCGTTTATTCAGTCCAAAGGCAAAAAAAAAAAAAAATCAACTAAAAGTATGCAAAGCAGAAAGAAGCAGCAAAATGTTATGTTGGAGGAACTGCAACCAAATCATTTTTACCGTTGCTTAATAAAGAGTCGATCATCTTTTAGCACTTCAAATACAAGAAAATAAAGTTGTTTTATTGGGAATTTAGCCCTGCATTCCTAAAACTATGGCTCTAATTCCAGTGTGGGCTACAAGTCACAGTAATGTTTTAAGTATTAAAAATTTAATGTTAGTCCATAAGGAAAGTTATTATACAGCAACAATCATTTGATTTTTTCAATTAGGGCTGAAACCAATAATTATTTTTATTATCGTTCATGTTGGAATCTTTTTCCAATAGTTATCTTATTTCTAGCAGCAGATTTTTGGTTGTGTTCTTGCTTAAAAAAAGAGTCCATTGACTTTTACAGTTGTTATGTGTACATTGCTCTCCCTCCACACCTTCACCCCACAACAGACAATTTTAAAATTTGCTGAGCAATTGGAAAACATTTCTCCACCATGGTTTTAGCTTAAAAAATGCAAGAAATTAATTCATGTATGTATTGTAGTCTCCAGTAAGTCTACACCCCTTCTTCCTCTGGATCTCCATTACTCTCCCTTACCCTGGTAGGCTTTGGTGTGTCCAGCAATCAGGTACTTGAGTTCAAAGCTGTAGGATCGCATCTTTTGCTGAGTCTCACTGCGAACAGCCGCCATGTAGCTGTCCTCCATCTTGCTGGTACAGCAGCTGGGCCCAGGGTGCTCACACACTCGGAGAGACTCATCTGAAAGACAGAGGCAGAAGAAATAGCTTCAGGCATGGTCATATTCAATCCAACAATGAATGGTGGGTGGAAAGAATTAAGGAGTCTGCAGACGTTTCTGTGACCTTGATTTTTAAAAAATGTAGGTGTACTCACCAAGTTTCTTACGATAAATAGAAGCAATGAAATGTCTGATAAATGTTTCATTTATATTCTAGAATAAAGGCTCAGAATGAACCGCACCAATACACTTGTTTTACACTGGGCTAGTCGGAAGGTACTCAGAGGTAGAGATTCATTTAATTAACTAACCAATAAGAATCCATCTTATTAATTAATCATCTAAGCAGTTAGATGACATCACAAAAATAATTCAAAGATGAGCCTGTTGACCTGACACGATGACATGCACAATGGACGTCCAATCATCACTCACACCAAAGTGTGTGTGTGTGTGTGTGGAGCAGTCTGACTTTGGTAGACTGCTGTAAGCCAAGCTGTCAGGTAGCTGACTGAGATCAAGGGAGAGAGAGATGAGAGGAACAGACTGCTCACTTATGTCTGCGCACACACACACGCGCACACACACACACACACACACACACACACCACACCTGTGTCAAACTTTAAGCTGTTCCTATTAGCACTGGCTGACCATGAAATACATAACTGAGATAGTTACCATGTATCAGTAATGCCATGTTGCATTTCTCATTTGCAAGTAGGACAGTAAGTTGGTTGGAAGCCAGACTACCCGGTCACCAGCTCAGGTTTTGCAATGAGATTTAAATCTGATCAATAGCGTTTAGGGAGAATTTAGAAAACTTTTTCAGCTGAACTGCCTTGTCTTTTCAGCTTGAATATCCAGGAAGCAAAGACCAATGACAGGCCAGGGAGTGGTGCTTTTGGAAGTGTTCGCTATTCAACTGTTTCACAGCCGGCTTAAAATGACATCACTCTTAAGTAAATTCATCTGTGGCCAAACCAGATCAGAAGACACTGTTGTGGAACAATTCTACTGTGATAACCATCTATAATTAGCAGACATCTCTGCCTGGAAATACCGCAGTCACCACCATGTATTGTTAACTAGCTGTTAACAATCACAAGCTAACAAGTGCTATCTACTGACGTCTGGCTCAGATTTCCTTTCATGACCTGTATAATTATTACAAGGAGACTTTATGTTCGGTCAAGATTAGAAGAAAATAAAGCTAGCTAACTAAAGGTCATCCACCACTTCTCTCCACTACCCAGGGAAATCTGAAATTACTGCCAACAAAATTACTCCACGGGGTCAGCTTTTTCTCGTTTCGTTTTTTGGGTGCAGTTGCATCCAAAATTATGAGGTGCCATTCAACATTTTACAATTGGTTGCACCCACAGGGCAGGACTTTAATATTGTGCAAAGAGCCAGACAAAATCTCACATGAGCATTTAGGCCTACATTTAGAAAACAGCATCTTTAACACCACCACTTATAGCCAAGTATGCTTTCATGAGCTCTATGTAAGTGTTGCAGACTATTTAGGTTAGTTTTCAACATTAATAGCTTCTCTCTCTCTAAGAAATGTTGGCCTTATGCTGTGCAATGATGGTCCCTCATATCGGGAATTTGTTAGGAATATTTTGTAAAATATACTAAATTTCAAGTCCTTCAACCAAAATCGTACAAAGGTATTATACGCAAAAAGTTCTTAAAATACCAAAAAAGCAGTCATTATGCAGCAGAATGGTCCTCAGTGTTATATTACGATATAGGCTACTATTTCTATTATTATTATTCATATATTGTTATTAGTTATGCATATTTAATATGCAAAGAACATTTTAATGCTGTGGAGTTGGTCTAGTTGGAGCCAATCTGAACTTCATATTGTAGTGGTAGTTTAATTTATAACACTGCATTGCAATTTTAGACTCATCATATGTTTTGTATTTAAAATCTGGATCTGCAAAGTAACAAGTAAAAAGCTGTCAAATAAATTTAGTGGAGTAAAAAGTACAATATTTGACTTTGAAATGCAGTGAAGTAGAAGTATAAAGTAGCACAAAATGGAACTACTCAAGCACAGAGCATCAATGCATAAATGCATAAATGTATCAGTTACACCACCTCTGTGTATTTCATACTTCACGTTGCCTTTTTAAGTCTCATAGAGTTCCTACTGATAATTCAAAAGGGACTGACTGACCTGTTCCCGGCCTGTCTGGCACCAGCTCCACCGGGCCTATTTGGCGCATCATGTAGGCTGTCTTCACCTCATGACAGCTGTCCACATCGGCTGATCTACAGCCAGTCTCCGGTAGAAAAACAAAATAAAACAAAATCAGCCAAAACAAGTCCACGTTTTGTAAGGCTGCACGGAACATCGCAACATCTCAGTCAGGAGATAGAGAGTCTGGGCGGTTAATATGAAATCATAAAGGTCCCACGGTGCAGTGTGACTGAAAACTTCATCTGCAGCCAGTAAGTCTGTCTGGAGCCCACAGTCAGACTCGGCGCCCTCCTCTCTCCCTGACTCTCTCACTCACTCCAGCTCAATTAGCCTACCTAATTGACATGTGCACTCAACATACTTTCAAAATACTATTTTGTTTGAGAACGTGTGTCTACTATACAGTAACTATCGTAATGTTGATAATAACTTATTACGGTTAAGAAGCTGATAAAACAATAAGACCATAAATGTCATAACAAGCATACAGAAAAAAAAGGCAATTCACTAAGTTATGTGCCATTAAATCAGCTTTTTACGTATTGGGTTTGGTTTTTATTTTTTATTTATTTTGTTATAGCTCTCTCATACATAGTTTACAACAGCTGCTTCTATAGATAAGACTAAGACTTGACTGAATGCTGAGTTAAGTGTAGAGGAAAATACGGTTTGAAGGTGGAGCATTGGTGCCACCCACTGGTCACTTTGGGTCATAGCAGTTTTTCACTTTTTAAACAGCTCCTAAATAAAATAACTACAACGTTCACATAATGTGCAGACTTCTCGGATAATTATATGCACTTATTGTGGTATGTTACATGATTTCCACTAACTTATAGGGGCGTAACCATTGACTGTATAAAGGTATATTTATATAGGCCGAGGCCTACAGTCTATCGTATTGGTTTAACCAGGGCCGTTGGTCTTAACCAATAATCCTCACATCTGGCTAACTTTTACGTTAATTTGCTACAGCTTGGTAGAGGTTCGTTGAGGCGTAAAATCCATACTTTACATCAGTGTCAATGCAATCAGTATCAGAAGTGTACATTTCTTTTGTTAACAATTTCACAAAAAGACGATTTTTTTCGACGTTTTACTTCTACAAACTAGGTTTGACCATAACGTTCAGGTTAATCTAGAAGCAAGTGATTAACGTTGCTTCGCTACCTAGGTAATTTAGCATGGCTAAGACAACCAAATCCGTTTGGAACTTGTTGACTGTTTGGGACTTGATGGACTGCTTAACCTTTAAAAGGGCAACTATTACTATGTGCGAGGACTCTGCAGGTGGTGTAGACTGCTGTTTGCTTGCTTGTTTTTTTCACCCACGGCACAATCTAACGCGACTAATCGGTTCATCAAAGGAAGATACTGCAGTCTCTCAAAAGAGTGAAATCAGTTACACCACAGAATGGAAAAACATGTGCCCCGTGTGAGGCTCGAACTCACGACCTTCAGATTATGAGACTGACGCGCTGCCTACTGCGCCAACGAGGCCTTCAAATTCCCGTATTCAACATTTTCTTTTTTAGTATAAAACGAACCGATTATGTGACTTGCAGCAATAATATTAGTTCACAAATGCTCACAATCTGGTTCTGGGTGGCAAGGTGTGGCCGGTTGAAGGCGTAATTTTATCCGCACCCGTTCTGCACAAAGTCCCGCCCTTCTGTGCTATGATTGGCTGAGTCATTTTTCAAAGCGTGCTTGTGATTGGATTCCAGCTGTGTGGCAGTCACTACCACCTGTCGGCTTCTCTTCACACAGCAATGCCTGTAAATATATATGTATATATTATATGCTGAAGCAAACATATTGGCAAGAAAATTATACATCTGTTCAGACCATGTTAAGATATTTTTTAATATAGTTCAGATAAGTCTCTTTAGAGCAGTGGTTCTCAAAGTGGGGTCCTTGAATGGGTTCCAGGGTGTCCCCGGCAACAAGGGGAATACTTTATTTTTGTAGTATAATTAACACAATGACATTCATACACTTTCTGTAGTAAAACATCTAAATGGGGGACCCTGGGACAAAATCTTACCAAATTGGGGCCCATGGTCTAATATGTGTCAGTTTAGGGGTCCTTGATGTAAAAAACTACTGCATTAGAGCATACTGCACTCCTCTCTAAACTAACCATTGTGGGCTATGTTTAAAAAAGTGAGCATACATAAGCTTCAGGTTTCCTATAATGACTGTATGCAGATACTGCTTTAAAAACATAGGTGGTGTTTTGCAAGTGACTTGCAAGTCCAGCCTCTACTGAGAAATCCATTGTACAAATGTATCTGTCGACTGGATGACTCTCAGAACGCCACTCTCATGCTGCTGCCAAATCTGGTCTTAGGGTCGTACAATACCATCTGTGGAAACATTGGTATAATGATATATTTGTTTGTGTATTTATAATGTAGTATGTCTTCTAAGTCCAGAGTCTGACAATAAAGTTGAATGAACAATAACAAAGCTTTATTTTGGGTTGCTGTCCATTAGTAGAAAATGGACCTACTGACAGGCCTATTGATAATAGTAATGTCTGTGATAAACAAAATATTGTACTGTTACATAGAGCACAACAATGCTTAATTACTACTATTGCTTAAGCATAACAGATAATATATGCTTGATAAATGAAAAAATGACCATCTTTATAAAAGATCCATAAGGGAAACTAACGAATAACTTTCGTTTACAGCATTTGCATGTACTTAATACCATTTCAATGTATTAGGCCTGTCTGAATTACATTCATTTGTGTCATCTAAAATATTGATTGAACTAGTTTTGGTTGACACGGGATTCGAAGCGATGATTATGTGTCCGTTACAATTCATAGCAACGACAGGTCGACAGTTGCGCGATGTGATCCAATCACAAGGACGCGTCGAGGTTAGGAGCTAGCCAATCACAGTGCACTAGGGCGGGACTTCACGCAAAACGGGTGGGAAATAGAAAAGGGCGCGCCGTTTTCTCTCCGTACAAAAGCTATGGCATAATTTTCTGGCGAATCGAGAGAATTCACTCCTCCCTGGTTCCGTTTTCTAAAGAGTCGACCGCCTCAAGTTTTTTTGTCTTTCGACAAAAAGGGCTCTGGTTTAGATGGTTTAGATCAGACCAATGGTGACGTGCTTACGGTCAGCGAGCTAAATCACCATAAAGACAAGATGATTCGGATCATCGTGGTATGATGTAGAGTAGCGTGACATATTTACTGTAACGTTATACATCTGCTGGGAAATATGAAACTCCCAAGTGAGAACAGCTTACTTGAGCTTTCAGGTGGTAATTACTAAGTACGCGTTTGACAACGGAATCTTAGTTTTTATCGCCTCTCCCTAATCTGATGATTGTAAACAATTAACATTTTATTTTAAGTATAGATGCGCATACAGAAGTATAGATACCTCTTGGGCGTATTGAATAATGAATTAATCAAATGGAAATTCAAACAAAATAGCCACTTATTGTGTAGGACTTGTGTGAGTACACAGATAACGCCAGTAGAATGTTTTTAGTTTATCTTAACGCCATACTGTTATGTTCGTATGCTGCCTTGACTATATAAGGTTTTTCCCCCACGGGCCGTGAATGTATCATGACACTTGCTGGCTGCGGCCCCTTTAACTCCAATCTCCCGCGTTCGAAGTTAAGCGGAAATAGAAAGCCTTCTTTTCTCTATTTAAGCGCGCCAACAAAGACTATCACAGGGGATCTATCTGTACTTAGTTCGCTGCACACTAGACCGTGTGTTTTGTCTGTCCATTGTCTCTGCTTTCGTCCTGGGAAAAAATGCCAGAGGAAACGTCCGCAGCGTCAAGCTCTGGAAGGTGAGACTCGCTTATAATTTCTCAATGTACGGGTAACGTACAGCTAGCTAGCATTTAGCTACATAGCGCGGTCAGTGTTGACGATCTTGCATAAATATTAGTGGTCGCATAACCTCTAGGTTTTGCATACTTAAAGCCAATGGCAGTGACTATGAAAATAACTGGATGATTAGTTAAGTTAGTGACTGCAGGTGCTGCTAACAAACATCACTATCACCACCCAGAGGTAGGCTAACGTTAACTTTAGTTGACGAACGACCAGACGCTACTAACGACAATAAAACGTAGTTTAAACTATGAGTCAGAAGTAAAAGTTAGCGTTAGGTGTGTCGCCGGGTTAAACTCCAGAATCCGGTTAGTTGGCTTATAAGTTCTGTTGCATTGATTCAACTCAAGTTTGATCTCCTCTTGCAGTGCGGAGGAGAAGCCGTGCTCATCAGCAGCTGCAGACAGGTGAGTATCCGTACATCACATTTTAGTAATTATTAAACATTAATCGACTGTACATGTAACTTTTGTTTGTTTGTTTTACCCCTGCAGTTCTGTTGACGCTATGGAGGAGGCAAAGAAACTGATCGGCACAGGGAACCGGCATCTAGTGATGGGCGATGTCGTTTCTGCTGTCAGTGTCTTCCAGGACGCCTGCAGCATCCTGTGAGTTGCCGTGGGACAAGCGTTGTCATTGATTTAACACTAAAAAAATTTTTTTTTCTTTATAAAGATATTTGGCCACTGCATTTTGTTATGGAAAGTACACTTATTTACAACTTCTTAAAGCTTTTCAAATTCTTAAGTATGAAAGGCATATAAATAAGATGAATTGCACCTCTACTTGTGACTGCATTCCTAAACTTTATTCATACTTGCACTTCTATCTGCTAGGGCTGCAAAGTACGGGGACACTGCAGATGAGTGTGGTGAGGCTTTTTTCCTCTGTGGGAAGTCCCTACTGGAGCTTGCCAGGTTGGTTGCCTTAATTGCTCGCCTTTAAAATTATTTGTACTCCCTGTATTAGGTAGTGTTACTGTAAGATTGATACAAAGTTGTGTGACTCAACAATTAATTGATTTATCAAAATAGTTGGAGACTAATCATTGCAACTCAACTGTTAAATTGGGTTCAGAGTGACAATTTTCAACCCTCCTTTCATTCTGCTGTTAGCAGTATCTATTTACTTTTGGATTAGCTGATTGTCTTTGTATTTTGGTGAAGGATGGAAAACGGTGTCCTTGGTAATGCGCTGGAGGGAGTCCCAGAAGAATCTGAGGAAGAGGAGCAGCCTAAAAACTCAAATATTGAGAGCGCCAACAATCTTGATGGTCAGTATCAAGTGCTATTCTATTAAAGGGTTGCCTGATTAAGGGAACAGGATCAGAAGTGACTTCAAAAGGGCTTTTGACCAGGTTTTTATTGTTTAGGTGTAGAAAAATGATTTTTAAATTAACATGTGTGTGTTTTAAAACACTGGCCTTCGATTTTTGGCATGGTACATTGTTCATCAGCTGACATGTAAATACACTCCGTACTACTCTAAAAGTTACACTTGTACATGTGTTAGTGCAGGTAAGAAGCCCAACAACTTACTGTTGATGTTTTCCCATCATGATGGCATAAATACAAGAGGTTGTTTCCTTCCTCCCATGTCAATCATGAACAAACGCAGCATTAGAATAGAAGTTTCTCCTCACAAACTAGTTTAACTTTTTCTGACGAGCATTGTCATTGATGAACTGACCTTGGTATTATTAAATTATCTGATGTGGAACCATTTTTCACATGCCACTCTGGTGCAGAAAAAACCAGAGAGGAGCTGCGAAAGCAGGTGTATGATGCAATGGCAGAGGAGGAAAAGACTGGGGAAGTTGACACCAAGCTTGAGTCGGAGGCTGAAAGAGGCAACACTGAAGTGAAAACAGAAAATGATGTGCCAAAGGAACCCTCGAGTTCCCTTGTGTGTGGGGAAGAGAGAAGCTCAGTCCAGAAGCTGAAGTAAATGGAGCTGAGAAGAGCCCAGTTGCTCCTGTGATTAGTGTGGGACAACAGAATGGCAAGGAGACAATGGCAAAGCCAGAAGAAAAAGATAAGGAACCCAAGCCTGAGGCTGAACAGGACAATGAGGACCTGAGGGCAGTAGATCTTTGGATGCAGAGCACTATTTGCGTGGATGGGTGGATTACAAGAGTAGTATTTCTTGAGATAAACCCACATTTCTAGGTGTTACAAAAAGGTGAAGGGGAAAATGCACTGTAGCAAGAGTTTACTGCACCTTGGGGGGAACTATTTTGCAAATATCTTTCTAGCACATTTGCCTTGCGTTTCTAATTCATTCACACTGGGGAGGAAAAAATGTGGTCATTATCCTCCTGTTGCGTCAACAGATGATGATGATGATGACGACGATGATGATGACGATGAGGATGGAGAGAGAAATGGAGAAGATAAGGTGAGTTCCCATACATGGCAGTGTGATTGACTTAAATGTGAATATTTAAATTTAACATGCCTTCCCCCACCTTCAGGAAGAAGAGGATGAAGTTGGGAATTTACAGTTGGCTTGGGAGATGCTGGAAGTAGCTAAAGTCATCTACAAAAGGTAATTGCAAGATGAAGGTCTTGGTCAAATAAGAACAGGTCTGGGAAACTCTGAATTCAGACTTGGTTATGTTAATAAGCACCCTACTTGAAGATGTGAAGTAAAATTGTCTTAACTTATCTGCACAGAAAGGAAAGCAAAGACGACCAGCTGATGGCAGCCCAGACATATCTGAAACTCGGAGAAGTCAGTGCTGAATCAGGTATGTTTCGTGCAGCAAACTGAATTTCCAGGATGAACCTGTTTAAACTTCAACCCCTTCCTTAAAGAACAAGATAATCCGTTGAACCCTTTGATTATTTGTCATGGCTTCTTGGATTGGCCCCTCACAACATCTTTGTTCAGTGAGCTTCTTTTGGTCATCACACCTCTAAAGGTCTGCGGCCTTCGGTATTTTGCAGTTAACTTTTTCTCATCCTAAATCGTAGGATGCAGTGTTGGGTGTAGGTGTACAATTACATGCACTTTCAGAAACACAACGCAGTCATTATTGGACATATATTTAAATCTTTCATTCACCACTAGGACAACTGTTTCTCTTGAAAAATGCTGCAGTGTAGCAGAGCTAAATGTGACCCTATTGTCCCAAATCTCGGTCACGTGTTCCCCAGGTAACTATCCCCAGGCGCTAGAAGACTTCCAGGAGTGTCTTGCCCTACAGCTAAAGCACTTACCTCCACACAGTCGCCTGCTGGCTGAGACCCACTACCACGTTGCCACTACCCTGTGCTACATGGATCAGTACAGCCAGGCCATCCAGCACTACAACAGTTCCATAAAAGTCATTGAGACTCGTCTGGGTAAGATTTCTTTGACTAGAATTTGCAGAATGACTATGTGCACTTGTAGATAAGCAACGAGTTGACTGGCAGATTGTAGGGAATGTAATAATGTAAAGTATTACACCCTTAAGAGTAGAGCATCAAATCATGGGAGCTGAAGATTGCTTTTTGTTTTTTCTTGTTTTCAATACTCATCAGTCATTGTATGTGTTTAGCCATGTTGCAGGAAGTGATAGCTTCAGCAGATGGGGCAGGAGAGGAGACGAATGAAATGGAGGAGCTGAAGCAGCTTCTGCCTGACATCAGGGAAAAGGTTGAGGATGCCAAAGAGAGCCAGAAAACGGCTAGCACTGCCTCCCAGGCCATCCAGCAGACACTAGTGGGTACATCAAGGAACTGTATGTGTGTTGAAGGGTGAAAACCACCCAGGTTTGAAACTATTCTCTTAAGTCTGTTATATCAATACCTGACGTTTCTTGTCTAAAAATCCACCTGAAGGGTAAAAGGAGTGCAGGATGGAAAATTGGCAGCTGCCACTTTTGGGTGACTATTATTATTATTATTTTTTTTTTTTTCTTGCAGGGTGGAGCCTCAACTTCATCAGCATTTCTATGTGAAAATGGGGAACCTTCATCATCCTCAGCATTTGAACCAGCCAACCAGGTAAGGACATCTTTATTATTGCCCATCTTAAAACTCATACATGCCCAGCTTACTGTATAACATGAATTCCCAACAAAACAAACATTTCTTTCAGATCCCTGTCAAACCATCTAGCAGCGCCTCGTCTTCCAAAGCCCCCTCAGACATTTCCCACCTCGTCAGGAAAAAGGTGAGGTCCACTAATCTCATGCTTTCACCAATGTGTGTTATGTGACATAAGTGGCCAGTCAAAATGTGACACTTGCAGTTATTTGGCTCCATTCTGCTAATTAGAAACTTTTAATAATTGCTTAAGGAATAAACATATTACAGCTGACTCCATGCTGGAGATGTATGTATACTGAAACTGACCTTGAACCTCACTGCATATTGCAATGGCTGTGTGCTTGCCTGCTTTGGTTTTTGGGATGGTATGGCTTTCGTTCATTTTCCAAATCTTAACCGCGTCTGTATGAAGTGATTTTCTGTGAGTTCCCTTACCCCGAGATGTGGCGTGTGTGTGTTGGTGGCTGAGTTGTGATGCAATGTTATAAATTATGATTTGATATTGGCTGATTTGTGTGCATGATACACCAAATTATGTGACCTTGACATAACTGATCAGTGACCGCTCCTTGGTGTCTGCATTTGTTTTCTCACTTCTAAATATCCACCCCTTTATTTATTTTTTTGGAAGGTTGTCGTGTACAGAAACTTTCAGTCTTGTCTTTTTCCTCCCTTTGTCCTGGTTTTATGTTTCTACACAGAGGAAACCAGAGGAGGAGAGCCCAGTAAAGGACACTGATGCTAAACAAGTGAAACAGGAAGCTACAGTTAATGGCAGCAGTGACTCTAGTGCCAGCAACGGCAATGGAGTCCAGGAGGCAAAATCACAGGAGGCGAGTGATAGGTTTATGTCTTACGTACTTTAGATGGAAGATGGCGCTCAACATGCAGTAGTTACTACTTGCATTTGGTTTCTGGTGACGTTTCAGTTAAAAGGTTTGTTCTTCAGTAACTGTAAACGTGTGAAAGCCGCATGTAATAAGGAAATGTACCTCCAAAGCCTGATCAAAACTACAAATGCCTTCAAGGAAGTTGGGGGGGGGGGGATTGCATCCCCCCTCCCTTCAGGCTATGCTCCAAAACATTTTCTTGTGCAGTAAGTGCATGGACAGGGTACGCAGGCAGGCCAGCCAATCCTTTCATTCAGACCAAATTAAATGATTGGTTGTGCTCAAGTCCTGCGACAGCCACAGCTTTGGATTTTCATTTGTCAGAACAATGCTGTGGTGTTTGGATGTAAAGAGAATTTTAACAAAACAATGCTCCTGACATTGCCTGTCCCAACTTTAACTCTCATTAAAACAGTATCTGTCCTTCTGACTTGTTGCAAGTGTTATCACAAGGCATCAAGGTGACCAGACTTTACAGCTAAATATCCCTCGACGTGGCTGTCATCTGGAGAGAAGTAAACCATAATACTATCATTCACAGCTTCTAACTAGATAGGCAGCATCAGCTGTTACTGTGGTTGAGGTTTATGTTGTGGTAAATTGTCATGGGCCTCAAATGAAACCTATTTGCAGTGCTTGAAAATCTCAATCTTTGTATAAATGTGTTTCAAAAGGGAACAAATTTGGAGATGATAAAACTGCAGAGCCAAGAGCCATACAAGACAAAGCGGCAATCTAAGAACACTTTCTCTGCAGACCTAGCGATAGGCAGGCAGAACACTAAAGCATTTAATATTTGTGTAGTTATATAAAAAAAGTGTTTTTATATATCTTTTGTTTTTTTTCCCATAGCCTGCCAACCAGTCATCCTCTGTCAAGTCTTCAGCGTGACTATTGTCATCTCTTTCCTGATCTTCAAAACCAGCACAGCATGCCGGTCTAGCTCCTCTCCACCTTCGACACTTGTTTCTGTAAATAAGATCCATTTTCATAGATCTGTCTGTCCAGTTTTGTATACTTGTAGTTTAAAAAAAAAAAGAATAAAAAAAATTTGCATATGTAATTTTGTATCACTTAATTATTTAGACCTTCTGGGAATTTCAAATGTCACAATGAGGCGAGGACGATATCAGATGCTGACTGCAGTTCCTGTTTAGAAGTAAGTGAAACATGTACTGATAGGCGCCACACTGGTGCGCCAACTTGATTGTGGTTCTCAAAGTGGGGTCTAGGGACCCCCAGGGGTCCTTGAGGGGTGTCACTACATCCATAAGTAACAATGACTTGGTAATTGGGTTTCATACACAGTTATAAACATCTGAAAGCAAAAACCCTATCAGAGGGGACCCTGGGTTAAAATCTTAAACAGTTTTGGGTCTGCGTTCTAATTTGTCAGTTTAGGGGTCCTTGATGTGAAAACATTTGAGAACCACTCATAGACTATGGCTTTTGGACTGTTCAAAACATTGAACTTCACCACCATAGGCTCTGGGAGCTTGTGACCAGCATTAGTTTCCTGACATTTTACGAAACAACTGAATCACTTGTTAGCTACATTTCTAAAATATTTTTAAACAAATTGAATGCACTCCAGTCAATGTAGAGATTTCTTCACATTATTGGGTGGGGGAGCACAGGGATGATAAACAATGAGCTGCTGCCACACTTTTCTCAGACTAAAACTGCAGTGAAAGTAATTCCTTCAAGGGAAGGTCAGAGCCCTCATCTACAGGTCCACAAAATTTGGAAGAGCATAATAGTTCAGGTATGTTACATCCTGATTGCAGAGATGTTTTCAACTTTGACTGTCCTCTGTGGCTGGAGGATCTTGGTGATCAGTGAAAGGGGAAGAGAGTTGATCCACTCCTGTAGGCTGTGAAGCTGATACTGGCACAACCGTGTATCCCTGGACAGTCACAGGATGTAAGGACATCTGTACTTGAAGGCAAGGTATACAAACGGACTACCTTGAAGCATAATAAAAGACATGTAGCAGACGCTAATCCAAAAACAAAACATCCCTAGGTGATGCTTTTCAGTGTTCTACAGTGTGAAACTCACTCGTCCTAACAGGGATAGGAGCTTATGGTCTGTTGCTTATATTGTCAACTCATAACAGTCACAGCTTACAGATGAAAGAGCATCTTTATTTAAGTCACACAAATGGATTAAGGTTAGACCAGGGTGTGTATAACTACTAACGTTTAATTGCAATGATTACTCTCAACAAGAGATTTCTCTGTAGTTTAACAGTTCATGATGCAATTTCAGGCCCTGTTCGACATCCTACCACAGTTGGATATTTATAGTGACCGGTGCTGGTTGGGTCGGGCTTTGCCAGAGTTTGTACGTCTCCATCTCGTCCATTGACCAAACGAACACACAGCTCCATGTTGCCCACCTTAAGTTTACAGAAACACAGTCAGGTGTGGAATTTATTGCCTTGCTTCATCCTCTACCAAAAACACGTAATCCTGAACTTAAATGATCAGATATTCTATTTAGGCAGAAATTTAAAGATAATGGTCAGTACTGTTTACGTTGCAGCTGCTGCTTACAGTTATTTGCTCAAAACAGCTCTTGATACCTGGGCTACTGAGTTGAGCTGGGCAAGGTTTAGGGAGGGTCTAATAGGCAAACTGCGCACTGGCACCCTCCAGTGGCCACTACAGAGCTGTTGGTGGAGAGAAAATATTAATGTTAGGACATACTAGAGCTTATATATTAATACAAAGAGTATTTGATAATGGGTTAATTTGACACAGCAGATGGTGATTTTAGACCAGCATGATGATCTGGTCGATTCACGCTAAACTCCAGATGGTGCAATCAATCTATTAATTCCCCTTCACGTGCAGAGATTTAAACTATTTGTCTTAAAATTTAATAAAACTACTTAGACCCACTGCCTATACACACCACTGGTTTTTGATTAATAAACATCAATAGCATTATATTAACTGAGCTGAGGACATTACTGTATAACTATACAGTCAACAATTAAAAACACTTAAGTCCAAGCCATTAAAATAGCATCACAAATGTCCAGTTAGTATAGAATTAATTTTAGTTTTTTTTCATGTATATAACACATGTAATTACAATTATTATATACTTTTATACCTGGTTATATTGGTCAAAGAGTTCCATTTGTGTCCAGCCGAAGGATGCCAGTTTGAAGACCTCCTGGCTGTAGACATCCACATCTCTTGCTGCCTGCACCTCCACCACTAGAGAGAGGGAGGGTGATGGCTGGATCCTACAGGGGGAACAGGTTTACCTGCCTTTGTGGTTCTATGCTTGATCAACAACTCCCTCTTAAGAAAATAAACTTTTCAGTGGGTTGAGCTCAGGCTATATACCTACCCCTTCATAAGTGGCATGCATAGACACTACCCGTGTTTGGGTAGTGTTTTCTCATTTTTCATTATCTACATGGGAAAGCTATAATGGAGATACCGGAGATTTTGCTAATTTCTTTCTAATCTAAGGTGTTTCGTAAATTTTATTTATTTTTATTTACCAAGTCTTGTTCTGAAGTTGTCTTCTCTAGGTGCTGCTCTTACCTTGGTACAGGCTGTTTGACTGACAGGAGAGCATAGTTTCTAGGGGTGAAGCTGTGGGTGTAAGGTAGAGACAATCCTGACAGGCACTGGACAGGGGGCAGCTGCGTCTGTGGTCCCACCTCCTGACCTTCTGAGTAGAGAGCTGCCACCAGGCGCAGCACCTGCTGAGAAGCATCAGCTCCCAGCACCAGGTCGTAGAAAACCACAAAACCAGCTCTGAAACACCAGAGGAAATCTTTTTTTTTTTTTACTCTTATTTAATCTCAAAAAAGGTAAGTGGGCTGAAACAGTAGATGATTTAATGGGATTTGCAGACACTTTGTTACTTAAATGTGACTGTGGGCTATTTGTGTGGGGTTAAGTATAGAAATAACTGCATGGTGTGAGCTGAAGTTTGATTCAGATATGTAAATTGCATGATATTCTGTGCATGGTGGGGAAGATTAAACTGACGCAGGGTCATATGGAGCTGGACCCAGAGAGTCCAGGGAGTTCGATATGCATCTTCCCAGTGGAGAGGAGAAGGATCTGGCTTGGAGCTGAGGGACAAAAAGAGGTACGGTATCTGAATAAATGTCAAAAACACTGTCATTGATTAAGAAGTCAGAAATCAATAATCAGAGGACATGATTAAAGACTACTGAAGTCCAATGACTCCAAGCTTATAAAATAAAAAAACGCAACAGAGGGAATGTTTTCAGTTGTGTAAATACTTTTGACTACAACTGTAAATTGTACCGATGAAAGAGGTGCATTAGTGTGAGTCTTGGGTCGGAGTGGAGGAGGCTGTCTCCTGGGCCTGGGAGCTTCTTTGCTTCTCTCCACCTCTGTCTGTAAACTGGCAATCTGCAGGTTCTCCCCCTGGATCAGCTCAAGCTCAGTCCTTGCTGCTGCTGGAGTACACACAGACACAAGATGTCCTCTTTGGGGACAACCACCCTAACCTGTAAGACTACGACTGATCTACATATTGTTGGTGTCAATGGGTGTCAATCTAAAAAATCTAATGTTTTGTCTCTTATTTGTGAGAGCTCTCTAACCTTCACAGTTATGGTGTTGCCCCCTGGCCAACTGGATCCTGAGGATCTCCTCCTCCAGTCTCTGGTTCTCCTGCTCCACAGCGAGCAGCTCCCAGTTTGGACACCACTGAGGAGGCTTTACCTCTGGAAACGAGGACAAAAACGATGCGGCTCAGGGCCAAAAGGTAATTTACCCTCAGTTTTATACCCTAAGTCTGGAGGGTCAACCACAAATTTGAGTCATCTACTTTGTTGCTGCTAGACACACTAATCCAATTTGGGGTGTGTGTATTGCATTCAGTATGTTATTATGTGCTGTAAATGATCATGTGAAAAGAAATGCTGGACCAGAATCTAATAACGATGGAAGAGGAAAAATCAGGCTGAGTAAATTTAGTATAGGCTCTAGTGAGCACAGTCGTGTTGAGAGAGAGATATACAGTGACAAGCAGTACATATTTTCTGTTCATCATCACTCTGAGTCTTACTTTTGCTAGCTGCCGCTGATTGGTTCTTCTCTAGACTTTGGGCTTCGACCTGCAGGTCAATCATTCGTGCCAGAATGGCTGGATCTGATCCACCTGAATGGATGTATGCCTGCCGCAGGGCTCTGCAACAAAGAGACCTGATTTACCTTCATATAACCAGGCAGCTCAGAGCAAATTCATATTCACATGTAAACATACTGATTTTCTCAGTAGCAACCAAACAAATGGCGAAATAAAGCTGCACTCCATCTTGTTTTTCCATTCAATTTAAAATAAATAACCTTTGCATGATGTAGGTGCATACTTTATCTGGGTAGAGAGATGGCCATCCGCACAAGAAATTAACTCGTAGCTGTCGTGATGTATCTTTTCATTCCTGCGTGGATCTGGCTGATCAGCAGGTACAGAGACTTCTCGCACACTAAAAGAAAACAAAAACACAGTACATCATCTAAATTAGATCATATTGTGGCATCTATGGAAAGTTTCCTAGGCATAATCCACCCTACAACAAGAAGTTCATTCTACTACCCAGGCATAATGAAATGCAGAATAGACGCTCTAAGTCATCCAGCAGCCAGAGAAAAAAAACTTATTTCAATAAATATTCATCTTGGAGGCAGAGCACCACAGAAGCAGTCATTTATTTTTGTATGTATCTTTGCTGACATAATTTCCCCTAACAAATACACAATAAATAAATTCTTTGTTGGTTCCATTCCTGCACTGGCAGCACAGTTAATGGCTACAGACTGAAATATTGCAGGTTTGGTCCCAGTCCAACAGTCAGTGCTGAAGTCTCTAGCAGTGGCGGCAAGTACAGCACTTACGTATGTACAATTGTAGGTACTTGTAATTTACTTTAAAAAAACGTTGTGTTGTTTGTTTTTTTCCTTATTGTCAACAAGTCCTATCGAAAGACCAAAACCAAGCAATGTGTTCATATATCTCTAAATACTGGAGATGAGAGCCACAGACGGTATCCCTACTGTGAAGGAGCACGTCACTCAACATACAAAGGTGTGACTCACTAAAGTCTAATTAATAGTTTTTGAATACCAGTGGAGCTCTAAGGCACAGAAAAATAAGATAAATCAAGCTTTGGAAAAACAGAGAATGCTAGTTAGTTTTCGGTCTTTTCATGAGATTTATTTACATTAAGAAAAATATAGAATATTGCCATACTAATCATTTAAGCATTTACTATTTTTATACTTCTACTCCATAACATTTCAAACAAGTATTCACTGTATTTATATTACAGAAATAGTAACTAGTTACATTTTAGATGAAAATTTTCATCCTGAATATGTGAACAGCTTATAAATTATGATGCATTGTTAGGAGATTAAGCTACCGAACAGTATAAGCCCATAAAGTATTTAAAATCAGCTTAACCTCGAGATGCAATAAATGCTGCTTACACACCACTGCATCAGTGATCTTAATAATAATCTGTTAATATCATTTACATATATAAAAACATAACACTCTGGCCATTTTGCATGTTGAGCACTTATAAATTTTAGTATAGCTTATATATAGTTTACTACTCATAATTCTGCACTTTTACCTAAAGGATGCAAACTCTTAATAAGAGCATCTAAAAGCCTGACATATAAAAGAGTAGTATACAGAGACACACTTACTGTAATGCGCGGAGATGTTCAGCGAGTTGTTGCAGTGTTTCCTTGTTTCTCTCCTCCTGCTCTCTGAGCTCCATCAGCAGACTCTCCAGATGAGTTGTGTTGCTCTGCTCAGACAGGACACTTACCTGATGGGCCAGCTCTAATGCGCACACACACATTCACACTGTCTTAGAGCAATCTTTGACATCAGCATTGAGTGAATTTTACACAAAGTCTAAAGAGAATATTCAGCATACAAGGACGCAAGTGGTTTATTGCATTTGTTCCTCACCGTCTCTCTGCTGCTCCAGCTGCTTGTTATGAGCATGTATCAAGGCCAGTTGGTGCTCATGGAGTGTCGCCATTTCCCTCATCTCCTCCAGTCTCTCACTGTGACCCAGCTGACGCCCACTCGCCTAAAGGCCGTGTTTATAAATGAATAGACTCATGCACAGCGTTGGTTCTTAAAAATGTCACACCCCGGAGAAAAATTATTCATTTCTTTTGACACCCCAAGATCCAGCATCATAAAAATGTGACCTGTGACTCATTCTGACACCACTGGCTGATGACTTAATCCATTATTTAACAGCTTTTACAATATAGAAAGAAGAAATGTGCACACTTATAGCACCTTGACATACTTTAAAGTGCTCACCAAATACCATAGGCTGAAAGGCTCAGAACAGTAAGAGGGAAATGGAGAATGCTATGTGACAAATGAAAGCTCACCTCATTATCAGTGGTCCTTTTTGTCAGATGTTCTTCAACGGACATCCTCAAGTTGTGAAACTGAAAGTCAGAAGAGATAAATTTATATTGTATAGTAATATTTACACTTAAAATGTACTTTTAATGAATTAGTTTAAAATACTTGCATGTGTATATTTGTATGTATGATGTACCTACTCCAATGTGTCTTGACTGACATAATGATATTCAAACATGAGTTTTTAATCAAAGGCCATGAAATTCCTGCAGTGGCTGTTGCCTTGACACCTTCATCCATGTTGGGTTCCTATTAATTAATTTTTTTAATCTCAGGTAAAACAATAATAGCTTACTGAGAATTAGCAAAAAGATTGACAAAAGAGGATAAATGCTTCTTGTTGTGTCGTGTTTTAAGACGCTGGCATTGCTGTAGTGCAGGATAGATGGAGTCTTGCTTGCTGGTGCAATGGTTTACCTCATCTGTGAGACTTTGCAAAGCAGCAGTCTCTATCTGACTGGTTGCCGGTATGTCCTCTGCTCTACCTGACTTTGGTTTGGTATCAACACTCCTCCACCTGTTGATGTTCCTTCGTTGACCTCTCAGCTGCACACAAAGACACATGTAGTGATTTCCACTGTGCCTGTTTCTTGGTGGTGGAATGTAATTAAGTACATTTACTCAAGTGCTGTACTTAAGTTCAAATTTGGGTTTTAAGTGTTCCTTTGTGAGCTGAGAAAATGCATTGTCACATAACTGAAAACATGGCATTTTTTCCGAGCTCATGAAAAGATGACTTTTTAGAGATACATGGTTCTCACAGAACAGCAATGCTACAAACATTATAATCATATAAAATATATGATTTTATAGAATATGATGCCTTGCTGTAGATTGAACTACTAAACAGTAATATAGTTAAAAATGATCACAACTTTAAGCATCTATACCAGTGATATTAATCCAAAATCATCATAGTAAAACACAGATCTTTTTTTTTTTTTTGTATAATCAGTATAGTACTAAGTATCAAAGTTTAATTGCAATGACAGAGATGCCCCATAAATCCTTTCTATCTTGATCAGTGACATACTATGTGAAAGTAATGTGTAGCAATTTTCTTTTTTTAGTTATTAGATCAGTTTGACTTACTTACCTGCCCAAGATCAGGGGTTCTTGTCTGCTTAGGGCCCACACATCCAGGTTTGCCTCTCGTGAGAAGTTCAGAGCTGTGTCTTTGTACCTCGCTCCCAATGCAGAACAGTGCTTTGTGTTTCTCAAGTAGCCCAGAGGAGCGAAACACCATGTTACAATCTCCACAGATCAATTCCCTCTCCATCTGGTATCAGAGCTGGTATTTATCAAGAATGAAAAAAGTTTGCATGAAGCTGAAATAAAGTCTGGTTAAATATTCGATTGATAGCCTATAAACCGAAATACTGTAGGAATAACACATTTGAAAGAAGTACACTAAACAATGTTATCTAAACATGGTTGCAAAAAGACACAAACTCTCCTCTTATTAATTTAAATTAAATAGAATTAGTTCCCTTAAAGGTTATAAAACATGTTTGATTTGTTCCTTAAGTACTGTCTGAGCTACTGGCTTGAATGTTTGTTGGTAACCATGCCAGTGACTCTGTAAGGGTGTGGTGAGTGCTTCTGAACATATCACCCACACCCCCTGAATATTTTAGTATAGCAAGTAGTGTAATTTTATATTGTATTTGAATGTGTCAAAAGTGCTTATTATTTTAACATGTTTTCCCACCAAAAGGAAGCCACAGCTTTGAGAGTGAAATGTGAGCTTCTGTCTGAAACGGCTCCGTGGCTGTACTTTCTATTGCAACCACATTAAGCTAACACTGGGCATATGTTTTCTTCTATCTATATCCATATTTATAATATGCCTTTTTTATTATTATTATTCTCAGACTGCTAGATTTTTTCTCTCCTTCAAGTGCGCACTGTGAGAGGCTGACTGCAGCTGCAGTGGAGACCTCAGTGAATATATTCACTTTGACAATTCAGTGCAAGATACACAATCTGACCTTAATGACAAAAAACAACAAAAACTGCATGATAAAACTCACCAGATAATCATCATCAAATAACATTCTGGTCTAGTCTTGACTATGTTTAAATGTTGTTTAAATGTATTTCTTTAAATGCCTTCTCACTGTCTGATATATGTGTACCATAGCATGTAGTATACTGCAGATTGTGTAATAGAAAGTCTGACAGTACAGGTTTTTAGAACAGGACAAGGACAGTTCCTAGCAGGTCAGTTCCTTTGAGAGGAGTTTCTCACATCTAACTGCATCAAAGAGACTCTTCTTAAATGTGTTCAGATCTAGAAGGCAGACTTGTCTGCTCAAGCTGTTCACATCACAAAACTATGATGCAATCACCACGTTGACATTGCAAAATGTAAATGCAACAGTCAGATATCTGATTTCTGCAGTAAACAAACTGAAGAGCTATATAAAAAGACCAGGTAAATAAAATCCTGGTCCGTTTCTACTTCAGGGAAATTCAAGTTGATTTTAAATGTACTTCTCATATTTGGTAAGCTTGAGTTGGACAGAACACTTCGAAATATCAATAAACTGTTTTGAGTTGAACACAGTGTACACTTCATACGCACTACTGTTTTAAAGAATCAATCTGAGAATGTCTGGTAGTGACTGGATTTAACTGACATAAACAATAAACCATTCATTAGCACCTTCAAAACCTAACTTCCATTCAGGATTTTATGCACCACAATTAAAGATTAAATCGAGAGTTTTGTGTCTCATTTTTATCTCCGATAACATCAGTACTTTTCTTTTAATCACCCCTATCATTCCAAGGTATACTGAGGTAATGTGTTTTAACTAACTATCAGTGCTGAATGTAAGTGCCTGTAGCAGGTTGTTCTGAAGCAATAACAGCCTCTATAATAGTGAGAAAGACTCCTGCTTCTGCTGCTGAGAGCTGAAATATTCAACATCCATACACACTTCTGACAGAGAGAGAGAGAGAGAGAGAGAGTTGAGGACTTGAACCGCTTTCTCTCTCCCACATCTCTTCTTCTGCTCTGCAACTCACACTCACACATGCCATTTCTGTTGCTAAGCAACTGTAAAATAAAGCAGTAGGCTCTGAAGTCAGAGAGCGAGCGAGACTGAGAGGAGAGAAAGAGTTCACAAGTACCGCAATCCACTACTGTTTGTTTGGTTCTGTACATGATCCCACCACCATCGCTATACCATCTGTGGATCTGCGAGGACTTGTGGTTCTCTGTCAGGGCCGACCAATCAGCGCTGGCTGGGGGGGCGGGCCCAGCGGTTCCCTAGGTTACCTGTGTGATTGACGTTCAGCCTCCTGCAGCGGAGCGCGCGGCAGTGTATCACTGATGCTCCTGCTTCCCCCCTGGAGACTGGAGAAATCTGGAAGAGAGAAGAGACGGACAGAAAACACAAGACCAAGAGGAATGCTGATTATTTAAAGTTGTTTGCTCTCTTCCTCTTGCTCTCTTTACTGGAAAGATGAAAGCTGGAGCACTGGAAGAAGCTGGCTGAAGGGAGAGGAAAGGAAGGATTCTTGAAGAAGGGGGATTTGTTGGTAAGAGAAACCCCGCACCACTTTTCTCCGTCTGTCTTGGCTTTACCAGTCACCTGTCCTTGCCAGCACTGTGAATTATGGGATAGCAGGTAAACAGGGCTTTCTTTGGGCTGTATGTTATGCGTGTGTGTGTGTGTGTGGGTGGGTGTGTGTGTGTGTGGGGGGTGGGGGTGAGACACAGAAAAGACAGATTCTCTGCATGCTGCGTGGCTGTAGTGGGGGTTTGGTGTTACTGTATGAAACCTACATTACAGTGGATGCCTCTTTTACAGTATCAGTTATGCAAAGGCTTTAGCTGAGTCAAGAGCTACTGGTCTATATGGGACTATAGGAGCCACTTACAGCTGAGGCCAGGATTTCTGGGCTTGACTACTGTTTCTGCATAGGAGGGGTATTAATTACATAACGCTCCATCTATACTCCTGTATCAGTGCTGTGCAGCATCATTCTGTCCCACTAGTCCAGAAAACCTGTGTGGCTGTCTGATTTCCACTATAACCTAGAAAGACATAGAGGCTGTTTCTAGTGGAATAGTCTGAACTTCAAGGGAATTTTTCTGTGGATGAATGAATCAGTGTACGTCTGTGTAGCACACTGATCACAATTAGGAGGATTTATAGCACTACATTAGTGTGGACAGATGTGTGAATTGACAAGTGGGCAGTTGTAAAAACTCTTGATCCCCATTATAATTTGGAAGGATCATAAAAAGAGACAATGAGAAACAGGTTGTGCATTAGATTCAATTTGCTGTAAGTGGATGGCTTTCATGCCTGCGCTCTGTGCCACCAGGATTTCCTAAAACATCCATTAGTCACCTCGGGTCAGGCGACAGCTGGCTCCTCCGTGCCCTGAGGACTCAGCTGTGCACAATCAGGGACTTGGCTTTCTGGTAGGCTGCTCTCTTGCCGGGAATCCTTTCCCCGTCCATCTAAGGATGCCTCAAACACTTTTAGGCTGTTTTAGATCAGGTGTGAAAACATTCATCTGCAGGAAGTCCCCCCCCACCCCTTTTTTTAGGAATGTTTTTGTCCTCTTGTTTTGTGAGATTGAGGTATAGACAATTTCCCCAAAACCTAATATCTAAAACTTTAACTCAGTGACAAAGACATTTTGACAACTGAAGTACCCTGTAGGGAGCAAACTGTATTATATGGCTCTTCAGTTGAGGTCCCCTGTTGTCAGACAGATGCAAATTTACAGATGTGTAAAAGTTTCTTATACACACGTTTTTTGACATTTGTAAATGCAGATATACAACTAAATAAAACAATTTTCTGTGTCCTAAATATCACATGTCTTGGAAGGCACTGACATTTAATACAAAATATAATTCATTTAGGATTATTCCTGCATCTCTTCATTGTATTTATTAATGATTAATTTGAGGAATTGCTGCTTTTCTGTCATAGTTGATAGTGAATTGAATATATTTAGGCTTTAGACTGCTGGTTGAATAAAACAAGCAATTTGAAAATTATGATGGGTATTTTTCAGTGTTTTCTGACATTTTGTAGACAAAACCAATTGCTTTCTCAAGAAAATAATTGGCAGACTAATTGACAATGTTACTTGCAGCCCTTCAAACGTTCATCATTTCAGCATCCATTTTAAACTGTCTATGCCCTGGATGAGGTTCTTTGTATTAATGACAACAGTCTCTCTAAAATACTGAAACTTAAATACTTTTAGTTGATTGAGTTCAACAGGACCTTGCTTTAAGCTTGATTAAAACTATGCTTCCCAAAATATAAAATAAGATATCAAATAATAACACATAATCAAAATCTAATTTCTGATTAAATATATAGATGATTTAAAAAATTTATTAAATAGATATTCAATATATGGAGCTGACATGTTCGTAAAACTTTTTTGAAGAGGATGTCTTGCTTCCTCTGTCAACATCTACTGAATGGAGACATTTTTATTCCAACCATCTTGACGTTAACTGACTCACTCTGCTCATAAAACTCTGCTCCATCTTGTCAACTGGAAGAGAACTGACTAACATGGCAGCCTTTTCAATTTGTCATAGGTAACCTAAAGCAATGCTGTACCCAGTTGGAGTCAAATATTTTTATGAAGTTGTTTTCTATTATTTATTTGTCTACAGGTCTTATATCAGTCCACACAATGGATTCAGATCCTCTGCAGATAAAAAAAATCTCTCAGCTTAGCCAACAGCTCAGATGGAGGCTGCAGGCTTCCTGTTTGCTATCAGTGAGAGGTAATCAGATATTCCATAGCTTTCCAGTAGCTAGAGTTGGAGGTGTTTGGCTCTCTAGAGCTACTGCCTGTCTGCCTGCCTGCGTAGGAGGAAACATCTCATCTTCACAGCTCTGTCTACTGCAGATATAAAGCTTTGGGATTTGTTTCTGCTTCATTAGACTTTATGCAGAGCAATGGCAGGGAAGATTACAGAGAGAGAAAGGGGAACCACAGATTCACTGGGATGAGAGATTTTCTAGCCAAATATACAGTAACATTAGTAGTCTTGTGATTACAAATCTGGGTCCTAGTAAGCCTTATATCGCTCCTGACTGGGGCCAACTGGTAAAGGTTTTGTTGAAAGCAGCACAGCCTGTAGGACCACAGGATGACAGTGTGTCAACAGGAGGTGCAAAACTGTAATTTTTTACAGTTTTGCAGCTCCAAATTAATCCATTCTAAAATTATACTGACATGACTTGTTTTAAAACTAAGATTCAAAATCTTATAATTGAACCAACATTGTATTGATCATACTGGTACTAGTACTAAAACACTCATGAATCCACCCACACACACATTTACTATATTTGTGAGGAGCCTTACTGACTAAATACATTCCTAGTCCCTTAGCTTAGCCTAACTTTAGCCATCACCACTACATGCCTAATGTTTTCTTGCTGATAGTTAGATGAGAAGATACATACTACTGTGTGTGTGCGTGTATTTATACATATATAAATATACTGTCTATATCGTAACCATTTAACAAGCAATAACAATTGTTTGTCTGCTTTTGTGACACTGACATATCATCACCCTTTTAAATTGAAACTGCAAACTTGTAAACTAACAGTTCAGTTGCCTATTTATTCATCTAGATCTTTAAGTATATTAACTTTGGTGGTGAAAAAGCCACTATCTATAAATCTGGCCTTAATCTGGTGGGTCAAACAATACTTGCACAATACACACGTCAGTAGAGGACTAATTAACAATCGCATATTTAACCAGCAGCAAATATGTTCAAATATGAATGAATAGGGTATTTGATAATGTGGCTTTAGACCAATAAAATTGCAGAATTGACTGTATCATATGAAGGGTGTTACTGGTGTAGGATGATGCTGACACAGTGTTTGGTCCACGCTCAGGAGAGGTGCATCATGGGGAGTTGCCTTTGCATCATTTTATACACCTACACGTGTATAAAATGCTACACAAGACATTTAGAATATTTATGTGACTGGCATGTGGCAGTCAAAAAAAAGCTTCAATTTTGGAATAAGCAGACACAGAATGACTTTGATTCTGTGTCCAGGTGATGTTACTGTCTGTGTGTGTATATATTTATATGCAGATGATTATCCTGTCTGGTTTCAAGGTTACATAGTCTTTCTGAAGGCAATTTGGCCATGATGACACCCTTGTGGACCCAACTGTATCACACTCACGCAGCACTGTGGAGTTCAGTTTTAACATCCCAAAAACAAATATAGTTGCTGAAAGATCATCCAAGACTCAGCATGGAGGCTGAAACTATATTTGTTGCCTGGCAACATTTGCTTATTGAATGTCCTTATCGAGCTCCAGCAGTTTGATTGCTAAAGGGATACACTGGTGACACGCTGACCTGTATCAATAAAGTCTGACTACTGACTACTTAACTGAGAAGAGTTTGATTTGATATGTCTGGCTGCGGAAGAAATGTATTGATGTTGAAACACTGCTGTTAATTGAGACTTAAAGGGATTTTGATACTTTGTTTTTCTATTGACTTCATTGGTTGTTCCCATTATGGTTGTTTGATTTCATCTGCGCATAAAAAAACAGATTTACATGATAACATCACCTGATTTGCGAAAACATTCCACTGAGGATACCGCAACAACTATATGATACAGCAAAGGTGAAAAGGATGAAAAAAAGAATACAAGCAGCATTTTAAGCTTGTAATGAAAAAGTATGAACACTATGAAAAGTCCAAATCAGTCTTGACTTCAGCAGCAGGCCTATCTTAAACATTGTATTGCATTGCATTGACATCAGTTTACCTTAGCCTAAAGAATATGTCCACGTGTCCAATATTATAATACTTATGTGACTGCAACTAACAGCTGATAGCATCCTACAGATCTAAAAATAACAATCATGTAACAACCAAGTAACATTAATTATGTCTTGCAACATGTCCAAAATCCCCCATAATTACAGCGGTGCATCATACTTTATTCCCTTCTTTCTGAAAAATAACAGTTTGAAGATTGATGGTTTCTGATAAGAACCTCTGGGGAGGTTTCACTCTGATTGAGAGGTGAAGTCAGGGACCACTTCTTCCAGAGGTAGAGGGTAATGATTCTTGTGCTGAGGACAACTTGATTAAAGTCTTAACACCCATGGTACATAGGTGTTTTCACTTTATCTGATTAGACTGCTTCTCAGGACTGTGTGGCCATGCACAGATCGAACTAGCCACACAACCAGCACTCACGCAAGTAAAACATAACAAATTGTTATGATATACACACATTAAATGATGGGAAATAATGTTGATGTAAATTAATGTACTTGATAAATCTATTTTGGTGATGCAGTCTACAAATGGCCTTTGGGAAAATGGACATTTTGACATGTCACAACAGGGAAAACAGAAGTTACTAATACATTTAATGATGGCTGATTTTGATTTAGCTGCTTCTGTTTCAGGGTCATTGTCAAGCTGTCATGAGTTGCAACTTATCCAGATGAACAGAAAACTCTTTAAAGGCACAATGTGTAAGATATGACCAGAATTTTTGTTTAAAACATTTTTAAAAAATTAACTAAAATTATCAACATAATGTGAAGAACTAACAGCTCTGACGATATGTCAAAGACGCCTATGTACTGTGTTGCAGAGATATTTACTGAAGTTAGCATACTAACCTGCTAGCCCCGGCCCATCCTGTGTTGTGTTACCACTTTGTACCTCAAAAGGCTAATTGACACCTCTCCTGTCCCCGCTGAAGCCCGCCATGTCTTCATTGTCCCCAGAGTCAGAGTCAGAGTCCTGGTTGGAGCCACTGTAAAAAATGAAAATTATAAAAATAATCTTCATTTATAGGGCACTTTTTAAAAAACATGTTACAAAGTGCTTCACAAAACCAGAAAAACAAAAAACAAGGTTTTTACATTTGTCTTTATATACATATCAAATTACAATGTAGTTGTATAGCCTGAGGTTGAATCTGTCAGAATAAAAGAAAACATCCGTAAACCAATCAGATAAAATTAGTTACAGTTAAAACTGGATCACCCTGATCTACATATCCAGAGAGACAGGTTAGAAAACAGACATACAAGACAAACAGACAGAGAAAAAATGAGTTATTTTGTTTGTGAATGAAGTGTAGATTAAATATTTCCATAGCAGTCTGGTTTCAGAAAGAAACCAGTCTTTGTGTATGTGTGTGTGTGTGTCACTGCATGTGTGTGTGTGTGTTTGCTTGTCTGTCTGTATAGTTACTGTATGGTTGCATCATTTTCAGTAGGATTTTGAAACTGTTAGAAACGAGCAGAGAGGGGAAAGAGAGAGAGACAGACAAAGGAGGAGAAAGTCGGGGAGAGACAGATGAGAAAATTAAAGCTCGCCAGGTTTCCACTGATTTTTGTGACATATTAATGGCAACATTTAAGGATATTCACAAATCAAGAAGACAGCATGAAGAAATGATATGAGAGTGATTCACTCAAATGACAAGCTTTGAACTGTTCCCATTATTCAACCACATGAGGCATGTTAATCTGTGATCAACTAACAGCCCATAACCAGTGTCTCTGATTGTCCTACAGCTTCAGATAACCAGTGTCTGTCAGATTCAATGTTGTTGTCCAGGATAAGACATCAGTGTATTCATATGACCGAGAATCAGTATGTTTTTGATGTTAAACTGTGTTTGGCCCTGACATTTTTCACAAATTCATATGTTCTTTCTTTTGTATTATCTCCAGTGGTGGAAGAAGTATTCAGATCCTTAAAGGTACAATTACTGGCCACATGCTTTTATTCTTGTGAGACTTCTTGATTTCCATTACAGTTTTTCAGTCTTCACAATTTTTAAATTAATTTAAAAACTTTTTTTCATTTCAAATGCATGTTGTCTTTACAATGTGCAAAATTAATAACAATTAAAAAACAAAATCACAGAACAAAACATAATATATATTGGTAGATATTTTTGCTACCAGATATTTAAATTCTGAATAATTTGGATTGGTGTTAATTTTTTTTACAACCAACGAGAAACTGTACATAGTTCTAAAATTTTATTTGTTTTAATTGATTGATCGAAATTGTCTCTCGTGTCACAGCTAATAAGCTATTTTTTGCCTGTGATTATGATGACTTAAATGCTTGTTCCTTCTGTTGACAGTGGAGACAATGAAACGCTGTCGGTTTAGAATCAATACATCTTAGATCAGGACAAGCCATCAAAGCACGTCAGTGAAGATCTAAAAATATAGCTGCAGGGGTGGAAATCGACCTGACTTGTGCGTGTGCACCTCTGCATTTAATATCTGCCAACAAAAACACTAAACCCACTTATAATGACAAAAGTTTAGAGACAAAATGGTGTAACAGCAAATGACAGA
The DNA here is from genome assembly GCF_014851395.1 of Micropterus salmoides. Classification (NCBI taxonomy): domain Eukaryota; kingdom Metazoa; phylum Chordata; class Actinopteri; order Centrarchiformes; family Centrarchidae; genus Micropterus; species Micropterus salmoides. Next base: position 6,697,143 of record NW_024040374.1, on the reverse strand, counting down.
TCACATATTTGATCTGTGTGATAAATCAAAATCAAATCTGATAGGACACTGGTCCCATGTGGCCCGTGTTTGTCCCAAGTGATTTTCGCTTGATTTTTCCATTATTATAACAGTAAGTACAGAATCGGATGAAGACTCTCTAACACCATGCTAGCAGCTCTGTGAGGCAGAAGGCAGTGGTGCTTTGAGCTAAATGCTAATATGGTCACAATAACAATGCTAACATGCTGATATTAAGCAAGTATAATACTTACAGTGTTCACCAGTTTAGTCTGTTAGCATCCTAACATTTACTAATTAACTCTAAACACAAGCACAATTACACATTAGAATGTCATTCGTTTAGCAGGTATTTGGTAACCAAAGTACTGGTTAAGTAAATATTTTGACCAGATGATGGCACTATGTGTAAGAATCACCAACCGACAGGCCAACATTACCATGAGCCACGTCGCTAGCATGGCTAAAAATTGCATTTTTCTCCTTTAGTGATAGGGCCAGTTGGAATTTCAGTTTCACTTGAAGCAGTTAGAAATGTTTGTTTTGGAAATAAATCAGCACCCAAGGAACGTAGGTGTTTATGTCTATAAATTTAAGGCTTTTAAAACAAAAAATGGTCTTAGCTATCTATCGTCTCCATCATCTTTAGTTTCAGATGGGTGATTTGTGAACCCCTTAGAAACCCTGACTCCTCAACTCTCCTCTCCTCTCCTCTCCCTACTTTTTCATTTCCTCTCCCCTTCTTTCCTCTTTCCTCTCTCTTATTTCTTTCTCTCTCCTCTCTGGCTTCTTCCTCTCCTGTCAACTCTCGCGTGTCCTCCTCTCCTGTCCTCTCCTCTCCTGTCCTCTCCTCTCTGGTCTCCTCTCCTCTCCTCTCCTCTCCTCTCTGATCTCCTCTCCTGTGATTAGCTGCAGCTCTGTAGGTTACCATAGCACCCGTGAGAGAAAAAGTCAACCCACACAGAGTCTTCAACCTACCACTCATTCTCTTCCTCTCTCCCTCTTTCTAGTCTGCCATTATGTCTTTCCTCTTGCTCTCTCTGTCTAACTCATCTCTCTTGCTGTCCTTCATGCCTCTTGTCGTTCACCTCAGCACGACGCCCTTACAGTTTTTTAATATTGTTTACATCTCATGGTGAATTTTGTACATTTGTGTTCACCTGAATGTGCTTGTATGCATAAATGCTTGGTTATGAATATGCAGAAATGTTCTGCCCAACATGACAACTCAGCTTCACTGTCCGCCCACACACACAGGATGCCCATGGACACACACACACACACACACACACACACACACACACACTCACATAGATCCACAGGAGAGAGTGGGCTCTGACTGGACCCTCCAGACTCTCCAAAGTTACTGACAGTGTTCAGCTACAGGCCACTTATGTGTGTGATATTCTCTGTTTTTTTTTTACATCTTTCTGAGTTAAGTGTCAGTAACTGCTTTTGTGTAAATGCAAACATTCATTGGAAATTTGTTAGCTACATCGTTGTAAGGTTTGTGTATGTGTGTATTTGTGAGGAAGAAAGTGAGTCATCTCAAGCCTTCCCAACCATTAGCCAATTAGAATGGGTGGTTTGGGTTTGCCAGTGGACGAAATACTACGGTTATTACTAGGGTTGCAAATTTTAGTTAGATAGTTGAACATGTTTACAATCAAATAATCATAAGCTACAAAACATACGTAGGTTTCTCAGTTTTATTTTAACAATTCTAGCGCCGTATTAGTTATGAGAAACAATAATTCATGAAGCACAAACAATCATACGGGCTGTCACTCCACCAGCTAGCCCTCACATGCTTATTCAAGTTTTTCAGCTACATTGTCTGCTGTGTGTCTGACTGGTATGGCCTCAGTTAGCAGGACCACTAATTTCAAATGCCAGTTGATGTAATGGCATGCAACTGTGATTTAACTCTCCGCAGTTAACGCAGTCTAACAGTCAGTCGTTACAGCCACCTTGTCAGATGAAAGTAACTAACGCTTCTTTTCATTTTACCGCTTCTCAACGCTGCTAGCAATGCAAGAGCCTGGTTCAGTATTGTTCAGAAAGAGGAAGGGATTCAGCTTTATGGATGACTGAAATGTCATACTGTATATAAATAATAGATAGAAGTAACAGCGGTAACATTTCAACATGAGAAAGCCATAAGTCCTCTAAACTGAATGCAAAAAATAGGCCATTTGTCAAATGCCTTCCAAAACGCATAAAAAAAAAATGTTTTCTAATCTGCAACCACTATGGTTAAAGTTTTGGAATGGTTTAGATACAAAACTACATGGTTAAGATTTGGAAAGATCGTGGTTAGGGTTAAAAGGAAATCAATGGTTGGAAACAAGATGCAACAGTGGTCCCCCATGTCAAAGGACACGCTTTGTTGATCCATGCTGTCACAATAGTTCATCCTTTGCAACAGTCAGAATTCACAGGGTAACAAGAGCTTCACAAAAGTCAAAACATGGCAGGCATTTCAGCAACAACAAATACCAATGTTTTTCTGGGAAGGATAGTCTTGGAGATAAAGGATTAGACTATAAAATAAAGTACATAGATAACAGATAACATTAAGTGTTATATGGTAAGGAAGATACTTGTCTTCATGGTGTTCTGTTAAAGATAATTTGGAGTGAAGGTAGAGAGAAAAAAAGGGGGGAGGACAAAGACGATTAGAGAAAGGACATGAGGCAACCAGCCTTCTCTGGCAGTCCATCCACTGTAGTTTCCAGTGATCTTTCAGAATACCATCTGCTGTCTGCTCCATTCAGTATTTACTGTATTAAATAATCTATGTGGTCTGACGATCAGCGGGATGCTTCACTGCTGATGAATAATGGTTGAGAATGTGGAATTCGATTTATCCTCGAAATCCAAAAAAGGAAATTCAATTTCTCCTCCCAAAAAACATTTTGTGTATCTTTAAGGTAAAAAGTAAAGTTGTGCATTTCATTACCCATAAATATTTGTAAAGCTGATTGTTTACATCCATGTTTGCTTACTAGCAGACAAATCCTTCTTCGCTGCTTTTGTTAGCACATTGCTTTGTTGGCACATTACTGCCACCTATGGGTTATCTGAAACTAACAGGAATTGCGTGCTCACACCAATATTATATATAGCAATATTATATAGCTGCATATACATGTGCAAGTCTAGTTTAAAAATATCTTAAAATTGGCTTTATGAAAGTTTTTTTTTAGAAAGTTTAAACCTGAAGGATACACACAACATGTTTAGTGAGAATCACTAACTAACTACAAACTATAAACTGATTGTTTACAAGAAAAGTCCACAAGGTACCTTTCAATTGTTTATTTTTCTTTGCCACATTTTCTTTTCAAAGTCATTGTCATTTTCAAGCCTAATTACTAAATGACGTGACGCATCCTGGATAGATTCAGTTTTATAAATTGTAAAAGCTCAATAGAAAAACCTCAGTAATAGCCTTTAGCAATGGTTGATGTTATTGGTGTTTTAACAGCAAATGCAAAACGCACTGTGAGGCAGCGTGGGCTGTCCTTGGTCAGAAAGGTGATGGGGTTTTGCACAGTTGTTCACAAACAAGGCAACAGGTGTGGGTAGGTAGAGAGAAAATATGTGTAATAAAATCCCCCGACAGCTCAGTTAAAAACATAGTCACTTCCTTGCAGATGTGTTTGAAGTTTGTATGGAGTGTGTGAGGTAGGAGTTGGATGTTAATCAGTGCTGTAGTCAAAGATTAAAGCATCTTACCAAAACAGCCTCTGAACATGCAGCTGGAAGGAACACTGAGTGATTTGTATGGACAGTCATGAGTCATGTGGATGACAGTTTGTATAAGTTTATTCAGATTTAACACTGTTGTGAATTTGTATGTTAATGAGACGTTAGGAACTGATCGTAGAGAAGCATGAATTCCTTTATCATTATGACAGATTAAAGGCTTTAAATACTCTGTGTGTGTGTGCGTGTGTGTGCGTGTGTGTGTGTGTGCGCGTGTGTATTCCTGTTCATGCAGCAGGTGGAGCCCTGGTTCCAGTGTTGAATGTCACATTGATAACATTGTGGGGACTCACCTCTCATATGTGACCAAATATCTGGTCATCACTTGGTTAGCGATTTATTTTAAGGTTTGGCTTTTGGTTAAGTATAGATTAAACATAGGTAATGGGTAGTGTAAATGCTGGGGTCAGTTATGTAGTGGTTAAGATAAAGGATAGGGCTAAATCAATTTTAAATCAATACAATGTCTTCACAATTTGCTAAAACTGTGTGTGTGTGTGTGTGTGTGTGTGTGTGTGTGTTTGTGTGTGTTTTATTTCATTTTTAGAACAAAGCTGGCACAGTTAGGGCAATGGCTTAGCAATCCAAAACGCAATTCCTTATGATCTTTTTCCTTAAAATGGCATATGATTTAAAAAAAACACTTTTTTTCTTTTCCTTTAGAATTCTAGGAATGGAAATGTTATGAGTAGTTTTTTATTGTAGCAATGCCTTTGATCCAAGAAAATGTTCTCTGTCAGGAGGCAATAAAAGCCACATTGAATATTGCATATGTATTTCCACACATTTCCTGATGTAATTGCTTGTATGATGTTGCAAATGACTGAGCTGCTGCAAGATAATACCTGCTAACTACTAGTTGACAGATCGTTGTCTCAGTAACATTACTTAAACATGAGGAGTGAATGTGACTTTTGATAATTTTGAGCACAGTATCTGCTTTGTATTCACCTGATTCATCCGTGAATCAGTTGTAATGAAACGAGGGAATTAATAAATACAGCAGGTTATGGAATGTACTCCATGTGAAGGATGGATGGATAGATAATCTTACTCTCGCCTCTTCATCACACTCCTCTTGTTCGTGCTCTGCTCATTAGTTTCCATGGTAACGTGGAGTGTTGCTGAGCTGGTCGTCAGGGTGCCTACTCAGCCCGCACACACACAGATCCACTTACTTGTACACACACTCATTCACCCATAGATACTCACACACACACACACACACACACACACACACACACACACACACACACACACACACACAAAGAAGCATTACAGATGCATTGACTCAAGGACACAGGCACCACAACTCACAACAATGACAGTTACATACAGACAAATGCACAAGCTCATACCTCAAGTGTGTTGTTAGTTTGGGGATTTTATACTATGAGAAGGCTATCCTCATCAATCTCATCTTCTTCGACTGTGTGTGTGTGTGTGTGTGTGTGTGTGTGTGAGTGGGTATGTGTGTTTGTCTATATATTCCCCCAAAAGCAGGGATAAAAGGCCTCTGTTTACCTCTTTAGAAAGAGTAAGGTCAGTGATCAGATGCTTGCATGCTTACTAGGTTTTCCCAACCCAGACATATACAGGCACAATTATATGTATATTCCTATGAAGTATGTCCTAAGATAGAAATCCAAGAACACATACGTGCACAAAACTCAGTCAGATATGGTGTGCATGGGGCAGCTAGCCCACTCAGGGTGCTGCAGAGACAAAGACAGAAACAGAAATACCAAAGTAGGTTAGAGCAAAGCATTCTGGGATAGCAGGATACCCCCTGGGCTTCTGCAAGAGGCTCTCTTCCTTTCTCCCTCACGCGCTTCTAGCTCTGACTCTCTCTTTCTTTCTTTCTTTCTTTCACTTTTTTCTGCATGTTTTCTTTCCTGCTCTATTTCTCTCTTTTGCATTCTTTCTGCTCACTGATTTCATCCCTTGATGCTGTATCTCTGTTTTTTTTTGCATCAAGTTAAATGCTGCTTTAATTCATGTGTATGCAGGAGAGAGAAAGTGAGGAAACAGAGGCAATCCCTCACAGATACCAGATGAATACATGGGAATCAGGTTGTTTAAAAAAAAACAGATGCAGAGACTTAAAACTGCGTTGTAAATCTTTCCTAAATCTTTATCTTGGGCCCCGTTGAGCCTTTGTTACCTTGTATTTTAAAATTCTTGTTCCAGTTTCTGCCACTATGTGGAGTCAAGACAAACATTACATCCTTTTAGGATGAAATGATCCAGAGGCTTGCCAGTGGTGGAATGTAACTAAGTACTCAAATAATGTTCTTAAGTACAATTGTGAGGTAGTTATACTTTACTTGAGTATTTCCATTTTATGCTATTTATATATTGTCCTTTTCACTTCACTAGATTTTTTTAGATTATTAGTATTTGTTATTAGGTTCAGATTGTTAATACAAACTATAAATCAACTAAAACATTTTATTTTTATTTTTTATACCCAGAAATATATAAGCAGTTGAAATTAGCCCCAGTTTAACCAGCTGCAACATTAGTGATGCTATTTCGAATCCATGGATATAATATACATTATTCTGAAATGTCCATTCTGCATAATGAGTACTTTTACTTTTGATACTTTAGTACTTAGGTAAGATTTTGAATGCAGAACTTGAGATCGTTTTAGCATGGCTCTAAGGTTGACATCTGATAATCAGTTGAGGTCAACAACAATTGGATGGATGGATTGCCATTCATATTCAGTACTGTGCGAAAATATCCTTTTAATTAGTCATTCATATGGTGTCATGTTAAGTAAAATTATTTGCAGACTAGAACAAATAATTCAAGAGGTAAACACAGGGCTGCTCTGCCTAATTAGAGCTGTCTGTTTTTTACTTTCTTTAATCTTTTTCTTTCCCTGCCACAATTAGTCTGTGTCAACACGTATCAAAATTTCACAGCAGTTTATTAAAGGAATAAAATCCACCTGTCACATCCTGGTGACACACAGTTCAGAAACAGATGAGCAGTTAATTAACTTACAGTAGCATTTGTAACCCTGTCATAAACATTTAATCATCCATTCAGTCCAGTTAGTTTCACTCACTGATTCATTCACTTAATTTCATTCATCTGCCCCTTTCTTCCTCTTTTTCTCTTTGTTTCAGTCAGCAGATTGTGGCCACGGAGAGATGAAAACTAACTGATGGGCAGAGAAAAAAGAAAGATAGATGGAGTATAGGGAGGAAAGCTCACTGGCTGGCAGATCTGTTAGAAAATCTAGTGAGTAGTTGAAAAGTTGCTGGCTTGATCCCCAGCGCCTGACTGTGCCCACTACAACACTTTGAATTACAATGAAACTCCTAAGGGATGGGTTTTTTTCCCTTGCTAAAGGAGGCTTAATTATTAACAGGTTTTATTAGTGTAAACCATTAACAAACAATACATCATTTCCTGACAGTAAAGCGGTATGTTAATATAAATCAATATGATACATTTAAGGTGTAGTCAAACCAGGAATGTGGCTCAGATTTGGTGCAGCAGTTCAGTGCACCACATTTATATCAATTGTTTTCTTGTTTTTATCTTTAGTTCAGTATCCGATATTTGCTGGTGTTTCTGTCAGACAGTACTCTAGTGTTAACATCCCACCACCACTGCATGACTTCCCTTTGCTGCCTGAATCAGTGAGGACACCTAAACCTCATGCTCCAAGGTATCATTACCAGTTTTTTTGTTTCCACCATGCAAAATATGCAACACACCACAGTAAATATATATTCAAACTATTCATTGAGAGGAGAGATGAAAGGAAATAAAAGGAGAGGAAAGAAGAGATGAAAGGGGAGGAGAGAAAGGGGAGAAGAAATGAGATGACAGGAGAGATGAAAAGAAAGTAGAGCAGAGGAGAGGAGAAAGGAAATGTGCAGAGATTACAAAGGAAAAGCAGGACACAGAAGAGGAAAGGAAGGGGGATGAAAGGAAATGAGAGAGGGGATAAAAGAAGAGGAAAGGAGAGGGGAGGAAATGAAAGGAAAGGAAAGGGGATGAGAGGAGGAATCACAGGGAGTATGGGACCACTGAGTTTCACCGCCTTGTGCGACACTCTCCATGCATCCCTGCTCACGTGGTTCTTACACTCCCATCTCCTCTTCCTTCTCCTCCTTCCTTAATCTCCTTTGCTCTTCACCCCACCTCTCCCCCCTCCTCAAGTCCCTCCCATCCAGCATGTAGATGATGGGATGTATGGATAGTTTTCTCACTGTGTCTCCTCCTCTTCCCATCTCATCACCCCAGTAATGCATAAGAAGTATGCATGTGGCTTTTAGCATTTGTCAGCCGATACGTTTGTGTGATTGTGACGGGGTCTTTATCTAGATTGTGCTGTTGTGCTTTGTATGAGCGCCTATGTGATTCTCTATGTCAGCGTCCCAGAAAAGGCAGACCTCAGGGAGTTGTGTTCCACTTTCACTCCTTTATTAATTCACCCTTCGCTCCCACTCTGTTTGCCAGGATGGACGGGATGGAGTGAGAGAGAAAGAAAGGTGTAAGAGGAAAGAGAGGACAAGTGAATTGAAGTGAATGAGTTCAAAGGAGAGTCGAGACAGACGGTAAACACTCATTTTTGTTGGCTCTTGCATTACAGTATATTAAGTAGAAATTAGACTGGCTTACTTTCATAGACACGGAACACTTTGGTTGTTTTAAAAGCAACCCATTTTTACCACTGATCCCTCCTCACATCCTTGACAAAATGCAACTATTCATCCAAGAGGAGGCACTGGCTTTGGTTTTTTGTTTTTCTCTCCCAGATAAGAACAAGGTGAAGCGGCCAACAGACTGTTGGTGGGCAAGGGAGTCAGCATTCTGAGTATTTAGATAGGATAAAGACTTTGTCTTTGGGAGCTTTTTGAAGCGGAGGGGGGAACAATTTTCCTGACATTCATTTGACTGTTCCTCCATTTATTTGCTGTAAATCCCAGATGTACTGAGGAGATACTGGTTGAAATGAATTTTGGTTGGATGAAATGGCTTGGCCCAAGAGTGGAGGTGTTTAATGTATTTGTTTATTGATTGTGGGGAAAACTGCATAGTTTGCAGGGAATATCATAATGACTTTTACCTTGTGACTGAGTGAAAAGTGTACCATTAAAAGCTTGTACCCAATTCTGTGGATTTTGTTATCAAGGACCACAGGAGTAGGAGATGTACAGGGCACAGAAATCTGGGCCCTGTACATCTGCAGCCTCAGTGGGCCCCCTTATGCTTTTAATACATTTATTGTCACAGTGAAATAATAAGTAAACACATGCATCTGTAGTGGTTAATGGGGTAATCAGAAATAAATGTTTATAAAATTTAAAAACTTTATGCCCAGTGATACATAACACACTTGTAAGCACAGTAAAATTGTGCTTGAAATCACTAGGGTCACCTGTTCTAGTTGGAAGCTGAAGCCTTTAGACCACGAGTTGCTTCACTGACCACAGCAACAGTAACAATACAATAACAAACAGTGACAGCAAAAGAATATAACAGATATACTAAGCTACAAAGAGTGAGAGTATACAGAATGCAGTGTTAGGCTGCAATGTACTTTATTTTTGAAAAAGGAAGAATGATTGACAGGTGTGGAACTGAATGGAGAGTCTCTGTATAATACTGTATATTTATATGCAGTATTTGTATGTGTGCTGGCATCCATGCTAACACCCTCTGTCTCTAATCATAATCATACATTCAACACACGCCTTTGTCTCCATAACGAACCTCACAATGACTCATGCTGCATTGCCATGGTGACGAGCATCCCCACATTATTGGATGTCATTTGGATTGCTTTGACAGACAAACTGACATCGATGCAGGCAGGCTGCTGCTGTTATCTCACTGTTGGTTTAGCCTACTTTTCATCTCGCCACCAATGAAAACTAACTTTACTTTGCTGAGCAATTCTTCCATTTCATTTGTGGTTTGTGGAGATTTATTTTGGTGTTTGTGAACTGACTGTAAATGAGGAAGAGCGATGTACAAGTTTGTGCTGAGGGCACAAGCAGTGATGGAGCTACTCACATTTGTCCAGTTGTGAGAATATTCTCTATTTAAATCACTTTAAACTCAATGAGAGTGACTTTGCACATCTGTTGTGAGTGCTCTTCAAGTAGCACCATCATATAGTTTGTCCAGAGATGAAGACGTCAAATACTAGTTGAGAGTGTGTGTATGTGTGCTCATGCCTGCAGAGGAAAACGAAAGAGGCAAGTCTCATGGATCCATGAATAATTTCAATATATTTAGTTAAACTACAACATAATAACAAAAGAGACACAGAAGATTATTGAGTTATTTAAACTATCTATGGAAGTGATGAAAGATACAGTATAAAGCCATAGTATTAAACTATAATGTGAATATAACCTGCATACTATACAAATACAATAATGGATCCAACCGTGGCGCAATACATACGACAGGAAGCTCACATTAGGATTTTAGGTTTGATTTGGAAAAAAACCCAACAACTTTTATTTTGTATTGTAAAGCCTTAAACAGTTTTGCATTTAATTTCTTTGTTAAATAATTTTCTTTTTATAGGAAAAATAATCTGATGGCTTGGACAATGATTCAGCTGTTCAGCTATTCTAATGAGTGTGCAGGCAGAAGGCTGATAAAAGAAATCACATGATGCATGGGCAGAAAATCATCAGTATAACCCTTCATTTCACTCTTTACTGAAGACTGCTATTGTCTTCCGTCGGTGCCAAAACAGTCACTTTGTTATTACACAGATGTGACAAAACATCAACCCATAATTGTCACACTGATATTTTTTGCAGGTTTTATCTTATGTTAATGGAGATGAGAGACAAGTTTGTTTTTTTTAAGTGACAAAGGAAAGGCGATTGGAGTCAGCACGAAGCACAAAGCTTTTATTGTAGCCTAGTTTGGGGATTAATAAATTATATCAGTTCCTAGTCTTTCTTTTTGGTTTTTGTTTGCTGCTGCTGATAACTATGTTTTATGTTCTTGCTAAAAATGACTAGGTCAGTGCACATCTTACAGTATGTCATAAGATTCTTCTTTATACATGCACATGTAAGAAATCCTGCCTCCAAGCACTGATGTGGTATGCTAAAGTAAAGTCAATATAGAAATTTAAAATGGAGGCAGTCAATAAAGGCAGGACCAACATACATAACTGGAAAACTGGATTATATATCATATCATATCATCAGATTCTATGTCAAATTTACCATGGCGCCACTTGGTGACCAGTGGAGGTTAATTCACTAAAGCTCTTCTCCAATCATAGCTTAGCAACCGTAATAAGGCATAGCAGGCCTGAATACAAATATATACAATCCAAGCCGAAAACAAAAACACTGGAGGCAAATGTAAGTAATGGATTAGACAGTGTTTCTCTGTTCTAACATAAGCTGCAACTGTTAGCATGTCTGGCTAACTAGCTTACTGCATACAGTAGTAATGTAGCATTACTTTCAAAGCAAAAGAGGATATCATTAGCTAACTATAATTATACAATTATTTTGTGGGATTACAGGTTATGTCTGAAAAATCCCTGCTCAAGAATGAAACATTGTGTGAGAGCTGAGATACAACTGGCCATATCAGACTTCAGGCTATCATTAGCTTCCTTTAACACTCATTTACACTCCAACTTCAGCTAAACTCACCTTGCCTCTCTCAAACTTATTCCATCCATCCATCCATCCATCGTCAACTGCTTATCCTACGTACAATGGCCCAGGAGCCAATCCCAGGCCGCAACCTAGGCCGCATGTCTTTGGACAGTGACAGTGACGTTTTACTAAAAGTTCTAAAAATTAGTCAGCTCTAAATGGTGTTTTCACCTGAAATCAAGGACCCATTGTTGCAAAAATTACTATGAATTTTGTTGGTAAATCTCATATGTGCAGAGGTAGAACGGAAAGACTTTAACTAATGGGGACTGGAATTAGTAAAGCCTTAATTAATTCACAGAAACATGATTTTCTGTTTATTGTTTGTTCGCACAGGAAACCTATATGAAGACGGCACAAGAAGATTCAACAAGAAGACTGCTACCGACTGCTTAACTGAACAACAAAAAGACAAGAGCATGTTCAGCAGATCGTGGTACCCATAAGGCCTTGCAGGGGCCCAGTGGGTGGGGTTACAAGGAGGCAGAGATGAAACTGACCAACGACAGGCCGTCACCTGGGGATATAAGCTCCACCCACCACTGATCTGGGGTCAGGGTGACTGACAGCTTGTCCAACGCCTCATACGCCGGCACCTGAATCATCATTGGCCCACAGTACAGGTAGGAAATGAGCAGGATAGGGGAGAGGAGAGGAGGAGCTTTTGCGTCTCTCAGAGTATTGTTTGTCATTAACAGCAGCTTTCTTAATTATCACCCTGACAGTGGAGCTGGAGGAGGGGTGATGAAAAGGGGAGCTGAAGGGTAGGGAGGGTGAAGTGTGGGAAGAAGGAAATGTTTTAAGAGGGCTAAAGAGGTTGAACAGTTTAAGATAGTAAGGCAGGTGGGACATAATATTAGTTATGTTAACTTATTATTAGTTATGTTAAGTTATAAAGGAAAGAGGAGGATATAAGGGTAAGAGTAGCTTTTCTGACCATGAAAAGTTTGTCCCTGTTCCAAATGACCACTCAAAGGTGAGGCAAATGTCTCTGGCTCCTCCTAGCTGCATCCCACTGCCCCCCGATCTCTATCCACAAATTCTGTCTCTTGCATATCTATGTTGTCTCAATGCAGTCCGGTGGTTGAAGACAGCAGTTGGACTTTGAGGTTTTTACTAGAAGCATTTGTGAAACTGTAAAAACGGGCATTGGAAAATTAATTAAATGCAAGGGATAACAACTCATAAACAAGAGCTGCACCGAAGGTACGGTAAAAATGAATTAGTACAGAAATAAGCAAACTACATTCACAAAATTACAGACTTAACTGTCAAATTGGTTGCATTGTCCCGCATGGCTGGCGAGATATTACCAGTGAACAAAACTGAATCTTTATAGGAATTACATCGCTGTGCCGTACACAAGTAGTCAAAAAAACTGAAAGTAAAAAGAGAAAAATATGTAACAGCTAGCCCAACAGTAATCCAACAATTACTTTGAATGTTGTATTAGTAACATGTTAGCCTCATGCAGCAAACATATTGGTCAGCTTGGTTAGCATTACACTGAGCACACAATTCAAACGGGATCAAAAAATTGTTTCGCCATTGACTACCGTACATATATTTTCCAAAGGTCTCTCTAATATGTGTTTGGTGACAGATTTGACAATAGCTATGTAACCATATCAGTTAAACTGCTATGGAACTTTATCAGTAGCAGTTTTGAATAACAACACAATACTCAACTACAACAAACTGCAGGTGACACCCACAGAAACATTCCTAAGTACTTCAGACTGTTTGACTAATTAAATTCATGTTCATATGTAATTTGAATGATTCATGTGGATTTTGTACAATCATCAAGCTGCTATTGTTCCCCCTGATTCCAGTTACCAACGTCACACCATGTGGTAATAAGCAGCACAAGCACACAGGTACTCAGGTGACTGTGAAACTGCAGCTGTGGCAGCAGTAGCAGCTGGCAGATGAGTTTTGTTTTACCAAATGAGACACTGAGGTGCATGAGAAACTTTTTGAACCAGGGTGCTGATAAAGGTTAATATCCGACAAGCAGTGAAAACAATGACCTGAGCAATGTATGCTATCCGTAGGCATATGGAACATTTCAGATTCAAAGCTGATTATATTAATTATATTATATTAAGAGCAAATTGTGGGTAACATGACATTTGAGAAAATGGCAGTGCAAAAAATTGGAAACTTTGTAGGTGTTAGAAGGAGACAATAAAATATTTTTAGTATATTATATCTAGTGCTGGGCAACGGTTAAATCGCATGATTTTCTTGTAATTAATCCCATTGTAATGTGCAAAATGGAATAATGAATTCTAAAGTAGTGTATTGCGCACTTTTAATTTTAATATACTGCTATATACACAAAAGTGCAATAACATGTGGTTTGTCAACACTTTAAACAAATAAGGTGCATTTTACCAGCAGTTTTCTCTTTACACAGTAGCAATAAAATATTTCTTGTAAACCTCAACTTAAATATTAATGTAATCAAATCAAATATTAAACCAAAGCTATTTGCCACTGCCAGGGCATTACCTTTTATCTTGTTAAAACAAGTCCAGTCAACACTTGCCAGCTGCCGAAGTTGAATTGTCTTGAACTTTTTGTACGTGCAGAACAAATAATTGGAAGACAGACTGATCCTTGCTGTTTGTGAGTTTTCAGAATCTATTGCTGTTTTCTAAATAGTTATCAGGACATCAACAGGAGGGAATTTGCATGGCAGAGCCACAAAACTAGATGAAGGCCTAACATGTACAGTTATTTTTACCTTATTTTTACCAATTTTAACTTAAGTTAAATAGGCTACAGCTGTGTAGCGCACAGAAGCCGTTGACATGGTTACTATCCATAGAGCGCCTGCTGTTTATTCACGGAGCGCTTGTCTCCCTTTCTGATCACCGGAGCAAAGAGCAACCCCACGGGGCCAAGCGACTACGTTGCAATTTTAAGGACGTTCCTAAGACCACCATCTTCCCCAATACTAATCAGCATGCAGTGTGTAGCTATCCATTTCGCTATGGCATTTAATTGTTTGCTTGTCTTGCTTTTGTTTATCTAGGCATAGGCTACTTCTCCCACACGCAGCATCCAACGTAGTCTGCCGAAGCCTCCCTCCTCTGCTTGTTTGGGTGGGTGTTTTGCAGGCTGATCAACATCCCAGACCTCCTGTGAACCATAATTTGACTGTATATGTATTCAGAGCCAGTGAGCAACGGACTTTCAAAATAATAATAGCCTAATTAAAACTGCATTAACGTGCAATAAAATAATTGTCGGCATTAACTAATTAATGCTTTAACGCAATAATAACGCGTATATCTTTTGTGTTGTAGACAATAGTGTTCTTTTAGGGTCAGGGGGACTTGGTTTGTTGTAACTGCTGCAGTACAGGTATGCTACATTTTGGGTGACAGACCACACTCAGAAGATGAAACATTTGCTCACAGACCAACACGCATCATCAAAGCTGGATTTACAGGCCTGCTTTGACTGCACTGACTGGAGTATTTTTGAGTCTGCAGCCACTCACCTGGACAAACTAACTGACGCTGTGACATCCTATATCAGTTTTTGTGAGGACATGTGTGTGCAGACTAAAACCTTCCGCACATACAACAACCAAACGAAAAATGAAACTCAGGCAGCTTCGTCAGACCAAAGAGGAGGCCTTCAGAAGTGGGAACAGAGTCCCGTACAACCAGGCCAGGAATGGGTCGGCCTTCAGACGGGAGGTTAATCAGCTGGCTCTCTGGTTTGGTCAGAACAACCTGGAGCTTAACATGCTCAAAACTGTGGAGATGACCGTGGACTTCAGGAGGAGCCACCCCACTCTGCCCCCCATCACCATCCTCAACAATCCTGTGTCTGCTGTGGAATCCTTCAGGTTTCTGGGATCCACTATATTCCAGGACCTAAAGTGGGACCCCAACACGGACACCATCATTAAGAAGGCCCAGCAGAGAATGTACCTCCTGAGCCAGCTCAGGAAGCTCAACCTGCCTAAGGAGCTGCTGATCCATCACTGTCTGGTTTGGATCTGCCACCAAAAGGACAAGGACAGACTACAACAGACAGTCAGGACTGCAGAAAAAATCATCGGTGCCAACCTGCCCTCCATTCAGGACATTCCAGAGTTAGGAAAACGGGCAGGAAACGTCACTGCAAATTCATCTCACCCTGGACACAACCTGTTCCAGCTTCTCCCCTCTGGTAGGCACTACAGAGCACTGTACGCCAAAACCAACAGACTCAGGAACAGTTTCTTCCCACAAGCCATCACTCTGATGAACAGCTGTCTCTGACTCACAGTGTCAGGAACAATTCCTGTGCAATAATTCCTGTTTACTGGCTACTACTTACCATTTATTTATTTATTCATCATTCTCCATTTCAAAGCTGTTCATCCTGTTCATATTATCATCTTGTATATGCTGTATACCAAATCCACCTACCTCATGTACATAACACCACACATAATACTTATTTATTCCAGCATTCTTTGCACTCATCACACTGATTACATGTATGCTTGTATGTGTATGTGCACCTGCATATCACATCCACCTCCGACATGTACATAATAATAACATTAATGGTAATAATAATTTTAATAAACGAATAAACGAAATAAAACGATCTCCTGCATCGTGCATTTTCTCCTGCACTATTGTCTCAGTCTGTCTGTATGTTTTTGTTTATAGCGTGTATATACATATATGTTCTCTATACTGTAGCCTGTGTTTGATTTTATTACTTGTGTTATTGTATAAGTAAGCACATTGAGAGCAGTGTACAATCCAGAGTCAAATTCATATGTGTACACATACCTGGCAATAAAGCTGATTCTGATTAGTTATCCAAATAGCTATCAAAGGTGAGTTTATAGTTTTGTAAAATGTCCAAATCGCTCACACTTTTCAGTTGATGATCAGTGACATGAGGACAGAAGGATATTTATTCTATGAGCCTGTTGGCAATCAACCACACACCATAGCTAGGGTATGTCACTCTTGTGGATAGACTTTCTCATTAAGTTCCAAATGTCTGCTGTGGGAATAAAGTTTATTGCCCACAACATTGAGAGACAGAGATGAGTCTGTCAACAGTTAGATCTCTGACTAATGAAAGCTTATTTCCCATTGTGCTTCTTTCACATCCTTCAGAGCATTCTGCTTTAATATCTAAACTGAGGGCAAGGATCTGTCTAAAAGATTTTTTCTACTGGTGAGCTAAAAATCCTTCTAATTTAACTTTGAATTGAACAATGCTGGATAAGTATGTTTTACCTTTAGGAGTTCTTTGGCTCCCAACAAAACAGAGTAACCGTTAAAATGTGATCTACAATATGTATCACTCAAACACCTGTGTGTGTGTGTGTGTGTGTGTGTGTGTATTTTTGAGTGGGAGTTTGTGTTGGCGTATATGTGCCAGCCACATTGTGTTTTTTTGCCCTCTGTCTTTCCTCTCTCTCTCACTCTTTCTCTCTTTCTCTCTGTCTACTGTTGCCACAGAAACCAGTCCTACTCATCCCTGTTCGCTGAGTCAGGAAAAGGAAGGTGTACTGTAGTTGACTGGGGTGATCCTATCAGAATCACTAGGTGGCATCTCAGACCCATCTACCAAACAGCATCTGGAGGTTTGTGGCAATTTGGAGATTTAAAGACACATTCAGCTGTTAGAAACCATCAACTGAAATCACCGCAGAAGACTGGATGAAAAGACCTCCCATTTAATGTGGCCTTGCAGCTCCTATATGGTTATTCAAAACACGGTTATAATGTAGACTATGCATATTCAGCTCAGTTCAGTGACAATTTTTTCTATTTAAAGAACCTGAGATGAAAGATGAAATGGGCACTTGAACTTAAAGGAAAGCTGCTACTTTCTGAAGAAATGGATTTTCTCTAGTGATTTCATACTGCACCTGGAGTCCAACAAATTAAGTCATCACAAATGTTTAAACAGCCCGGCGGTTTTCCGCGTTCTTCTTTTTTATCTCCACAACTAATATCCCACTGGTTTACACTTAATCCATCACTGTCTACTGTCCCACCCGTGTGATGTGATATGAAGTGATATCACATTAAAGGGGCTATACTGTATGTTGTTTTTCAGTGAAATTACTTATTAATAAATCAAATTGTTATTGCCTTTTTGTTGATTGGCTGTAGCCTCACTTAGAAATGAAGCACAAGCCTGTTTTCTTTGTTGCAACAAAGAACAGCCACTATTCTGCTTTTAATGTGAAGGTATTGGGTTGGGATGTAGAGCCTCTCTCTGACTACAGCGACATGCAGTCCACTAACAGTATACACTGACGACATACAGTACTGCAACAAAAGGCAACACAGAGGAAGACCCATCTGCTACAGTAATATTACTTATTGTGTAACTGTTATAAAGTGGGACAACAATCTCAATGATAAAATTCAGTCTAGCTCACAATATCATCCAATACATGTAGCTGTGTTGACATTGCTGAGCCTCCGGAATAAGGTACACAAATAGTAATGTTAGGTACTGCATAGCAGACAGGCAAGCTAACGCCGATGTAGGTAAATGCAGTCAGTGTAATGTTATCATGTAACAACCATGGATTAGTTCAATCCCAAGCTGATACAAATATTACTTTAACAGTGCAGTGGGAGTTTCCAGCATGTTGTGTGAAGCTGTCTCCCTGTCTGCCTATTGCCACTGTCACAATAACAGACATAAAATGTACAAAAACAGAGCCTGAACATGTATGGAGAAAAGCAACATCCGGCATACCTAAGTTTCCGCGTTTATTGCAGGATCTCTGAATGAAAGCTGTTGTTTCGAATTGTGCTTGTTCATGAGTTTAAGCCTATGGTTCAAGCACACGTACGAGCACACGCCTGGTTGCAATTTTAAAACCGCACCGCTAATTGCTGCTGAAAACTACATATTGCCCCTTTAAAGGAATTGTTCAACATTGGACAGTCTCTGGCCTATTATGAATCAGTAGCCTTGTGGGTATGTTGGGTTGAGCACTGTCTTTATATACTCTGCTCCAACTGGACAGTTTTGACATGGTAAGCATTTTAGAAACGTCATTGTATCAATACTTTACCTGCTCTGGAAGCAGACCTGACTCCAAGAGCAGTAAACAAATCTCTGCTTCCATTTCCTCGAGCATTAAAACAAGCTCTCGCTCGGATGTCGCTCGCATTGCAACAGATGACATTTGCCTAAAGTTGAGTTTTTCTTTCACCTGGAGTACTGCTGAGTGGCTTTTACAGTTCTGCAGCTCGGCAGCTGAGGTCCCGTTCACAATAAATAGTAGCGTATTGTTGCGCCAGCTTTTGACTGTGAATGGCCTACGACACATCAGGCATATATCTAGTATGTGCTATAGTTTGAGGAAACAGCGGGATTTTTATATCTTATGTAGATGCAGCAGTCTCACAGTCCTGCAATAAATTCTACCTTCATGAAGGGTTATTATGTTCAGTGATGTTGATAATTTTGGAGACTGTAGTTTTTGCTGCTGTTGAATTGTATTGTATTATACTGACAGGCGTTTCTATGACTTGGTCCACCCCATTTTTATCAATGTGGGTAGGTTAAATAACAGAAACACATTTGTTTACATGAGTTAGTTGTATACAAGTATACAACTAACTCATCCTTTGGGAACTATGTTTATCTCACAACGTCCCCCACAGGCTCAGTGGTGGAATCACCAACATAACTGAGCTGTAATTAACACAATACAAAGGGCAGAGTGTACTCTGGGTGGCATGAATTGCATGCACGCATTTTAAAGAATAAGATGAGACTTTATTTTTCTAGATTTGAAACACAATATATGGTGTGTACAAGATTATGTCTGCAATATTTCTGATTTGTATTTTAGGGCCAAGTGCTTCTTTAAATAGCTCATTTGTGGGTGGCATTTGCTGTAATGACTCCTTTGTAATTGCAGTTTCTTCTCCATAGAGGAGGACAGTAGAGCAACAGAAGAGTTGGGCAACTTCATAATAACTGAAGCAACTGCAAATGAATGCTGCGGCACCAAATCTTCAGTCTGGGCTAAACTGAACATAGTTAATGGCTTTTGTGAGCAACTCCTGTGTGATTCACTCCTGGGGCCACATTACAGGAACATCCAAATGAGAAAATCCTATCTTAATCCCACTTAAGAAAGCAATTTAGAGTTTTTCCAAGACAGAAGGAGTGTTGCTGTATGCAATGTCTGTTGTCAATCAAGCAGTAGTATTACAATTTTTAAATCCCCCTCAATCTGCTGCAGAGACACCAAATAACTGATCTGATGGCATGATTCAAGATTGACTCAGATGGAACCAATAAAATATTGTAAATATGTCCTAAAAAGCACATCAAGAGCTACAGTTCTGGTTACTGGTGGATGGTTGGATGGATGTTGCTTCATAATTACAAACATCTTCAAAATGCAACACAAACATTTTTCAGGAAATGTTGTTGTAAATGTTTACTGAGCTGTGTATTAATAGTCCATTATGCCACAATTCAAGTAACATTATTTTGCAATTTCCTAGGCATTGTTTCATGAAGTTCATGAAGTCAGGCTAACTTCCAATCTGAAGGTATGTCAATGTCCCTGGATACAACTTAAGGCCAAATGTCACTCCACTTACACATGCAGCACAACCACCAGTTGTGCAAAGTGGAAAAGATCCTAATTATACCATTGTTTATTGATAGTGACACAATTTTACTATCACAGTCTGTGTGTTTAGGCACAGTATTGAGTTTAGGACACGCACGTTTCGGCAGTGATCAGAACCCAACACGCAACTGGTCTATGGTGTAGCTAGGCAAGGTGTGACTATTGTTATTATACTCTGATTAAGATGTGTACGTGTACATGTTAATGTGATTAACGCTGATTTAAGCATAATCACAGTAACATGTTGTTGTTGTTGTTGTTGTTGTTGAATGACAGTGGCATGAAAAGACATTTGCAAAGTAAGGGGCACAATCCTGAAAAAAAGCCATCTTGGACTGCAGATGCATTTACTGTAACTAAACAACAAATAATTAACAAGTTTAGTGAAGTCCACTAACACGGTAGATAAGGGGCAAAAGTACTGATGTCCAGGGCTGGGACACAGAGCTGCCTCCTATTAATCTAGGATCCTTTAGGATATATTTCAGAGATTACCCAAATTAATTGAATGTGTTTTATGAGCACCAGTGAGTCCTGCAACCAAGAACCAATAAAATAATAAGATAATTAAAAATATTCAAATTGAATTCTTGAGTATGTATTGCTGCAGGTCCCACATCTACAAGGCCTTTGCTGCTGACCTTGGGCTACGATTAGGGGCCATTGGTGAAACTCACCTAAACAGTTCTGTCAGTTGTGTGAGAGGAAATGAGGTTGCAGCTCTGTTGATCACTCAAACTGATCTAAACCTGTTTTCTTACCCTGTGTTAGTGTTGGGAGTCAGGCTATTCCACATTAATCCAAGTGAGTAAAGCAAAGGGGTTTGCATATAGAGATGAGGATTTAGAGGATCTTTATCTTACAGAGAGTAAAATTCATAGATATGCCTTTTCCAACCAAAGTAATGCCTTAATAATAATAATAATAACAACTTTAATTTATATAGAACCCAAGAACACTTTACAGAATTTACTATATGTGACACAACACAAAATTTGGGTTTTTTGAAAAACTACTGCTTAAAGGAGTTTCCAGGCTGTGGTGAACATATAGTGTTTCAGACATTTTTTTTTAACATGTCCAGGGATGAAGCATTGCAGATATCTGCATGGAGGGATTTGTAGGTGAGAAGGAGGATTTTGTAGTTGATGCGAGACTTGATTGGGAGCCAGTGAAGGTGGATGAGGGTTGGGGTGATGTGCTTGTGTTTGATGTTTGGACATACTGGAGCCTGTCCAGGTTTTTGCTGGGAACCCCATACAGGACTCCATTGCATTAGTCCAAACAAGAAGTTATAAAAGCATGTATGAGGGTTTCTGCCACAGGGTCAGATTGTAGAAAAGAAGTGGATGTAGCCACCGTGACGTCACCCAATGGTTTGTGGACTACTGTTTTTAAGCCTTGGTTTTAGCTAGCTTGGTTAGTAAGGTGCATCCATAATTCACATTAGCTGCAATATTATAATTGGGGTGCTAACTCTGGCTAGCGAAAAACACACTTAAAACAAAATTACTTACTGGGAAAAAAACTAACTACAGTACTACAACCTATTGCTGAAGAAGACATTGTTCTTAATGCTGTATTGAGGAAGAGTTGAAACTAGTGACCATAAACTCATTAGGAAAGTAATTTACTGAGGTAAATCAAGTGAGAAGTAGGGTCATTTTGTCATAGATTACAATGCAGTCTGACCACTTGTAACCAGAGGAGTCACCCCCTGCTGGCCATTAGAAAGAATTCAGGTTTAAAGCACTTCCACATTGGCTTCACTTTTCAAACCCAGAAGATGCCGCTTGGTTATTGTGCACATATTCACATGATCTAGAATCTAGACCAAAGTGTACTCATATCTATGTCATCTCTATCCATCTGCATCTCTCTATTCGCTCCTCTACTGTCTTCTCTTCCTCTCCTCAGGTATCCTTTCTTTCTCAGCGGTGGCAGGAACAGTCGCCATAGCAACAGAGAGCCTACAGTGAAGTGAGAGAGAAAAGAAAAGAGAGGGATATTAAAGGAAAGACAGAGGGAGGGGAAACTTTAAGTCAAAGCTACACTTCACATCCATCTCTGCATCACAGTGTATGTCTTTTGCTCTACATCTGTGTTTTCTTTTTTTCTTCACATAGATTGGTTTCCTAGAGCTTCTCCTGGAGCTTTCATCTGCTTATTCTAGCTATCCCTCCAGCTTTATTTCTAATCCTTTATCCATCCCTCTGTGTCCTG
Source organism: Micropterus salmoides (assembly GCF_014851395.1). Classification (NCBI taxonomy): domain Eukaryota; kingdom Metazoa; phylum Chordata; class Actinopteri; order Centrarchiformes; family Centrarchidae; genus Micropterus; species Micropterus salmoides. Next base: position 6,674,820 of record NW_024040374.1, on the reverse strand, counting down.
GAGTTAAGGGCCAATTATACCTTCTGGATCTGTGAAACATGGTTTATGATACACACAAGTACACTTTCTCTCGTGTGTGTATATGTGTGAATGTTCTTTATGTAGCTCCTCCTTCATTGTAAACAGGGAAAAGTGGATTCTTGCTTGAGGTAGACATTGCTTGTTAGCTGCGTTATTTACTTGTTTTTGGAGATGTTGTGGGCTGTTAAAGTGTCTCCTGACTGGAGGGCCTTCTCATTATTAGGTGTCTTTCACTCTACTTTTCATCCTGCAATTTCAGTTTTTCTGAAATGTAAAAAAATGCTAAATATATTCTATCCTAAAAGACTTGTGTGATTAAGGTTTTAAGGAATTTGAAAAAGTCAGTGGATATCCACATCTCTGAAATGGAAATTATAAAATGTTTATGTCCTCGTGTGGTATGGGGTTGTGCTGGAGAAGTGAGAGAGTGTATGTGTACTGTATCTGTGTGTGTCGCTCAGCTTTAATCTCATTCATATATTCATCAGCAGGCAGAAGTGCTGACGCAAGTGAGAGGGAGAGGAGGCAGAAAGTGTGAGATAAAGTGTGAGAGGAGAATGAAATCCAGAAATGTATCCATCTATTCATCCACCCAGAGTGCTAATGGTAATATTTGATGTAGCCATTTTACATTACTCATACAGCTGGGTGAATCCTGAATGGAGAGATTGGCAGAAAGAAAAGACAGAATAGTGGTGAAGTGTCCTGGGAAAATGTGGAAATTTAGAAAAGAGGGCAAGGATGGAACAAATCTTTCCTTTCTTGTCTTTTAACTGAAAAGTGTATTTGGGATGAAAGAGCAATTAAATCTTTAAATGAGGACCAAAATAGTATTGTTAATACACACTCTCACTGTCCACAAACACATTTCAGGTGTCCACAGTGTACTCTCTGTTGTGTCTATCTCTCTGTTATCAAGAGAGCAAGGAAAGTGTTCAAAAATCAGAAGGGACAAATATCAGGCAAACAGTGGGAAAAGGAAAATTAGGAAAACTAGAGAAAGAGAGAAATATATGAGCTAGAAATATAAGAAGAAGGATAGAAGAAGCATGACAGGAAAATTGTTGACCTTTGACCACATCAGTCATTTTCCATAATTTAAAAGAAGTATGTCCATGCTGTAGACAGCTGGCTGAATCTCACAGCTAACATGGTGTGACATGCATCTGTTTTTCACAACTGTAAAGGGCTGTTATACCAGTAACAACACAATGATTACATGCTGGATTGTAAACATGACATGGAGATGTGTGTGTGTGTGTGTGTAGTGTATATGTGTGTATACAGGCTTGTCTAATTTTGTACGGTTTAATATGGGTTTATGTGCGCATTAAAACATAATTTGAACAGGAATTCAGCCGGTTTGTAACAAATTTACATTGCCGTTCATTCTGCGTGCAAATATATTTTGACTAATCAGCGTATTTCTATTTACACAGGAAAGTAATTTGTAGAGGGCCACTTTGATTTCACCTACACCACATGACATTCTTTTTTAATACATTATAATCTCTAATAAAGGCAAGAATGTGTTTGTGTGTGAGTGTGTGTTAATAATTTAATAAACTATAGTACAGAGCAAGCTGCTCTGCAACAGCGAGGGCGGGGTACGCTTGTGGGGGCGGGGCTTATATGTTTCGATGTGGTAGTAAAGGGAGTCATCATCATCACACAGGTTTAGTTGCAAAAATATTGGCTATTGCTGCTTTTTTTTTAAACCATAAAATTATACTACTGGTCGCATGATTTCATATAGCATATATTAAAAGTACAACTTTTTAAAAAACCATTTGCATAACATGATATTCAGTTTCATGTGTTCTGATTTCTCAGAAGAATTTATACATAATTCAAGCTGTAAAGTCATGCTCCATCTTGCATGCTGTTAGTCTGCTTTGAGTGAATGTGTATAAAAATGTCTAATTACATCTCTTATGCATATTTTTTAGTAAGTAAATTCCTCTAATGGTGGTGGCAGGTGTAGTTGCTGTGCTGTACAAACCAAACATTGCTGAGTGACTTGTCTGGCAGTTCTTATTTGGCAAGCTATAAATGGTGGATAGGTCAGTCTCAGACAAACATTATACAGTTTTATCTGCATAAATCTAGCAGTGGTGTTTTTAAATAGCACAATGATCCCTATTCATAGAAACATGTAAAAACAATTAAGTAAATATCTGTCTATACAGTTAAAACCGAAAGAGACATTTTTGAACTGCAGAATTTCCTAAAAGTGATCTTGGTTGAAAAACCTTGAATGAAAATTACAACCACCCGTGAGAGGTGCAGTGAAGAGGAGTTCAGATCCCAGTTACTTCCCCCACCTGCAGCTCAGTGTATGAAAGACTAGACCTGCCATCCTCTGTCACCATCCAGCATGAGGAGGTGGACACTGTAGACTCAAATTCTTTAGTGTGTGCAATCAGCAATTGATGACCTTTGCTTTGGAAACAAGGGTTTTATAGGACTTGGGTAAACTGGAGGAGCGTGCAGGGGAGTCTATGGTGGCCACAAAGCTTAGAAGGAGCTCTCTAGAGCAAGTGTTTGGGCTACTGTAGAAACATGGCAGTGCGACATAGCAGACTCTCTTTGTGTTTTAATCATATTAAGTATAGGTCCTCTCTTAGTGTTTCACACTGTACCTTTAAACTGTAAAAGACTTGGGCTACAATAAAAGACAGGCATACCAAATTCAAAACCAAAAACAACGTGGAAAACCCACACAAAACTCTTAAAATTAGCTGCAGCAGTTCCCCCAACTGACCACTGCTCTCTCGCTAACACTAGACTAAGATTGACATGTGCTTGAAGACTATACTCGCTGGAATAAATTACGGTATTGATTGTACTACAGCTCCCTTGTAATAAACCGTGGACATTTTTGGACTCTACATTTAGACGGGGGCTGTCTGAATGCACCATTAGTTTTCTGTCTCTTTGAAAGTTGACCACTTCATAGGGTAAGGGGGTCTAGGTTTAGTCTGGTCGTCAGGTCCTCCTTTAAAGGATCAAGCCCTAGAGCTGATTGCACCTAATCTTGCCTGTACCTGTTGAGATATCTTGTTCTGGACCAAAGAGTTAGATGAACAAACATACATGTGGTCTGTTGGTCTGTTTTGTGGCAAAATAAAATCTGTGAAAAACCTCTCTATGCACGTAATTCCTAGTTAGTGTTGCAGTACCAATGCTCAAAACTGTTGTCTTAATCCTCAATCATCCTAAATACAAGAACGAAGTTGCTACGCTTTACTGCACTCCAGTTACCTAGCAACGCTCATTCACAAAATGCCATATAAGGCTTAATGCAGTATAGAGGCTGAATGTACTCTCAGATTCAGAGAGAGAAGCAGAGTGAGAGGACATTAAAGAGATGTGGCTTTTCAGAGAGTAAACAACAAACTAGTGAATATCCTGCTCTGTTCTGTGTGGTATGGGTCTTATAAAGACACATCAGAGGCTTCTGGTTGCCTAGCAGGTTGTAGTTTACACCTCTGATGACCACAAAATAATCAACCTGCATCCTTACAAAGATCCATGGTCCATGGTTTCAAGTCAATTTAAGTCCTGCATACGTTGGAGCTGTTTTTACATCATACCCTGTATACAGTATCTCTGGCATGCACTGTCGCAGCTTACCATGTCATACAAATTCCAGCTCCTACCTGCCACGTAATCCCATGTATTTCCCGTCTTTCCTCAGCGTGTCTCTCCATTGTCAGTCAGTTGTTCGGCCTGCTGGTCAGCCAGCCAACCAACTAGCCAGCCAATTAGTCATCTCAGTGGGAGCAGACTAAAACTTGGTTTCTTCCCACACCTAATACCCAACAGATCTTAAGGCTTACAATGCAGACAGTAATGGGCACTGTGCACAGCTTTATAAACTGCAGGTTTTGGCCACAGAAAAAGAAAATAAAACACAGTGATTCATGAAACTGTGTTTCCATAGCAACCATGGATATTTCATATTGCCAAGAAGAAGACTGTGCGACAAGGCTGCCTACTGTTCTGCTCTGCTCTCGCCTTCTCTCTTCTGTTCTACTCAGTTGTCATTGTATTCTTACAGTAGATCATTGCGGCTTCAGACTTGTTGAGGCACATGCTGTGTTGCAAACATTTTAAATGTGAATAGATGGCGTTAAATTAATTAAATAAACATTTCCTAAGTCTGCAGTGAGACGGTCTTGGCCAAGTCACTACTGTTTCAAACTTTGTTGCAACATTTTTCAGATCTCTAAAGCAGATTTTTTCTCAAAAGGTAACTTCTGGCAAATTAAACACATTTTTCTGACCATGGGGAACAATGTTAATATGTTGGTTTCCAAAGCACTTTAGTGCAAATTGGTGCAGCTGATGCTGATGCATTTACCGTTTCTGCCCGAGGCATAAGCAAATTGAACAGCTGTTTAGGGGCTCATGGCCACTGATGAATCCCCAAACAAGCACGTTTACAAATGTGAAGTCGTCAGTTCATGTTTTTTGTCATATTTATTTACACAATATTATAATTTTTGCACTGTATTTACTTTCCATAAAATTGAGATTGTGTTGAAGAGTTTATGATTTTGTTTTTTTGCAAAAATAGACAGACAAGGGAAAGCCTGTGTTCACTGAGTGCAGTGTGTGTGTGTGTGTGGTGCTGCCCCTCACTGTGATTGGAGTTGAGTTAGTGTCTGCATGAATCACTTTATGATCTCATATCACTTATTCATAGACCTATGAATTATAGAAACCTCAATGAATCGTTCATCTATATGCAACATCTCACGGTTCATGCGTACATTTGTGTGGACTGTATAAATGCAGTTCCATTTTTTCTGTTCATATGAAACACTCCATGTGATTCTACCATTGCACTAAACGCAACTTGTTATGCTCTGTTTTGTTTTGCCCTCCTCTGGTGTGCAGTAATGTGGGGTTTATATGGTACAATATGGTTCTGTACGGAATGGATCCATCAGTTAGGCCAGGCTGTTTCCCACTAGAAGAAGAATCTCTTAAAGTAAAATAAATAAATAAATAAACAGCACGTGCTTTGTGATCCATAGAGTGACACGGAGTCAAGTTTCTGTTATCTGTTATAATACATCTATTAAAAAATTGACAACCATTAATATACTTGAGATCTTCTTGATGAGCTATATAGTTTGAAGGGGTTGTGTTGGTAGATTAGGTTTGTTTCAGGCACTTCAGTCCACTCTTTCACCAATATATAAATTAGGGCTGTCCCCGACTAACGATTTACATAGTCGAATCAGAATTGTCAAGCCTTGCACATAATCGACTGATAGGAATCACTCTGTTTGTGCACGGCAATTACAAGGGGGGGTGGGCTTATTGTTGATCATTTCCTCTCTGCCCTGCTCACCTGCCATTCAACGGTCTTGTGCAGAGTTCTGCGTGTGTGTTGAGCGTCCGACAAAAGCATGCACATTGCGGTTCCTCGCGGGTCTATTTCAAGTACTATTTAAAAACAATACAATATTCTTTATGTTGTTTATGAATGCTGATAAATGGTCCAAATGTCCCATGAAGTGCGGACAACTCAGCACAACAGCGGTGAGGCTGGGGCTCCGTCTCTCTGCCACTAGGCTACATCATAGAGCCCCATCTACACTACTCCGTTTTAGTTTACAAACGGAGAATTAACACGAATATGATCTCCGTCCACACCAGTGTTTTAGCTGCGTATCAGAGTTGATCTTAGTCTGAAAACACACATCTATTGGCCGTTCAGGTACAGTGGGCATTCGCGTACACATGAAGCAGATGGCGTATTTAGTAATTATAAATAATAAAGAAATGCAGACAAAGAATCAGACCAGGTTTTTTTGCATGTACCAAAACGAGCTGGGACTGTAACTGAATGTAACATGGGAAAAAAGACTAGTAGTCTTTGCAAAGTAAACGGCGAGATGCACAGTAGCCTACAAGTGTAGGCAGATAGGCTTAAGTGTTATTTGCACGGTACAGAATATTTTAATAAAAATACCAACTCAAAATCTCTGTCAGTAGCATCGTGTTTCTGCTTTACATGACTTATAAGACCCAATCAGAGACCGAGCGTGAGCATCTGCATCATCGTTTCTAAAGTCCTCCATTTTTATCTGTCTTCACTAAACTGCCCTCCAGAGTTTCGAACGCAAAACGGGGGTCGGGAGCGTTTCCAAATTTCTCCTTTTTAGGTGAAAGGTGATTTCTTTGTTTTTGCCAAGGTGCAAATGTAGCAAAAGGTCTCCGTTTTAATTTGAAAACTCAGTAGTGTGATGGGGCCATAGACTGCAGGGCTACACACACACACACACACACACACATACACGCCATGCCTACGTAACCGCCATATCGCCAAATTGGCATGATTCTCATTTTGCCATGAAGCTTCGACTGTGAGATCGACAGTTGAATCAGGCTCCGTCCATCAAAGCATCGAACCTTTGACTATGTGGGGTCAGCCCTAATATTAATGTTGAAAAAGACATAGAGCAATGCAAGGTTTTGCTTGTTTTAGTCTAAATATGTCCGATTTGGTCTATTGGATCTTGTCCTGGAAAGTTCCTGAACTCGACCCATATAGCCTTGATTACAGCTGCTACTTCTCTAAAATCATAAACTCATAATGTGGCATTACAAGTTTTAAAGCTATTGATGCTTTAATACTTTCTTTTTAACGTCTCCCTGCAAAATTTTGTTGCCAAGTGATCTTGGCTAAAACTCCTCTTACCGGCTAGAATTGTATTTGTTGCTTGGCAACATTCAGTTAGTGAACATCTTAACAGGAAGCAACTATTGAGGCTTCAGTGATTTAATGACACAATTCTTTCTGTTGGTTCTGCACCAGGCTGTCAGTTCGCTGCATGATATCCTGCTACCTGCAGAATACCATCTTATACTCATACTGTGTGTGAGCAAATGTGTGTGTGTGTGTGTGTGTGTGGGTGTGTTGAAGATACTATGCTCCCCTGAGACACATCCCAACCCTTACCTAATCTAACTTAAACCTAATTCTAAAAATAACCCTAAAACTAAGTCTAAACCCTCAAACTGCCCTTTTAAGTATTGAAAACTGTTCAAAATGTACTGAATGCTGTCTTTACTCTCAAGGTCTATAACCAAAGTTGATCTTCACAAAGATGGAAGAGCACTCACTATGACATACATGCGAGTATGTCATAGTATACACGTGTTTGGCCAGTTTGCACTTTTACCTGACATCTCTGTGGTAATTTCTATTATTGTACAGTATGTGCAGAGCTGGGAATCCTGCAATTGTGATATTATGTGCATCATTGTTGTATTTACAGCTAACACTAACAGAATAGGTATGAGGAGTTGAGAGGGAGCTGCAATGTGACACCCAAAATAGGCGAGCTTTCTAAATATACAGCAGTGCAACCTATGTTCCATGGCAGATCCATGCTTGGCTCTCTAAACCAGAGCTGCCCAAAATAGGACCTGTGGGCAAAATCAGCTCAGTCCGAGTCGCCTGAAATAGGACCTGTGGGCAAAACCTGGCTCTCATAAAATGAGTTTGGCCCACCAAAGTGTTACACAGAGTGTAAAATGTACTGTTTCTTATTTATTGTGTTTAAATTTGATAACTTCTCATTTGAGTTACTTGACAGCTAGGCTGTTATGAGGGTTGTTAGTCTTAAAGTATTTACATTTTATGAGTTTCTGCCCCTCTGAAAGAAGAATAAGAAAATAATGCTTGTACATTAAATGCACAGTATTCTCACAGCCTGAAGAAGTAGGAATATGCAAAAAATTATGCATGCACGTTTCCACAGTCAGTAATTCTTGAAAACTTATGTTTGAATTGATCAATAAATAAAAAATGCAGAACAATAATTTTCTTCCTGAAGTAATCAATAAGAGCAATTATTATTTTTGCGATAACATTTGGGTTTGTTCTATATATCCAAAAAAAAAAAAAAACCACATGCAGCAGTCAGTCATAAACAACACAAAGCTCAGTAAAGCCCTCTTCATATTGATTTTAAACCACCTGGCCTCTTGTGGCTCACTGCTTTTATAAAACAGTGTAATGTAATATATCACTGTAATCAAACAGGACAAATGCAAGAGTGCAAGCTGCATGTAGAAAAAACACAATTTAAAATAACAAATATTTAAGGGTCCCTCAACATTTTACTATGTCACTGTAACAACTCTTGATCAGTCTAAAATAAATTAGCCAATCAATAACAAACTTGCATCGTCCCAGGCTATACACGATTGTGTACTAAAACACCATTCACAAGCCTTGAAAAGATTCCACTTTCTATGCTTTCAACAAATAATTTTGGTTTGTGCTGCCATCCATTTTCAAAGTGTTTACCACTTTATTGTTTGATATGTTATTTGATATATGTTAACACAGTCTCAGCTGTTAAACAGGACTTTGGTTTTGGTTTTTCAAATTCAGTCTAAGGAAGTGTCATCCCTGGAAGGGAAAACTCAAACGACATAATGTTGAAGTTAGTGTTTTATCAACTTTGGATGATCCTTAAGGTGACCCAGGAAACTGAGAGAGAGAGGGAGATGACTTCTTGATTCACAGAGTGACTGGCTGGCCAGCTTCCTGTTTTCTCACAGACTGTTGTTAAACTCAGTCAATCTTGGAGAGTCCCAGTGCTGCCATCTGGGTTTAACTAGAGCTTTATCCTGGTACTGCCAACTGGCACATATGGCATTAAGGATACTATGGCATTTGTTAGAGTAGAGTGAAGCAGAGCTTAGGATCCCTGAGTTATGTTTAGTTATCAAGTGTCAGGGGTCAGTTTAGAAACCATAGTTTATCCCCTTGTCCAGACCAGCTCAAGGGTGGTTATATATAATATATATATTGTATATTTCACTTTATTCATTGTTAATGTAACTGCTCCAGTTTTAAGCCCTCTGCTCCACACCTTGTCTTTCTCCTGGAATATCAGTTATTATCTGTTTGGATTTGGATCATGATAATTGTAAACAAACAAAGAACCTGACTGACACCTCCCATCTGAAAGACATCTATCCTTTTTTATTTTAGCATCCCACTGATGCAGACAATACTGTCAGCACATGAACGGGCCTACTGTCAGAAATCTTCTAAATCTGATCACAGCATGAAATAAATTTAATTATGCTCTGTGCTACCACATTGTGATCTGTTGGCCTCTGAGTACAGTTGTGGGTTAAGTGCTGTGCTCAAGTGCCCCTCAGCGGTAAATATAAGGGAGGGAATCAAACCTACTACAAGCCTGCCTCTTTAACCTCAAACGAGTGTCCCCATAGGAATTACATCCAAACTTGGACGATTCCACATATCAGAATTTAAACTTAAGAACTTGAAATGGATCATAACTAGTTTTGCGGTCACTTTTATGTGCTATTGTTGGTGTTTTGTGCTAATTTGTATTTATTTTATTGTTGAGTTATTGTTTTGTTTTTTCAAGGCCTATTTGGGGATAGGCATTGCAAATTACTTCAGGTTATAAATGGTGGTGGCATAGGTTCATACAGGACTTCCCCAATACAAATAAACATTAAATAAATAAATGTATATCCAGTGCCAGCACTCAGTAAGAATGCAGGAAGTAGTGTGCAGAGTCATGATCAAAGAATGAATGAAGTGAATGGGCATGCAGCACATCTGATCTTAATACAGCAGACTGCAGTTTGTTTGCGTTTTTATTAACCATAACCACAATCTTTCCCAAACAGTACCAAGTTTTTTATTTAGCTAACCCTTACCATGCCTTAACAATAATTTATTTTATTAATTTTATTTTTTTCGCTAACCTTACCATAGTAGTCATCATGTGCATGTTGTAAAAAGTGTGATAGGTAAAATGTTGTCATTGGGTGGATTGTGGAGTTCAATATCGATGTTCTTATCTGGCGATAGGATTGCTAATATTTGCTGACATACCTGAAATGTGTAGCTGTGATGAAAGAATGCAGGCAACCAGTTACATGTGAGATCATACCTTTGAGTTCAGGAGATAAACAGTTCCTGTCAAACTAGCACGAAAGTTCTGCACATAGATTAACAAGACGTTAATTTGATAATTTATTGCCAACCTGCTCATACTTAGTTGCCAAGACTGAAGATGAAGTGGATTTTGCTTTACAAACCAATAGAATTTAATTGGCCTCATGCTGGCTGTGGATGAGCTGATTGGGCTCAGGCAGTCATAAAACAGCAGCCCTCTCGGTAGGCTACTGACTATGAGCAACAATTTGCCATGCTTTGAGATCTATGCTCTGGGCAAGGCTGTTCACTTAGCATTGACAACCTCCTTCTCAAAACCAACAGGGGTCCTCTGCAGTTCAGCTACAATCACAAGTATGTAGTCATAACCTTCTCCTCGTCAATGATTAGAATTTCTCAACAACTTTTTATGTGAAACTCGTCGTCAGTCTCTGCACTGCCATCATACATTTTCAAGAGACATCTAAATTTACAGATGGGTGCAATAATTTAGTGTGTAGCGCTTATATAAGTGAGGAAATTTAGTAGTTTTCCATGTTCACCAAGTCAGTCATCTGGTGATCATGGCCATCTATCAACAGTAGTCCCAAATATTGAGCTAGCTAGAAAGCTAAAGCTTCAACGACACTGTGAACATCATCTTTGATAGATGGCACTGTTAACTTTCAGATTCAGATTTAATTTTGGAAGCTAAAGTGTTGGTCAAGAAGAGGATGAAGCGGAGGGGGTAGACATTTTAGGCCAAATACTTTGAGTCTTTGGCAGTAGGGACAGTTGCTGAAAATGTTGGTGATTTTTTGCAAACTGACTACCAAATACACATCTGATCACCTGAACATGTTACTGCTGTTATTGCTGGTTAGATCGGAAGGTTTTATGTAATGAGTTGGCTGGATTGTCCCAAAAGCTGTGATCATGTTTTTTGTGGAATAAAATTTAACACTAAAAGGGATGCTCCACCGATATTACACATGACGGTCAGTTTACTTTTCATTATGAGTACTGGTCCTGTACAAACAGTTGTATACTGTTTTCTGTGGCTCTGGAGGATGTCTGATAAAATAAACATAATGAAGTCATTATGGTTATCTTAGCTAGGGGATCGACCAAGCATATTTGTGAGGGTAAAAAAGTACTGTGCATTGGCAGTGTAACACCATATTCATTAAATTCATTGACTTGCAGACTTTAGCTGACGTGAGACTTGTGTCAAGTTTTTAGGCATTTAGGATTTATTTAGGACCAAGTCGGATTTCTTCAAAAATGCATCATGAGATAATGAGAAGTATGGGATCTTGTATTTTTGGAGCCGGACTCATAGGAACTATAAGTCATGATATCTTGTTCTCTTGGGCTTTGATTTTAACTTTGCATTTTCCACAATGCTAAATCGCTGTCCAACATGTGATATTTTTTAACAGTGCATTTTGCCTTCTTGTTTGTTTATAACACTCCCAAACCACTTTAACAAGAGATTGTCAAATAAGATAAGGCACAACAGTAGCTTGCTTTTTGTGTTCTCACTTGTTAAAATGGGTGGCTTCTCATTATCTTAACGTTATAGTAAATTAAATATTTGGGGTTTTGGACTGTTGGTTGCACAAAACTAAATATTTGATAATATCATCTAGTACATAGGATCTGATAATAAATACCAAACGTGTCAGTCGACAAATTAATCAATTGATTAATCTACTAAGAAAATAATCGTTTGTAGTAGCCTGTATATGCATGATATATTGCGTTTAAAAACAAAATAGTGTAAGAAAATATCCAACACCCTCATAAACACACACAAAACAAGTAACTTAAAATCATCTTTTAACAACACTGGTTTATTTTTGTCCACAGAAGAAAAATTTTTCTCACAGAAAAAAGATAGAGGCAGCATGGCAACAAGGGACAAGCTCCAAGTCAAGTGTGTGTGTGTGTGTGTGTGTGTGCGTGCGTGTGTGTGTGTGGTGACACGATGAGATAAAAGACGACTTCCATTCTTTCCCTCACACACTCATACAATTAGGGCTACAATACAGACGCGCGCCTTATGCGCAAGCGCAAACGCACCTACTCTGGCACCCTCGTTCCATCTTCCATCATCTCTCTCTCTTCCTCTCTTCTCTCTCTCTCTTCCTCTCTCTCTCGCTCTCTCTACGGGGGATAGATGGGAGGAGACGCTCTTGCTGAATGTGTTTTCCCTGCAGCGGGGTTTACGGTTACGGAGAAGAAGAAAAAGAAGAAGGGCACCGCTCAGAGACTCGGTCACGGATCCGTTCATTCGGTGTAATTTTCATAACCGCACACTGACCTTTCTCTTTACCGGTGTGCCCGCGTATTGGCATCTTTCTTTTTTCTTTTTTTTTCCCATGAAGGCGGAGCGAGGCATCTTGTAAGGAAACCTACCGAGAGATCTGACTGATCCAACCGACTTGGATATAAACCTTACCGAATGATCCTGAAATGAGTCTCACTACACGGGTTTATGTGCTCATCTCCTCCGTTTTCTAGACCCGGGGGTACTAAAGATGCAGCTGGTAGTGCGGGTACCTGTCCTGGTTTCACACCGGCTCGGTTCGTCCCGGTAGACTGATCCTGTCCGGTGCTGCGGTGTCCATAGGGGCCACCAGAGTGATTTAAAAAAGAAAACAAAAGAAAAACAGGATCCGCCACCAGCAGCCTGACCGATGGATAACTACTCTACTTTACAACGTAAGGCAACATTGACACATAGCCTACCCCTGCAGTAAATGTCATTCAGTCTGTGTTAATGATGGGCATCCCTTAATGAATAATCACATTCATATCGATATCGTAAGGGCTATGTGGTTGTCATAGTGACCTTATTGCACAAAATGCCTTTTTTTGTCCTATAAATTTGGTGGCATATGTATCATATGCTTCTACATTTTATTCTAAGGTTAATAACATCGTTTTCTCATGTATTGTCATGACCATACGTTTATAATTATGCTAGTGTCATGCCACACATTTAATGGCATTACTTAATATTTGCATCAGTATTGCTACTGAGCAAAACGACCTGGCACTGTGTACTGCATCTGATCATTATTTTAAGATAAATTGTCCCTTAATCCTTTCATAGACCCTCATCCACAGGCCTTTCCTGCTCTGTGATGAGCTAATGAAACAGCCATGACTGCAGGAGTAGAGGGGTGTGTGTGTGTGTGTGTGTGTGTGTGTGTGTGTATTGTGTGCATATGTGTGTGAGAGAGAGAGAGAGGATGATATATGATGCAGTGTCATATACCCTTCTGCCTTGAAGCTCCCAGCCGTTCTTCCATGATAGCTTCATGCTTTCAAATAAGACATTATCACACACACACACACCTGTTAAATCCACCAGCCTGAGGTATTGTAGCTTATTAGGCTATCTCGCCCATTATTTAGCTGTATCAGTCATGCTTGTTACAAGCTTGTAATGACAAAGGCTTGCTAGATGGTTTATTACTGTTATACACCTGTATGAGGTTAAACTGTTTTATTGTCTGGATCATAATTTTTGTAGGTCTGTGCTGTGATAGCTTGTGTCCAGCTTATCACTAAGCAGCACACATACTGTATGTCTCTCTGACTTGCAGCTAGGGCACTAAAGCAACATGCAAAAAGGGCTTCTTCAAATCAAAAGGAATATTTAATTACAGTCTTCAATGCAACATATTTCAAAGCGTCTCTGTCTGTGTTGCCTCTAAGATGGGTTCTATTAATACATTTTCTTTTCAGCATGGGTTTGCGGCCATTGCTAATAGCCTTATTTTGTATCATTTTTGTGAAGAGACCATTATGTGTTTTCAGTATCTGTCAATTTCTTTGACATTAGGGATCACAGCAGTCCATGCTAAATTCTGCAGACTTCATACACAGACAACACTACATTTCAGTGGCAATGTAATCAAATACATTTACTCAAGTAGTGTACTTCAGTACATTTATCTGACATATGTGGTTAAAATGTGTCTTATCAAGTCATTTATTCAGAGATTAAACTTGTTTCAAGAATTTTCAAAGTGACTTTTTACATAATTATAGTGCAGCTATGGTGCCTTTTTCTCTCGTTCCTAAACATATTTTAATCAAGGTGGTTTAAATGTTTAAGGACTCAAGACTTTATAAAGTAGTTCAAATCAGCTTCACCTGGACCAAGTACAATAAAAATCCTGCTTACACAATTATACATTATTGATAAAAAGTCTATATACAGTAACACCATTTGGCATACCAATTTCTATTACTTTATACTTTAATTACATTTTACTGATGATACTACTATAACTTTACTTTATGAGTTTGAATGAAGGATTTTTACTTTTAATAGGGCATTTTTACACTGCTGTCCTGCCAGCTGTTAGTAGCAGGTATTTATTGTTGTAATGTTTGGGTGGAGCTTAATGTTGGTAGTTCTCTTTTATGGGGAATAAAAGTGAGAGATCCAGTGAGAGAAAACAGTATCCATTTGAGACAGTTATCATGGTGTAATAATGTTGATATGTACATATTTTTTCTCACACAGCTGCATCAGTCTTTAACCAGATAGTTAGGCTTTCCATTTTACGCACACTGTACCCATTTTAATCTAATCTAGATGTGTTCACCAGAAGTCATTTTATGTCAGTCTACATTACAGTAAGCACCTCCAGTGCTGAGTGTAATGTAAGAGGCTTCAGATCCAAAACACAACAAATGCATTAACATTTTCTCCTCAAGGAGCAAACTTACATGCAGCGAGATATGAAAGGTTGGCTCAGTCTCTCTGCTGCTCCACTATAGATCTGACAGGACGCTGCTGCTGCTGGTACTGGTGCTGATGCTGCTGGTTGCCTAGTTACTGTATCCAAGGAACCGGCTCTCATCGTCATGGTGATGGGCCAAGGGAAAGAGACCCATTGAGGGAAGGGGGACAGAGATACCAGTACATCTGCAGTGTGTGTTACGATGATGAGGATGAATTGTAATATCATTGAGGATGATGACGATTACAGCGGCAATGATTGTGATATCTTGGTGTTGTCTGTAGTGGTGAAGGCACTTATGATGCTGAAGAAGGTGATGCAGAGGCTATTTGAGTTTGTTTTAATTTTATATTTTTGCCAAAATATGACCAGAAATGTGCTTTTTAGAGGAGCTTTGGAGCCTCAAAGAGGGTAATAGCTCAACGCAAAAGCAATTTATTTAGGTTACTTTCACAAATCATTGATTGTTTGGTACTTACTAAGCTTTAGCAAATAGATGATACAGATTTATTCTTTTTTAGACCCAACAATGAATTTATTAATCATGAGAATAATGGGCAGATGAATCAATAGCTCTACTTCAGCAGTTTTTTGAACGGTTTCAACAGTTTTAAGGAAAGACTTTAGTTATTTTTAGTCATAATTCTGTTGTAACTTGAGTTCAAGCTGCAAATGTTTTTTAGCCGCCAGGTCTTGAAACACAGGGTGTTTAAGCAGAAACTACACACTTGTAATGTCATATATTTTGTGCTACATTTTCTTAAAACCACCAAATCCATGTAAGGGAACCTTTGCAGGATTTTAGAGAAGCAGAGAGGAGGGAGCAAGGAACAGACAGAAACATTATCCTCTTCGTCACGGCACGTTCTGTACTGTAGGTTCACACAAGCTGCATGAAACAGTTCCAAACTGGTCTCTCAGAGGATAAATTTATCCCATTTGTTTTGTTCATTTAACTGGTTTAATGTGATTTTTTTTCCCCCCTTCCCTGCGAGTACAGATTCATATGAGAGCATCCGTTCTGTCCCTTCTCCAGTTTCAGTGACAGTGTTACCATGGTTGCATCATGCACATTGTTCTCTCCAGGGTGACATAATTCTTTGGCTCGAAAAAGAAATTCTGGATCCTGTTCTTGTACAGTCTCAAGGAAACTAAAAAAGAAGGAAGGGCCATTACATCACTGCAAATCACATGAATGCACATTGGTGCCACACTTGAAAGCTCTCGGTGCAGTTAACGTAGTGGTGAATGGGCAGACCACTCCTTCATCTCTCCTCTCTCAGTTTTACAGTTAATCAGTCCGGGTTTTACAGTTAATCAGTCCGGGTGGTGGAGGCACCGGCATGTTGTTGTGTTGTTATTTAGGTAATGTGTTATGAGTTTTCACAGTAAACTTTGTAAGGTATTTACATGTAAGTTACGTTAATGGACTGGAGCTTCTTATACATATGTGACTGAGGTTAGACTAAGCTAGTAAGTTAGCTAAACTGTGATATACGTATACTAAATTAATAGAAAGGCATTTCTTCATCAAAGGTTATACAATGTAGATATATTGCATTTTTGTGTCCTTCTCCATTCGTCTCCCATAGGGTTCAATAGAACTGGCACCGAAGTCAGGCACCAAGCAGAGCATTATGACACAATGACCCTTCCTTCTTTTTAAATTTCCTTGTAAACAAATAAATCTTGGTGTGGCATATTTAACTTCATTCAATGCTAAAAGTGCCATTTATACTTTGGTCATGCTTTATTACATCATATATATCAGAATTAGTCAGATTTTGCGGGCATGGAGCAGTCATAAATCTCATTTGTGTCCTTTTTTGTGTGCTGGAAGAGAACAACTTGTCCGGACACAAAATGTAATGGGTGACATTAGAGATTAGACAGAACATGAACATTAACATAAGTAAGTAGAAAATTCATGGCAGAATTACATGTCTTTACAACATTACAAATCTCTCTCATTCGTTGTAAAAAGGTGATCCGCTTAATTGTCAGAAAATAACTTGCCAACTATTTTGATAATAGTTTAAATGATTTATCATGCAAAAATGTCACATGGGAACATGTTACAATCTATTTTTAACTATTTTGTGACATTTTATAGTCATATAGACATAAATTATTAAACAATTACTTGACAATTAGAATAATCATTAGTTGTTTGCATTGCATGTTAATTGATTTATTCCTCTTAAGTGAACTAATTTAACTAAAACCATGCAGGAAATAAACCGGAGATGTTATTTTTGCAGCATTGTACACAAATATTTTAAAAAGCCTGAGAAAATCTCCTTGTCTATGTCCGTAAACATACTTTTCTTGAGCTGTAGCCAAAATTATACCCTAAAGTGCAAAATGTCCAACGCAGCCGTGTCATGTGATTCCCCAGGCTTCATTTCAAAATCCAGTGTCCACAGCTGTGGCTCACCAGGCATATTTTTTGTGACAGGACAGGTCACAGAGCTCCTGGTATTTCTCTGTCTCAACAAGAAGTATTTTCTCATCCATTGTGACAGCTGCAAGAACAGTAAAGAAGATGACCTGTCACTGGCAAGGAGCAAGTCAAGACAGGACATTGTAGCTACTAAATGCCCAGTCCATTGTGTGATAATGCAGCTTTTCAAAGTTGTGTAAAACGGGATAGTGCTGGAGCAACATGGCCACATACTGAATGTGTCACTGCTGGTTCACATCATAATTTGGTGGCAGTTTTGTACTTGTATGTGGATAATGGATAAATTAACAGTTTCGCAAAAGCCATAGGTAACCATGCAGTTGTTAAACAACCTGGCAGGACTGTAGCTAGGTGTTTCACACGTACTGAAGGTCACAGTGTGTGTGTGTGTGTGTGTGTGTGTGTGTGTGTGTGTGTGTGTGTGTGTGTGTGTGTGTGTGTGTGTGTGTGTGTGTGGGGATAGCTGAGTCTTTCACACTCATTCAATGTGTCACACAGTGTGACCCAGTGTTTCTGCTGAATCTGCTAGGTGTTTGTATGTGTGCGCAGTTTTATTTCCCTCTGTGTTGTCTCCATATTTCCTGCTTGCTCAGTTTCAGTCTGGTGGGAACTGACCTGGGACAAGGTTTTTTTCTCTGGACCCATGACCCCACTTTTAATTCCCAAAATGTTCACAGTTAGAGAGATGTCAAGTCATGGTGCTAAGTGGGTCATGCTAGAGTTTACACATGGTTATATATTTTAAATGAAATAAGCATTTTATATTTATATTTTTATATAAAACCTGAGTCTTAGAAATCTCATGCAACCCAGTTTGCATATCAAGGAACCCCACAGGGCGCCCCAACCCACAGGTTGAGAAACCTAACTCAATTTTTTTTGTCTGCTCCACTGGATGGTTTACAGTGTATCGACAGGATGGAGCTTTAAAAAAAGCCAACCCTAACATTTTGCAGGACATTATTGCAGAACATTTGAACTACCTTTATCAATAAAATAGCAGTAACATTGCTGGAAGACACAGGACTTTTGTGATTAAGGCCAAAACTTGTCTGTGGCTGCTTTTAGATATGAACTGACAACTTTCAGAGAAACGAGTACCGTCTTCTTTTCAGTCATGCATTATTACCAGGGTACCTTACTTACCTTTGATTAACAGTAGTTGACTCATTCGAGCTTTCTGTTCGAAGAAAACCGCACAGTCTGTGTCTTTCAGCACAATAGATGTTAAATTAAGTCACCAAACAGACTTAAAGATATTCCAAAGCTCACTGTAATGCTTGAAAAGTAATTTCCTTGCAGAATACAGCTCTCCACTTTTAGATTTTTCTACAAAGAGATTTTCTGGGAAAAAAAACTTAAATATGAATAGCGCTTTGTGTGTTTTGTGTTTAAAGTTGGAAGTTAAGAACTGTAAAAGAGAAAAATCTGTGTTGTGAACAGCAGGTAGACTGGTCATCACAGCATAATGGGCCAAATCAATATAATGCCTTTTCCCCCTATTGGAAAACTAGAACATAATGAAATAATGAGCCACCTCTTGAGTAGCAGTTTGGTTCTTGGTTCTTGGTTCGTCATAGTCCACGGTAAACATTGTAGTTGCCCACTAGGATGCCCACTACAGTTACTTTAAGTTGTGTAAAATGTCAATACTGCTTTTGTATGATTATTGTATAATCATTGTTGGCTTTCCCAAAACACGTGCCAAGTCCAAACTGATCCAGTAATTCCTGGAGAGGGGATGTAATGTGTGACAGTCTCCCAGGAGAAAGGAAGGAAGAGGAGGTGGTAGCGGGTCAGTTTGCATCCCGTGCTAGTTGATCCACGTGTTGCCGTGGGCGATCCAGTCTCCTCTTAACAAAGGACCGGGCAACCTCTGGTCTAAGCTCTTCCTTAGACGACTCAGGGTACGTCAGGATGTTTGAATGTGAGTGAGAGGCAGACAGAGAGTGACCCTAAGGCGTCTGTTAGAGTCTTTAAGATTCTCTCATCCGTTATCAGAATCATAGCGTTTCACATGGAGGTAATCTCCAGGAACCTATTGAGTCTATAAATAATGGCCATCTCATTGTATCAAATACAACCATAGCCTCCATTGATGAAAGAGGACCAATGAGATGGAATAAAAGCAGAAACACCCACACAAACATATGATTGAAAGGAACATGTGATTAGAATTAGTAGCATCCTCAGTTTTCTTTATCATTTTGGGACAAATGTGCCTCATGTCAACAGAGAAACTTATAAAACAGAACAGCAGAGCACACATTGGGACAAAAAGGCAGAGAAGAAGAATGGGCTTGAAGTTGAGAGCACAAGAGTAATCTCTCTAAATCGACAGCATCTGCCTCCTGTCCTGCTCTGTCTGTCTCAGCTCAGCTGTCATTGGCTATCAGACAGGAAGAGACTGAGAAATGGCTTGTCTGAGAGAATGCTGGGGATGATTACTCTTTGGCATTTTATCATCTCAATAAGACAATCTCCATGTCTAGGTTGTGTTTACATTTTTCTATATTTTTGTTATTGTCAACAAATCCCATGACACGAGGAATCCATCCTGTCATTTGAAACCAACATTACAACAGTCCTAATAATGTTGCCCAGTGTTAGACCACCACTGCTCAGTGTAGGACCACTGTAGGAGCAGAAGTGGGGTCACCTACTTTGGCAGAACTGAGCTGCTCACACCAGGATCAGAAGAGGAAATGAAGACGTGGCATAATGCCACTTCCTTTTAGGCTCAGTGGAAGGAAATGATTTTCCATCCTCTCTTAATATTAGCAGCCAGTAATGAATACTTTGACAGCAAGGAAAGTTAAAAGAATGATAAAACTGTGCATTCTGTGGTCCCTTATGTAAAAATCCCTCTTGTCATTTAAAACACTTACCCAAAAAAGGATGAAGACAAGCCTCACCCAAAAGTAGTAACAGACCTTTTTTCCCAGGAGGCATTTTGACATGTCATAACAGGAAACACAGGTGTGGCTAATACCATTCATAATGGCTGCACTCCACTTAAATGTAACAGAGCCATTAATAAAGTTATGATTTCCAGCTGTGCTTTTATTGTTGTGACAAGTCAAAGTGTCTGTCGGAAAAATATAAATTATTAACACAAAAGTGTTTTAGATGTTTATATTAGAGAAAATGCTTTATGATGATATCTTTGGCACCATTCGCTTCTCTTTGGCTTTCTTTGTAAGCGTAGAATATCAGCGAATGTCCCAAGCAGCTTCGTACAACTATGCAAGCATGCCATTACTACAGTATTACCAACAGTATTACAGACAGGATACTGCGTAAAAGTGCTGTGAGATTTGACAAAGACAAGCCTTGTTTTTGCTCAGTAAACAGTACTTGAATGATGCTCCATTGAATGATTTTTCGTCCATTCATGAGTTCATGTTTGGAATGAGATATGCTTTGGTAATTTATTTTACAGTGTTTTATCTTTACATTTTTGTAAAATCCCTAGGCACACTATTAGCACAGATGTGTAGAGAGCGTTAATAATCGTCCTCAGGGGAGACCTCAGACCAGTATGTGGGCGTGTATTACTCATGTTGGTGGGACATACACCTGTTTACACCTTCACATTGTGGGGACTTGTCATACTTTTGGGGACAAAATGCGAGTCCCCATTACATAAATCACTATATTTTAGGGTGCAGACTTAGAAGGGTAGGGTATGATTAGGTTAAAAGGGTCAGGGTTAGGCAAGTAGTGGTTAGAGTTAGGGTTAGGGAAAGTCTCCAGGAAATTAATGTTAGTCAATGGATTGTCCTCTGAAGTGATGGAAATATGATTGTGTGTGTGTGTGTGTGTGTGTGTGTGTGTGTGTGTGTGTGTGTGTGTGTGTGCACTTACCAACCTATCTAACAGTGGACCTCGACGTCGTTACACACCCACTAAGAGGGGACTAAAAAGTGAACAGGGGACATTTTTTAGGTCCCCTGTTGGACATGCTTTAAATCATGCTAAAATCATGTCTAAAACCATCTGGTAAATTTTTTAAACTATTGCCAAGAGGGGACCTGCAGGTGTGTGAGTGTTTAAGTCCATACTCAGCAGTGCCTCTAGTGGATCAAGCAAAGATTTTAACGACTCATTCACACACGTCGTTCTTAACACTCCCCTATAGAGTGAATGGCTTGCAGCCCCAGGGAGTCTATCAGACTGTAGAGGGGCTATTATACAAGCTACTCAGTAAAGAAAGCTGTCTCTTGAAACACAATTTCTTAATTTTTTCTAACAAAATATACAGGCTGAGTTTTAGTCGATGTCTTGTGTTTTAAGATCAACATGTATTAAAATACAGGGCTACACTGAAGGCCTGGAGAATTTTAGATTCTAAATAAGGGAACAAAAATAGAAAAACAGCCAGGGTAGAATTATAAATAAAATGGTCAGTATAAAGATACTTTTATGGTTTTAATTCATTATAAAAAATGAATGAATTAATAAAAAATTATTTGACATTTGTTATCTAGAGATTTTAACTTGTTCAGTCGCAAAATACTAACCTGACCAGATTTCACAAGCACTGGACATCAATACTTTTTTTCCCCCCATTATATTGTGTGCTTAGTCTACACTTAAAGATATGCATTTCATTTATTGATTTGAATTACAGAAAAAGGGACCACACTTGTACTGTGTGGAACGACAGGAGTCCACTGTTCGCTTGTAGATGATGACACAAGTTCCCTCTTAGATAGCATGGAGCGATAATCACACTCCAACTTGTGTGAAAATAATAAATAAGCAAATTTAATCATACTTTTGAGACAAAATAAAAACTAAATAGTCTCTTTATTTTCTATACATTCTTTTGAAACAAAATATAAAGGCTGAGTTTTAGTGGATGTCTTGTGTTTTAAGATCAACATGTATTAAAATAAAGGGCTACACTGAAGGCCAGGAGAGTAAAATGAATTGTAGATTCTAAAAACCGGAACAAAAATAGAAAAACAACCAGGGTAGAATTAGAAATAAAATGGTCAGTATAAAGATACTTTCTTTACGGTTTTAATTAATTATAAAAAAAATGTATTAATTAATAAAAAAATATTTGACATTTGACATCTAGAGCTTTAAACTTGTTCTGTCCCAAAATACTAACCTGGCCAGCTTTCACAAGCACTGGACATCAATACATTTTTTTTCATTATATTTGTGTGCTTAGTCTACACTTAAAGATATGCATTTGAATTACAGAAAAAGGGACCACACTTGTACTGTGTGGAACGACAGGAGTCCACTGTTCGCTTGTAGGTGATGACACAAGTTCCCTCTTAGATAGCATGGAGCGATAATCACACTCCAACTTGTGTGAAAATAATAAGCAAATTTAATCATACTTTTGAGACAAAATAAACTAACTAAATAGTCTCTTTATTTTCTATACATTCTTTTAAAACAAAATATAAAGGCTGAGTTTTAGTGGATGTCTTGTGTTTTAAGATCAACATGTATTAAAATAAAGGGCTACACTGAAGGCCTGGAGAGTAAAATGGATTTTAGATTCCAAAAAAAGGAACAAAAATAGAAAAACAACCAGAGTTGAATTATATATTAAATGATTAGAGGTAAGATACTTTCTATTCAGTTTTAATTAATTGTTAAAAAGTATTTCACATCAGACTTTGACTACAGCTTTAAACTTGTTCAGTCCTAAAACACCAAACTGACCAGTTTTCACAACCACTGAATGTCAATACATTTTGTCATCATATCTATGTGCTTAGTCTACACTTACAGAAATGCATTTTATTTATTGATTTGAATTACAGAAAAAGGGACCACACTTGTACTGTGTGGAACGACAGGAGTCCACTGTTCTCTTGTACATGATGACACAAGTTCCCTCTTAGATAGCATGGAGCGATAATCACACTCCAACTTGTGTGAAAATAATAAATAAGCAAATTTAATCATACTTTTGAGACAAAATAAACTAACTAAATAGTCTCTTTATTTTCTATACATTCTTTTAAAACAAAATATAAAGGCTGAGGTTTAGTGGATGTCTTGTGTTTTAAGATCAACATGTATCAAAATAAAGGGCTACACTGAAGGCCTGGAGAGTAAAATGAATTGTAGATTCCAAAAAAAAGGAACAAAAATAGAAAAACAACCAGAGTTGAATTATTAATTAAATGATTAGAGGTAAGATACTTTCTATTCAGTTTTAATTAATTGTTAAAAAGTATTTAACATCAGACTTTGACTACAGCTTTAAACTTGTTCAGTCCTAAAACACCAAACTGACCAGTTTTCACAACCACTGAATGTCAATACATTTTGTCATCATATCTATGTGCTTAGTCTACACTTACAGAAATGCATTTTATTTATTGATTTGAATTACAGAAAAAGGGACCACACTTGTACTGTGTGGAACGACAGGAGTCCACTGTTCTCTTGTACATGATGACACAAGTTCCCTCTTAGATAGCATGGAGCGATAATCACACTCCAACTTGTGAGAAAAAATAAATAAACAAATTTAATCATACTTATGAGAAGAAACTAATTACAGAGTGTCTTTATTTAGTATAATCTGTTATTGTAAGAAAATATAAAGCCTGAGTTTTATTGAAGTTATTTTCAACAAAATACAAAGGCTGAGTTTTAGTGAAATTCCTAAATTGTTTCAAGCTTCAGACTACTAAAATGATAGACTACCCAGTAGACAGCAGAATGAGTATTTTAAAAGCACAAAAAAAGTGAAAGTAAAAACAAAATGAATACAAAGGTCAGCTGCAAGATCTCTTAAT
This sequence comes from Micropterus salmoides, assembly GCF_014851395.1. Lineage (NCBI taxonomy): Eukaryota > Metazoa > Chordata > Actinopteri > Centrarchiformes > Centrarchidae > Micropterus > Micropterus salmoides. The sequence goes on along the minus strand of NW_024040374.1, from coordinate 6,650,838 downwards.
TTTTAATCAATGGATTTAATGCTGTTAATTATCATGATACATGACCAGTGTTTGTATGTGTCCTAAATCTATATTTAGGAAGTTGTTGCTCGCAAACACATTGACAACAGACCTGTCTGTCAATTGAATAGTTAGTTTCCTAAACACCGCTGCACAAATCTATCCAACACAATGTTGTCAATGTCGGAGACCCACCTTCAAAAAAGTTATCAGCAAGCATGTAAGGAGCCTAGCTAATAAGGATAGCTATGTTAGTTTTAGAATACAGCTGAAAAGTTAGAACGCTGTGCATAACTGGTAGTCAGTAGGTGTGGCCGAGATGAGCTACTTTTATACAGTTGAAATCACATCATGTCAAAACTAAAGTGTTCTCATTGTAGCTTTTTGAAATGTGGGGTTAAACATTTGTTGGCGAATAGAGAAGCATATTTGAGGGCTGTCAAATGGTGCAGCATCGTAACAATGGAACTTAGAGTTTGCATCAACTGGAGAACACACAACCAGTGCTGCATTAAGTTCACACTGATATTTGGCAGGTATTTGTCTTTATAGATTTTTACATCTCAGTATTTTCAACTTCTTTCTTTAGCATGTACAGTTTAAATGTGTGTTAGTGATTTTAATAGCCATTGAAATAGTGATGAGTTACCTATAGATCATCTCAGAACCATCACAACGTTGGATGGCTATTCATAACAAGTTGTTCAACCACAAATAGAAAACAGTACAAAATATACAGAACTATGTTGAAGCAAACTTTATTGAATGTGCTTTTAAGCTAAGACACACACAAACTCCTAAACTGAAAGTTCCTCATGTGCCCACCCTCTTCTGTGTTCTTACACTGAACAAAATTATAAACGCAACACTTTTGTTTTTGCCCCAATTCCTCCGGTGAGTATGCTGGCCATGCAAGAAATGGGATGTTTTCAGCTTCCAGGAATTGTAATCCTTGCAACATAGGGCCGTGCATTATCATGCTGCAACATGAGGTGATGGTTGTGGATGAATGGCACAACAATGGGCCTCTGGATCTCGTCATGGTATCTCTATGCATTCAAAATGCCATCAATAAAATGCACCTGTGTTTGTTGTCCGTGAAACACGCCTGCCCATACCATAACCCCACCGCCACCATGGGCCACTCGATCCACAACTAGGACATCAACAAACCGCTCACCCACACGAAGCCATACACACGTCATCTGCTCTGCACAGTGAAAACTGGGATTCATCCATGAAGAGAACACCTCTCCAAAGTGCCAGACGCCATCGTATGTGAGCATTTGCCCACTCAAGTCGGTTATGATGGCAAACTGCAGTCAGGTCGAGACCCCAAAGAGGATGACGAGCATGCAGATGAGATTCCCTGAGATGGTTCCTGACAGTTTGTGCAGAAATTATTTGAGGATGCTAAACGATTCTTGCAGCAGCTGTCCGGCTGGCTGGTCTCAGACAATCTTGGTGGTGAAGATGCTGGATGTGGAGGTCCTGGGCTGTTGAGGGAATAGAGAATCGGTTTGTTATCAAACCCAGACATTTGTTTTATAGTACTTTAATGCCACTGTGTAATCGTTGAGGACTTCTTTAGTACCATAACAAGGAGTACTCTCAGAACCGGGCCCCTTCTTTGGAGTCAGTGATGTGTCTTCAAATATATTCCTGCAAGAATTCTCCTGGCTCAGTGTTTTGGTGGTGATTTTTATACTGAATAAATGAATTATCTGTCAGTCTGTCTGTCATCAAATTCCATGAACGACCAACACTATCTCAGCATTCTAACACTCGATGGGATCTTATGCAATGTCACCCTAAGGGTTTGGATTTGTATCTACATTTATATAATACACACAAAATTGTACACTATGTATGATGGCAGTGGGTATTTCTTATTTTAATTGTTGCCTGCTTAGCTTGACTGACTTGCTGAGAGTTGAATGACAAGATCAATATTGTTCTCATATCTGAACACAAAATCAAGCTATGCCTTTAAACCATTTTCAGGTTGCACCTTACATGGCAACATATAACTATATATAGTGTATAATACTATGCACACACTTAACAATGCTCCATTTCCTTATAATTCATTAGCAACCAAGAAAGTTGTAGTTAAATACAGTATTGAATAGAGAATCTTATGTTCTGATCTAATACCTTTCTCCTTGTAGATGAATCCTTTCTGAAATTTGGCTTTTTCTTTCTCAGATGCAGTGAAGTTGCAAGGCTTCCTTTTTAGGAAAAACCCTTCTGGTTCTCATTTTCCAGTGAAATGTTTTACAATATATTATACATCATATGGTGTCTTGACTTATAACAAGTTAATTTAAGATTATTGTTTATACAATGAGAAGAACAGCATGATAACTTGGGTGACTTTGTAAAACAATATAAGCTATCAGTACTTTTTCTGTGTACATATATGTATATAGGAATGTAAGGAATAAAATACAATAAAAGTAGAATCAGTTAAAATTCTATGTATTAGTATAAATAATATTCATACTATATACACCCTATATACAATATACAGGTAACATTCTACATAGGTGTAAAAATATTTACACACTAAGCAATCAATATACAATAACAAACTATCTGTACAATCTGATACAGTCAGAATATACTATGTTATACAATACTATATATATATATATATATGTACATGTTTATATTTAAATTTGATAGTTTAGTTACAAACAGCCTTGATGAAAACATACAAGGGGTATTGGTAAAAATGTTCAACTTACCTCTCGCTTTGGTCTTCAGGATGGAAAGATGAAAAAGTTTTTCAAAAGAACAACACAGGTGAAATATGTCTACATACCGTTAAGATAGACAGATAAATGGATGACTGGTAAACGATTAGTAAGAATAGTAAAGAAATTTTAAAGTTGGTTTTCTCCTTCAAAAAACTGCATACTTGTCAACACTTCCACAAGACACCAAAGACTGCCATGCACCTTCTCTGAGGAGCCCAGAATATATATACACAATCCTGACTAGCTATCTGGACAGTGATTGGTTCTTAGGATAAGACATCAAATGCTAACTACTGCTGGCATAGTAATGCAAATGTTCTCTGGCAATTAGATATAGGTTTGATTTACTTTTGTTTACTGTGGTAGACATGTCAGACATACTGCTTGAAGGTATTGTTGTGGATTTTTTAGAAAGAGTTACACATGTCTTCAGTTAATGATGTAGATTTAAAAGAATCCTCTACATTTAAGTGACTAGAGCCTATGTGATTCACAAATGTTTTAAGGTTGAAATGTTGAGAGCTGTCTCTGAGAAGTCATCTTGGGTGAGGGTTGTGAAGTTTCAGTCATTGTTCTCCATTGTGTGCAGCGTGGGGGATGGTTTCTTGTTGCTGACGATGGTCGTTAGGGCGTCAAGATCGCAAACCAGTGACTTGGCCTTTAGTAATGCAACTTCTCTGGAGTCTTGTGGGAGATATTTTGAAACTGTAAAGAGCGGATGTACAATACTCCACTTTTGTTGAAAATTGTACCCTATGTTACAAGCTACTCACAAAAAGTAGCTAAATAAGGTGTTTTATACCAGAAAACATCTACTAAGAATTAGTATAATAACCATACATATGTGCGATTTAGTACACCCCCCAAATAATGGGGTTGAATAACTTTTAAAATATCACCAAATAATTTTAAAGCGATTGTGTATAATATGGAGTTAATTTATTACACTAGTATGGACAAAAATACAGCAACACCTACGCATTACTTTTATGACATCCCATTCTAAATCCATAGGCAAGATTTCCCTTAACAACCCATGAAAACACAGCCCCTACCAAATTTATTAGGACAGGGGTAGCACCTTTGTCCATATAGTGTATTTGGATGGAAATCTATCTCAAAAGAAGGAAGACTGATGGTCTCTCTGATTGGTCTGACACATGATCAACAATGCTTAAAGTCACTGAAAAGGTTTACAAGCAGTGGGAATCATTTAATATGTAAGGCTTACAATGAATGTCAACCAGGCATTCATAGTCATTCAAATTCTAGGTCACTCTCTTCTGATGAATTTAAACTTCTACGTACATTAAGTGTAGTGGTGGAGTTACCTACAGCCTGTCTCAGAACCAACATAATGCCTTATTATCTTGCTCAGATTTTTATTATTTGGTCATTTGTCCTTGCTTTTTGTGCTTCTACCATAGGTATTTAGGCTATGTAGTTAAAAGGCTTCTGTTTTATTTGCCTTAATTGTGTTTATTGAGTGTTTAATTTATTTTGTGTTACATGCCACTTGTGTCAGGGATACTATAATTTAACAGTGGTGAGAACTTCTCTCAGGCTTACCAATATTGTAAATATGCTATACAAACTGGCATACATTTCTTTTAAGCGTATTGTTGAAACCCAAAATGTAGAGTGGCCATTATAGTGCAGTATACAGTAAATTGAGGGTCAAAGTTAAGAGAGAAGAGAGCAAGAAACTTTCAGTTTATGAGCGTGTGTCTTCAGGAGCATGTGCACCATACACAAATGAGTTCTTACTGCAGTGGCCCAGTTCTAATCAAACCTGTGGCTTATTAGCATGCATCTCCTCTCTCCTGTATTTATTTTCTCTCTTTGGCTGTACCATCATCAGATTTTTATTAGAATTGGGTGTTTGGGCACTTTTACTAAACATATGTCTACATATATTTCTACCGTTTTCTTTTTGTGGTTGTAGGAAACTGTGTTATGAATTAGCATCCAATGCAGAGTTAAGCTAAATACAAAATCCTGGAGAAAGTGTGAGTGCTGTCTCTGAGAGGTGACCTGGAGCAGGTGAGGGGTGTGAACGTGTGTCTGATTGTCTGCAGTGAGAATCTGTGTCTGATTGTCTGCAGTGTGGGGGAGGGTTTCTTGCGACCAATGATGATCGTTAGGCCTTTGAACTTGAACTACTTAACATTTCACACTTGCACCCAATATTGTGTCTCGCCTAGTCTTGTAAACTTAGTGTCTCTTCAAACCCCAAGTAACTACAGATTATATTTAGTTTAAATTATAAGTTTCTCTTAGAAATTATCAATTTTTTTTATTTATTCATGCTGGAGTGTGAGTGTCAATCCATGCTATCTAAGAGGGAACTTGTGTCATTATGTACCAGCCAACAGTGGACATTTTTGTAATGCAAAACAACAAACAAAATGCATTCCGTTACATATAGATTAAAGATACATGTACATTGTAAAATTGATTGAAATCCTGTGATTGTCATAATTGGTCAATATACTGGGAAAATTGGGGGGCTAAATCCTTTCAAAGGGCTGGTGAAAGTTCATAAAAATCTGTTTTTAGCAAATAAAAAAAGAACATTAAGAATCTTCCTGCTGACCATTTACTTCCTAATTTAAATTTATTTATCATGCTTGAGGAATATTTAATGATGTTGGAGTGTGACTGTTGCTCCATAGGATCTAAGAGGGGACATGTGCCCTATGTAGCAACAGTGGATTCCTGTCATTTAATGTGTCATCGGTAATAGTCTTTTTGTCATGGGTAATGTGGGTTACACATTTCTTAGCAAAGGACAGCAGCTTCTCAGGTGGAGGATCAAACTTCAGGCTCTTGAATTTTTAAGTTGGTAAAGTTTTTGCTTTAATGTTTTGTTTGGAGAAAGGAGGCAAGTTCAGAATAGGGAATGTGTGTGGGTCAATAAGCGTCAAATACCAGTGAACTAGTTATGAGCAATACTTTTGAATGAAGAACATATTATGAGTTGGAAAAGACTTAATTGAGAGTTATTTGGAAACTATTACTTGTTACATAACAATAGACCTTATTTACAAGTATAACTAAAGATTCTATTTAGGTTACATTATAATTTTCTTTTAAGAATCATACATTTCTTTTTTACTCATCCATGTTGCAGTGTGAGTGTCGATTCATGCTATCTAAGAGGGAACTTGTGTCATTATATACCAGCCAACAGTGGACATTTCTGTAATGCAAATCAACAAACAAAATGCACACCTATAAATATAGATTAAAGAAACAAGTACATTGTAAAATTGATTAAAATCATGTCCTAATTGGTCAATATCATATTTGGAAGATTTGGGGGCTAAACCATTTCAAAGGTCTAGTAAAACTTAATAAATATGTTTTTAGCAATTAATAAAAATTAATACAAAGTATCTTGCTGCTGACCATGTTGTTCCTACTTTTTATTTATTTATCTTAAAGTACTTATGACTCTCCTGACTTGTGGGCAGCCCTTCATTTTGATGCAGTGTCAAGATTGAAAATGGTTAAGCCATCAACTAAAGCTGAGACATCATATTTCATTACAAAACAATAATAACAAATCATGCTTGAGGAATATTTAATGATGTTGGAGTGTGACTGTTGCTCCATACTATCTAAGAGGGGACATGTGTCGTTATGTAGCAACCAACAGTGGACTCCTGTCATTTAATGCCATACAAGTGTGGACCTTTTTTTCTGTAGGCAATGCGGACCAGTAAATATTATGCATTCCTGATGAAAACTCATCAGGACATTAATGCTTCATGAATTAATTTGGGTAGCCCTTTATATTAGGGCTTGTCCATAAAGTACACAGGTACATCGAAGCTTGCAAGTCTGTAACTAAACCAGCATTTTCATTCCACACTTCAACAAGGGATCGACTTTGCCTCTGGATGTCATGTCATCGGTAATAGTCTTTTTCTCATGGGTAATGTGGGTTACACATTTCTTAGCAAAGGACAGCAGCTTCTCAGGTGGAGGATCAAACTTCAGGCTCTTGAAGGTGTAAGTTGGTAAAGTTTTACTTATGACTCCCTAAACTTGTGGGCAGCCCTTCATTATAATACAGTGTCAAGAGTGAAAATGTTTAAGCCATCCATTAAAGCTGAGACTTTATATTTCATTACAAAAACATAACAAATCATGCGGAATAATTATTGATGCTGGATGTTGGAGTGTGACTGTTGCTCCATACTATCTAAGAGGGGACATGTGTTGTTATGTAGCAACCAACAGTGGATTCATGTCATTAAATGCCATACAAGTGTGGACCTTTTTTCTGTAGGCCTAATGCAAACATGAAAATACCATGCATTCCTGATGAAAACCCATCAGGACATCAATTTATTTGGGTAGCCTTTTATCTTACAGTCTGAAGCTTAATACTAGTTAGGAAATCTACTATTGCTGAGCCTTTAAGTTTTGTTTCAAAAGCATATTATCAAATCATGTGTCAACAGACTGCTTAGTTGAGATTATATTTTTCTCATAAGTATTATTGTTTTTGCTTTCGTTTGTCATACATGCTATAGTTTGAATGTCAAATTATCCTTATTAGAAAAAGGATAACTCATTATCTGTTGTCTGACCTCATTATATTCATAAATGACTTTAGCCCCTAAAGATATCCAAATAGCCTTAACAGAGTGTAGTGGATGTGTGATTCAAAACCAGTCTAAGATTCAGTTATTAAGAGCAAATACAAAGTAACTCTTTAAAATGCATACATCACCATTCCACACAGGTCATAAAAATGACCATCCCACACAGAAGAATATGAATTCCCCTAAGAGAAAGTTAAAATAAGTGCACTAGTGTAATAAGATATTTTATTATTATTTAAACGGTATTTGAAACCTAGATCAAGTAATTTTTGTTGGTAATACTGTAGTGCTTGATATCAATGCATGCAGCAAAGTTACTTCTGAATTAAAGTTTAAAGTTTATTTATTTTCAGTTAAAGTGATTAAAGTTTGGATCACGGTGAAATGTTTACACATCGCTCACATTAAAGTTAAATTATCCATTTTTGAAAGAAACAAAGAAAGTCTTTGAAGGTAAAAACTCATTAGGTGAGAATGAGCACAGACAGTTCCACTGCATAACAATGGAGGTCCCCTCTTGGATAGGTAGCTATCGTTTAAGGATCTAAGTCCCCTCTTGGCAATTTCTTTAAAAAGCCAAAAAAAGCAAATTTGCAGTAATATTATGTTAAAAGACAGTAAAAGTAAATTTTGTATTATATTTATTTTACTTCAAAAGGACTGGAAACACAGGTCCACACTTGGCAGTTTACTCCGACGGTGCACTGTTGGATAGGTACGCGTGTGTGTGTGTGTGTGTGTGTGTGTGTGTGTGTGTGTGTGGCTAAAGCCTGTGGCCTATGTGCTTAATGCATCATTGACTGCATCATTGACTCCCTCTTTCTCTCCACTCTCTTTTTCCTGCCTTCTCAGTTTATTTCCTCTTTTTGTTAACTGCCTCTCTCTCTCTCTCTCTCTGTAGCATGCAGTATATCGGTGTATGTAGGCCAGCTCCCACAGGTCATGTGAGCTCCATAGGTATCCATTGGACTGCTGCCTTGCAATTTAATTATGTTGACATGTGCACATACTGTACAGTAGATGCTGATATCTTTCAGAGTGATCTGATGCATTTAGACATTATACTTTCTTTACAATAATGGTAATGGTAATTGAGCTTTTTGGTTTGTAGCACCTAAAAATGAAGCAGTAACCACTTGTAACATCAATTTTATATATCTATGTGTTGTTAGCAGTTCTGGAAAAGAGTGCTCTTCACTTCTAAATTTTAATTTATTCAAAAATTATTCATTTAGGGCTGCAGCTAACGATTATTTTAGTATTCGAAGCTTCTATAGATTATTTCACGATTCAACGATGCGTCGTTTAAGAAGTACTTTTGGGGGTGCAGCTCCCCGACACCCAGTTAACTCTTCACTGTGAGGTTACAACTCACGGCCTAAAAAGGAGAACAACAAACGCACGTGTGCACATTTTCAGCTCAGGACTGCGGCTTACTTTGGCTAGCCTTCAACTCAACAATCAATCATGATTTCAGTTAAATGCTAAAGTTGCTGTTACTGTTACCTTGTCTGTGGTCCGCTGGCAGAACACCGGCTGCTTTCTGATAAGGCTTTGTGCTGTTGCCGAGGCGACATAAGTTTCTTTTTACGGTGGACGGACGGTAACATTACAGAGTTGTTGTTTTCTTTATCTTGAAATAATCCTATACTTTGGACACTTTCTTCTTTGTCCCTCGCTATTTTCTCTCTCTTCTTCCACTTTGCAAACAGCTCCATCATAATCACGTCGTGTTCACAGTTAACCGCGTTGTGCGACAGTAATAAATGTCCCTGCGAAACACTGTGCTGTATAGTTAAATGGTTTAAATGAAGTTTAATCCATTTAATCAATGAATCGTTTCAGCCCTAAATTCATTTTAACATTATTTATTATTCAGAAAAGGTAAAACTATCTTGCAGTTAACAGGAAAAAGCAACATCTAGCAAAGCAGAATAGTGTCTTTTCTGGTATAGAATATTAGCAGAAACATGCACATTTTTATTGGATTTTCTGCCAGTTTTGCTGTTAGCTGAGAAAAGATGGTATTATTCATTTATACAGTGAAACTGAATGGGATGGGATAGAGAATGGCATAGAAATTGCATGGATTACAGATCAATAAACAGACGGATGAAAAAAGTAAACATATTGTCTTCCATAATTAATCGGGAGCTTTTATACATGACATACATTTCCCACAAAAAGCACAATTAGTGCTTTGGTGCAAATTGAAAAAGAATTAACTTGGCAGTGAGTTAAACACACTTCCAATAAAGACTGAAGGCAGTAAGAAATGGACAGGTGGAGAATAGTAGCACCTTTAAAGTTGCTGCATTGATGTGATTGTTGCTTCAGGTACCACTGAGATGATTAATTGGTGTCCAGAAAGTCTGGTTTGAGTGATAGATGATTGTGGTTGAAGGCTCATGAGATGTTAAAAATCATAATGACACTAATTATATCTTTCATCATTGTCGCTACATCTGATCTGCAATATATACAAGGTAGGGCTGGGTGATATGGTCAAAAATGTCGTCACGATAAAAACATTTAATACCATTCGATATTGATAATTATCACGACAAATGTCAAATCATTATTTCTTTCAATTTTGAAGGCAGATTTTTGCTCCTTAGTGAAACATGAAGACATAGGAAGGTTAGGAATTGATGCCCAACAGTGGATCACTTCACAAATCTGAGGTAGAAAATTCAAAACGATTCTGATAAAATAATTTTTCAACAAATACGATTAGAAAATCATTCAGTCCCTTTTCCTCAACAAAATAAATATCTTAATTGAATTATTAGGTGCTTATTCATGCATGATCCAAATGAATTGAATCAAACATTTAATGGCGATATATTGAACATTTGTTATATAGTTATTGAGGAAAATTATATTGCGATAATTATCATTATTGTTTATTGCCCAGCCCTAATACAAGGACAAAGGATCAAACTGTGATTGAAATTATACAGCTATACATGTTTGTTTGTTTTGTTTTTTTTAAATCTGTCCTGCCCAGCAGCCTGGTATAGAGTATGATGAGCTGGATACCATATTGTGCAAGACAGATTTTACTTTAAAAAGAGAGTATTAATATACTCCTTTGTCTGTTTTATTTTTTATTTAATTATGTATTGATTTGTCACTGGGCCGGACAGGGGGGCAGACATAAGGATGGGGGGCACAGACATTGCTGAAACAGACAGCACAGAGAAAGGACAACACCTGCAAGAGAACGGCGATGGGGGGTGTGGACAACAGGAAATAGCAGAGGGAAACAACAACTGCAGAAAGCAACGAAACCTGCAAGAGAACGGGGAGGGGGGCTTGGGGCGGAGAAAAAGCAACAACAAACAAACAAAAAAACAAAAAAGAAGACAACCAGCTGAACAGCAGCAATAAACAGCTGACATAGGAAGACGGCTAAGAGAGAAATGAAAACAAGAAACAGTCAAGCACAATTATTAAGCAACACAGCACAGCCATGAGAGCTGGAATAATAACAATTTGTTTAAATAAGTAACTGAAAGAAAAGCATCAAGAATAATTCTACCAGGGACAACCTAAATTTGTGTGTGTCTATGTGTGAGACTGTGTCTGTCTGTGTGCATATGGGTGTGTGTGTGTGTGTGTGTGTGTGTGTTTGTGTACATGTGTGTGCGCATAAGCCTGTTAAAGAATGTAGTTGTTAGTGAGAGTGGGATGCCACAACCGTGCGGTACTGACCCAGGCAGGCAAGAATCCCAGTAGCCAATAGGGGTGGGAGAAATAAATAAATAAATTTTAAAAAAGATGCACCACGACACAAACGCGGAAGACCCTGACCCAACCATCAGACGCCCAAAAAAACGACCATCCAAATGCCTATTGATAACGTAATGCCAACTGAACGCAAAAGGTGGAACCCACGGAAGAGCAGATACAGCTATACATGTTAACCCTGATTGGCAAGTTATAACTCTCCAATTAATTGGTGTGGAAATCTGAACCACAGATAAGGATGTTAGTTTTTAGAGAGAGGAATACAGAGAAACAGACAGAGGTAGAGGGGTGGGGGAGTGACAAATAGCAAGTACAGACTGTGTGCAATCCCACAGTGCATTTGTGGGAATGACGTATTGTTCCTTTTGTATACGAGAACATTTGCAAGTGTGAAGATTCAGTTGAAGTTAAATATTGCAGCAGTAACAAAAACTTGCACATCATTCCTCATTAGCTTAAGTATGAAATAGTGCTGTACAAGGGCAGTACATAATTTGTATTCCTTTAAAGCGCTGTGAATCGTGATGGAAGTTCGCTGGTGCTAAGGTATGTGGGAGAGAAGTGTCTCACCCTTGACTGACTGGCCTGAATTTGCCTTGTGATGCCCACGTTGCTGTGGCGATGGCGTTAAAAACATTTTCTAGAGCGCCTTTGTGTCGTGACTAGTGGGATTCACACCAGTGTACTCTCACGGAGCTGCCTCCTCGCTCTGACTGTTCTCCTACTGTCTCTCTCTCCGTCCAGACAGGGAAGGTGTCTGTGGTTACTCTGCTCTGCAGCAAGCGGTGTCTGCTACATGTTGGTACTGATGATAACTGATGGTGGTCAAAAGATTTTCCTGATGTTTACAATGGAGATAACGATGATCAGTAACAAGATGTCCTCTGCAACTTTCCAACATTCATCAGAATCAGACAGGTTTGTACTTGCAATGTAGTAAGCCCTATGAACCAAATGATTTCTGTCTACGCCTTGGCATGTACAGAACTTAAATTCAAAAGTATAAGTTCCACCCAAGGAGATGTGTGTCCGTTGTTTATTGTTAGCTATACCATGCTAGTCAGGTTAGCCCAGCCCGTATATGTAGCAGCTACAGTGCGGTGTATATGCGAAGCCAGAGCTAGATCATTGTGCTTTATGCTTAGTAAATCAGATGAAAACTGCATGTTGATATTGTTCACTCCAAGTTGGTTAGTATAATTTTTCAGCCACATCAAACTTGTGAAAAGGACATTTTAATCTCAAGGACACTTTGACCCAGTTAAGTAAAGGGAAAAAAGAAAGATCTAACACATCTTTCACCAGAGTGTGTAAAAACAGATGGGGTGAAATGGGAAACTGATGGCTTTTGATACTACATCTTGAAATGTTTCTTTGCTTTGTAAGGACATGCCATTGTCCTATTTTATTTGCTCTCTTTTTTAAAAGTATTTTTTAGGCATTTTGATGGTAGAGAGAGGAAATTAAGGGCGACAGGACATGTGACATGCAACAAATGTTCTTTGAATCTCAAATCTGGGATGTTGCAATGAAATGGTCACCATCTTAAACCCTTAAGCCATCCTCCTCGGATCAGCACACCTACTGTACTTGGACCACCTCTGTCCGTTTGAAACATTGAACGTGCGCTATGGCCACCACTTAGTATAGTATAGTATAGTAAGTATACCAAATGATGCTATACGGCTGGTTTGTGTTTCACTTAAGTCCTTTTCCCCCCACAGTGTTCACTTTCAGCCTCTTGCAGCAGATTCATAGCCAAAGAATTAATGAATGCAAGATCAATGTTTGTCACTTCGGTACTGTATGTGACTGTTAGTGGTTATGGAGAACAGGGGATTTGAGCTCTGATGTAATGTTCCTAAATCTGGGCATATTTGTGATTGAGGTACTGAAATATAGCTTTTTGTTTGTTTTTTATTGATTTCTTATTGAACATAATGATGGACAATGAGTCCAATGAAAACACTTTTAGTTTTTGGCTTTTGCATTACTTTGTATTGTCCACTGAACCAAAAACATACTCTCTGATCCCAAAGCCAAGCTATGCCTGAAATTGTGACATCTGTGTGCTCTTACTGACAAAATTTTTTTGACAAATTTGCTTCGGTCATCAACTTTTGTCAAGTTAAGCAATGGTGCCAAAGAAACGTGTACATCCTTCTCTAACTATGACATTTATAGATACTTAAACATAGTAAATGCTGTAGAGTACAGATGCAGCTCAATCTAATTCACCAAAAATTGTCCAGTGCACAAAATGTTTAAAACCCACTCAACTCCAGACTTAGATATTTTACCAAACACAAACACTCAGATACACCAAGTTTACATTCAGTCCACAGAATTATAAAATGTTATAATGTGGGTGTTGAAATGATTTCCATTCCCAGTCCATTTTCCTCACCTGAGGGTTGTTTCAGCAGTACTGCATAAAGCTTGTCAAAATGGTGCTCTTAGCCAGGGCTTTTTAATTAGTGTTTTATGGTAATTTTGGACAATTGAGTCCCCGGTTACCATGGCAACTGCTCACTGTGCAATTTCCATGGACTGTTAAGGAACGCTTTAGGGATAAAACTTACTAAAGGGTGTTTATGCAAATGGAGTCTGTCATGCAGTGTTAGAAAAACATTGGAAAAGCTACAAATTTGAGGGCAGAGTCTGTTTTAAGAGAGACGTGTTGAGAGTGTGTCAATTCCTGCAAGACACAGCCAGTGGTGAAGTGACCTTGAGCAAGACACCTGAACTGCATGTCTGAGGATAAGGGCATAAGCTGAAAGCTGATAGATATCAATGCGTTGATGAAAAGCCACAGCATATTATCTGTTTTCATTTAGAAAGAAACAGAGAGGGTAAGAAGATGAAGGGAGGAGAGGACAGAGGCAGCAGCAGGTGATAGATGAAGGGAACGCATGAATAGAGTTCCAGACAGTCATGCACAGCTATCAGCTGGCAGTAAAAAGAGAGATTGACTCCCAGCCAGAGCGAGAGAGCGCGAGAGAGAGAGGGATGACAGAAAGATAGAGAGGTTGTTCCAGATAGCAGCAGGTCTCACAGTGTGTACAGAGAGAGTTTTTCAGGTGAAGGTGAAGCGTTCTTTTGCAATCAGGACTCTGTGTGCTCTGTATTCATCACATTGTAGGGGAAGAAAACTGGACACAAAGTCACATATGGGGGTCAGTAACGCATCTGGGACCTAAAATCACAGGTTACCCCGTTGTTTTAGGGTTAAGACTTGGTTTCAGGATTAAAGTTAAATGACCAGGTTAAAGCAAGGGTCCATAAACATCCCCCAACTCTGCAGTTCCCTCACGTCTACGGAGGAGCTTTTAGCTCATTGTTTTGGTGCAACTTTACTGTTTTGGTTCCCTCTTACCCATCTTATCAGCATCATGTCCAGACACAACAGGCAGCTGTACAGTCCCACTGTACGCTACCTACCCAGCATCAAAAAGCAGACAAATTTAGCTTTAACAGCTAATGAGCCAGATATCTCACTTAGGAGACCAAAACAGAGCTGAAAGAAAGTGAAAATTGAACTTAAATTCTTTGGGCCGCCAGAAACACAAAACTTTATGCTGTTTTGTGTGTGCTAGATAGTTAAACAGGCATTTGTCTACTAAGATGTTTGCTCTGCTGCCCTCAAGTGGCCCAAACAAATCACTTTTTAGATTGTTTTATTTGAATACTTTTTAGAGGCCTGAAGTATTTCACAATAGAAAGGGAAAGACTAGTCAAAAGTCAGGGTGAAAACCAATGAGTTTAAACTATGTCTATCGGGTTTGGAGCATTCCACTTCAGTAGAGTCTTTATATTCAGGCGATGTGGATCTGACTTTAATGTTAATGGTATGTTGTACTTCGAGGACAGAGTGCTCATCTTTAGTCTTCAAAATGCTAAATCAAATTAACCTAAAACTTTTAATAACAAGTGTCGCCCTGATCTATGAATAGTTTAAAGCTTCTAGGTCAACAGTTTGAAGCTGTAAGAAATGACACTGTAATAGTAGACATGAGTGTGTTTCTGTGTGTGTGTGTGTGTCTTCTTTCCGCTTTTCTCTCCTTCGGGCTCTGAGCGTTGGACAAGCTGCTGCGAGGACACCAGCATGGCAAGGTGACCTTAAATATATAACTGAACAACACACAAATAAACCCACACAAACCCACACGCTCTTACAGACTGACATTGACATCAAGCGTCAGTCTGAAACCATTTTTGTCCATTCTCTCTGTTTAAGAGTCTGAGCAGTTCATTGTAACTTCCCTTTCAAACGACGATAATGTATTCTCATCCATGTGTGGTCATAAAACAACTAAATGAGTAGTTTAAAAGCACATATTAATTATTTTTATTACTAATTACATTTTCCTCAGAGTTCTTTTGTATTGATCAAAAAATATACTTTAGAGGTTGGGCGTATATGTGATACAGTGCGATTTGGCTTCACACAAAACCTGAAATCTTTGTTGTATGACACTTTGTATGATTCTAGTGCAGCAGGGAAATATTTGCCTGGAGTCAGGTAGTGGTCTTTTTCAGCCTTTTTATGTCTTAGTCACAGCTGAAGACTACTGACCATGGTTTTACCTAGACCTGTTTATGCTAAGCCATATGCACAGAACAAATTTAAATTTGGGTGCTCCATAATTTGCTCTTATTAAAAAGAGATATTTATCTGAGACTTGACGCTTGATGTTTGACAGGAGATCAAGATGATGAGAATTATTATATATCGATTTTTCCTAGTTGGGACGATTAGAGAAACAGATTGATTGAACTATAGTATTAATCCAAGCACATCTTGCTAAGTTTCATACTTTTCAAATATCTAAAGAAACCTTATATGTTTAAGTGTATATATTCTGCATGGATAACCATCCAAAACACCACTAAACTAGTTGGCGAGCTGGCAAGTCACAACATGTTACACATGAATACATTATAATCAACAATCTATTTTCTAATTCAATAGTTACAAAAGAAAGGAATGATAGTAATATTAATATTAATATTTATGTGGCCAGACCAGGAATGATGAGGCCAAACACACAATAAATTTTGTGGGGATTTTGTTCCCCAACTGGACTCAAACGAGAACAACATTAATAACGTAAAATCAAGAATCTGAAGCAGTTGCAGGTTATAAACACAGGAATTACTTTCTCACTTGTCATTTACTTATTGCATCTGATCCCAACTATTCGATTTAACAGTACACAGCTGCCATAGACTAGTTTACACTCAGTAGTCTTCAGTTACTTCTGAACAGGAACTCTAGACCTAAGTTCGACAACAAAATCTGTGAAACAAATCAAATCTAGACAGCACCAAAATCTAGACCAAAGTCAAGACTAGACAACAGTAGTGGCCTTTTTGTCTTCAATGTGCGCCCCCAGGACACGCCCACACACACACACACACACACACACACACACACACCAGAAACTTTGTGTATCTCCCCTGCTGTCGCCGCTGGTCAGAGTTTCTTCCCCTCGTGGGGATACGCACACACACACACACACACACTCACTCGGCTATCAATCGTCAAGAATCAGCTGGGACACCCAAGTCTTCACGCATCTACCTTGGTCCACTAGCTAGTTCACTCTTTCGTCTGCTGATCTTAAGGATTATTAATGTACTTTACCATGGTTTATGAAGATATCCTCCGTATCAATAAACCAAAGTACATCCCTTGCCGTTTGTCTACACCGCAGGACCGACACTTCCGTTTTTCTCCGTGTCCCGTTGGAAACTTTACCCTCTCACACGATCCGTCCCATGTACCACTCTTAAAGTGACAGTGCCATTAAATAGAGAGGAACGCTATCGCTGAAATAATCCCACCAGCAATTACATAACATTATAACCCACATAACACTATCGAACTCTGTACCCCTGGTACACTTGGCTACATTTATATTTTAGTTTTGAACATCTCACAGTGAATCACCTCTTGGAATTTAAAAATGGATTTAGATCGAGATACTCCCGTAGAGAGGAAACACAAAAGTAGCGCACTTGTTTTAAGATGGCTTCCCTTTCTATCTCTTGGTAGGGGGTGAGGATGGGTAGAGGAAGAGAGAGGGAGAGAAAAAGTTAAACACAGAGACAGATGGAGGAAGAGCGTTGAGAGAGAGAGAGAGAAAGACAAGCCCGAAAGTGAAAAGAGAGAAGACAGAAAGAGGAGATGTGCCGGGGCGTCTCAGGCAGAACTGGGCCACTGAGCACAAACCTGGAAGAACAGAGAGGAGAAAAAATAAAAGACTGGCCTGGAAAACAGGGGGGAGAGAGAGAGAGAGAGAGAGAGAGAGAGAAAGCGAGATATGACAGAAGGAAAGGATGAAGAGGAGAGGCTCAAATAAAGACTTTTCTCTGTGAGCTTCGGTGAGGAACAGTTGGGCAAGTGAAGCCTCGAGATGAAAAAACCAAACAAGTCTGTCTGGAATTGTTTGTGAACTGCCAGTTGACTTTCTGTTGACATTGACATCACTTTACATTAACACATAACATTACACATGCTCTTCTGTTTTATACCCCTGATCTTTAAAGGGATAGTTCCAAAGTGTTTCAGACATTCAGCTCTGAAACAGAATCTCATAGCTAAACTTATTCTGAAGAAAAAGCAAAGACAAGATGCAGTACTCAATAGTGGACAAAGTAAAAATACCATTTCATTTATGTAAAAGTACTCCATTATAAGTGAAAGCATTAAAAAAACTTCATAAAGCTAGAGTGCACTTTTACATATAAATGAACGTCTGTAACATTCAAGCCCTTGCCAAATAAATTCACCCAATGCTGATTAAACCAATCACCACCAGGTAAATCTCTCTGTATCCACAGTTTTTAAATCTGGTGTCTGTGGCGACATTCCCACGCTGCCGAACCGGTAGTGATGTGTTTTATGCCAACTAGTAATGATTGGTTTGCCAGAGCTATAGGGGGGAGCAACCACACCGACAGCAGCAACTCAGTATGGTAAATGGTACATGGACATAAGCACTTATACCAGCACGAATTTCTCTCACTGTCAGAAGGGGGAGACAGCTGCAGTGTTCACAATGGTAAATCTTTTTATGTAAAATCTTTATCTCAAAAGTAACTTGTAACTATAGCTTTCAAAAAATGTAGTGGAGTAAGAAGTACAATAATTTCCTCCAACATCTAGTGAAATAGAATTATAAAGGCACATATAGTGGAAGTACTCAAGTAAAGTACAAGTACCTCAAAATTCTACTTAATATACTAAGTTACTTTCCACCACTGACTGTAATTATTTGCTGTTATGAGCACAGTTATTTTGGGCAGTGAAGGATTTTAACCAGTGTTAGCGATGTTGCCCTGTTCAATTTCAAATAATGAATTGAAACGATAAGACCCAAGTTTGGGAATCTTCTTTAATGACATTTTAAACTGACATCTGAAGCCTCCAGCGAGTACGTTCATGGGCTACACATGAATTTCCATACATACATTAATTGTTTAGTCCTGTGCTTCTTAACCTTTTTGGCATGTAAATGTGTTCTGTATTTGTGTAGCGCTTTTCTTGTCTTTGCGACCACTCAAAGCGCTTTTTACAGTACATCACTTTTACCCATTCACACACTGAGCCTAAGTGCAGAAACTAACATTCACACACATTCACACACCGATGGAACAGCCATCGGGGGCAATTGGGGGTTCAGTATCTTTCCCAAAGACACTTTGACATGCAATGTCGATCTTCTGATTAGCGGGCAACCCACTCTACTAACTCCTGTGCCCCAGCCGTCCTGGCATGTGACTCTTTAATATGTTTACTTGCAACCCCTTATCATCATTCTGAACATTGCAACTGTCCTGAAGAAGTAAAATAATCTAGTAATTTATCGGAAGAAATGCAAGGAAGGAAAAAAAAAAATAAGCAAAATATATCTTTGTGTAGCAGGAATATATATTTTTTCAACTTTCCTTCCTTCCTTGATGATCATCTCGTGACCTCTCAGATAGATCTTGCAACCCCTTACTGGAAACCTCGGACCTTGGTCTATTAAAAGCAAAACGAAATGGATAAAAATGCCAATGACTTGACACACGTCATGATGGCCTAGTGGTTAAAACCAAATAATCATACCAGGGTGTTGCCCTTTATTGCATGTCATAAACCTCTCTCTCCCCCATGTTCTGATATTTTTACTATCAAGCTATCAAAGGAACCAGTCCAGAACCTAAAGATATTCAATTTACAATAACAAAAAGCAGCAAATGCACACATTTTACAAGCTGAAAACAACAAATGTTTGCCGTTTGTGCTTAATAAATCATTTAATCAATTATCAAAATTGTTTTCAATTAATTTTCTGTTGATCATCTAATTTATTAATTAATTTACCATTTCAGGAACACTCTTTATTAGCTGACATATGTAAACTGTACTGTATGTTAGAAAGTCACTGCAGTAACCCAGATATGTTCCTCTCTGACAGCACGACTCTCTGTGTCAAGCTGCCTTTCTCAGTCTGGTTGCTTGTTTATCTGTCTTTATTGCGTGCTATTTATATATCACACTGTTTGTCTGTCTAACTTTCTGTCTGTCATTTGTTGGTATTTGTCACTGAATGCAGTCAGGTCCTGAACTTTTCCAGCAGAGAGCGGAAGGGTGCCTTATGTCATTTGGAAATATCGTTTTAGCTCATTCTATGGCTGGAGTCTTAGTTTAGGTAACACTAATTTGACCCATTTGGTTAATTTGTGCATCTGAGCATAATTGATTCCCACATTTTGGGTGCAGGTGAATTGTCAGCTGTTATGTGTTTTGTTGTGTCTGTCGATTGTTATTTTTAGTTTCGGTGATATAAGGGTCATTGAGTTTTACAGACATGCCACCTGGAGCCACTGTGGCAGGCAGATTGGACTGACTGAGTGTGAAAACGCCCAAACCATGATTCAACAAGACTGTGCTGCGATTCCTTGAGACTTTGTCCTCATCAGGAAAAAGAAAGCATTGGGCATTTGTTCAAATACCTAAAATGGTCCTTGGTTAAGTTTTCCTGATAGTGACATTTCTTATTTGTGTGAGTAATTTCCACAGTAGCAAAAGTGGATATGGCATGCCATTTTTATACAGCGGCAAAATTTCTTAGAGAAGAGGTTGGAGGTGGTGTATAACCACAGTTTGTTTTTTGTCTCCTACCAAGAGTTACTTTAATCCATGAAGACAATCTTTCCCTAACATTAAGTAAATAGTTTTAGTAACCTAAATTTAATCAAACCTCAACCAACAAGAAAAATGTCTTTTTAGGTCGTTTGTAAGATAATAGACAATGTTTTATTTTGTTATTTAGTGATATGCTTTAGGTATATATTTCCAAAGTGATGCTATATGGTGCTGGTGTCTAAACTGACGTTTGTTGACTATTAAGTGCTGTGAAAAAACACTTGATTATGATAGGGGAAGCTCAGAGTTTTTTTAATTGCATCCACATTTTGGCAGATTCCATATTTTATTATCAAATTCCACAATTCCTCCGCATTTTCCATAGGGTCCTATATACCTGTGTAATTTGGGCTAACTGCAGTCAGTAGTGATGTCCAGATCCGGTATTATCAATCGGGATCAGGGCAGATCAAGGAATTATTTAACTGATCGGGATCAGCTTTATTTAGTACGAACCTAAGCCCAGTCCCTTTGTTTTGGTTTAGCTGTCACACAGTGTCATAAAAAGAAAGCAGTTTGTCTGCAGTGTGGTAATATTTTAAATTGGAAAACAAAAACACACCACAATAGCCACTTGTAATGGCTGCAATGCGATCATTTCACAAGGTGGTAGTAAAATATTGATGCCGGAGCTTTTGGACAAATAAAATCACTCCGGTACTGAGGTGTTTAAGTGTATTCAACTTAACTCACCTTCTCAACCAGTATGCTGCAGCGAGCCACCGAGTTGCTCTGTGGTACTACTTCATATTTATACAGAAATTGGACAAAACATCTGATTGCCTTGAGAAAAGAAGCAAGGAAGTTGAACTCCTTGGTATGTTCTGAAAATATGTCTGTTACTTGATTCCAGCTATCGTTGTACTTGGCTATGAAACAAGTTAGCATATATCACTGATCGATCTGAACGCCATTTGGAAACAAGCATTTTAAAAGTAGTTTGCTAGTCATCTTGCAGACAGACCCGACAAAGCATGAATTCATATGTTAAACAAATCAGCATCATTATGTAGTTTGTTCAGCATCATTTTGATATGTTTATTTCAAGTTAACCACAGCAAAATGTTTATTTTGGGTTTATGCCACTGTAGTAGCCTAAACCAGATTAGAGGCGAATATTTGTGGGTTGTGTTTACTTGCGTTAGTAGAGCTTCTACCAATTTGATAAGCCACCTAAAAATAAAACACCCACAGGGTGACCAATTTAGTTGCATATACATCTCAATGTTCCTATATTTTATTTGGACCATTGGTTTCATAGTACTGACTAGCTTTCTGTTTGCAAACCACCCCACTAGTCAACGCCACAAAGCTACCAACGCCAGACCCATGCCACACAGCCAAACTACAGCCAGCTGGCTGACCCCAGCTTAGTTTAGGTTACAGTTAGCCAGTTGGCTGCCCCTGCCTTGCATCCCTTTGCCTAATAAAAATCAATCATTAGTTATACACAGGGATAAAATTGGGCCGGGGCTGTCCGTGACTCAGCTTACAACAAAAATATATTTCTCAACATCGGAAAAAGAAGCGCAGAGATTGGATTAAGTGCAGTGGACCTTGAGACAATGACTGTCAATGACATCTTCCAACCACCTTGCCAGACTAGCAGGGTCGCAGGCGGTGTGATTGCCCCAGGACGAGAGCCAGGATAAGAGCTAAACTAACCCAGCCAAGAGAGTGAGCGAGAGAGATGCATCATATGTATGCTTTTATTATGCAGTGCTAGCAATAACATCAGAAGGCAAGCTAACATCCATCCATCCATTGTCAACCGCTTATCCTGCGTACAGGGTCGCGGGGGGGCTGGAGCCAATCCCAGCTAACATCGGGCGCAAGGCGGGGTACACCCTGGACAGGTCGCCAGTCCATCGCAGGGCCACACATAGACGAACAACCACTCACGCACGCTCTCACACCTAAGGACAATTTAGGGTAACCAATCAACCTAGCCTGCATGTTTTTGGATGGTGGGAGGACGCCGGAGCACCCGGACAGAACCCACGCAGACACGGGATGAATTAGCTAAAACTACAATATCATAATTTATTTCCCATGCTTTGCATTAATGTTAGTTTTGACTTTGGACTTTTGGAGTGTAAGTGGTGGGTGCCGTTTTTTTGCTGACGTTAGTGGACTCTTTAAGACTCTTTAGTGGACTTTTTAAGATAACACTAGTTAGTGTTGCCATTGTTACCGCTGCAACCTGGTGTGTGCTCGTATGTGTGCTCGAACTCATGAGCGAGCAGAATCCGAAACACAGGGAGACAGCTTCACACGACAAACTGGTAAATTTCCACTGCAATGTTACAGTAATATTTTTATCCCCTTGAGGTTGAACTAATCCATGCTTGTTGCATGGCAACGTTACATTGTCTGCCTTTGGCCAATGCGATACATCCGCGTTAGCAGCTTGCCTGCCATTTGTTTGTCTTTTACCAGAGGCTCAGCAATGTCAGCACAGCTGAATGTTTTGGATGATAACAAAACAGTTAGTGAGCTGGACTGAATATTATAAATGAGATTGTTGTCACCCTTTATAACAGTTAGACCGCAGTCAGTAACATTACTGTAGTGAATGGGTCTTATACTGTGGTGTTGTCTGTGCCGTTACGTTGCGTTATTGGATATTATGTGAGACACATAATATGTGTAATTTACAGCGACTGAGATGGTGGTTGAAGCTGTGTACCTGAGTATTGGTAAAATGACAATAAGTCTAAACTGACTGACTTTATGAAGCAAACAGTGGTAGAGCCGGGCTAACATTAGCTGGCTGCCTCTGCCTCGCATAGGCTAGTATAAACAAATCGCTCCACATTTGCTTTGTATCGTTACATCATTTTTTGCAGGTGCAGGTGTTTGTGGTACACAGGATAGTAATATGGACTGCGTTAGCTGGTTAACTAATGTGGAAAGCCATACAACTATTATTTTGCACCGGATAAAAATTCCAATATATGTCACATACTTTGAGGTAATATCAGTTTAATCGGTTGAAAGCCAACTCTGTGTTGGTTTATCGGTTCCAAAGCAAAGCAGAGGTCTCTCCGTGATTCAAGCTTTTCTGAAGTTGACTGTTTTCACATGACAATCTGATTCTCGTTTGGCCTGGCGGGCTTCAGCACATAAATCTTTGTTTGTTTTTATCCATAAATGGTTTGTGTTGGAGTCTTTGTTGTGCTGGGAACCGGTCGTTTTATAGTAGTGGACTCCATGTAGTGAGCTGTGGTGTTGTTGCTATGTGTATAATACAGATTCAGAATGCAACAGGCTCGGGGGGAGCACGCATGCAGTCACAGTGAGTGGATTTTTGGGAAGATCCGACCCGGAGTCATCACATAGGATTAGACATACTGGCCGTCAGAGGTAGCAGAAATACCCGGCAAGTGGATCGTTTTTATGTGAGGTTACAACACCTTCACATACAGGTAATAAAAAAGTGATTTAATTACAAAACTACATATAGACCCAAACCCAAAATGGTTAATTCTGTCAATCAACAAATCAATTAATTTAATCATTGCAGCTGTAGTGCAAAAACATGGAGATTAGATGAACTGATTTAATTTCCCATAGGTGGAAATGTGTTTGAGTGTGTGAGTTTTAACGGTTCAATCTATATACAGTATTTGTCCCTGTGATAGACTGGTGACCTGTCCAGGATGTAACTTGCCCTCCAATGTGAGCTGTGATTGGCTCCAGTCCCCCGTGACCATGACCAGTAGAAGTGGGTATAGGTGATGGATTGACTATTGGCCCGATGCTGCCACATATTTGTTAAACTAGTGCCCAAGCACATTCGTTTGCAAAAGTCTGGGTTTTCAAACAGCAAGTTCAGAAATTATTATGGTCTTGGCTCAGAACCAAAGACAAATAAATCTAACTGTGTATTTGTATGCATGTGCTGGTGCAGGTAACTGTTGTAAGTGGTTATTTAATGAATGTAAAAAAGACAGAACAAGCTGTTCTTGGCTGCTAGTTAGCTAATCGCCTCCCACATACAGTCTCTCTCTCACACACACACACACACACACTGACACAACTGTTCAGGGATTTGCTTGACAATGTGAAGCATTGGGATGTGAAGCAGGATCTTCCATTTTCTCTTGCCGTCATTGTCACAAAAGTAATCGTAGACTAAATCAGCCTGTGTGTATGTGTGTGACTGTTATTTCAGTGATTTGCATGTGTGGGGGAATTTTATGTGTGTCTGTGTTTCACATGTGCTTGTGCGTAACGGTGTGTGACTGTTTAATTGTGAGAGAGTGCAAAAGCCTGGGGTGAGTTCTGCAGAAGGCAGCATTCACACCTTCACAAAAAAAGTAAGAGAGAGGGCCAGAGTAACAGAGGACATGGAGAATCTGTTGTAAAGCTCTTATTCAGTGGCTATAAAGGTGTCTAATACATTTAAGTCAATGTAAAACATCGCCAAATGTGGAGCAATCGCCCACTGAGTGCAGCATGTTCTTTTTTATGACAGAGGAAACGAGAGGGAGAATGAGTAAAAATACACCCAGCTCCTGGGAGACGGTCTCTATGGCAGCTGTTACTATGGTGATGACAAGGCTGCACGTGAAGTGATGGCTATCATGGGACCCTGGGAAATTCACCCTCTCGAGCTGCTGGAGGAGACGCGCGCACAGTCACATACAAACGCACACACAAACTTCAATGAAGAGCAGAAGGAGGAAATAAGAAAAGAGACCATTTGAGATTAAATTCATTAAATAAGTTAATTTACTGAACGTAAGTACAGTTTTTGCTTTTATGATACTTTGCAATATTTTAGAGGGAAATATTATATTTTTTATTCCACTTACATTTATATAGTTACTTTGTATATTTTAGAGGTTATCTTTTAATATAAAACATATGTAACCGGCCCTGAGTAGTACTACACGGTCCTGACTCGAACCATCTACATTACATTACATTACATTACAATTATTCACTTAGCTGACGCTTTTATCCAAAGCAACTTACAATTGTTATATATGTCAGAGATCGCACGGAGCAACTAGGGGTTAAGTGTCTTGCTCAGGGACACATTGGTGGACACCGGTTTGTGTGTTTTAACAAGCTGATTAAGAACAGGTTGAATTATTCTTACAGCACTACAAAATAAGCTATTTAAAGACTCACTTATTTACAGAAATATCTTTATAATATTAAAGTTGAAGATGAAACTGCAGAAACTCCCAAAACCAACAACAGTAAAAATGCTGCACACATAAAGGCTCAGTTATTTTATGAAATTGTATTGAATTTTATTTATCTTTTCAGTCATTACAACACGAACATTTAACATAATTAGTACTTTTTTTTGTATAGTTATATTTTGGTGATAATACATCTTTATGTTTAGTTAAGTAAGATTTTGATTGCCGGACATTGTGGTATTGCTACTTTGACTAAAGTATAAAATCCACTAAAATTACACCACTGCTTCCGAGTGTGTAATTACGTGTAGGTGGCTGCGAGTGTGTAGCATTTGTGGGTGGGTGGGTGTTTGCAGTTCTTCTTTCTTTCAAAATTTCTCACTTCTTACATTTTTTGTTTCTTTTATGTAATTAATATTGTACTGATGTGTGTGTACAATGCGTGTGTTCAGAGCTTGCACATACACATGTAGTGTTGCCTCTGCAGAGTCAGTCTGCTCTGTCATGCTGTTTCCATAGCAGCAGCGAGAGCCGACACAACCAACCACACTCACTTCCTAGTTTCACCCTATTGGCACTGGCTCGCTCTGACTCTCTTCTTATTTATTTTTTTGCTTTGGCTTTGGCTTTGGCTCCCTGGGAGTGTGAGCAGGACTGGACACACTACACTCACATTAATTCATTCATACTGGGTCAGCAGGAGCACTAGAAAAATAAAGAAACAGAAAAAAAGCAAAGATTAAGGTCCATTTTCTTCCACAAAACATGATATCCATAAATGAACATGAGCTGAATGTGGACTTTTAAAGTCCAAATGCTGGTATTAAAACATTAAAGTTGGTCATCTTGTAGGATCTTTAAAAAGCTAAAAGTTTTGTAATTTCTTTTTTAGATAAAATCTGTAGATTCAAAGAAACACTCTAGTCTGAGCAGCTCTTTATCCTCCTCGTTCTGTGCATCTTCTGTGTCCATCTTCTGTGTTCTTCCTGGTGTAAAATCCATTTCTGGAGGTATCTGTGTCATGAGGAGGTGTCTGTGTCATCGATGCCCACGTGAACAATCTCCCATTTGCTGCTAATATTTGTCATTGTCCCTGCTGACTTGCCTTGTTCTAATGGGTAACATCAGTTCTCCTCTCTTATTCTCTGTTCTCTTGACAAAATAGCTGTTATTTTTAGTCCACTCTGTCTTCGCATATTAAAGCTGTAACATCAGTAGACAATGTGAGTGCATAATCATGCAGCTGCAGTATCAGTAGCTAATAAAAAAGATTGTTTAGCAGACTGTGTGTGCATATTTACTCTATAGATTTTGCCAAATCAATAACCACAATACTTTTCAGAGGTTTTATACTGGGTCATTTTGGATGTCTTGAAAGGGAGTCTGTAATAATTCAAAGTGACATCACCACATGTCAGTTGGGAAAACATTTGTTTTAGCTTGTCTGTGACTTATTATCATGTCTGTAGATAAAAACAAATAAACTTTATTACTGGGATTACCCAAGGGAAAAAAAAATGATTAAGCCAAGCCAAGTCTCCACAAAATTAGATAAAAAGAAAAGACAATTGCTGTAAGAAATAAATCAAAAGCTTTTTAGAGTAGTACAGAGAACCTAATTGATCAAACGGTCATATCAACACTGGTCAGTGTTTGGAACGTTATACTGGGCCATCTGGCTCTTGGCTGGGATGTCAACCGGTTGATTAGAGGATGCAGCAAGTATTGTACCGATTTCACACCTTTGGTATGTTGCTTTGCCTGCTTACTTAGCCAATGAGAAGTGGAGTGTGTCCTCTGCTGGTTGGATGACCACACTAAAAGAAAACAGTTAGGGGGAGATTATAGCAGGGATGAATGCATAAGAGTCTGACATCTACCAGAAGTCTAAAACACGTAGGCCTACCACGACTAGAATATATTCTTACAAAGTAATGTCTTGTTTCACAGTGTTGTTTCAATTGCTTTGTTCAACCACCTTTGGTCATACAGAGTGGCAGGATGTCTTGACCTGTAAATGTGTATTCTGCTCCGTGCCTAGAAACTGTTGACACAACATTTATCGTGACTGTTGCAGCTTGATGAGCTAAAAAATAGAGTTGTATAACAGTATGCAATTATATACTATTCTTGACCATGTTCAATTGGCAAAGCAGCACAACATGTGTTTTAGCTAGTGATGGTCCGTAACTATTGGTTTTTATTTGAATATATGATCATATATGCGTCCATATTACCCACCTATATAGTTTTAGCCCATCGGCTTCTGCACCGTTTTTTCACTGTGTTTTCTGAGTTGGCAGTCCTCCCCATTGATATTTACTGGTACACACTATAGAATAGAATAGAATAGAACAGAGAAAATGAAAGAAGTAAGTAAGTAATCCTCATTGTTAAAGTCGTGCCCGTTGCCCAGTGCTAAACAAACCCTGGGTTACCTTTTTAGCTATAAACATATGAGGGCTTAGACAAGAACCAGTGGTCCATGGTGTGAGCACCATGAAAAGCACTGACAGCTGGGTTTACACGTACTGTAGACAAACGGT
Organism: Micropterus salmoides; assembly: GCF_014851395.1. Lineage (NCBI taxonomy): Eukaryota > Metazoa > Chordata > Actinopteri > Centrarchiformes > Centrarchidae > Micropterus > Micropterus salmoides. Next base: position 6,622,803 of record NW_024040374.1, on the reverse strand, counting down.
AAATCCCGGCTTGCTTCATTACGCCCACTTTGAGCATGGCTGTGGATAAGGATGTATTGATTTTAATGGTCCAACCCTTTTAGATAAACAGTCCCAGAGGATCTGCAGGCTTTTTTATCAGATTTCACTCGCCTTGCAATAAACTAGAGCAGATAACATAGTGTCCTTACAGTGCTCAAGATCACTCTGTCTATCTTCTGGATTCATCTGGCCACACGGCGGAGCGGGACATGCGTGTGTTTATAGACAGATAAAGCTGCAGGTCTTATCTCTGGGCCTCCTGGTCTCCCTCTCTTTGCTCTCTTTACCTCCTCATTTTCATTTTCTTGCCCTCCTTTTCTCCTCCTTGTCCCCTTTTGATTCCTCTCTACTGTAGTAGCTATTTCCTCATCACCTCATGTTGTTCTCTCACTCCATTCCTCCTCTCCTCTCCTCATTACTGCTGGTTATAGCTCATGCAGATCAAACAGGAAATTAAGGCGGCAGTCAGATTGAAAATGTACTCTTTGTTCTATTCAAGGGGGCTGGCATTAGAACGTTTTTATTTGTCAGTAGATTGAGTGTAGTAAGAGTTTGGATTTGAAATGATAAAGCTGAATGATAAATCCTCACTCAAGGATTTTAATACCCACGGTTAGCCTACTCATATCATTCAGCCACTAGCTTTTTAAAAGGAGTCGTGTAATAGAGTGATGAAGGGATGTTGTCACAGAATTACAAAGGATTCAGTCTAATTATATGGCTCTGGCTTGTTGTTTGAGTGTGTGTGAATGTGTGCATGTGTGAGTGTTGAGTGAGAATTGAGCCTCAGCCTGCTGTGAGCTGAGTAACTGGTGGTCGGTGAGGTACGGCTGTGTTACCCATCTGCCCCTGCCTTTACCCACCTGCCTGGCAGCAAAAAATCTCGAACTTATGTTGGTCTTATGTCAACCAGCCTTAAAGGATACATTCACATTTTTGCACTCACATGCCCTTATGTACTTTGCAACATTATTTAGTTGTTGTAATTATTTTTCTCCAGTCTATGCTTGCCCTGCAGAGAGAATTTTAATTAAAGTTAAAATATACGGGTAACAAAACAGCCACAATTCTGTTAATAAGTTAAGTTAATATGATGTCTCAGCAGTCTGTGTTTGGCAAATCAAGTGGGTTTCTTATACGTATGTTTTTTATGTGAATCTCCCTCTTTTAGTTTCCCCTCGGTTCTTTTTAAACGGGAATTTTGTACTAAAAAGTTTGTAACTTTATCAACTCAGACTCCCATATTAGAGGATAATTTTGGTATTTTTAAACCTAGGCCCTATTTTCACACATTTTGCTGTCGAAATGGCTAGTAGGTACTAAAAGCTTTGCAGTGTGTGTAGTAGATGCCTTCAGCTGGCATCCTTGAACCGGCTACGGTGGCTGCAACGTATTCAGTCAAAATTACTTCCAAAAAAATGCTTCTTTTTGTCACTGACAGACTCAGACTGTTATATGAGGTGCCTAACAACATCATGGAAAGGACCCCTACGAGTGACTCACGGTGTAAAAGAAGTCTTCATCAAGGACAGTTCTCGCTCTAAAATCTCATGAGAGGCGAGATGTTGCAGGAAGATGACGTTGGAAATGTGAGTCAGAGTTGGAAAGAGGAGTTTGTTTTGTTGGAGTAACTAAAACTTTATTTGGAGAAATAAAGTCTTGCTAGCAGTTCCTCGTACACAACAAACGCCTCACCCTCGTTTCCACCGGTGTTTCCTGCAACAACTCACCTCTCACAAGATTTTAGAGAGAGAATTGTTCTTGAGCGACGAAATGTAATTTTGATGGGCACAATTGCCCTGAAGGAATACACTGCAGTCACTGCAGCCGGTTTGCAGCTGCCTGCTGAAGCCATCTACTGCACAGATACCAAAACTTTGGAAATGCTGTATGTTTGAATCTAAGGGTGGATGATAAGACAATATATACCTTGAGAAAATACAAATTTGTCACCTGTTTTGGATGCAGCAATGAATCAAGTCAACAAGAAAGACATCTTTATAGCAATTGGATTTTTTTGATTTGTCAAGAATTTACAGACATTCCTATATACCTATTTACCAATTTCTCAGTAGATGTTGCAGAAAATGATTTATATTACAATACATATTGATATCATGTCTTGAGATTTTAATGGACATCTTAAAGCAATCACAATGGTATAAATTTTGTCTGTTTATCTAATCACTGAACCAATAAGGCCCCGCGACCCTGTAGGCAGGATAAGCGGTTGACGATGGATGGATGGGTTTGATAAACCAATAAGCAGCCAACAGAAAGAGGTGTAAGATGACCAGTTTGGACTATAGCGAAAAATAGTCAAGGCAAGACACTGTGAGTTGGAGCACACTCAGAGATTTCACTTTTTAATGTATGTCACCTCTGGGCTGTTTGCCACCTCATAGATGATGTGGCTCAAATGATGAGCTGTTAGAGCTGATCTAAGTGTCAACTTAACACTGACGGGAGTCACGTGAAGCTGTCACATGTATACCCTTAGACATTTGCAGTAGGTGTTTTATTTTAATTAATTTTATACCTTTGTGCATGTATTTATTGCATTACTCATCAAAAGCAGTGAAATCTGTCACCATTAATGAATGCAGCTAACATTTATTTTTGGAAATCTTAGAGAAAATCCCACACATGAATTTCAATGCCAGCTCCATAGTTCATCTCTGAAGGAGAAACACATTTGATGCTAGTTTGATATTTCAGACCCTTATTAAATTGGGGCAGCTGCTAAGGAGGTAGAGAGGGCCGTCCACTAATCAGAAGGTCGGTAGTTCGAAGCCTGGCTCCTCTCTGCATCGTGTCCTTGGGCAATATACTGAACCCCAAATTGCTCCAGATGGCTGTTCTGTCGTTGTTTGAATGTTTTAGTTTCTGTTTCTGATGAGCAGTTGGCTCCTTGTATGGTATCCTCTGCCGTCAGTGTATGAATGTGTGTTAATGGGGTGAATGTGACCTGTAGCGTAAAGCACTTAGAGTGGTCGGAAGACCAGAAAGGCGCCATACAAAGACAATCCATTTACCGTTTACCATCTTTTAGTGATTTAGCCTGACCATGTACTTAGTGCTGCCAAACCAACACCGGTCTATACAGGCATATAATGAAGTGAAAAGATCAGATATAATGAGCCTGTTGATAAATTGCAGACCCTCATTTCTCTCCTGCCCTCTTCTTGCCTCTACAGTGCAGTGTCTGGAAATGACCACTAAGCGGAAGCTGATTGGCCGGCTGGTGCCGTGCCGTTGTTTCCGTGGTGAAGAGGAAGTGATCTCGGTGTTGGACTACTCCCACTGCAGCCTGCAGCAGGTCCCCAAGGAAATCTTCAGCTTCGAGAGAACTCTGGAGGAGCTCTACCTAGATGCCAACCAGATTGAGGAACTACCCAAGGTAACTCTGAACCATATGTAGCATATCTCTGCTGACTTTAACCTCTGACCCCTAAGCCTATTTCCTTCTACATAACCACTTCTTGCCTACCTGATCCTGGACCAATGTCGGTCAGTCAACCCAATGTGTGTGACACTTTCATGACCCCAGTCACTTTGATTAAAATAAATTGTTTGCTCCACTTTGTTCTCGGTGGTAAGTCTCTGTTTCAGTTTTTGACCTATTGGTTGAAAAAACAGCAAATACACATTTTGCCCATAAGCTGTTACATGAAGTTAACTGTAAATGTGACATATATTTTATTGTTTTGTGGTGTTTGACAAAAGTGGGTATTTATTCTATTTGAGTGTGATGCAAACACAAAGACCCCCTCCTAGAATCAACCCCACTAATTACTTGGCTGTAACTGTGACTTACGCACTTAGAAGTCGACACACTTGGTGGCACAAATGCTGTGGGTTTGTTCTCTGTACAGTTACAGATTCAGAAGGACTATTCAGACTCAGCTTGTCAATCTGCATTGTAGTTTTAATCACTGTACTTTGTCAGCTTCAGGTGTACTCAAAACTTGACTGAATGGTAATGTTAGTGTTTACATGTTATTGTCGGCATGCTAAAATCATTAGGCTTGTTCCTCTGTGGATCATGACTGGTCACATCAAAAGTCAGTCAAATCAATAATTTTAGATATTTCAGTCTGTTGTGAAGTTTTTACTTATCAAAAAGATAAGTAAAGATAGCCAAGTTCATTCATTGTACACTTTGAAAATTTGTGATTTTGCGCTATAATTTCCTTGACTTGACAGACTGACTGAGCAACATTACTGTTCCTACATAAAAGAGACCAAGACCTGCAGCATTGTTTTGGTAGAATGTTTACATGCCACATCATCACTCCAGGGATGGAAATTAACACCCGCCACCCCCAAATGCGGGTGGATTTTCCATTTGTCGGCCAAATGTTGGATGGCAAACCGTCACATTGGCGGGTAAATGTATTCAGCGTGATATTGCTATATAATAGCTATTTAACGGTAATTAACAGCAGACTGGTGTTCTTGTTTGTTATGTGTCGCACTTAAATTGGTCCCTGATGTGCCAAGGGATCTAAAATGTAACACACGGATAGGGGGGTTCATTGGTTGTTGTTTATGTTCATTTTATGTTACTTGTGTTTGATTGGCATAGATTTGTAAGGGGCTGGGCTTTAGGGGACAGGAGTCGGGAGGGGAAGTGGATAGTGTTTCGCATTTGCTTATTCATACAGAACAAAAGTTTGCTACATCATCTCGCAACCATGTGTGCTTTCACATAGTGGTCAGGCTTTACCAGAACCAGCAGCGTGTAAAAAGACTATTTTGTGTAATACAACACCAGCATGCCAGCTGTGGCTTTTCATAGAGAGATTGTTCCCTCTCTCTGTCTCGTCTCTGTCACCAACTTTCCCGGCTCAGAGGCAGATAAAAGCAGACGGCTCCGTATCTTTCATATAGTGCAGCGAGCCGGTGTTGTGCCAAATTTGCCTGCCTGCCGAGAACTGCATGCACCTCGCGGGTGATAACGGTCATTTATGCTTAGAAAAGAGGTGGATGCAAATCAGGTAGCAGGTAGCCTACAACATTCTGCCGAATTATGCATCCTCCTCTTTAGGTCCTTTTCAGACACTTTGCTGTGCTCATTGATCAAACGGCGTTATCACCACATATATTTGCTTAATGTCAAGTAATGGTACTTCTACTAAGTGTATTAAAATATTAAAGACTCTAAACGTTCATAAAATATATACTTCGAATCATTTAACACCATGGATGGACCCCACAAAGAATATTATAGTGTTTAAAAGCAGTATTTGGAGGTGCATGCAATTCTCAAAACTCAGCATAACACCGGCAAATTGGCGCAATACCCCCGTGAAATAAGACAGCATGAAAGCTGCTAGTGTTAGGAGCTAATTACTAAAGTTGTACTTGTACAGCTTTTAGCTGGATGGCCACCAGCGTAATGTGGCGACATTAACGTTACCACCAAACCAACAAAATGAAAAAACGAAGCAGACGAAGAGGAGGCTGAAGCAGAACATAAAAGTTGGCGGTCCAGTCTAGGGTCAGATGTTGTAATGGTCCTGCTGCGGAGATCAAGGAGTATGATCCATATGCTGGATAAGAAAATGTTGATCCCACAAAAGCTGTGATGCTGTTATTGGCACCAGGACTCTGTCAGAACCAGGAGGCCAGAAGAGGGTGATTGTAGAAAGTAAGCAGTCTGATGAGAATGTTAAAGTTGAATGACATGATTAAGAGTGAGCAGTGACCAGATTTATGTTGAATGATTAATAAGCATCTTGTAAGTTTAGAAAACAATTTACTGTTAAGTCTTAAGTTCATTTAATAGCATTACTATAATGTTGCTTACCTTATTATCTCAATTAAAAGTACAGACACAAACGTATATGTGACACAAAGGGCAAATTATTATTTTGGGCGGTAAAAATTATGCTTGACCGGTAGATTTTTTTCATCTACCAGACACTTTGGCAGGTGAGCCAAAATTTCCACCCCTGCATCACTCACCAGACAACAGGAGCAAGTGACAGGAAACATGGGGTGAAAGAGAAGGTCAATTCCTGGCCACGTCACAGGCACATGGTGGCACCCCAGGTTATCCGAGACTTAAACCTCCATGTCGGCAGTGATGAGGCAAAATGCCCTTCCAGTATTTCAAGGAGAATTAAAGGTGCTGTTTAGAGGAGGCTGTCTCATTTTATTGATATCCTGTCCTGGTTTAAATGACAGAAATATTGAATTGGATTTCTAAATATAACCTGCATGAATGGAGACAGTCTAATAGGGCTGTGTAAGTGACAGGTCAAACGTGCATTCAGGTGACAAAAAAAATCTGCTCTGCCTTGACAGTGTGTATTTGTGTGTGTGCCAAGATTGTATAAGAGCTATTGAGGCTGCCAGAGTGATTGGCCTTTATGTAAGTGAGTTGGAGAGCTCCTTGAGTGTGTTTGAGTAAGTGATTGTGGCTTTAAGTGTAGTGGTCTGGCCTGACCTATGGGCACAGAGCAGCCCTTTCCATGTTTAGCTCTATCTAGCTCCTAACAGTGAAAATAGGTGTGACGTCTTAGTAGGCCGATAAAATATGTAAAACAAAATACACGTTTATTTTGTGCAGTTTATGATTTAGTTTGGATGATTTCATTATATGTCTACATGGGCTGCCTTTCATTGTGCAAGTTAGGTTACTTGGAAACTCTAAAATGCCTGTAAGAATGAATGTGAGTGACCACATGTTTGTGTAAATTATGAGAGAATTAGAGCGATAAGATAATAGTTGGATGTTTTGTGTGAAGCATGGCACACATTTTTGCGGACAAATCATTTTCAGTGGGTGAAGCTGGGTGACACTTGGCACATTAAGGTGCTAACATGTTACAACCTACAGATAGAGGATGGGTGTTGTGGAAGTTATAGCACACTCTGGAAGTGTTTTGGCACATTTTATTTGATTAGATTCTTTTTTTTTTCAAGTGATATTTTAATTATCAGCTCTTCAGTGACTTCATACTTTATATGAACTTGAAGGTGAGGTTAGGAAAGAATATTTGATCCATTTTGAAAATGTTTTGCCATTTATCCGAATGGATTCGATTGTTCTGGTTGGCAGGAAATACTCAAAAACCTGTAGATGATGTGGATGTAATTGAGGTTACCTGTTCAGAAGGCTCTGAAAGCTGACGCAAATTCTGTCCCTTTCCCAGGTGACACTATTTTATTAACAATCTTAGCGTCTCATACTAGATCTATTATGTAGGACTAGATGTTAATATCCCTTAATTGCACACATGAGTCATGCTGCCTAGACTCTGGTTAGTCAAGCGGGTGTTAGCATCTTTTGGGTTATCAAGTGGCGCCTCCTTGATGTTTCGCTGAAAGGCCCACGACACCTCCAGAGGGTTCAGCAATGATTCCCGTGCGTCCCGGGCTCACCCCCTAGAAACCATCTACTTAAGGACCTCTTTAGAGTCTTTTCTCTTCACTCTTCTTACTGTTGGTATTTACAACAGGAACTCGTGGTATTTATCTGCGTCATAAAGGTGCGGTAACGATTCTGGAGAAATCCAACACCATCACAAATACCATGATATAATGTGAACAACGACACAGCAAGTAATTTAACTAATGTTAGCTAAGGTGTGGGTTAGCAAACTTTCCTTACTTGCTGCTGCAAAGCGAATGTGAGAGGAGGAGATGGTCCCAGAGCCAGCACACCAGCTCCAGACAGCGATACTCACAACTCTCCTGCTGCTAAAACTAACGTCACAACAGCATGTCTTGGTGAACTAGAAAGTAAGCTGAGTGTCCGTAGGCAAGTCATTAAACGTTACCTGACACACAAATCATGGCTGGAACTTCTGGAATAGTGTTGTGTGGCTTGTCCATACAACAGACCTCTCTCTGAGGTATTACCCATTTCTGAGTAAACTTCGCTCTCCTCCATGTTTGTTTACTCTGAATGCAAATCTCTTCCCTGCAATACCAGCTCCTGTGGAAGAACACACAGCGGTGAAGTTAATTTTAAGTTGGATATTAGTTTTAACTTGGATAATCGACAGATGTCTGTCGAATATCTAACTTAAAACTAAATTCACCGCGGTGCAAAGCGTCATCCCCTCATGAAAATATTACCATAAAGTGTGGAATTTGCAACACAAAAAAATAAACAATAGAGCATAATTTTAAACGATAAATGTTTTTCTATCATCAAACGATATATTTATTTCACTTTCACTCTTGTATATACACTGAAGAAATTTATAAACGCAATACTTTTGTTTTTGCCCCTTTCATCATGAGCTGAACTTAAAGATCTAAGACTTTCTCTATGTACACAAAAGGCCTATTTCTCTCAAATATTGTTCACAAATCTGTCAAAATCTTAGTTAGCACTTCTCCTTTGCTGAGATAATCCATCCACCTCACAGGTGTGGCATTTCAAAATGCTGATCAGACACCATGGGTACTGCACAGGTCTGCCTTAGGCTGGCCACAATAAAAGGCCACTCAAAATGTTTATAATTATAATTTTGTTCAGTATATTTTGGCATTTGCTGTATTTTCTGTTTAGGACACATTTCTCTGAATGTTTTTGCTTTCACTCTACTATGTGTTTTATCCCTAAGGGCCACCATATGTAGGAGATTAATTCTGCATTATTCAAAGGAAAAGGCAGCTAAAATGCCACTGCTTTTCCACAACATTAAGTAGTGCATGCCTCCAGCTGACTTTCTCGCTCTCTATCCTTTTGTACTTTTCCCCTAAAGGTCTGTGTGATTTTGCCAACAGACTGTAATATTCCTTTGTTTCCCCTCTGTGTTTCCATAGCAACTCTTCAACTGCCAGGCCTTGAAGAAGCTGAGCATGCCCGATAACGACCTGTCCAACTTGCCCACCACCATCGCCAGTTTGGTTAACCTCAAAGAGCTGGACATCAGTAAAAACGGTAAAAATCCTCTCTATAACGCAGATAACCCAAACCTGAACTTACCGTCTTTCCGAACTGCAATTTCAATTACAATCTGTCCAGATACAGTACAGTACATAGAGTTGAGCGGGTAAAGAAACAAGGGTTTTAGTTTTCCTGCAAGTCTCAAATTGCTGAGGCAGCCCAGAATAAAACCTCCTAATCACAATAATTTCACATCCAAAGTAATTAACCAAAATATGACAAAATGTGACGCTGTCTAAACAGTTGCAAAACTCACTGTAGATAATAATCCCCCTGTCTTAATACAAATTCACTAAACACATGCCACCACATTTCCTCTTCCCTCTCTGTCTCTCTCTCTTACAGGTATCCAGGAGTTTCCAGACAATATAAAATGCTGTAAAGGCCTGTCTGTGGTGGAGGCCAGTGTCAACCCTATCACCAAGTAAGACACTAACACACACCTTGCAGTGACACATATAACTCGTATATAAATTGTACATTCATTGGAAAACCAGGGCGTCTAGTTTGATGGCAGCAAATTTTTTTTTTTTATTCATCTACAACACAGCGGTTTGTTTTACAAGAACATATAGCAGCAGTAACAAAAAAGTTTATCTGAGCATATTGCTGGATAACAGCCTGAGGGAAAACACATCAAATACACATCTCTCTAACACTCATTTATAGTATTGTTTTTATTAAGAACCGTTTTCTATTAGCGGTGGGGGGGGTTGTGTTCCAGATTTCCACTTTGAATGGACCTGGCATCAGTTCACAATGTAATGGATTGTTTGATGAATTTTTCATGTATTTTGCTTTATAAGCAGCCTTTTCTCTGTCAGTGTCAAGAGACTGACACTGTTCTTGTTTTTAGTAGTCCAATCCATGCGTTTCTAGCACCACAGAGGCACTAAATATTTATAATAGTTGGCTACATCTACAGACACTATACTACCATACCATACCATACCATACCATACTACCTCTTGGCTCAGCTATGGCTAGGCAATAGAAGATACACCCTGACCAGCCACTTAAATAGGTACACCTGTTCAATTGCTTGTTAACACAAATAGTTAATCAGTCAATAGCAACAACTCTATGCATTTAGGCATGTAGACGTAGTCAAGACAACTTGCTGAAGTTCAAACCAAGCATCAGAATGGGGAAGAAAGGGGATATAAGTGACTTTGAACGTGGCATGGTTGTTGGTGCCATCCAGACGGCTGGTCTGAGTATTTCAGAAACTGCTAATCTACTGGGATTTTCACGCACAACCATCTCTAGGGTTTACAGAGAATGGTCCGAAAAAGAGAAATTATCCAGTGAGCATCAGTTGTATGGACGAAAATGCCTTGCTGATGACAGAAAGGCAACAGTAACTCAAATAACCACTCATTACAACCAAGGTATGCAGAATACCATCTCTGAACGGACAACACATCAAACTTTGAAGCAGATGGGCTACAGCAGCAGAAGACCACAGTGGGTGTCACTGCTGTCAGCTAAGAACAGGAAACTGAGGCTACAGTTCACACAGGCTCACCAAAATATGATAATGACATGATAATCTATCATGTCACAAAGCTCAAATCATCTCAAACTGGTTTCTTGAACATGACTGTTCTCCAATGGCCTCGCAGTCACCAGATCTCAATTCTATAGAGCACCTTTGGGATGTGGTGAAACGGGAGATTCGCATCATGGTTGTACAGCCAACAAATCTGCAGCAACTGCGTGATGTTATCATGTCAATATGGACCATAACAACTGGACTTAACCACGGAGTAGACTGCAGACAGAAATGCTTATTTTACTTTGTCTGTGTTTGTGTGCATGTGTGTGTGTGGGGGGGGGAGATGACTCATCTGTAGGCTAACAGCAGTCAGCAGGTTCTACATGGTTGTTATGGAAACAATGTCCATGTTTTAATCCATTGAGGCCCTTCAAGGACACACACTTTATTTTTCTCCTCTTTCTTGGTTTCTTCTCTCCCAGACTCCCAGATGGTTTTACGCAGCTCCTGAATCTGACCCAGCTCTTCTTAAACGATGCCTTCTTGGAGTATCTGCCGGCTAACTTCGGCAGGTAAACATGCATATGATTGTTGGTGTGTGGCTGGGTATGGTGTTTTTAAATCTTTAAGACACAACATACTCTAATTTAGCCTATGACTGTATGTACTGCACATAATTAAATATGTTTTAATTATTTAATGAAGCTGAGCATGCCTGATAAGCCTGAAGCTCAGGCCTTTTATGTACTTTTTTATTTGGGGCATCCTTTATATTTGGGGCATGTTGTCATCTCACAAAAATCTATTCCTCTATCCATTTAATCATTCTTCACTCCTCTCCTACACCCATAGCATTTTATTTAGGTAAGGGTCATGGTTGTTTTGCCAGTCTACAAATTCTGTTATTGTGACCAACGGCAGCTGAAATCACAAGTGACAGAAATTTCTAAATTGAAACGTCTCCATGGTGGTGAGCATCTATAATAATGTGGAGTAATTTTTGGTAATTAAACATTGCTGGTCAATTATTATTTATCATTAATCATTATTATCACTGATTAGAAAATAAGTTTGACACTAGTCCTAAAGTTGAAATAGGGATGATTCCCCCTCCCTCATTTTATATTATAAACAAATGTAGAAATTGTTTTGCAGTTGCAGTTGATAGAGAGAATTAATTCAGTAAATTAAGTTTTGGTTAATGTGCCATCTGTTTTTCAGACTCTCCAAACTACGGATCCTGGAGCTGAGAGAGAACCACCTGAAAACAATGCCAAAGTAAGACAAACCGCCATATGTGTGTGTGTGTGTGAGAGATAGCAAAGAAAGGAAGACAAATTTTCCTTCTTTACGCACCACTAGGTGTGAACACACACACACACACACACACAGATGCCCATGATATCACTGAGTGTATGCTTACTGTCTCAGGTGTCCAGATTAAAAATATATTTATCCCTGGCAGGTGTTCTTGAATACTAATGAAGACTGTTATAACAGTAATGTGTTGGTCTTAACAGCTTTAAATATTTCCTATTTAATGTTATGTAGTGGAATTTATCCATGTGTTCATATCCCCACCACAGATGAGGCCATTATGACAACTGTACCTAACAGAGATAACCTTCAAATTTGTTATTAGTGATTTCAGCTACAGTGGATTGTGAAAAGCGCTAATAATAATGGTAATAATACAACTGTAATTACTACTTTTCTCAAGTGCAATTACCAGTGCATAATCTTCCTTTAGACTCAAAGACATTTAGACTCAAAGTAAACCTGTGAGCATGACTAGAAATTTTTTTCAAAGGAATCCCACCTTTGTTTTGCAACTAGCTAACGAATGTGTTCAAAGTGGAAATGAAATGATAGAAAAGGAAAAAGAAGGATGTTTACTGGAGCTACATCCTTCCTTTTCCTCTTCCCCAGGAATCTGTAGCACATATGCTAATATTTTGTACTAGTGTAATGAACAGTGTTACAGCGCATAATATTTGAGCACAGGCATACAGCTACAGAGTAGTTGGGAGCAGACACTAGCGTGCAACAACCCATTGAAAAAATATTGTATATGAATACTTTCTCAAGAATCGGTCTGTGCAGTTAGTAGAGCAGCCATTGCATTTAATACTGTTGGCTTTGATACTTGATTCATACTATAAGAGTAATTTCACACATTTGTGTACAATCCATGCTAAAATCAATGGGTTATGGCAATTTACTTGAATACAAAACTTGTTCTGTTATTCTGTCTAAATTTCTCTAATTATGGACGCTGCATGCATCGCCAATGGGAAATTATTGTTTGTTAGATGCTCGAACAATATGTGCAATGAAATGCATATTCTTAAGGCTTTGCTAAAATGCAATAAATAATATTATAATTTAATATAATAATTAAAATAAGACTGAAGTTAGTAATTTGAAAAATTAAAACGTAAAGAAACTATTAATACATGTCATTTAAGTATTAAAATCTAAAGTGTATATTGGTCTGGTGTGTAGGTGGGCTGTGCAATGTTTCAGTAGATGAAAATATAAAGTGTACATAAGTCACAGTGTAGTAATCAATGTATTGTCAACTCTCAGGTCCATCCACAGACTGACACAGTTGGAGAGGTTGGATCTGGGTAGCAATGAATTCACTGACATGGTGAGACCGATTGCTGTCATGTTTTGCAAGTTAACACAGTGGCTGCATGTTTTGAAATGCAGCAGGTATTTGAACGTATGTGTTGTGATCACAAGCAGTTCAAATATGAATGTCTTAGTTGTCATATGTGCATTTACCAGTTGAACCATATTTATTTGTTAATTAAGACATGAGCGGAAAAAAGTGAAGGGAGAGAAGAAGGAATCCAAACAGAAACACAGATGCTGTGTCCTATTTTCGGGGAGCCACTGCCTTAAAAGTTCACATTTGAAGACGCAGCACAGCATATGGTGAATCCTCTGTAGCAAGTTCAGCCTTAATATCCTTCAGTTGGACCCTGAAATGGGACACAGCAATGTGATGGAGGAAGAGAGGGCTGGATGGAGGCTAACAGGGGTCGGACAGGAAGTTGGCTGTGACAGGAGTAGGTTGGCTGTATGGTCTGCTTCCTGCCAAGAGAGAGAAAGTAGAGATTGCCAGTCTTACCCACTCTGCCAACATTTTTAAAATTTTCTTTATTTATGCCAAAGACTTGGTCTGAAGATGCACTGCATATTATTTTTTGGATCCATTCATGTTCACAGCATTATTCCTAAAACGGTGTCATTTAATGTTAATGCATAATTCAGTTGTTTTAATATAAAAAGCTTTATATTTGTTATATTTTATGTAGTCAGTATATACTGATATGCATTCCTCTGTTTGCATGTTAGCCGGAGGTGTTGGAACAGATCCACAACCTGAAAGAGCTTTGGCTGGATAACAACTCTCTACAGTCTATACCAGGGGTAGGAACACTGACACTTTCTACTCTTACAGTGAACAAAAGCAGCACTGGAAATATCTGTTTGAAGCTTTCTTACAATTGTTACTTTTTCTCCTCACCCTCCCCGCTGCAGTCAATAGGAAAACTTCGTCAGCTACGGTACTTGGACTTAGCTAAGAATCGCATTGAGACGTTGGACACGGATATTTCAGGCTGCGAGGCCTTAGAAGACCTGCTGCTATCCTCCAACATGCTACAGCACCTCCCTGACACTATAGGTACACACAAAGACACTCATAGACTTTTGCAAGTTGATTAAGCTGTAGCAAAGCATTTAAATCCGCACCTATTTAATACCTATGGGGCTGTGCAGTAGACGGCAGTAGAGGACTGTGGCTGTCCTGGGCATATCCCACTTGAGAGTGGTTCTAGCTGTATGAGAAAGCAAAGATAACTGTAGTGTACTGAAGGATAAGATGTGGCTGGTGATGGAGCAGTGCATAAGACACATGCCCATGGTTTGAGAGACCTGGGTTCAATTCCCCACTGTGACCCATCCACCATGCTTCCCTGAGCAAGGGACGCAAGGGAGCAAGGCACTTAACTAGTTGCTCCTAGTTGCTCCAGAGGCATGCAACCTCTGACATATAAAGCAATTGTAAGTCGCTTTGGATAAATAAATATTAAATGGATAAGGCTGGTGTTATTCTGTATTTGTCTAACTGACAACGAATCCCAAGAAAAGATAATAGAAAAACTATGCATTGATCAGCCACACAGCACTGTGTGACTTCTTTGACCTGTGTGTGTGTGTGCATTCAGCTCCGCAGCCATTGATTTCTGAATATGTGAATCTTTAAAAAGAGGTCACATGTTCAAAAATGGCTATGCAATTTACTAACTAAACTTAATACTCGAATAGGAACACATTTAGTATTTGTTTGGGACTATTTGATTAATATGCATTTAACATGGGGAATGTTTATGGCAGCAGGATGGTGGATGTGGGATTGAATAACTATATCATTCATGATAATAAAAGAACAACAGTCACCCAGTACAACTGTGTAGCTCATTGAGTGGTTTTTAATAATGTTTGGACAATGGAGCAGAATAATAAGCTATATTCCACTCTGGCTACACAGACAATACTAGTTGGATTCAATAATTGTTGCTTTTGATGTTTTCACAATAAGAAAAATATAGAATATTGCTATTGTTTGTAAATAGTTTTTGAGTGTATATTTATTTAAAGAGCAACTTAACTTTGCATGTTTATGTTTGAGTGTCAATGTGAATGTGTGTGTTTGTGTTTGCATATATTGTGTAGGAATGTTGAAGAAGCTGACAACATTGAAGGTAGATGACAACCAGCTGACCTCACTGCCTAACACCATAGGGAGGTAATAAACCACTCACACTCTGATGCAGTAAAAGTGAATGGAATAATAAAGCCATGTAGTCTTTTGTTTTACTTTGAATACACCTTCAAAAATATTTTGTCAGTTTAGATTTTCTCAGCAGGTTTATCTTTGGTGGGCTGTTGTTTTCCTTGTTTATTACTGTTAGTTGCTGTGTTGTTATGCTCGCTGATGATTGGGGGGTTCTGTGTGTTGTGTTTGCTGCGTTGCTGTGGCGTTAGTGCGAAGCCAAAGCAAGGGTGAGTAACATTAGCCTACTGGATCCAGGGATGCGTTCAGAGACAGATAGATGTTTGGCTGTGTTACAGATACAAACACATAAGCTCACAAGTGAGTGGTGGGAAACATCTCAAATTCATGCAAATTACATGCAAACATTAACTATAATTCAGTTTCAAGGCATTATGATCTTTGTGCTTTTTCTCTACATTTGTATCCCAAACTTTTTTTAAATATTTGGACTTAAAATTTGAATGAAATCACATTCTTAATTGAATTGAATTGTACTATACCAGCCCTGCTAAAACCTACAGGGTTGAGACGGAAATGATTGCATGTAAAATGATTAGAGTAATCTGATTACAAGAATTCGTGTTATAATCCATCACAGAAATCAGATGAGTTGCTTTTGAAAAAAGATTTTGATTAGATTTTTTGAATTTAGCGGAAACATTTTTGAAAGGAAACTTATTCTAAAATATTGTTTTTGAGTCTTTGTACAAGAACTTCTTTGTTTGAGGTAACAAAAATATTAAATTAAATCAGTTTGAGTTTGAATACATTGATTTTGTTCCTTTTTACTGTTTGAAACAGCTGAGTAGTAACTTGGATCATGTCTCTAACTATAGTGTTTGTCAATCTGTGATGGATTACATTTTTTAAAGACTCTGCAAGTGCTATTTAACATTCATTATCATACACTTGACTTCAGTGTCACTCTTTGCAACATATTTGTATCTTAACGCTCTGAAAACATTTTGTCTTCCTGAACAAATCCCGGGTTTTAGCCTGATAAGTAGTACTGTAGATCCATTGCTTCCCCTCTGATTAAACCAAAACCACCTAAAAAGATCCCTTTCCTACCCCTCTTAGCTTTTAAGTATAATGATGAATATATTTTACTCCTTTCTTCAAGATTCCTGAATACTTACTACTACTACTGAAAACTTATTCTTTTACATTACTGGACAAGTGTATTTAGTGTAAATGTGAACCATAGGTGTGAATGGATAAACTTCATAGAAAGTCTTCTAACCTTTGACTAATGACTATATTATCTATGAAATAGGCCACCATATATATCTACACTACGTAGCTGTATAGACTAAAATGTGGAACAGTTCTTCCACTATCTATATACAGTACGTCAGTTAATAAGTCAGGTATGATGACTGTCTCTGAGTTTACTCTGATGTAAAATTGCTCATTTAGCTGATACTGTCAACCAGTAAGGGACTTAAAATTAGTGTGTAAGCAGGTTTTAAGTTTCTTGCTAACCGTAGCACCTGGTCCCACACAAAAGCATGTGTGCTCCATAAACAAAAGAGATTTGTATCTGTAAATGTGTGTCCTGAAGTGATCTAGTGACGAACCACTGAGCAACTGTGTTTCCTTGCAACACCTGCCACTAGGATTATGGAGCTGGTTGGCAGATGGCAGCCAAATAATCTTTTGTGCTGTTCAAAAGTCACATTTGACACATTCAAATCTAGCTGTATATTTTTGTGGGAGAAGTGGGAGACATTTAAATGTTTAAGTAGAAAAACATCCAATGCTGTGATGAAAATAATAAACTAAGCAGAGTAATCTTGCCTTAAATCTTATAGGATATTAAACTGCTCTCCTCTCTCCTGTCAGACCGTATGGTGGCCCAGATGGTCACGGTCCATTGGGAATAATAATAGCAGACTAATGCAATGTTAACAGTGACAGTACATTAATGTAAGAAGTGTTGTCTCATTAGCATTAGCCTTCTGTTAGCGTTCTGCCAGGCCAATGAAGGCAGTCAAAGGGAGGTGGGGGGTCAGGGTGTGCTGTAGAGGGCCTGCCATGGATGTTACTGTGAATCTTGGTTGAGTGGAGAAGTTGAGATCAAGGTTGAAGAATTTCAGACATCAAAGGGGATACAGTGGGAAAGAGAGGAAGGGTGGTCAGCAAACGAGACCAAATTAATGTAGGGTTTACCTGATTGATTGGTTGGTTAAGTCTTAATTTATTGACAAACTGATTGAATAATTCTTCAATGTGATGATCTTTTCCTTCTCTCCTTCTAAGTTGTCGCTATAAAGACCGGTGTCATTCTGTATTTTTATTATTGTCAACAAATCCAATGAAAGGATCAAAACCAACACTGTGTTAACCCTTCTCTCACTTTGCAACATCCCTACCTGGTCTGTGGCAGTCAGATCCAAGCCCATTTGTTCCTATCAAAGGAAATGTATAAAAATGTTTTTAGCAAATATTGCTCAAACATGAGGAAGTAGTGCTTTGTTTTGGACTATTTTCAACTCTAGTATTTTACAGCAGCAGGCTGGTGTATGTGATTTGACTCACGGGGAACAAGAAAAACTACAGTGTGTTTGTTCATGGCTGCATGAACACATCACCCAGTGCAATGTGTGGCTCACTGATGTGTTTTAATAATTTGTGGACAACTAGGGAGTTCTGTCGCACAGAGGAAGAAGTTGTATCAGGCTTTGGCAACACAGACAATACTTGATAGTAGGATGAATTCATTCTTGGTTTAGCATTTTCACAGGATTTGTTGACAATAGAAAAAAAAAAGAGTAGTGCCACCCTTATCCTTTAAAACCCATGTCGAAGTAACCCATGGTTGCAGCAGAGATGTTGCAGCCTCCAGAATGATTTCCTTTCTTTCTCTGCATCTCTTCCTTTCTGCCTCTGTTCCTTTCACCCAGTCTGTCTCTATTGGAGGAGTTGGACTGTAGTTGTAATGAGTTGGAGTCGTTGCCTCCCACTATCGGCTACCTGCACAGCCTGAGGACCTTCGCTGCTGACGAGAACTTCCTCACAGAGCTGCCCCGGGAGGTAGGAACATGAACGACTAATGAACACTTGCATATCCTCCAGCAGGGCCTCAGTATTATATTGAACTGAAACGATTAGTTGATCGATTGACTAATTGTGTAATTCTTTAAGAAAAAAAGCTGTAAATTTACTGCTTCCAACTTCTTAATTGTGAACATTTGCTGGTTTTCTTTGCTTTCTATAACAGTAATAGAATATCTTCAGATTTTCTACTGATGGTCAGACAAAATAAGCAATTAAAGGTGCCACCTTGAGCTTTGTGAAATTGCGATTGCCATTTTTCCAGATTTTATGACATTTTATAGATTAAACCATTAATCAAGAAAATGGGTTTTTGCAGCCCCACACTTATGTAGCATGTTTAAAGGTGTCCCTCATTTAGCAGATCTTTTTCTGTACTAGACTTATTTGTAATATGATGTGATGGTTTATGTGTGTTTCAGATCGGTAACTGTAAGAACGTGACGGTAATGTCACTGCGGTCCAACAAACTGGAGTTTCTTCCTGATGAGATTGGACAGATGACCAAACTAAGAGTCCTCAACCTTAGTGACAACAGGTAACCCCCCCCCCCACACACACACACACACAGACAGACAGATGACCAAACTATGACTCAGTAGTGACAATAGATGGACACACACACACTTAGATATGCATGATGAATGATATGAATAATTTCTCAATGGCCGTTTTGGTTCTATAGTTGCTCTCACGGCCTACAACTGCAGCTACAATGGGAATGGGTGTTGCCATGGTTATGTGCTCTGCAGGCTGTACAGTGTGTGGGCAAAAGAAACATCTCTCTTTTCTTTCTCACCCCTCTCTCCCTCCTGTCTCTCTCTCTCAGGTTAAAGAATCTACCGTTTACCTTTACTAAGCTGAAGGACCTGGCAGCTCTCTGGCTTTCTGACAATCAGGTATCTCTCTCCTCCCACACTCTGTTCCCGAGACTGTACCTGCAAATGAGTATGCAGCACAAACAACTGCAAAGTACAGCTACTGCATTTGCATATTAATCAGATAACCAGGCCTTTACTGGCTATTCATAAATAGAGGTTTTAATTTCTAAATTCTCCTTTTTAGTTATAGTTAGTTATTTATTATAAGAAGCCTCCATGTTTTGTAATCTGCCTCCATTTTTTGTGTTAAGTGACTGCTGCTTGTTGTTAATGCAAACTCAATACTTCCTCCCTCTTTAGAGTAAGTGAAATTTTTTTATTTTTTATTGTGAAACATACAGGAAATGTTGAGTTTTACTTACACCAGCTTATTATCTAAAAGGGAAGGTAACTTCAATACATGAAACAACAATATTTCTGAGTGTTAAGTATGACATGACCCTGTTGTTGTACTGATGGAAATAATGTTGTGCATACAATACATTATGCTGAATTTACTATACCTGCCATTATTGTACTGGAGATTTTGTTGTCCTACTTTTTTCCCTCTGTCTTTATTTGGGGTTGGACATTATTTGTTCAAAGAGACCACATTTAGCTTTTGGGATACAATAATTACCTGATTATATGCTTTTATTTTGGAATTCACTGCATATGAATCTTCTCAATAACAATGCTTAGGTGCCATAACGAAATCAACATTTTGTAATGAGAATGCAGGGAGTCTTACTCTGGCTCTTACTCTGGCTCTCTACTGGCTTAAACTGCTGTATGATACAATGGTGTAAATTAAGTATTTGGAGTTATTGCTCTGTCCATGATCATGTAGTAGTTTCTTGTTATTTTTCACAATACAAATATTCTTCATGATATTTCAAATTTAATCAAACAAATATAAATCTAAGTCATAATAACACTGACACCTTGCTTACTGCTAAAGAAGAAAGCAAATTTAAAATTCAAATGCAATTTGTAAAATGGCATGTCAGTCTTCCATTTACATTTCAAATTGGCACTTATGTATTCATATAACAACATTTAAACCGGAATTATATAATGTTATTTGCACTTTTCATGCATTACACTTGGCTTGAAAATTCAAATGCCAACAAAAATTACGTTACATTTTCATACATTTACAGAAGGATTTATGAGTGGCTTTGTTTCATTTATGCACCAAAGCAGAACATTTTATTGCATTATTACATTTTAACTTTCTTTGTGACAACATTTATAATTCCTCCACATTATACTTTTTAATAGATATTAATCAGTGTTTTTCATGAGATTAACATGTAAATGAGATGACATGTGACAATAACTCACTGTTCAGATAGCTAAATTAAATTTGTATTACAAATGTAGAGTGGTTAACACGTCTGAACGTCACAAATGAAATTCAGTTTTGTTGTTGGTTTAATTTGCAAAGTGCTTTACATGAACACTTTGGAAGCAGGATTGTCTAAATGAACTAAGTTTTCTTTACCCAATCAGATATTCTAAAAGCTAATCAGTGAGCAGCAAAGCTTTTTGTTTTTCAAAATTAGAGGTAGGATTCGGTTTACATTAGGAATTAGTGAATATATGTGATCAGTGAATGTCCCCACAAGAATACTAATATAAATGTGTGTGTGTGTCTGTGTTTGCAGTCCAAGGCTCTGATCCCACTGCAGACAGAAGCCCACCCTGAAACCAAACAGAAGGTTTTGACCAACTACATGTTTCCTCAGCAACCGCGACATGATGAGGGTACAAACTGTGTGTGTGTGTGTGTGTGTGTGTGTCTCATAATGTCACTGTAGACATGTTTTAAGTTCATTGAATGTTTTGTTTTTGTTGTTTTACAGTTAGTAATATTATAATATTACCAATTGTTACATTATATATGTGTGTAAATGCTTTTGCACAGATTACCAGTCGGACAGTGACAGTTTTAATCCTACTCTGTGGGAGGAGCAGAGACAGCAGAGGATGACTGTGGCCTTTGACTTTGAGGACAAGAAAGAAGAGGAAGACAACTCTGGGAAGGTCAAGGTTAGCTCTTTCTCTCTGTTGTGTCTGTCTTTCTCTTGTTAGAGTAGCTGAGCGAGTGGAGGTCATATGAGGCAGCCAGGATTTCTATTCAAGTTTTGCAAAGACAGTGTTAACTTACTAGCCACTGGAGCACCTCCTACTCTTGAATTAGCATGAAATTCTCCATTTTGAATCATCAGTACAAACAAATGTACAAATGTGAGCAAATATAGTGAAAGAAAATCTGTCTCACTGAGAAAAAGTCAAAGGTACAAGACTGTGTAGTCCAAGGGCGAGTCCAAAGGAGCATTGCTTTATTGAACTACATATATATTGAATCAGTTCATATTCTGCACCTTTCTCCATGATAGAAATACAGAAGTGTTCTGAATATGATTCAGCTCAGATTTCAACTGCTAAGGCTCATGCATCCTGTAGTACGTATTTTAGTATTTAATATTCATAATCCACTTAATATCTGGTCTTAACCCTATAGACTTGTTAAATGATCTGGGAGCTTTTCATATTTTTTGTTGCATAACCTTGAATTTTTTCGAAACTTTTTTTTTAAAGCCTGCAGTTCTCCCTAAATTGCTAAAATGGTTCTGATTTCTGTGGTTTATTGTCTGAATTAATATTGAACAGCCAGGACAACAAGGCTAATCATAATATTGAATTTAACAGTTATTGATAAGAAACTAGGAAGAGACAAGAACAACTAAAAAATCAACAAGAAATGACTGAAAGAAACATTTCAGTTTATGATGTCTCATGCTTACTGAATGCTTGCTCAGTGCATGCCCTTTATTTACATGTTTACACTCAACCATTTCCATTTTTTGTATGTAGGTGGAGATAAACCTAAAGCGCTACCCAACACCCTACCCTGAGGACCTTAAGAACATGGTCAAGTCAGTTCAAAGCCTTGTGGGTAAAAGCGTACATGCGGGACACGGGCACCAACACCAACACCAACACCAACACCAGCACCAGCACCAGCACCAGCTGAGCACAGGCACTGCCACCTCGGCAGGAACCAACATGGAACACACACACCTCAGCAAAGAACAATACGAACCACCGTGGCCCCTGCCTCCCAAAGAGGTAAGAAACACACATTCCCAGCCACACACATGCACACTCTCACGCCCCAAATGTATTCAAACTCACCGTGCAAACAAAGTGCTCAATTTGTAATTTAAGAGGTCCTGGGAACACTGATTGATGATCAAAGATCAAGTGGTGGACATCAAATACGTGAAGTGCATGCACATTCATAAGTATTAGCCGTAGGGAGTTGTCACCAAATGCGACAGTCTCTATAGGGTAGAGATCGGTGATCATAATGCATGTGTGTGTTTGCCAGGTCACAGACAGAGAGATGCAGGACTTCTCTCAGACTCAGCTAATGGATCAGGGATCAATGCATAACTCTGGCATCGACATTCCCAAGAGGAAGGACAAAGAGGACCTGACAGAGAGCTCTGAGGTTGCCACACACACATATACAGTATATTCAAATTGAATGGTGGCCCCATGAATTTAATGTTGTATCTTGTTGTAAGGCCCAATTTAATTTACCTTGTGCAGTCATATTCATGTTTCGCAGGAATATATAATGCAATCCCTGTTTGCACATGAACATGCACATGCATGTGTACTCTCATGCTCGTGCACGAGGCAAACAAAACCGGAATCCACCCATGCATAAACGTTTGTGCTACTAGAATTAGAAAATGGTTAAATGTACCAGCAACTGCTAAATACTTGCCAAATTATTTATTTATTCAACATAGCTACTGCTCACTATCCATAACTTGGTGGTCAGTAACCTATTATCTCGCAAGGTTTGCAAGGTTCGCAAGATCCTAACTAAGCTGTCTTACTGTACTATAGCTACCTGATGTAAACCTGTGTGTTTTGTCTTTCCGCAGGACTCGATGGGCGGCTCTCCCAACGACATCCGTATATCTGACATGAGGCCCACCCTGGTGGAGCCACCTATGTACAAGCCAAAGGTTGTGCTGCTGGGGAAGGACAAGAAAGGTACTGTACAATACAGTACATGTACAACGACGTAGAGACAAACAAAAACAAACACTTACTGTACATGTAGACACATGAGTGCACACGTACAGTTCACTCAGTAATTTAATGTGGTCTATTGTAAAGCGCTTTGCGGCATGTTGTAATAGTGTCCTCTAATTAGTCATGGTAGTAAGCGGATTAATTTCAGCACATAACAGAGGGAAGCA
Source organism: Micropterus salmoides (assembly GCF_014851395.1). Lineage (NCBI taxonomy): Eukaryota > Metazoa > Chordata > Actinopteri > Centrarchiformes > Centrarchidae > Micropterus > Micropterus salmoides. Next base: position 6,599,315 of record NW_024040374.1, on the reverse strand, counting down.
GGGAATACCATAAACCTCTCCAGCGAATCTAGATTCCAATCTAATGTGTTCAACTTTTAGCGCTATTTTGCCCCAAAGGCCTCAGTTTCACCAGAGCCAAGACTTTTTACTAATGAGCCCAAAGCCAATTTTACTGCCTTATCAAGAATCCTTTTTTTTTCTAAATAATTTAGGGCCCTAATCCTGTCTACTGAACGAAACAGTTTATTATCTCCTCTCTGTGATGAACTGTCTAATTCAGAGCTTCATCGTGTAATCTACTCCTTTGTCAGGGAACTCAGTGTGAAATTATTAAATCTCAAACTGCTTGTCTGTCTTGGTGAGTGTACATTCTCAAGGAAGGATCTTGTGCAGAAATTAGTAAAAAGCTTCTTTTGGTTTATTTTGTCAAAATTTTAATAGGTTTGACTCATGAGCCTGCTGGTTTGATAATATTTGTATCTAAACAATGAATTTAAAATGTCCCTTAATTTTTACATTTCTGTAATGGTTGAGTTTGTTTTGACGCTGCTTTCTTTCCAGGGCCCCCTTCCAAAATAGTTTCTTGATTTCAATGGGTCTAGTATGGTTAAATAAAGGTTTTTCAAAACTGTTAAGCCCATCCTTTATAACCAGGCCATGTCTTGCGTCAGTGCAGTGGACTCAATATTGTCCAAACATATAATGAGAGCACTATAGGAATGTGGGTTAAGAGACAGATGTCAGAATCAGCTGTTCACGGAGACTACTGCCACCAAAGCACGTGTTAAGTCACCAGAACAAGTTCTTAAATCATTACAAGCACAAGCAATGTCTCTTGGGATTGCGATGAAGAAGATCTGAAAGAAATCTACGGGGGATAAAATATGGACTGGTTTATTTTCAGACATGACAAAGACACTTTAGCACTCATAAAAGAGCTTTATCAGAGAGAAGAGGATGTGACATTTTCTCTGAACAGAGCTGTCTGTGTTTCTACTGTCTATCTGTGTCTGTCTCTGTCCAGAGTCTACAGATGAGGAGGTGGATAAGCTTCACTGTCTGAACCACAGCGGCTCCTCAGCCACCTACTCCGACTACTCCCCCTCGCAGGGCTCCTCCGGTTCCTCCAACCCACCCGCCAACGCACACTCGCACACACACACTCACACACACCAACACACTCAAGCCCTGCCGGCTCCCAGCAAGGACCAGGCCCCTCAGACACACTGGACCAACAGGTATACATAAACACACACACACATACACCTGCTTAATGTTCAATTTCATCACCATCCTTCCCTCTCACTATCCATCATCTCTTCTCCTCTTTCAATTCCAACCCGCCTTCAATCTCCTCCATATATCATTCATCTCATCCATCCATCCAATCGCTCCATCCGTCCTCTCCTCCCTCCATCTTTCTGTGTCTTTCCCATCTCTCTGCTCGCTCAGTCAAGGTCAAAGAGACTCATTAGGATGCTTCAGACTTCTGTTCAGGATTCTCTCTCTTTCCCTCTCTCAGCTCTCTTCTCCTCTGCTCCAAACCTGTCCAATCTAGGCAACTAATAAAAAGAAGCAAATTAAGAGGCTTGGTCCTTCTACTGAAATTGCGGTGCACTTACAATGAAGTTTGACAGATTTGGAAGGAAAAACAGCATTGAAAACTAATATAAAAAAACAGTTTTCAGTCCTTGTCAGAAATGTTACAGGTATAAAGAACAACAAATGTCTCAATTTAAACTGCCTGCCATATATATTTTCTACATATTTTCAGTATAGCCTCAACAATACTGAAGATTGGAGCCTGATGGCGGTAATGATATTTGAGACACAAATTTTTTAACATCAACACATTAAATACATTTTGGTAAGAATCCCTTGGTAAGAATTTTTTGTTTGTTTGTTTTTCATTGTGAAAACAATCAATATGCACTAAGTGGGACATTTTACAATTGAACAATTATCTTGTCTGGACTTGGCAAAACTACCTCAAACATATCTTCAGCATTTTCTTGTTACTTACACATACAACAGTAAATCTGCTATCAAGCTCTAACTTTCGGTGTCGGTGGAAGGCTGTTGTATCAATATTTATTCAAAGTAGAAATGCTTGGTGGGATACTGGCAGGTTTTTGACATTTTAATACACCACGGGGTCTGAACAGACAAGTTGTGCATCTTTTAAATAACAGTAACCTTTTCCATTGCTCTATCAATGGAATAGTACATCTGTAAAAAGTTAAAAACTTATTTCTTTTTCCTGACTCTTCCCGTCCCTCTCCTCATTCTAAGGAGCCCCTGCAGGTTGAAAGCCTGCTTTGGTATTTTTTGACATTAAAGTTGTCATTTCACATGTCCTGGGGTGATGTAGAGATCACGCTCTGTTTACTTGTCCCTTTGTCTGTGAACTTGTGAAACTTGTGATATTTGCAAACTGTGGCAGTGAGGGAGGTTGAAGGCATTAGTAGTTTCTGTTCAAGTCTGCTCTTGGAAACATTAATTACAACAAACATGGTTGTTGGCCAAATTGATCTGAGACATCAGAGGGAGAGAAAGTTATGCTGTTCCCAGTGCACATTGGCTCTGATTAAATTTACAGCACAAAATTAGCCTCAGTATAGCTCAGGTCAATTTATTATTTCCCACAGCATAATTAGTGTTTGATATTTTGTATCTTTGTAGACTGGCTCAGTCGTTTCCCAAGCCCATTGACTCAAAGCCCCTGCTATCTCAGAGAGAAACCCCTCCATCAGGAACCCTGCAGCAGCGTGGGGATCGGCGTCCACTGAGTGAACCTTTTGATTGGTCTGAGGCCCCTCACTATGACAACACAGGTTTTGATGCTGAGGAGTCTCCTCTGGACAATCAATCCTCTACTACGAGTCAGGGAAACCCACCACTGGGCTCCAAACCCCGCAGCCAGTCAACACACGGGCGCCGCCCTCTCCTCAGGCAAGAACGTATCGTAGGAGTTCCTCTGGAGCTGGACACTCAGACGCTCCCCTTCCACGGCAACCAACGCTCAACTCCAGACAATGACCCACAATCCTCTGGCCATCCTTCCCAAAATCCTTGGCAGAACTGGACTAGAACCCCCAGCCCGCTGGAGGACCGAACCGCTTTTCCTTCCAAACTGGACCTGACGCCCACTTCCAGCCCCAACCCTGATCGCAAGGACATGGATTCAAGGTAGCTGAGTGCAGCTCGAACAGTCCCGCAGTTAGATCTGAAATGTTATGTGTTTATGTAGAAGGCTACAAGACCCCAGGGGTTTGAAGGATTTCATTTCAGCCAACCATCACAGCAGCATTTGTATCCTTTTCTCTGGTTGGAGGTGCAGTATTTTGATCAGCTTATCCATCATATTCCTGGGTTAATATAATTGAGAACCAGTGCTTTGTGATAATTTTGTGCTGTGTTGTGACCTTTCCAGTTGTGACTAATTTTACTCTCTGCTGATGCAATCAGCTGGTTAATCTAAGATGCGATCACCACAAACATTTGCTGGATCCAGCTTTTCATTAGCTTCTGATTTCCTCCTCTATATAATTTACATTTCTGCAATGTTATATGCTGCATTTTCACCATTTTTATGATCTAGATAATTCTAGATAATTGATTTAGTGTGTATATATATGATAGTTGTTAGCTGCAACCCCACTTGCAAATGTCAATCTGTGAGGAGTATTATGCTGTATTATAAACCAACTGATGATGGCTATAGATAACCTACAATCACATTAGATCTTATTATGAAACTGCTGGACCCCTTCTTCATTTCTGATAATTATTAACACTAACCTGGTTTCAGACCTCTAAATAGCCATCCACATTTGTCAGCTGTTCAAAAAGGATAAATAATCAATAATGGAGTAGAAATTAAATTACAACTCAGTCTAATAATAATAACAATGACACTATTTACCTGGCTTTGTTTTCTGCTTATAATATTAACTCTGACACTGCTCTAGTCCAGCAGATTTTTGGGCTCATATTAGTATAGCACTTCCTGACCATCCCTTGTTTTTTGCTCCTAGACTGGAACAAGGCACAGGACCTTTGCCCGGCAGCTGGACATACCACAACAATCAGGGGGAACAGAACAGGAAGGATCAACTGAATGTCATTGGGGGCAACAAGGTAACCGTGGTAATGAGTAAAAGCTCAGACCGCTTGTCCCCCATGATGAGGGAGACGAGATCCAAGTTTAAGAAGTCACAGAGCATCGATGAGATTGACATCGGCTCATACAAGGTCTACAGGTGCGTTTAGTTTTGTTATTTTTTCTCCACAATTGGACTATCAACATGTTATGTAAGAATGTGTACAGAAGTGAATGCAAAGCTGTAGCTAATTCCTCTTGCTGTTCACTTGACAGTATTCCCGTGGACAGCTACAGTTCATCCATTGAGCAGCAGACTAGTCTGGACCGTCAAGATTTGCCTGGTTCTATGGAGCAGACCAGCATGGCACGGTCACAGTCTGCCCCCATGTTAGACGATGAGTTGGGCTACCCGGGACACGGAGCCAGCAACCAGAACCAGTCGGGACAGAACCAAAAACCTGCCATCCCACACAAGGCCTACCATTTTGACCACAACTACAACCCCCAGGTTGGCAGCTCATGTAATTCTTTAGCCTGCAATAACATATTTATTTGGTCACTTGAGAGCCGCGGAGTTGTGAACTCAATAACACAAAATTACTTTTTAAGTTGGTATGCCAAACTTGCTGGCAAACATTTATTTATCACACATCCAGCGTTTATAGAACAACATTGTTTTATTGTTTCTGGACACCTGACACCTCTTATAGCTCTGTTTATGGTCTCTACCAACTGATAAAGAAAATATCTGGCTTTTTTGGTAAGAATTGCTCCATTATGTTTACCAGCTAGTTGCTAACTGTGTCTGTCTGTCATTTGGTGCTGAGCCGGAAGTGTACAGTGGATTTTTAGAGCTTTTCCAGAGATAAGAGCACTGTGACAGTGAACAAAAACAGTAAAGTTGTGGGACGAACAGCTTAACAATGAGCTGAAACTTGCTGTAAAGCTCAATAAAGCATTCTCATTTGTCAGCTGATATGAGTTACTTAACCTTAAAAACAAAAATGAACTGCAAGACATCGTCAGAGTGTGTGAGAAAATCACAGGCACAGCTTTGAACGACCTTCTGCATTTAGATAAGGTTAGGGGAGAAGGCCCAGTCAGTCCTGGCTGATCCTAGCCACCCTCAGTCTCAGGAGTTCTCAGGAGTTCTTTTGCTGGCCATCGACACAGTACGCCTGCATGCAGGACAAAGAGATTTAAAACTTAATTTGTCCCAGCTGCCATTGGTATTTTAAATAATTCAATGTGATTCTATTTTATTGTCGGTTATTTTATCATTTTATTCATATTTATTTACTGCATATGTATAAATTGCCTGCTGGATGGCTGTGTGTTGACTGCTGACTGTACATCAACTTGCCCCACTGGGATAATAAAGATATCCTTGATTTTTGTACCTTAAAGCAGAGGGGAGCAGCAGATTCAGGTTATAATTCTCAGTAGGTTCATCACCATGAGCGCCTCTCGCGCATTGTCACACTGTTTTCACATTGTTATTATTAGAATAACAGATTATAGCTACTTTATAGGTATCCTGTGGAGTAGTATGTAGCTGCAGTACCGGAGGCTGCAGTTTCAGGACCGCAATCCTTGGGCCGGAACTACATTTGTAGGACCCTTGTTTACTTTGATACTGCCAGCTAGCTAGCTATGTTACTCTTGACAGCCCCCCGAAGCCAGTTACCCTTACCCTAACCATCACAGGGCGTGTCAAGTTATTGATTATATGCATGTCGACCGGTTAACCCTACAGCTGCGCACATCGGCTTCCTTCGTTAACCTCCTTTGTGTTGCTGTGCATTACCACCACCACTCAACTAGATGGTGCTGTCGCAAAAGAACTACAGTCCTAGAACTGCGGTCCCAGGATTGCGGGGGTCCTGAAACTGCAGCCTCCGGTACTGCAGCTATGTAATATTGACTCTTTGGTGTCTTTGATTGGTGTCTTTGACCACCAGTTGCGCTATGAAGCAGCGCTGTATTGTGCACACACCATAGACTGTATATAAAAAGGCACACAAGAAATCAGTCACTACTTTCATGTCTTCTTCAATACAACATCATATTTAGTAAATTATGGCCCCATTTAGAGGAAAATAGAACATAAAGCAGAGTTTGCTTCAGGGTGGGATTATCTATGAATGTCAAGTCGTTACCACGGCGACCTGTCAATCAGGTTAGAGTGACTCTTACCCACAGCAAATTTAACCAGCGCCATTGAAAAAAAACTCATTAGGAGTTGGCTGTTCACTTTCTCTGGTGAGTACATTGAGTTTTAAGACTGTTGTTCGCTAGACACAATTGTGAGCCCTGTTAAAATGACGTGAATTACTGATGCACCTAGCTAAGCAAGCTAGCTAGCTCCACACATGGCTGTTAGCTCCACCGTCTCATCCAAATATGGTCACGTCTGGTGCCGCTGGTTGCAAAAAATCAACATGACGGCGCCCTATCGGCCAAACTCGAGGCTTCAAAACGGCAGTCCACAAAGCAATGGGTGATGTCACGATGACTACGTCCACTTCTTATATATATAGTCTATGGCGCCAACAAAGGCAAGGAAGAAGAATACCTGAAGCTAGTAAACATGGACGTAAACAGTGCAGAATGTCAAATATTTCAAATATTGGCTTTGCAAATGTTATATGAGGAATGATTCAATGCATTCAACACGTTTTATAGGCCTCAAGTATACACACTTAATGTAAACATAACTTATTTTTCTTATACATGAAAACAGGTGTTTATTAAGTGCTTTTTTAATATATTGGGGATGTTAAGACACTCTTTAAATTCATAATTTTGTTTCTCAACATGGTAACGAAACAAAAAAATCTAGACATACAGTTTAGTATGACAACAACAATGCCTGAAAACTTTTCATGGACTTACTGGTAACAATTCTAACCACTCAGGTGACCATGGACCGTCGGGTCCCTCCCCCCTTCCCCAACACACCAGATTATGTCAACCACTCATCGAAGGCCTTGGAGTACATCAATCAACCAGGGAAGACATTACCCAAGGAGTTGGTGAGCCCTAGATATCGTGCATATCCACCACTGGAGATGTTTTCTTTCCCCCAATCGCCAATCAACCAGGATGGACCGCCCAGCCAGCAGCAGCATCCAATCCCAACACAGCGCTCCAGGCCAGGGTTTTTGCGGAGAGCAGATTCATTGGTGAGCTCTACAGAGCTTGCTTTGTTCCGCAGAGTCCATGAAGCCCAGCAGGAGGCGCTGCAGGAAGCTCAGTACAGACAGCAGGTAGGAGATCTGTTGTCTGCAAAATTATGCTCATAAGTTGTGTGTTTTAGTCTTACTGTTAAAAATGAATTTATCAAATGAATAATGATAGAAACATTTGTTAATAAAGCTGTCTGTAAATATCTATCCATCACATCCTCCAATAATAAATCTTTGTTTTAATGTACAGGTCTGTTAAAGTTTTAGGCGCCTTGAATCTAATCACAAGATTTCCAATACCGTGTCTCCACTTTTGTATTTAGATGGCGTAAAATACGGACAATATTACCTGACACTAGTTAATTGTAATGGGCTTCAATTCTTCTTCTTCTTCTTCTTAGTTAAGTTATTTACATTAAACAAAAACATTTGCTTGTTTGTTGGCAGACACTGCTTCAGTAACAGTGAATGTGACTGACTTTCCTGGATTAATAGATCATTTGACTCTGTCAGCCTACTTTGACCAAAAACTTTATTTCACTCATGCAATATTAATCTTCATACAAACCAATGGTAATATTCACCCCTTTTTTTGTCACTGTATTCCCTGTATTCATAGGATTAACATGTGATGTTGCTTTAAGGGTGCTTTTATTAAATTCTATGGTCTGATGAAATTCTCCTCTCCTCAGGCGGACCCCCCTCTTTATGGTCGGGCTCTTGTCTACTCCAGCCCCATGGAGCACTCTGCTCTCACCAATATGGCCGACAGCCAGAGCCAGATGCTGCACAACAAGAGAAATGGTCGCTACGATGACGACTATCCCACCTACCAGGAACAGAAGAAGCCCATGATTGGTTATCCGACCAAGAGCCTGACTCAGCGCCGCCCGCTGTCTGCCAGGAGCTACAGTACTGAGACCTACGGAGCATCTCAGGTAGGCTATCTGTCTCTCTAAGCTGCTAATGTAAACTTGTTTTAACTTGCAGTCCCATGAAATCCACTATTAAAGTGTGAGTCATGTTACAATTCAAAGTACTGCCAATTAGTTTCTCAATCTAATCTATTACTTGTCTTGTCTATAAATGTCAGAAAATGTCACAAACCCAAAGATTTTAAATTCACAATTGCATAAAACAAAAAAAACAACACATTCGAACAGTCAAAACAGGCCAATGTTTGGCATTGTGGCAAATTACAGTGTATCAATTATCAAAATAGTTGCTGGTTAATTTTCTGTCAGTTGACTAATCTATTAATCTACTAATCATGTTATCTCTAAAAACAAAATATAAACTTAAATTTGAAATTTAAGTATTAATTAAATGAAAGATGTACAGCAGGGGTCGGCAAATAATTCTGACATCGGGCCAAATTATTTCAAACCCTTAGATACTCATGTGTATGTTTAGCTCACTGGGCAGAGTGCGGGAGTCCTGTTGGAGGAGTTGTATGATCGATCCCAAAACATGGCAGACTTTTTTTCTCCTTTGTTAAACAAATTGATTAGCCCATAAGGACACTTTTTCACATGCTCGCAATAAAGCATATGCTGCAGTGCGTGTGCGTCCCGGCATTTGATCCGCTTTCATAAACCTATGGACACTAATTTTCATTTCCTTGAGAAAATTCAGGGAAATCCAATCACACGTTTACTGACGGCTTTTACAGAGGAGTGTCAAGTAAGCCAGAGACTCTTTCGAATGTCTTTCAGAACTTTTCAAAGTAAAAACTCTCAATACACTCAACATGAAGCATTGCTGCAAAAAATGTTCTCGCGCTTTGATTTTGGAGGCACAATCACTTAAGAGGAAGTGATTACGTCAGTAACTGTTGCTATCATGACTGAGATCTATTTCAGCAACAGACGATATCAATTTATTTATTTTTCTGCTATCAAAGCAATCTGGCCGAGGCCAGATATTATTGCTGGCGGGCCTATTGCCGACCACTGATGTACATCCTCACATACCAACACTGAGAATGTCTTGGAAAAGTCGATCAGTGGACACACACAGTAGATATAGAAGATTACATATTTGTTAAAAGATTTCCCCGGTCCTTTTAAAGCACATTTTTCATGACCATTGTGTGAAACAGTACTAATCTACATTTTGCACACACTTTGCAAATGTATTCATACAATAAAACTGCTGCAAAAGTCCAAACCAGACACCAAAAAAGACATAACATAAAGAGAGAGAGAGAGAGAAATAGAAAAAATTTAGTTAAAATAGCAGAAAAATAGCAAAAATGTGTTCTTGATTAGACACCTTGCACTTGAGGAAGGTGGCAGCATTGGTCATTTGTTCAAAGGTCCAAAATGTCTAAAAGTGTTTATGTTCACAGGGAAGGCCAAGGTGACTGGTTTGGGGTACAAAGCATATGACTTTGACACTGGAGACTTTGGTTTTGCATCCTCTCTCCTATCTACAGTAAACGCTGGTTTCTTTAAACCATCATCCTTCGTCATCTTTCCCTAACAGATTTAGTTGAAATATAAAAAATACTTGAAACGCTTTGAAGGCACTGACACAGCACCTTCTTTGTCATAAAGGTACGAGGACTCGTTTAGGGTTTATGTATATATCTGAATGGAAGCATTTTTATTCATCCATTTTCCAACAATTACATGGGTCCAGGTCATTGTAGCAGCAGACTATACAGACTAAAGCAGGTGTTTGCTTCTGCCATATCCCAAGGCATTCCCAAGTCCATAAATATTCCCTTCAGTTCTGGGTTTGCCCTAAGTCGGACTTTCCAAAAATAGTCACAGAGAGATGTCCAGGAGCATACTGATCAGATGCAAAAGCATCTCATCTGGCTCCTTTCAGCATAAAGGAGCAGGGCACAGGAAAGACACTGAAAAGCTCCGTAGAGCTGATTCTCTGGGGGTTGGTCACTACTAGCTACCCCTTTCACATACACATAGTCATTTTTGCCATTGTTAATGTAAAAATATTGATTAGTGCAGCTTTAAATAAAATAACTGTATCACCATCAAACCCAGCTTAAATTCGTATCATCTTCAGGCACGTCCAGTGTCAGCTCGTCCCACCATGGCTGCCCTGCTGGAGAAAATGCCCCCTGACTATGCTCTGGCAACCTGCCCTGAGAAACCAACTGATGACACCATCAAAGTAAGACCTGTCGTACCACAGAAACCTGAAGACATCACCTCCAGGATGCCTGCCGATTGGAGGCAACAGCTACTTAGGCACATAGAGGCCAAACGATTGGACAGGGTACGTCAAAACAATGCATAAAAAACTCAAGAGAGAGATACACAACAACTCACACACAAACACACCAACACAGCATCCGGAAGCCCTCCCTGTCTGTATCTGTGTAAGTCTGTGTTGTAAGGTTGACCAGATATGTGTCCGGCTGCATGTGTGTCCCATCCACACTGTCGCTCTGTCAGCCTGACCTACTGCACACTCACTACTGGATATGTGCTGAAGAAATCACATGTCCTGGAATACAGTTCAACCAAACCTGCATTGTGACAAGTAATTTGATTGTGCGTTGTGTCTTCCCAACGCAAGATCAAATCTTTTTTTTAAACGAGTGAAAATCTCACCAAGATCATTTTAGTTGATGGATCTTGTCGCAAGATCTGCTGTTACTTTAAGATACAGCACTTGTTCGCATTCAGTCCTCCAGGATCTCCAGTTCAGATCCACACTACTACGTTTTCGTTTTAAAACACAGACCTTTTGCTACGTTTGCTCCTCCCGTCTTGACTAAAATGGCAAATCCAAAGACCTAAAAGTTTCAGAAAAAAGTTTCAAAACGGTGCTGACCCCTTTTTTGTATTAAAACTCCAACAAGAGACAAAATGGAGGACATTAAAATCGATGATGCAGACACTCACTTTTGGCTTCCTGATTGGGTCTTATCAGTCATGCAAAGCAAAAACACAATGCTACTGACACTGTTTTGGTATTTTTATTAAAATATTTTGTACTGTGCAAAAAATACACACTTGTACTGTGCATGTCGCTGTATTCGCTTTGCAACGACTCCCTGTCTGTTTTCTACTGCCACAGTCGCTTTGTACTCCCGTGTTACTTTCAGTAACAGTTCCACTTAGTTGCAAAAAAAATCTCTGTTGTGGTTCTTTGTCCGTAGCAGTACTTTCTTCTTTCAGTAGACATTCAGCTTCCTGTTTACACCGGCATTTGCATGCCCAGTGTATGTGAATTGCCAGATGCGCGTTATCAGTCATTTTAGTATAAGCAGAGATCAACCCTGATATGCAGCTAAAGCGCTGGTGTGGACTGAGATCGTTTTCGTTTTAAAACTCTGTTTTTAAACAAAAACATAGTAGTGTGGAAGTAGCCTAAGTAGGAAGCCACAGGCAGCAGGCCATTAGCTTTACTTTGCATATAGACTGGAAACATGGAAAAACAGTTCGACTGGCCCTAACATTTTAAAACCTTCCAGCACTTTAAAACTCATAAAGTCACTTATTTAATCTGTACAAAAACCAAAGTGTAAAAACAAATGAGGGCATTTATGTCTTGTAACTTCCTGCTTCCTGCCTCCTCACAAGACTCCAGAAAGTCACTGGCCCAGTGAAGAAATAAATCCAGCAAATAAACCCCGTAAAAGTGCAACTTGTCCTTTTACACTTTTTGAACAGATTAAACAAAAAAGAGCTTAAGAGGTGTTTGGTGGTATATTATTATCTTATTATTTTACCTTTGAACAGAGCCAAGCTTGCTGTTTCCAGTCTATATGTCTCCTGGCACCAGCTTAAAATGTATTGTACAGACACGAGAGTGCTATTTGTCTACACATAGAACTCTCAGCAATAAACAGAATAAACATATTTTCCAAAATGTCAAACAAATTTTTTAATCAGAACTGGTGACTCAACAGACAGGACAATCAGACATAAGAGGGAGGATGTCTGGAGCACACAGTTATGAAAAGAGCTTTTAATAACGTGCAGAATATTAATGGTTCAATCATACGTTATATGATCCTCCTAGCCTGTCACATGGTGCACAATACATCCACCTTGTCAAAACAAAAACAACAAAAGAACATCTGGACATTTGGACAGAGCTGTGGAATTTCTGTCCATTGAAGTTCAACATGTTTATAGTTATTAGTTTTCAGTTTGGGACTGGGCTTATTGTTTGTTTAAATATCCACATACATTACTACAAGACTAATTTGAAAACGTCCATACTAATGTTTGAAGGAATTGATCCACCAGTTGTTGCTTGTATGACAGTATGTTCTTTGTGTGTATTATCAATCACTACCTAACATTTCTCTGTGCTTTCAGCAACTCTGCACTGTTGTTGTTGTTTTATCAGTGTTATTGTTTGTTTGTTTGTGGAGCTCACAGTGTGTTGTCAAAACGCCGCAGCTCGCTGTGTAGGCTCCACCCCCCACCCCACCCCCTTACATTCACCCATGTCATGTGATGTTGTCTTCTCCAATCAGAGTGGTGTCCTAAAGCACAACACGCTCACGCTGGGCATGCTCTGTCAGGGCGGGGGTCACGGCCAGGGGCGCAGCAGCACTTTGAACTTTAACCTTTACAATAACACTAAGCATGAGCCCCCTGCTGGCCGCTGGCTGCCACTACCTCCTCCTCCGTCTGCTAACGCTGTGAGTATCTCTCTGAGAACAATGAACCCCTGGTACTGCTCTTATTACTGCACACATAGGTAATTATAGCGAATATCTGCCACTGCCTCTTCATCCAGCAACCATGAACTATTATTTAACTCTGTGCCATTATTGCTATCATAATTTAGATTTTTCTAACTAACTTCAAACTGTGAGTATCAGTGAACTGGGTATGACACTCCTTCGTTTTGGCGTTCAGATCCCATGAATCTTTCTCAACATGACTGAAAGGCACTAAAAATGTCAAGCGTAGCAGCCAGTGAGCACATTCTGGTGATGGATTGGTATTTCAAGAGTTTGGACCTAACTACAAGATCAGTTTACACATTTCAAGGTTACCAAAATAACAGACATTGAAGCAGGTCAACAAGCAGACATTTGTCTTTGCCATCCTAAAATACTTTACTGTTTTATGTCATTCTACAGGCAGATCTTTGTTTGACACATGTTGGGCATTGAGCTGTTGGGCATTGCAGGTCTACACCACATTAAATAATTTTAGGGCATACCAAGGGGCTGGCTCACTTCTTTTTAACCAAAATCTTTTTTTTATTTATCTACTAATTGCCACTTGATACAAATAAAATATTGTCACAGTTTTGAACTGGGAACACTTTTAAAGGCTCTGAATACATCTCAAGCAATTTCTTAATATGCTTTTAGTTATTTCAAACAAGAGATTTCAGTATGTCTTTTTTTCTCTTTGCTCTTCTTACTGTTTTGAAGTGGACAGGGCCTAGTTAGGAAAGGGGATGTCACTTGCTTCCAACATTTGAATTGTGATTCTTCAGTTGGTGGGTTGTTTGATCACTGTCAATCAAACCACACAGTCCTGATGAAACAGATTAGCTGATTTTTTGAGTGTTAAACCATTAATAAATAATACCCAAAGCCATTTCTTTTTACTTTGATTGTTGCTGATTTAATCATTTATATTTAATGTTGCGGATAATTAGTTAAGATTTAAAGCCAAGTGTTAACGCTCTTGATGTAGAAGGAAAGGGCAATAAGAAAGTAACTGTCAGTTCAGATACAGTATTTATCAGTTTAGTACTTTACTTCATCTAGAAAAGCTATTTACTAAGCGAAGGTTGATACATGAATTAATTACTAAGTTCATTTTCAGTAATGGTGTCTGTGTCTCTCTGTCTCTCTTTCAGACCCCATCTCAGCAGGCTGCCATGCTGGATAATGACCAGGAGGGGGTGTCAGGGAGCAACCAGTGGGCTCCCTACTCACTTGGCAGGAGGGATGTCCCACCTGACAACCTCATGAAAAAGGTTAGAGCTGGTGTCTAATCAGTGAACCTTTTCATGTTAGTTTTACTGTGTGTTATCCACAGACTATCAACACAAATAACCATCTCCAGTATTCATTCCTCTGTTGTGTAATTTTAATGCCATGCCCGTTCTTTGTCCACAGAGTGCCCACTCCCATAACCCTTCGCATCAATCACACAACACACACATGATCGCCACTTCCTCTTCCTCCTCCTCATCCACTACGCCCCATCGTGTGGTCGGGCAGCAGGGCTACGATGGCATGATGAATAAAGGCCAATACCAACCAGGGATGCCCTTGTCAGTGGTTCCTTCTGGGGGGCCGGGGCAGTACCAAAGCACCATGCCTCAAGGTAAATGTTAATAAATTCGAAAATGGTTCATTTGTAGCCTGTAAAGATTTATTAAAGGGTTGAAACTTATAATATATAAGTACCGTCTGACACCCATCACAGCATGAAATCGGAAACTCATGTAGTATAATTAGTTATTAAACTGTCATTGACACAATCTATGTTTGTGTTTCTGTTGTCAGGACGATTAAAGAGTGATTAAATCGAGTGTCACAAAACACAAACTACCCAGGAATCACCTTTCATTAGCCACTTAACGTAACATGTAGGGATGGGTGGATCGATTCTGCTGGAGCGATACTTTGATACTCACAAGCTACGCATTTGGTATTGGTTCCTTAAAAAAAAAATCAGTAAAATTATATAAATGGAAAACATGGGTTGCTGCATCACTTCCACGCATTTTCAGTACTTCTGTATAATGTTTGTGCCAATAAACAGCCATGAGAATTTTAGCTGGTGTCACATGACCTTGGAAACCTATGCGACATGAGAAATTTCAAACTATCAACAAACATAGAGTCAAAAGAAAACATCCAAATCACATATATACAGATCCAGTATCGCAAAGTCACACACTTCCGTATCAAACTTGTGAGAGAATGGCAGAAAGGAAACGTATCGTGGTGTCGCTACTTTTCACCTGCAGATAAAAATACAACAAAATTCACTATTTGTGACAAGAAACTCCCACATCCAGTGTTAGTTGCTCTGGAACAATCATGGCCTGTTTACGAAGATGAAGAAATCTTAAATTTTCTAATTTTTTTATTCATATTTATTTGTATTATTGTGATATAATCATAGTATTTCTATAATTACTGGCCTATTTTTGCACTTATTAGCACAAACATTTTATTAAATTGTATTACATGTAATTGTAATAAATGTGTTATTAATGACTGGTATTATGTCATGGGATTTGCCTTTAAGTGTAATGATTTTCTTCTAGAGAGAATAATTATATTGAAAAATTACATACCCATTAAGGAAATGATAAGTAACGAAAAGTATCTGTATCATATCTTATTAAAAAATGTTTGGTATTGCCCATAACTAGTACCCTGGTGTCCTTCTGTTTATTCTAAATAAGTTTGGTATTGATTTGTTTTTGTTTTTATTTGCCTTAAATTCAGTTTAAGTTACTTGCTGATATTTTAATTATATTTGCCCCATATTGCTATTTGAGATCTGTTGGTGACCGTCAATTTCCCAGTAATAGTACATTAGTCTGTCAATGTAAAATTAACTATGTGTTCCATGTGTCTCAGATCAACAGCCTACGCACTGGGGATGGACATTGCAAATTAGCTTATAAATGATGTGGTGTGTGGAATTAGTTTATGCAACATACTTAAATAAACAATAAAACATTGATCAATCATAGCAATCATAGAACATTATAGTGTAAGTGAGTGTTAGACTCTACCAGTTTCTTTTTTTTCCCATCTAGGCCTTCCTGCTCCTGGACAGGCTTACCCTAGCTCCGGCCTGCCCATGGCCCTGTCCCCGTCTGGGAACCAGCCCCAGTACAACCCCCATACTTCCCACTCCTCCCATCAGCCAGCCACCAACCCCCAGTACCACAGCAGCCAGGGCATGGTCCATAGCAACCAGGTTATCATGACCCATACCAACCCACGTCCTCAGAGCGCTCGCTGCCTGTTGCAGACTAAAGGCCAGAAGAGCACGGATGGTTTCCAGGAACAGGTATCTGTCTGTCTGAGCACCTGTCTGTTTATCTTCAGCCTGCACATCCCACACTATCTTGGAGGTCTGTTTGAAAATAGGATGCACTCAAATGATGGCTAGGTTAGAAAGGATATTAGTTTTGTCGATATAGCTCCATTCAGTTACACTACAAGTAAAGGTGAATGGTCTGATTAGCTAAATTTGTAAGGTAAGTGTGACAGAGTAAACTGACTTTAACTTTTTTTAGCTCTGTCTCCGCCTTCAAAACAGATGTTGCATTTAAGAGTCAGCACAGCTAACCTGAACAAAATGCTGTTGTTGTATCGGTCAATCAGTCAAGCAATCAATCAAAATGTAATTACAAACATGTTAGTGTTATTCAAATGACTTACAAATGACTGACAAGATGATAAAAATACAATGCAGTACAAATATAAACAGTAAACTATTTGAGCTAATGCACGCAAGAACATAGAAATGGTAAAAGTGAAATAATCCAGAGATGTAGGCGGAAATCAAACCAGCAAACTAAGGTGACAAAGACAGAAGTGGTTAATGTTAACTTCTGTAGCCAGATCAGATGAGTTAATAACAGGACATGATGGTCACTAAATCAGACCCT
Source organism: Micropterus salmoides (assembly GCF_014851395.1). Taxonomy (NCBI): domain Eukaryota; kingdom Metazoa; phylum Chordata; class Actinopteri; order Centrarchiformes; family Centrarchidae; genus Micropterus; species Micropterus salmoides. The sequence goes on along the minus strand of NW_024040374.1, from coordinate 6,582,461 downwards.
CATGTCGACAAGTGATTTTGAAGGCCAACAAGCTGTTAATTAAGGACTCAATTTATTATAATACCTGGTACATCAAAGTGTAATTTTAGCAGCATTCTAACAGCAATGGTTTATGTAGAAACAGTACTTGAAAAAGCCATGGATGCGTAGTTCTAAAACTGAGATATTTCACAGATGGAGATCATTGTACCAGTTTAGGTAGGAACATGAAGTCATTCACACCATTCAGATCAGCTGATTGTGCTGAGGGGTTTTGTTTTTCCCTTCTTAGTATGAGATGGCTTTCATAATGCCAAATAGAAAAACTCAGACAAGGATATTTGTGGCGCAATTGTTGTTGCCAGAGAACTGAGGACCTCCAATATAGCTGCCAAAACGTGTCACACATCACATGAAAGCACTCTTCCACTGCTGTATATGTTGTCTTATCTACTCTATGCTTGTGTAGATTGTTAAGATCTTTGTATTTCACTTTCACTTGTCTTTCTTTCTTTTCTTTTTGTTTTTCTGTCTGTCTATTTCTTCCACTCCTCTCTCTCTAGTTGTGTGTAAGAATAGAGAAGAACCCTGGTCTTGGTTTCAGTATCTCTGGTGGCATCAGTGGCCAGGGGAACCCCTTCAAACCCTCCGACATGGTACGACCCGACCCGGCCTGCCAGCCAATCACAGCCTCCCCGGCTTTACCTCAGAGTTGCCATGGAAACTGCTGCTCATTACCCGCAGTGTTTCGTCTATCTGTCTGTATGTCTGTAAGGCAGCAGTTGACTTGGTTAACTTTGAGTCTCTTTGAGTCTGTGATCTTACACTACAGACTGTTGGGGGAAAAAAGCAGTTTAATTGAAGTTTATGTATTTGAAGGGGTAAAGATGCCTGAGCTGTCATAAAAATATATATCAAAACTAAACCTCTTGAAATATTGGAAACCCTTGTTATCCGAATTTGTTAAGAAGAAAATATACTTAATTAATCCCACAAGGGAAATTCAATGTTTTTTTCACTCTGGTGTTATTATTGTTATTAGTATGCACACACAGTCTGAAATACACACACATAATAACACATGGAGAGATGTGAGAGTGACACGGCTGCCACTCAGTGTGGCGCCCCGCCCCCGTTATGTTGTTAGGAACCTGACACACTTGTTTGGTTCATTTATACAGTATTAGATTTTTTGGAAAATTAAGAACAGCAACAAACTTGAATATTTCAGTCTACAGAAATAGATTTGTGCCCACATGCACTCATGGTGTCTTATTACTAGATAGGCCAAACTCTTTTATCATTTGTACTTCTGAGTTTGACTGATTTTGTCAGTTTGTGCCTGTACTGAGAGCCTGCTGGGGTTGCAGATCCCCCAGGCCTCCTGCACATGGCATTCTGTCCTAGAAACATGCTGCTATAGTCAGTCTAAAGGAGCGACGCTGCTAACGGAGCTCTGACAGCTATTTTAGGAAGGCTGCTTTAGTTCTGGGACACCGTGGGTGATTTTAGATGTTCAACACTTTGATCTAGGGATGGTGAAGTATGGCAGATTTTACTGACTGTTACTCAGATGTTGAGTAACTGAGTAACTGACGAGACAGCTGGTCTATAAATAGAGAGCCTACAAGAAGAATTCTTTAAACAGTCAGCCTCTGTACAGCCTATGTGACGAATGGTGAATTAATTTAAGTCGGGGGTATGAAGTGGTAATATACAAACTGTCAATCCATCATTTAACTTAAGTTTTTAATAAACAAGTAGTGACTTAGTTGCTGACACATACAGTTATTTAATCATTCCCATCTCTACTTGTATCCATAAAGCTTCCACCAGCTGCACTTTGTCAAAGCAGATGATTACTTTTGTCAAGGAATTAAATTGTGTAACAGTATATTTCTCTACTGTAGAAAATACAGTATATCATGTATGGTATATGATTAGACATAGACATACTTTATCTATGTATGTTAATAGGGATTAATTGATATTGCAGAATACTTGGCAATATTTCACATCAGAGTGAAATGTTTACCTTTACCATCATACTGTAGCTTTTTTAAAATCTCAGCGACAGTGAACGTCAGTCATCTGCTGATCTTCTGGGTATCTGCAGTAATCCCAGTTAATGTCAGCAAATGTTTAATTTTCACTGAGTTGTGGGAGTAGGCTATGTATGGTTCAAATGTAAATGTTATAAAGTGAAATGTGCATTTAGTTCTAAATGTGGTGTGAAATGAAATGTATGTCTGCTTTGCTCACCTCTGACCCGACACATGTGACCCCAACTCAGGTTCACACAGGGCTTCATGGTGGCAATTTCTGAGTTACCATAATACAAAAACAGCTATTATCTGTCACCACCAAATTTCCTTTTAATCGGCTTGTTCTTCTGGTCCCCATGTTACATCCAACCACACATGTGAGGCATCTTGCTAAAGCAATTGAAGGTTGCTTTCATGTTTTTCAGAAGTTGTCAACTCACAGCTGTCACATTTGTCAGCAGTTTTAGCTCAAACAAATGCAGATGCCTTTGATTTTGGTTTAATCATCATTTTATGGCCTAGTTATGATATCTCATTTTGGTTTGTCCAACCCTTTTTACATATATATCTGTGACTATTTTAGTAGATATTGCCAGATTTAGGACTACATAAATTGTTTTAATTGTCTTTGAATGTAAATTAGGGACAGACCTCAGGCTAAACTGAGCCAGAGTTTAAATAGTTAAAAAGGGCAGTGGATCAAAACAGCTTGACTGATTAATTATACATTTGTGGTTTTGATCTCTAGAGGCTACTACAGCCACCGCTGTGGCACATGACTGTGGCTCCACCTTGTGTTCAGCTGGTTGTTTGCACCCATGTCTGGGTAGCCCTCAGGTTAATTTACAACTGAAAATTGTTTTTTAAAAGTGCTATACAACGATAATTATTATACTGTTAGAGCAGTATCACCATCACTTGTTTTCAACAATTTCAGTTTGAATTGGAAAGCCTGTTATATACATACAAATTCTAACTAAAGGTGCCTCCTCTTTTTTTGTTAAGCACTAAAGTAAAAAAGCATAAACATCTCGTATTAGTTTTGGTTCGAAATTCTCTTTTATCTTTTATAATGGCTGAACACAACATGAATATTTTACCATGAGAAGTACATAGTTGTGTATTGTTCAAATGACACAAACTATAATCCTAAACTTGACATAATTGTTTTGTTGTAAATAATCTTTAAAGATATCTAACAATATCCCTTATCATAACATTTTGTTTGTTTTTACTTGAAACAACAACAAAGTTTGGCCTGATCAGCCTTCTTTAAAGTTTGAAGCTATTTGCATGTGTTTCTTGTATAGAAACAGAATAATCTTGTGAGAACTAATTTAGATTGATTGAAGGTTTTACAAAACATACTTGTGAGAACAGAAATGTCCTTATCACATTGAATCCGACAAGTTGTTTCAAAATTTAGACTGATGTTTTAAGTTTGACTTAAAAGACTAGCTATGGCACTCCAAGCCACTGGGTCAGTTTCACTTCTGGCTAATTAGGATTCAGCAAGTGGAGACGGTGACTCATTTCCTGTATTGACAGGAGTGGGATCCCGGGCTTTGATGTATTTACTTCTCATGCTCGGTTTAAGTCCTGATGGCAGATTTCATGGAGAACTTGGATTTTTAGTCAGATCTGGGCCTTGAACATCTGAAAATCCAGTTTTCTGTTTATGGTGTTACTAAATATGTCGTCTTTGTACACTGAGCTACTGTCAATATTTACCAACTAATTTTTTGAAGATTTTTTTGTATGTTATCACTAAGCTGCAAAAACCTCACCCCAGTACTATCCTTTTTTATGGACCTGACCACTTTTGTTGTCCCTACTTGTGGAGAAAGCAGTTTATATGCTTGTGGTCAAACTTAACAACACCTTAAAAATAGGCACATTTTCAAAATTTCTGAAAAAATCCAGACATTTGAAGATGGAAGGTTTTTGCAGGGCGCTGCAGCTTTGTGTGCAACAGCTTTAAAGTATGTAAATGTTTAATTGTTGTGACTAACAATTTTCAGCTGCTAACAAACACATTTGTAATGTACAGTGAGCTCCGTATGTGACCTGGCAGGGATGTCTTTAAGTTTTTAAGTCCACTTTCTCAGTACCGCAGTAAAGGATGTCATGAAGTATTAAAATGAACTGACCAGTTTGTAGTATGTGTATATATATATATATATATATATATATATATATATATATAAATTGCATATATGCGCCACTTTGCATACAAATGATGAAAGATTTCATAGCCACATTATCAAAATTATTTGATTGTATACATGTATGAGGCTCACTGTATGAATGCCAGTAACCCAACACTTCTAACATACACACCTCTTTAACATGCAATATATGTGTTTGTTTTGCATTCACTCACATACTGTAGTATGTTGGTGCTACTGCACTGTCAATACTACATCATATTGTTTTTGGTTTATAACTGGTGTCACGTGTGGCACATTGTGTGTTCAACCAGTGCACAACCTGTTGAACCATGTTGAGTTGATACGGCTGCATTGTCCTACACTTTCTGTGTTCAAAAACATCTTTCAGCGCTCAGTGAAAAGATGTTGGTGTTTTTACAATCTCTGCCTTGGGTTATTGAGGGGACATATGGGGGATTAAATATCTCTGCCCTCCCTGCTAAATACTTATTTCCACAAGTTCGTACCTATTCCACTATTCTTCCCCTATTTTATATTTAATTACTGTATATCTATTTTTCTCTCTTTCTAGCCTCATATCTATTCTATGTCGATACAATAAAACATTTTGACATGTATAGTCTATGTCTTTTTGGGAGGAATGTATCACTCAGCTTCTGTAAATTTTAAGATAGATGCCAATAACAAGTAAACCCAAGTACTTAAAATGACAAAAATCCTATCATCATGAATTGCATGCCTCTCTAAATTTAGACTAAAGAGAATGCATTGGTGAACTTCCCGTATCTTTTTGGCAGAAATGTGATTTTTATTTGAGGGGGGAGGGGGGTGGGTATTAAGATGAGAATGAGAAAGGCAAAGATTCTAAACCATCGTGTCCCTGTGTTGTCCTAACGTTGTATCATTTTGACTTATAGGGTATCTTTGTTACTAGGGTACAGCATGACGGGCCTGCCGCCTCTGCCCTGCAGCCCGGGGACAAGATACTGCAGGTAACATCCTCTAAGTCATCATTAAATGGGCCAGAAACAGCCACATGCCCTGCCCTCTCTCCCTCCCTAACCTTTCCCTTATTTGGTAAATTGCGAGGCATTGCATTTGGTAGGGAAAAAGAGGAAGTCATGTACACTTTCTACAGTTAGCTGGACATTTTCTTACACAGATAATTCCACAGAGACACACAAATGCTGTTTAGTGAACAGACAAACAGTGATTGAGCCAGTGATCACAAAGTAACTCATCCACTGGTATTATTTTACTAAGTGTTTATATTAGACTTGATCATTTCCCTGCCTGTACATTCTGCCTGTGTGTGTCGTGTTGGTCTCCCCCCCCCACCAACTCTCTCTCTCTCTCATTCATCATTAGCCACTGACACCCAGAAACCTTTTGGCCAAAGCTCACAGGGGGATTTGAAAGCCTAAAACAATATGACATTTCTACAGTTATTTACACTATTAAAATGAAACTAAGGACTTCATCAATTTAAGAAAGGCCTGAAGTTACTTTTAACTATGTAAAAATACAGATTCGGTTCTAACTGTGGGATTGCAGTTGCGACACAAAAGTAAAAAATTCTACTAGTTCAAGCAGAATTAATTTTAATCATGGCTACCATTTTTAACAGAGTAGTGATTTCTGGCACAACTTTATTGTGAGACCGAAGAGTTTCTGTTTGTACTTGTCATCGTAAAATACATCACAAAGAACCTTTAAATAGAATGAGGATGAAAATAATAAACAAAATAATTGCAAAAGTTTAACAACCAGTCATGCATACACATACTGTACATATCAGCCATTGGGGGCATCCGCACGTGGATTTTTTTATGACCCTGATGACTGATCCAAGCCAGAATGCTTTGGTCTCACAATTAAGTTGCTGTTTGTAATATATTTACGATATATATTGTCGATTAATTATTTTTCTAGTCAAAACAACTTTTTGAGCCAGACATGTTTTTGTGCTCAGTCTTCTAAATTATATTTATATAAAGTAACTTTGGATAAGACATGGGCCAAAACGCTGGGAACTGCACCACATTGCATTATGAAAGTAACTGAATACTGCAGTTTGGCTGAATTACAGTAGGCCTATGCTATTTTCAGATGACTAGCTTGTTTCTCTTAAATATAAGTTGTGAAAAAGCAAACATAGGTGCATCATAAGTAAACATGAGCACATTCTGATTGATGCGGAAATAATGTATTGTTACACCTCGCCGGGATTCTTTCCCAGGGCCAACAATACCTATTAAAACAACTTCCACCTTCCATGTAAATCAGTCAAAACAAATCAGAAAACAATAAACAGAACTGATTTATTTATGTATCTATTTATTTATATAATTATTTATTTATATATTTACTATATCTGTTATTTCAAAATAGTGCTAAAGTATGTCCATTTCACTGCTATAATTTACCCCCCCACCCCCTATTTCTCTCATTCCTTTCATACCCCCCCCCCCCCCCCCCCATCTTCTCTCCACAGATGTACAGTTTAGCTGGATGAACTCATCTAAAAGCCCTTTTTTGTCTTTACCCCTTCTCTCTACAGCATGACTGTGTAGCTCCTCCTCTTCTCTCTCTTTTCCCCAACAGTGATGTGTTACTGAGATAATGATGGCAGTGACCCTCCATCCTTCCACAACACACATACACACACACACACACACACACACACACACACACACACACACACACACACAAATACATATGTATGGAAATACTGCAGCACACATACCTCTATACATACATGCACACACACATGCTGTTGACTGTGCTGCGTGTTTGCCTTGCAGGCTAACGGACATAGTTTTTTACACATGGAGCACGAGACAGCCGTCTCTCTGTTGAAGAGTTTCCAGCGGATGGTGGACTTGGTAGTACTGAGAGACAGCAGCACGCGCTAAAAATAATTTTATAACAAACAAACAAACAAACACAACGCTTCTCGACTCTGCTCTTCGCCATCCCATGCCACCCCACCTGCCCTCTACTGGAGGCTTGTGGACCTGAAAAACGAGCCGCCTTTTTTACCTTTTTAGGGGAATACACAGACATTTATTTGCCTATTGCTGGACCAAAGGCAAATACTAGTGCCAAATGTACCATAGGAAACATATCGGCTCTTCTGTCCAGCGGCGGTCAGGGACCTGATCGACAACTGGATGGACCACAAGAGGACTCTATGCTTTGAGTTCCTACAGGGCTGCTGCAGTTTGGATTTTGTGGTTGGTTTGTTAATTAGTCATCTGATCAGTCAGTCTGAATAGTTTTTGTTTTTGTTGGTTAGTTAGAGTTCTGGGGTGTTTTTGCCACTGCCTCTTATTTTGCTGTCCTCTTCTGTTCTATTCTGTTTTCTGTTGTCTTGTATTGTGTTTTTCTTCTTTGTCTTTTATTTTCTGTTCCATTCTTCTCTTTCCTTCACCATCTTGTGTTTTTAGTCTTTTTTGCTGTCTTCTGTTCTTCGCTGTTCTGCAGGTATTATTGCCTCCAGTGTACAGAAATTGAAAACTTAAGACTTTCTGCCTTGTGTACATATATCGAGCTGCAGCTTTCTAGAGCTGCAGTCTCCTTGGGGCCTGGACAGACAGCTCTAAAAGTTTATGAGTAATATAAATATTGTTGATAAACCGCATTCTGAATTCTCTCCTATGAACATACAGGGATTATTTCTCCAAATGGACATTTTTCTAAAGTATACCACAGATTTCCTTCTGTAAAGAAAACACTGTTCATAGTTCATCACAGCTACTTGTTTTTTTGTTTTTTAAACTGTTGCTTGCACAGCTGTGCTGAAAAGAGCTAAAGCAATATTTCTGAGGCTCAGCCCATTGAGATTTTCAGCAGAGCCTAACTTGTCCTGCAGTGCCATCTACCAAGCAATGTTTACATACACTGCCATGCACATAAACTCACAGGCAAACACAGATATTGTATACAGTAGACGTATGTGCCCCCATACACAACACACTGTGCACTACTGCATAATGAAGCCCTGTCTATATTCTAGCCTCATTTTTAGAATTCAACTGCTATCATAAAACCAGTCACACTCACACACACACACACACACACACACACACACACACACACACACACTGTAACATTATTCATAACTTCTGTGCCAATATTTTGAGGTCCTGTTTTCTAGTATTGTTACAGCAATGTTGCATCCTTTTTAGCTGTTTGAGTTGTATGTCAAAGTCACAGCATGCTTTCATATCATTGGTCACTGAACCAGCCATTTTATGTTGTCTTCTAGACTTCTCTACACTGTAGACGACTCTAGATGTAAAATATCACTGAGTTTCAGTGAGACTGATGTTCTATAATTGGTGCCATATAGACCCTCTGCCCCTCTCTGGTTGCATTTACACAGGCCCAAAGCATCAGAACTTTACCTCTTTGTGGCCCAGATCTGATCTGCACACAGTGGGCGCAGCGTGAAAACTGTTTCTTAACATTTGGTAACCATCACCTCTGGGGAAGTGTCCTGAACTCTGGCCTCCCTGTGGAAAGCAATGAGAGAAAAGAGAATGTCCCTACAAGAATCAGTAAGGTATAACACACGGTGTTAGTGTCTTAATGGGTAAATCTGTAGTGAATCAGAGTTTCCCTTTTTAGACAATCAGGGAAAGATCTGCTCTGCGTCACAAAGACTTTTGTCTAAACTTGAAATTTCAGTGTAACTTTTGTAACCTGAAGAGATGCTCATTGACTCTAGGTGGACAACTTAGTTGATGAATGTTAAAAATTATATGTGGATAGAGTCAGATAGTGTTTGGAATATGACATTAAGAAGAGCAGGGAAACAAAGAAAAGTAGACTCAGATGTAGAAACTGAGCGTTTTTTGGAGCCATGTCAATGTGGCTTTGGCCATGCTTCAGAAATTGTATTGGCATGACAAAAGTAACCACAGAAAAAGAGCGAAGAGGTTCATTTTCTGTCTTTGTGTAAATGCAACACATGTCTTGAAGACTTTTCATGACAGGGAGTTTTGTTCTGTTCTGTATAACATCTGATGTTTCATTCAGAGCAAAACAACATCCTTCACTGTCCTTTGCTTTTACTTGACATGACAGTGTCATCCTGTGCCCATTTTGTGTCAACTCTTTTAATAAGAGTTAGAATTTTGTTAATTCAATATAAGGGACACAAAATGACACAGTTTAGTCATGTGGTTGAGAGATCTTAACCACAGGTACTCACCTAACCCTATTTAGAGTTTTAGTTTGAATCAAAGATATTGTGATGAGAACAGAGAAAAAGGTTTGATAATATAATTATTTTTTACTACATGTTTCAGGTAATTCTTTCTAAATATATTGATATACCTTAGCTTTGCTCAAAAATTGTGATATTTTATAATAATGACACTTATAACAAAGTTATGGATGGAAGTACGCACAGTATGACTTGGAGACCTACACATGTACTATCCAAAACTGTATAAAATGTATTTCTACTGTAATTGTGAATTTGTGTTATACAAATATATATATATATATATGTATATGACTATAAAAACAGTCATTTTCTATGTGTTTAAACTACATAAGAGCTGAACAAATGGAGGACGGTGTCACTGTACATAGCTGTGAATGAAATCCAATTTAAAATGACTCATATTGATTGTGAATGTACTCATGCTTTCTGCAGTACCTACACCTACCCAACTTGAATGCTGCTTCTTCTGTTGTGTGACAAAAAGTACTTTGACCTCCGAAAAAGAGAACCGCTGTAAAGTTATAAGTTGGACAAATTTTAGTGACGATTTAACAAAACTATTTATTTCTTTATTTATTTGCACATGCAAGTTGAACTCCTTCCAGTTTTAAGTTTGAGTATTAATGCGGAGAAATGTAATTGCAGAAGTATATATAATATATATCATGTGTTTAGAATGCATTTTGCAGATGCTATCTGTACATACTATTTAAGATACAGTTTTTACAAAAAATAATATATGTATAAAATTGAAAAAATGCTGTGCAGCGATTATACTGGAGCCATTTTGGGCTTTGGGACGTACCATTTTTTCAGTATATAAGAAGTGTTTTGAATAATGTACTAAAGTCTCTATTGTACAAATAATAAAAATGTCACTATTGGTAATCTGGGTTCCTCCTGGTGCACTGAGCTCTGTGGATGGCAGGAGAGATGGATATCTCTATTTCTGCTCCTCTGTGTCTTTATTACTGTAGGAAGAGAGAACAAGGAAAAATAGGGAATTAGACAAAAGAAGAAAGGGATGAAGGAAACAAACAAGGAGAAAGGAAAAAGACATGAAAAAGAAAGGGATAAAGTTCAAGCGGGTAGCAAAAAAGAGATGAGGTAAAGAAAGGAAGCGAGGGATAAAGAAAGGAAAGAGGCGGGAGCAATGAGGATCGCCACAGCAGGTCTGTGGTAGATTTCAGTTTCCTCTGCTTCTGTGTGGATTAAACTCAGTACTCTCATCATGTCAGCAGATGCTCCTTTGTGTTCCTGTCCATTAGTCTAACAGCCTGACTCTTCTTCATCCCTCTCTATCCATCAATCTCATTTATTCTTGACACTCGTCTGAGCTGTGGATCACAGAGGGTCAGCTGAGTCATTGTTTGTCAGTATCTCAGTTTGTCAGTGTTTTTCAGAATCTCAAAGGCAAAGTTTGGTCCATTGTGGTAAGTATTATGTTATAAAAATACTACTGGATTTTGCACACAGCACATGCAGCTGAAAAAACTGATCCTTCCTGCTTTCTACCAACCTGGCTTCTCTGACCTCTGAACTTGTTGACACCTACTGTATTCTGTCTTTGATTTATTGATGACCTTTAATGGACATTAATAACAAGGAAATTAAATTATAAGTCCATTTTATGGCTTTGTAAGAAAATCCAACCCAATTTTGCTCAATGCGCGTATTCATTTACCATTCAGTATGTCTAAAAAATAGTCTTTTAGTTGTCATTTGTTTAACTTACAACTAAGAATAATTTTTGAAACAGTGTCACTTTCGGTCTTTCTTGTCTGTTTGTCTCTAAAATCCACCATCGGAACATGTTGGGTTTGATGGCGAAAATTTATGTCCAGCAGTTGAACTTATTCTCTCACATAATATTTGTTAAACTTTTCAGCACAAATCTATATGGTAAATTACTTGCAAGCATGTTACTGAGTAGTAATAACATAGCAATAATGAACAAGATAGCGGCGACGCAAGCCAGGACACGAAGCCATGTCTGTTATTTTCTAGCTTCGTAAAGGATCTGCATAGCCTACTTCTTCTACCGTTTACCACTCATTAACTGCATTATTTAGCCTACCACTAAAGTGTGGTTTACTGGATTCATAACTGGATTGTAAATGATAGGTATAATTGACTAAATGTTCTTCCCCTTGTCTGTCTTGTACCATTCCCCACTGTTCTCCTGGCATCAGTGCCCTAGAACAATTCTGCTTACTGTGATACAGGCCGACAATTAACAATAGAGGGTAATAGTACACACACTAACACACGCATTGACAAAAGCAGAATGATGCCCCTTTGTTCCCTTTCCTCTTTACTCTCTCATTTACACACTGGTTTGGACAAAATGATAGGCCTACGTCTGTGTGCTGACTGACCAACCCACTTACACAGTCATGCATACATTTCTCCCCACCCTAACTCATATTATGCTGGCATCAGTTTGTGTGTGTTATACAGAGCAAGAGTTTTTTTGCGCCCATCAAAGTTGTCAATAAGCTCTTGTGACCTGATCAATAACAACACCAGAGACTGAGTCCATGACCTGCATTCAGCTGCTGCCTGCATGTGTTTAGTGAGTTGAGTGAGTGAGTGAGTGAGTGAGTGAGTGAGTGAGTGAGTGTGTGTGTGTGTGTGTGTGTGTGTGGGTGTGTGTGTCTGCAGATGCAGTGTCCCAACAGTCGCTCCACTGTCTCCAGACAGACATAGACATACAGTATATTGTGTCCAACATGCGGGACATCATATGTGTCCTGCAGCAACTTCGGATTTCTAATTTTGCCTTGCTGTCTTTTTAGTCTGACAACTGTCAGCATCTCCACTCTCAAGGTTATGATTGTTGACCTTATTACTGAGTTAATGCATCATAGAATGTGAAATAGACTGGTGTCAGTGAGACAAAGAATATAAAAGGTACACTCCCACAATTATGGAAATTAACTTGTTTGCTTTCCAGAGCATGAAGAGAAGATCGGTATAATTCCTTTTCTGTTTGTCCAGTACACAGATAGGTACGGGATGTATAAGCCTAGCTTAGCACATGAAAGCAGGCGAAACAGTTAACCTAACTCCATCAAAAGTGGAACAGCAAAGTACAAAGGTGTCTTATTTAGCCTGCTCATTGAATTTAACAAAACCCAGATGAAGCCTGGGTTTAGTGGTGACTGTTTTGGAGTTGTTAAAAGGCATATTCTTAATTTTTGAGCTAAGCAAGGCTGAAAGCAACATGAACCTTTGATTTGATATTCATCTCCTCATCTGACAATGGGTAAATAGGTGGTATTTCAAGATGTTAGACTCTTACTTTAAAGGCATACTCCAGTTTTTATGGATGATTGGCCTATTGGTCAGATAACTTTTAGCTAGATGATGGAAATATATACACCAAAGTAGCCTATTCGCTTTTTATTCCCCATCTGACAATTAGCTTGCGTAACCTAAACCACTAAAGTGATAATAGGCAAACAAAACATTTGGCAAACTTTTTTTATTTCACTAATTTGTGATTCTGTTTATGATCTCAGATAAACTTTATAAGATAAATATTAGCAATGATGTGGTTAAATGTAGTTCTGAAACTATTTTGAGAATGAACTGGCACTCGCAGTATAGCCTATTGGAAACTCAAGAAGCTGTTAGTAAGACACAGTATCATCAAATTTAAAGTTAACTTCCCCAATCTCCCATTCAAGTCTTATTCGCATATAAAATATCACGCCTTCAATCACCAAAACATGTGGACAAGTGCTAGCAAATGCTATATATAGCAGATGCTACTGCATTCTTAAAGAAGTAACTTAGATTCAAAGTTTGGTGGTAGGCTAAATATAGAGAATTCTTCAAACACTGACAGTAATGTTACTATATTATGTGACATAAGTGTTTTTAGACCACTAAAGTGCATGAAGACCAACTCCATTAGCTAAATTACCAAATTTATGTTAGCAGACAACTGCCTGCTACACTGACCAAAAACAGCAACATTTACAGTTATCTTTCTGGCCACCCGTTGAATGTGAGTCCAGTATTTACTGGATTATTAATCCTAATTTGGTCCAACCAACTCTCTCTTTATTGTTTAACATTCTGTCACGCAGTTCTGGTTTGTGGAGATAGAGTTAGCTTACTGTTAGCTTGTGTTAGCTCCTGTGCTGGGAGCAGCTTCCCATGTTACCAACTGGGAATCAACAATTTTATATTTAAATTGATAAAATACTAAAAATAAAAACTTTTATCTAACCAATCTTTAATGCGTTAGATGCTTAAGTACTACTTGATTTTCTGCTGTGCCACACATAAACTCATCTAGGATTTGTTTTCATTTTGCATTGTTTTGGGTAAACTTGGCCCTGGTAATGTTAGTTGACATGGATCTAGGCTGAGAGATCAACACACCTGGGATAGAGAATCTTTAATCTACTCAACACAATTTAACTATTTACCATGACCGCCAAATTCACAGGCTTGCCTGGACAGCCCGTGGGATTACACCTGTGACATTTCAACTATATCCCTCATACACCTTGCATTTTAGATTGTGTTGTGTTTTGTGTGTGAGCATAGGGGTACCATAATATATATCAACCCTACACACCCAGCATTTGCTATAAATTTGACCAGACTTTTTGTTTTATATCTGTACAGTTAAATATCTAATTTAATCAACAAGTATGACACTGGGGGCTGTATGAGAGGTTTTAGATCTAAAACTGTCTAATCAGTATCTGTAAACCCAAATCTATACTCAGAGTTGAGTGGATTAGATGTTAGATGTTCTTTTATTCACTGCACACAATATAGCTGTTTAAAACATGACAATACCACCAACATTCACAAGCTGCTTATGAAGAGCCTCTCAAACCTGCTTTAATAGTGCTTTGAGGCCAGTGCATGAATGTGTGTGTCTTTTAGGGACTTATAGGTAGGTGTGTGTGTGTGTGTGTGTGTGTGTGCGTGCGTGCGTGTGTGCTTGCGTGCGTATTTCTGTGTTCTTCCCACAGGACCGCCTAAGAACCGGTTGGACAGCGTTTTGAGTCAAGTCACCTCAATGAAGAAATGGAGAACTAGTTTTACAAAAGCGAGACAGAGGGAGAGTGAAAGAGACGACGAGTGAAAAAAACAAAACAAGCGACATCTCCGGGTACCAAGTCCACGCGGCGCCTGTCAGCGTTTGATGTCAACGTTTGACAGTTTCTCTTTTCTCTGCCGCTTTGACGGTTTTCCCGGACTTTCAAACACTCCGTAAAGTTTTTCTTTTGATGAAAAGACAAGTTGGTGTAGACTCTGGTGTCAGGTCGGTGTCCCAGTTTAGAGGCAGGCTGTCCCGGGACAGGCGAACACATCTGTAATAACAGATAACACTGTGACAGCGACGCAGACCGACACAAGCCCGGGGGGAGGAGGACTGTGCGACTCACCATGCCTGTGCGACAGAAAGGTAAATATAATGTTTGATAATTCTTTGGCTTCATTTTCATCTCTGTTCTTTAAAATTTGTTTTGTTATAGAAAATATATCAAGTGCAACTGTTCTAACCACTCTAAAAGGTTGCGTTGATGTTGTTGGTTATAGGTCAACGAACCTCTCTTTAGCGTTAAGGACAACGCTACAGCACGAAACTTCTCTACAACATCCGTAATGTAACGCTGAATTGTTAAGTGGTCGACACATAGGCCTACACCTTATAGATCATAATTTAAGAACCTTTACTAATTATTCACGAATTGTGGTTAATACGGCACGCGTTATCTACCTGACAGCATTTAATTTCATTTTTTAAATCTGCTTTAGTTTACCTATAATCTATTAGCTGGTAGCATTATGCACTAAAACGCACAAAGTTTAGATGGAGAGAATTCAGCTCAATATTTTCCCGACTCTGCCTTATGTTAATTGCATGCTGCTCTATTAATCTGTGTGAATGTGCACATATTTAATAGGCTTATCTGAAAACTTCTGCTTGATATATTGCTTGATATATTATTGGGCTATAGATACGTAAATAATCAATAAATAAGAAATAATTTTGAATGTCGTCTGGCTTGACATCTTCACTGCAAGAAGCCGCAGTGCTTCCGGTTTAATCAGATGTTAAGATTGCCAAGGAGCCTGGAATGCCGTCTGCAGCCTTTCTTTACACCATAAACTATATTGCCCACATGCCCTTCCGCATGAGAGTTACACAAAGCCATGGTAATAAAATGTTAGTAGTTACCATTTCAGAATGCAATAACGTGAAATAAATATGCTGAATTTTCAGAATTTACCACATAACCATTATAATTAAGACAAGTTAAAAATATCACTCAAAACTCCTGTTTTTATTTTTAATGTAATATATCATAGTGATTTTACCTCAGGAGCTGAGAGTACATGTGCACCTCAATTCACCTTTCTAAAGCTAACAGTTGTTACATCCATGTACAGTACTGAAAGAACACCTTACTTTAATTTAATGTGCAATTCTGCATTGATGTTGAAAACTGAAAACAGGGAGGCAGAAAGGGAAAGAAAACATTCTATGATATTTTTAAGTAGATGGGGTATTTTAAAGGCCTATTGACAGACTAACACCTGTGTCACACTCACTGTGTGGAGCCAGGTGTCTTTTATTAACTTCACTCTGATGAAGACCCTGTGAGGTCTAAACCAGTTCGAGTTTTTTACCATAGTAATCCTCAATTAAGTAGAGGCTTTTAATGTACAGCACATAATCTCCTTGCTCTACTTAAGAGTGCCTGGGGAATTTTGTCTTTCCTTTTCTGTCATTACTTATGGGGTCAAAAGGTTTTTGTTATTTACATGTGTATTTTGTATTTAGATGCTCAGCGAGCCCTGGAGCTTCTCCAGCAGTACCGGGTCAAACTTGACCAGAGACAGCAGAATCAGTGCCTGACCAAACAAGGCCCTGTGGAGGAAGACCACCAGCTCCAGCAGTCTCTGGACAGAGTCATCAATGTTTTCCAAAGTCAGCTCTTTAGTGCTCTGCTTGGTAAGGATATCTGTTTGTTCATATACCAGTGACCCACTGTTCTTCTATACATCCATTTAGATACTTACCATTACGACAAGTTCACTTTGAAGGCTTGGTTAGCTTTTATCTCTTGACAACTCCGTTGATGCTTGGATTTGACATCTGTAGGAGATGAAATATCTCTTTGAGTGACTTGTTGATTGTGTTGCTCACAGTGTAGCTGGGATAGCTTGGATACTGTTCATTGAAAGAGGTTTTTGTTAGCACTATTTCAAATGTAATATTGAATTACATTATCTTAAACCTGGGCAAATAAAATAGAAATTGTCTGCATGGCTAGATGCCACTGTTGTGATTTGGTTGAACTGATCAGACAACAACAGCACACATTAACGACATACAATGACAAACAACAGCGCACTCTCATGCCAGTTCAGCAAGGCCTTTTATTTAAGGCGACATGGCTGACTGGATTAGGCTTTTCCCAAAGCAAGCCCTCCTGCATCTCAGTGCTCTGTACCTGGGCCCAGATGGCAGTAGGGTAAGATGGTGATTGAGTGGGTGTATGATGTCCTGTGTTATTGAGCTTGCAATGCGTGCAATGGCCTTAATATTTAGTTCTGCTAGGTTGGGTATGGGGAGACCAGTTATCCTAGCAGCGGTTTTGGTTATTAGCTTGGTTTTTGTGCTGGTCTTCAAATTAACTTCATAAACTCAGTGTGCTACTCTGCAGCCAGGTTTGTTTGCCTTGCATTTTGTTTGTTTGTTGGAACAGTGCAGTGTGTAAGTCAGGAAGCCAGGATGCTATGTGTTTTGGACTGTATATGAGGGCTTGAAGACAGGAACTTGCTTTGGTCCAAATGAAGATAAAAAGGTTTGGTTTGATCATAAGAGAAGGAGAGGAGCACATAGGATTTTTACCTATCTATGAATCTTAAATTAAGATAGGACAAGAAGTTAGGACATTTTTCTGCAGTGAGGCCCCCGAACCCACGGATGTAGGCGTGATGTCGTCTGTCACAGTAAACACAGGGCCCTTTGTAGAAAGTACGCACTAATTTAGAGAATGTGTAGCAAGTACAAATTCCTGCCAAGAGTTATCAGTCTGTGTCTAACTGGTTAGTTCTGCTTGTGGTGAACTGTTGCCTATTTGAAGGAAAACACTAGGCACATGTGTGTCTGTATGGCTATGTGCATGACGACAAACTGGTTCTTATTCTCTGTTCCCACCTGCTTTGTGCCACGCCCACACCTTTAGCTGTTACATTAACACTCCTTTCTCTGTTTTGTGTTTATGCACATTGTGTGTGTGCTGTTCACTAAACATGAGTTTCTGTTTGTGACTTTGACTTTTAATGGAGCTGTCAGTGTTATATCTGACACACACACTGAGTGTGTTTTTTTTCCCGCTTTATTGCTGAAACATAGTCATCGGAAAAGGAAGCCAGGGTTTGGATTAAAGAGCAGTGGATGATCCACCCAGCCAGATAAACTGGACCAGGCACCATGGTCTTTGACTGCAGTCAGAGGGTAACTACTCTAGCATGACACCTGTCTGGATTAAATGGGACCCATGCTGGCCAAGCAACAGGAAATTAGAGACTGTTGTGCTCACATCTTTATGTCTGATGTTCAAAACTCCAGCAAAATGAGAGACTCCATCGATGATGTTTGGTGCTCAAACGCAGCCAATGTGGATAGGCACTTTCCCAAATGTTGTTACCATATTATTATCATTATCTTATTGATGCTGTTTACATTCTTCCAGACGCAAATACAAAAAGTCCACTGCAGATTAATTTTTTGGGTGTATAGCGCTACATTCAAATATAAATTTTATTATTTGTTATATTCTGTGTGTGTAGCATGAAATGACTACAAACTTCTATTTTGTTGTACAACTTGTGTTGTATAATGATAAATAAATTAACTTTATCCTTGATCCTGGATAGATGTGACATGGATAGATGTGACTGTATGTTACTTCACTGTGTAATTTCCATCTTTGATGCCATTTTTAATGCCATTTATATATATTGTACTTAAATTCTCTGTGTCTTCACTCTTCTCCTTTTCTTTTTACACATCCTACTCCAACCGTCTGTATATTCCCTTTCCTCTTCTCATATACTGTACCTCTTATCTTCTCTTATGACCACCAAACTTATCTGAGAAATCAGCCTAAGCTCACAACCATGTCTGTGATTAAGTGTAGAATATCTAGGGGGAAGTGAAACCTCTAGATGAATCATAAAGTGACTTTGATACATTTTGTCAGTGTGGTTACTTCTTAAAAAGGGAAATGACAGTGGTATTAACATTTCCTCTTTGATGTGGGAATCCCCTAAATACAAGAGCTACAGTTCTACTGTAACCATTTTGGCAGTATGCTTGTGCTGCCACTAGAGGTCAACAACTGTGTTTGCTTTAGTTTCTCTACCAATTACCTTGCTATCGCAAAAGTAAAAGCAATCCAACTATTTTGTGACTAGCACTTGCTTGCATCTGAATGCAATGTACAATATACAGTAGATCTTAATAATTTCTACTGTATTTGGATGATGAAAACAATAATCATAATAGATTTATCATAGATACATTTCCACATTATTTTTCCATTAACTGCTTTATCAATCAATTGTTTAGTGTTAGGGTTAGGAATGTAAAAATATTAAAAGAAATGTCATCACAGTTTCCCGGAACCCAGTGTGACATTTTTAAATGTCTTGTTTTGTTTATCAAACTGTTCAAAACCCAAAGCTATTTAGTTTACAATAATATGAGACAAACAACCAGCAAATCCTCATTTTGGAGAAGCTTAAACCAGAAAATGTTTTGAGTTTTACATAGATATATGCCTGGAAAGATTAGTTGATTATCAATTTAATTGGCAGTTAATAAGATTTCAATATTTTATTCAATCGTCATCCTGAAAAGACACACATGAAGCACATTAGAATGATGATAATAGTGCCATAATTTAAAATTAGTCTAATTTCTATGTATAGATTTAAAATGGATATTACATAACCATTTCCATATGGTTAACCATATGACATGAGTAATGAAGTAAAATTTTTATTGTATTGTAAACAGAAAATATAAAATGGCTTAACTTTAGATGATGCATGGTGCAATGTTAAATTACCATAACAGCAGCGGTGCAGAAAATCACTTTAAAGTGACTACTACTAACATAAACACATTCCCCGTGTTGATAATTTTAAGATATAATGCTTGTGTGGGGACACAAAGTAAACGGGATTTGCAGTGCTGTCTTGCTGCAGCTGCTGTCTTGACAAACTGCTCTAGGATGCTTTTGTGTTCATGCTGCTTCAAGAGTTGTTGCATAGTAGTTGTACTGATGTGATAAGCCATTTCAAACTTGCAGAGCTTACAGAGTACCACATTGTTGGGTCTCGGTCTAAAAACTTTATGTGGTTGAAGGTAAATTTTTTCAGCTGCAGCTTGTTCTCTGGGGGAATTCCTGCTTAGACCAGGAACAGCACTTCATTGGGATGGGTTGTTGCATGTTCTGTGAATCGACATATTTCCGTCGCCAATTACATCGATCAGGCACCCCAGCCCTAGAAATAACCTCATTTATTAATGCTCTAAACTCTTCAGTCATTCATCATGGCTCTAATTCCTTCTCTCCTTCCAGACATTCAGGAGTACTACGAGTTGACCATCCTTTCAGACAGCAAGTGCTCTGTGGACCAGACAGAAGGTCCAGGGGACCAGACACACCATCCAGGGAACCTCCCTGCCTCTTGTAACTTGCCAACAGAGCCCTCAATTCAGCCACAGCCCTCCTCTTGTCCCCTGAGCCCCCAAGCTTCTGGAGGATCGTTTAAGCCAAAGCCTCTGACACCCAAACCCAAGTCAATCAAATCCCCTGCCCCTCCAATCCCATCTGGAACACCTACAACAAAGCCGTCTTCCCCAACTACACAGTCCATTACACGGTCACAGTCAGCCAAGGTCAAGTACCGTGCTCCTCTCCCTCCGGTCCAGCTGGGACCCTCCGAATCATTGGCATCAGAGACTCCTAAGCCGTCTTCTCCTTTTGTTGCCACATCCCCTAGAGCCACAGAGAGCAAAATAGAAACCCCCACTGACTCCATAAGAAGTGGAGTATCACTGAATGGAACAAAGGCACATCTCACTGCCACCAACCCTGATCTTTCTTCAGAAACCACCCATCCACAAAGTTGTTCTGTCTCTCCAGACCTCAACTTGGTGACTGTCTCAGCCCTCATCTCCAGCACCATCCAAGGCCTTGTGTCTCCAGCCACTCCAGACAAACTTACCCCTACAAGCAGTATTCCTAGCACTCACCCTGGTCTCAACAGAGTCACTGGCAATACTATAATCACTACAGCTCTTGAGACCAGCAAGGACCCAGGCATAGGCAAAGTCACTGCCGGCACGAGTCCAACTAGCCCCAACCAGGGAAGATTTACCTTCAGCATCCGCAGCCCTAAAGTTCCTCCAGGAGCTTTGACGAAAGGACCTCATCTGAGGTATGTCCAACAAATAAGCATACAGTTCAATTGTTAGTAGGGTAGATTAGCAAACAAGACTTTACAACTGATATATTACAGTCTTAATTGATTAATTCCAGCCAGGAAATTCATTGCAAAACTCTGAAGCAATGAGCAATTTACACCAAAGATGTGGACAAACGAAAAAAAATATTTTTTGATCAAACATTGTGCTGACAGTATCACAATCATGTTGATGCTTTGAATAAAGATAATGTGGAGAAAAAAAAACTGTGCTACGAACTTTCGTAGCCTTTTCATTCATTTGCCATTGACAAAGTTTGAGTTCCTACAGGTGGTCCTTTTCTTTATCTGGCTATGCTGCTCATGCTAACTAACCGAAATTGAGAGCACACAATCCCTGTTGTTTAAAACAACAAAACTAATTGACTGATAAACTCAGTATAGTTTCATTGAGACAAACAACCAGCAAATCCTCATTTTGGAGAAGCTTAAACCAGAAAATGTTTTGAGGTTTACATAGATATATGCCTGGAAAGATTAGTTGATTATCAATTTAATTGGCAGTTAAACTCAGTATAGGTTCATTCCCAACTCTTTTCATTTCTGTTCAGTCAGTGATAGAAATTAATAAAATATGCATTTATTTTATAAAAATGTTTTAATTGAAAACTTATGTAAACACAAAAAATGATGTTAGCTATTAAACACTTATTAACACTTTGTATAATGAAAATGTTTTTGTAGTTCAGTGTAGTAGTACAGCAGAATTACAGTTCACCTTCAGACACCCTCTCTCCTTGATCTCTGTACCTAGTCCAACCAGCCCAGGGCCACCAAAAGTCAACTCCACTAGCCCTATCCATGGTCCCGCCAGCCCCAGGCCAGCTAACAGCCTACTGACCCCCAACAAGGTAAGACAACTGTAGTTGTTTTGTATTGGTGCTGGAAGAAACGTGCAGAAAATCTCTCCACAGTTAAAAGCAGAGTCTAATATGTATCCAAAGGTGGGTGTTGGTTGAGTTGTTGAATTGTTGAGTGGCAAGTAAAAGTAGGGCTGCACGCTTCTGGAAACGAGGTGAGGTTATGTTTTCTCTCCTGAGTTTGAAAGAAACTACTATTAAATGAAAATATAGCCTCCAATATCTCCATGTGCTTGGGAGAGCTTGTCAGGTTTAGTTATGTACTGTTTAAGGCTCCCATTATTGATGTTTATATGTTCAGGTGGCAGAGATTGCTCGGCAGCAGATACATTTGTCATGATGCTGCAACATCAGCTTATCATTGCTTGTAAGAGATTATGCTGTCATGATTGTTTTTGAACTTGAAAATATTCCACTCAACAGATCAGTATGTAGGATCAGCAAAACATTTTTGTCAGAACTAGGGCTGGATTAGTATTTTTTGAATCTTCCTAACCATCACTGGCAAGGTTATCTTGATAATGGCTGTTTCTCCTGCCTGCCTGTGCTCAGCTTGTCTTGTTATTTATGGATGCAGTTTATGAAGAAAATACTGTTCACCCTGCTAATTCGAATACAAGAATCATTGTCATAAAAGATTTTTGTTGCTTCTTCTGTAACATATCACTTCCCCTAGGTGAAATTACATACATGTGTTTAGCAGTGACAACATGTCTCCTGCTGAAGCAGTAAATCAAAAGGCTGCTTGGGGCTGCAGAGAGCAGAATTAGACCTAGATGGACAGATCGTTTACGCATGCTGGCTGTTTGAACAGTGGCTTACATTGCATTACATAATATGACAAGGGGAATCAATTCAGTTCAGTAACATTTTATTCAATTTTTTGAGTCAGCAGAATGAGCTGAGAGATGAGCTCATGCAACTGGTTTTGTGTTGATCTTGCTGACATGGGAATTGAATGGTTTTGTGTGGTATAGGCTGCTTGACCCAAGTTACATTCATCTGCTGCTGATAGTCCATATGTCGGGAAATCTTTTTTATACTAAAGTTGCTTGTGAATATAGTGCTATATGTGCATCAGGCATCATTTGTACCCGCCAGCTGAATACTGCTTATGTAGGGGTTGGCGGTAACTGTGTTCCTAATTAATGAATCCAGTAACAGTTGGAAATTGGGGTGGTTCTTTTATTTTGAGATGCACAATAGTCACTTATCAGTGTAATCAACAAAAAAAGAAATTTTGTTACAAGTGTTAAGTTTGAAAGAAATGAAACACATTTGCTGTAGAAGAAATTGCTACCCAAAAATAATGCTCATTAGCACAACCCAGTGCAGACGGACTGACAACTTTCTGTTGGCAGCAGTGAGCATCAGGAGAAAACCAACAATGAGTGCAGGGCCAGTGGAGGGTGGAGCCATACAGAAGTAGAGTAGGACAGGAAAAATTTTAAATTGTGTGTATGTGTGTGTTTGTTTTATGCAGGAGATTTGGGTGTTTGGCTTCCCACCCCATTTTCCTATTTCTCTGTGCTCTGCAGGGCTTCCATGGAGTGTATAGTACAGTATGTTGTAAGGTTCCAAATCCAACATCAATTGCAGTGTTTTTGAGTATCTAGAAAAAGCCCAATATCCTAAGTGAGTGTAATCCCATCTCGGTGTGAAGCTTCAGGGTGCATATGGAGCTTCAACTTCGCCAATACCCACAATCAAAGTAGAAAGTAGAGCATCCATTGCTATACTGCTGTAACTGTTCACTCAGTCTAACCCCCCCACTCCTGCAAAACAGAGACTGACCTGATAAAACATCAGAGTGGTGTGTGTATGTGTGTGTGTAGTAATATGTATTTCAGTGTGTGCTTATGTCTGTGTATACACGTCTGTCTGTGTGAGTGTTTGCTTGTGCATCCATGTGTATGCGTTTCTGCGCCTGTCACTGCATGTTTGCCTGTCTGTTTTTTGTTTTTGAGTGTGTTGTGCATGTGTGCAGATATATATTCTGAACCATTCACTTTTTGAGGTCAAAATGTGGCTACCAGCTGCCATAAAACGAAGACAGCAGCTGGAAAACAAGAGGGCGGGTGGAGGTGCACTGGGACAGCTGCCATGTTTCCGAGTCGGCCTCTATTTTAGTGGAGAAGCCCTCTCTGGCTGCTCTGATGAAAGGACAGGTGGAGAGGACATGAGAAAGGGAGGAGAGAGAGATTCAGGGATGAAAGAAGAGGAAGAGAAGGAGGTGACAGAGACGGACAGACGACAGAAGGATGCCACCAACAGCAACTAGCGGCTGAGTGGTGGAGTGGTGGAACGGGAAAGTTGAAGCTGGAAGATGTTTCGGTGAAAGTCTGCCAGTCGGACTGGTGAGGATGGACTGCATCTGTATCCTCACTACCAAGGTGAGACACAGGAAGAGGGTTAGAGTAGAGTAGAGGAGAATGGCAGAGAAGACAAACAGATCAGGGTGTGACAGTGTACAGCCTCAGATCAAATTTAGCTAAATTGTCATGGTTTTGTGATCATTGTACCTCGCGATGGCATTCATTCATTCATTACAGCCATCACTTTAATTTTTATGTTGAAGTTGTGTGTGTATTGTGTGCTAAGCTTTTAATGTGCCAAATGTCCTCACATGATCTTTTTCATTGTAAAGACCTGCAGTCCTTTTGGGGATTCCACTTAGCAAATCCAACTGAAGCATTCCACAATAAACTACATGCTTAGTAGATGATGGGAAACTATATGCACCTAGTCAGAATTAGCCATATCAAATTGTTGACAGGTTGCTTATTACACAGATGGGGCGCTGTACTTTGTGTGAATGAACAGGCTATAAGGTGATATCTTGTGCTCTAGTGAAGCGACTCTAATGGGAATGCCAAGCTGTTGGTCTGACAACATGTGACACCCAGAGAGACAAGAAACTGGGTTGGTAGGACACACACTTCAAAAGACTAGCTATCTGACTGGCTGGCTGTCTGTGTAGATATCTGACTGATTGACTGACTGGCTGAATGGTCTCAAGGCAGGAGAGAATACTTGGCTTATGAAGGCTGCAAAATTAAACACATACATTATGCACACATGTGCATGCCTAGAAATGCATGGCCCATTTAAAAGCAGCATAAACAGTGTGAGCTGGGATAAGCTCCAGCGCCCCACGACCCTGCATAATATAAGTTTAAACAATGGATGGATGGAGAATTATATCATAAAGGTGCTTTCATTAGAACATAACTGCAAATATTATGAGGTGTAAAGGCCAGGGAATGCATGGAGCGAACTTTTTTGTACAGCGTGTCTTCTGACCTCATCTAAAGGCAAAGGTATTCAGAAATGTTCTAAATGGCCACAGTTGAAAGGAGGGTGAAAAGCCTTCTGTCATGGCATAATCGCTCAAATAAAGATAGCAGAGCACACTTTAGGACAATCTCTCCTCAAAGACAATGATGGTATTGCATTACTGTAGTTTGTACAACATGATGATACAACGTGATGGAACTAGTTATGTGACCTGAGAGAGCCTGAGAGAAAAGTTCAAATCCTGCATTCTGTACTTTGTCACCTTTACACACATAACACACATAAAGGCTGTGTAAAGTGGACATGCTTATCAGAATGTTGGGTTCTGAAAGTTACAGAAATTGTTGGACGCACTCTGCAAAATTCTGACATCAGAAAGACATGGGCGGAGGGGGTTTCTGAAACTATTTGACGGCCTTACAGACACTTAAACAAAACCAACTAAAGGATATAGTAATGTGAGTGAGAGTGAGAGGGATGCCACTGATACAGATCTTCACTGTAAATTTTGTTATTCTGTCATTAGATTTGCCTTGTGTCTTCCACTTTTCACTACATTTCACATACTTTGTTCTTCCATAATGCTTACTAGACCACACCACCTGATCCTGCACATTCAAACAACAGTTGTTTGTCCTGATTCTTGTGGTTATATTATACATAGTTAACAAAATAAAAAAACATTAAATGTGGGGTTAAATCCTATTTCAAGCTTGGTCTTGTGACATAGCTCAATTTTTGGCACTCTGATTCAGAATCAGTCTTGATGGCGCTTATTCGTGGACTTGTCTTGGTTTCTGCTTAGGTATTTATGCCACATTATCTGCCTAAAAGTCAAACGCTTCTAGGTGACTTATAGGTCACCCTCCCTCCTTATTAAGAAGCACTGTCTGCAGCCATCATGACTTTGCTTATTAGCTATTAGGAGCACAACCTTCTGTCATGCTGGCAAACACAGGGATTGTGAATTGAGACTGGACAGAGAATCAAACTCTCAGTAGCGCACAGACATACACACTCA
Source organism: Micropterus salmoides (assembly GCF_014851395.1). Classification (NCBI taxonomy): domain Eukaryota; kingdom Metazoa; phylum Chordata; class Actinopteri; order Centrarchiformes; family Centrarchidae; genus Micropterus; species Micropterus salmoides. Next base: position 6,556,308 of record NW_024040374.1, on the reverse strand, counting down.
CAAATAAGTCTGCAGTCTGTTGGCAGATAGTCTAAGAAGATTCCGTCTCACAGTCATCTGGTTAATCTCGTTTATCTCATTAAGATAATAGATAAAAAAAACAGAGGGTGTTCCCTGAGCTCAAGACCGCTAGATTACTGCTCGAGGCTGTTTCATTCTTTCTTATCCAGATTCTTCTTCCCATTACCCCCATCTGACCCTCTTTAATTCTTTTACCATTTTCATACTAGGTAAACAGAAAAATGCATAAATAAAGAGAGGTTTTAATATCCAGGCCTGAATGCACTAATTAACGGAACATCTAATAATCTAAAATATACTTTTACATTAATAGTAACAACGATTCAATGTGTTTCCAGTGCTGACATATGAACAACGATACAATTACATTCAACCTGAAAGTGCAGGCCAATCCAATAGGTTGCAAGCACCTCTAATCCAGACATAAATATCAAATCTAAATCTTGCAGCACCTTACTCATGGATGTGTTTACTAAAATCCTTCAAATAATGGATACTCAGTTTTCAAACATGTATATTCAGTAGTATCTATGCGTGTCGAGATTGTTGTCAAACATATAGTACGGTGATTTTACTTTCAATCAACATTCTCTTCTCTGTTTTTCCCATTCCTCTTTTAAAATCCACTTTTAAATCCCACCCTGGTTTTATCAGTGTGTGATAGTTGTTTGGTCTTACTGAGTGTCACTGGCTTCCGTTTTTCCAAGAGAGCAAGAGTCTCTCCTAAGAGGCTTACCTAAGGCTGCTAATAGACTTTACAGAGGTGGAGCTATTTTAGGATGGACAAAGAGGAGAAAAGAGAAAGAAAAAAATAAGAGAGAGAAACACAAAGACCGAAGCAAGGAGAGAGATCGAGTATGCAAGCAAGTGCATGAGCACGAGTTACTCGCATACCTTATTTTACTGGATTTACTGGAAACGCCATGTACATTCCACCGATCCACCGATCCATCCATCTGTGCAAATGTCCAACTGGCACTGTGGTGTAACAGTGTGGAGCTGTTACGGCTGAAATATTAATCAACGGAGAAGGCGTGAGAGGAGGGGAGGGAGAGAACTTCCTAATGCAGGTGTAGAAACATTGAGCCCAGAGCTATGTAGCTGTAGCAATGTAGGACTGCTGTCACAGGTTGGCTCAGTTTATGAGACCATCAGCGAAAAGTTAAATGTGCTCTCTGCTCTGTGAGATCCACTCCTGTTGTGAAGAACTGGACTACATTTGTAGGTCTTTGGATAGCCCTGCCTAGTAGGGCTGACACATATACTGGGCCAGCAAGAGGGATACATGTGAAGATGGACCATTACAACTCTGCATCCTCAATCAATGTAATGTATCTTCACTAACTTTGAATTGCAATTTCTTTTTTTTCATTTTTATTTGTTTTTTTTAGGTGTGGTTCCCTCAGAAGAGTCTCAGAAGAGTCTTGTATTTGTTTTTCTTTTATAATAACTATACATATGATATTTTGATTGAAGACAAATCACCTAACAAAGCAATAAAGGAGCTGTCAGGGATGCTGAGGCCAAGCATGAGGGATAGAGTCTTCTAGATATAGTCGAGAGTAGCAAGGCCAACAGAGGGCAACTGAGGTCAAATCAACGTCAGTAATGACTGGCCAGTAGACTATTATCTGTGTATTTCTGTTAGATCTGTGTTTTTCATTCACATTTAGTTTGGTTTTAAAGCAAACGAGGTGTGTGTTTACATAGTATCTGCTGTGTATGTGAACAAATGAACTTGTCCCATGATTCTTTTGTAATACACTGTGAAAACACAACCAAAACATAGTAACACACTTCAAAAACATTCTGTATTTTCTTTCTTTATTATTTGATAGTGGAATTTAAATAAGTATATTTACTTTAGTGCTGTACTTCAATACAATTTTGAGATACTTGTCCTTTACCCTGAGTATTTTCATTTTATTTTTAATTTATGTTTCTATGCCACAACATTTTAGGGGGAAATATTGCGCTTTTCACTCCACTACATTTTTGGACAGGTTTAGTTACTAATTACTTTTCAGATAACAATTTTACATAAAGAAGATAAGAATTTTAAATGCAGGACTTTTCCTTGGTTTGCAATGGTGTATTTTTACATTTTGGTATTGGTGCTGGATACTTCTTCCACCACTTGATACTAATCAGTCAAAGTAGAGGTTGGCACCTATGCATATCTGTTTCAGAGGCAAATGTGTCACATCCTTCTGAAAGACTTTAATCCGGTTCCGGATTCTTTCTTGATTCTTCAGAACTGTATCAGAGGTGCTAGGAATCACAGAGGATGGCACCCAAGAAGAGCTGAGTAATTGTGAGGAAATAGTCCAGGGCCAAAGGTTATGACTTAAACATTAATGGTAGCCTCCTGCTAATATATCATTTCCTGGTGTGGCTACCCAAATACTTCTATTCTGAACTGCACATGCTAACCACTGATGGACACTAAACTCCACTAAATTACTAAAGAACACTAACTTTACTCATTGACCACATTGGAAAACAAGTCCCACGTTTAACAAAGGGACATGAGAGAACCAGATAAAGCTAGGCACAATTAGCTCTGCTGCTTTGCTTTTAAGACTCTTAAAGAGGGGGAAATTAAACAGCTTAGAATCACCATGGCATTGTGACCCCATGGTCATTGCATGTCAGGATAATTTGAAGAACAGATCAGGGCCATTTAACATGTCAAAATGATGAGCGTGGCCATCTTGTACTGCTTTGTAGTGCTGCCAGTCGTATAAATGCAGCAATTGCAGTAGAAATACTGATTTGTTGAGACTGAGACTGTGGAAAAGATCATTTTGTCTTCAAGTGACTGTTTTTACACACAATGCATTTACATCCGTATGTAAGTATTTCACATGATGTGGCTATCACCCAACTGGTTATTTTTCATTAAATAAGTCCTTTTTTTTTAGTTTTTTAGAGTTTAGTAATTATTCATTATACAGTATTATATGAGTTTAGTAATTATTCATTAGACAGTCAATATATGTTTACAGCCATTCTATGTCTACATTCAGATCCAGAGAGACTGCAATGTATTTCTATTGTTTTATACAGTATTTCATGCATACTTTCATTATTACAGCTCATATAGACCCCTGCGGAAAATTTTAATAAGATGTTATAAGCCCACAATGTCAGCAAAAAACTTAACAACAAACAAAAGACACAAGAGGCAATGATCCGGGTCCAAGCAGATAAATGTAAACTTGATTGTTTCACTGCCACCCTGAGGTCACTTTATGCTCCTTAGTGTCATTTTCTGCTCCTGAGCGGTGAGTGGAATTTGCATTCCACCTGCCAATTTTGCGTTTTGGTATTACAGTTTTTGCTGAACGTTTTATCAGAGAAATAGAAGATGAAGAAAAATGAAATGATGGACCCCTAAAAATACAAGTAAATGTTAGATATGATTGAGATAAAATTTATATTTAGAATACATTGCCCAGGTGCTGCTGTGTCTGTGTTTAGCCACACAGTGGCACTATATGCATGACAAACACACCAACATGTTGGGTACTCAAGCTATTCGGAAGAGACTTAACACTGCACTTTGGCTATTTGTCCCTTGGAATGAAATATTATGAAATGTTCTATAAACGACAGTCCCTTAATGGTAAAAACCTCAAACTTTTCTGCTGTGCAGTTGATATTTGTAGCTATAAGGTTAAAGCCGGAGTCGGTGTGTCGTCACACAGCATTTTAGAGAGAGGAGAAGAGATACTATATATAGAGGTAAAAGCAATCATGTGGAAACTACACATACACAGCTGCTAAAAGCTGATCTTGTGACTGTATTTGAAATGTTGATGTATGGAGTCTTTTTTGATTGGTAACTTTGTGGAATGGAGAATCTGATTGGTGAGTTGTGAGTGTATGAGGTTACCACATACACATATACACAGTGTAGTTATTTCTGTGCTGGCTGACCTACTAATGTTAACATGTAGTGCATGCCTGCTAGGCTCATGATGTAGCATCCTCTGTCTCTCCCTCTGTCTCTCTTTCTTCCATTTCTCTTTCATTTCTTTCTTTAATTGTCCTTCCTTTCTGTCCCATCTTCTTTATCTCTTTCTTTCTTATATTACTTCATTCTTTCTTCCTTCCTTATTTTCTGTTTTTTAGTAGTTTGCTGTGTGATATATTCTTTACACATATATCTTTACACTCACATTATGTTTCATGAGCTACATGAGCCAAAATGCCTGTGGCTATCCCAGATGTATGAATGTATTTTTGTGTGTTTGTGTGTGTGTGTTTACATGCGTATGCACACACATCAGCAGGATCTCCATCTGTTTCTTGCCAAACACAGAGGGCTCATATAGCCGGTCTCAGAAGGGCTAGCTTAACGCACAAGCCAAGACTTTTGGAAGAGTGGCACTTGACCCAAAGCTGACTCTATGAAAACATAAACATAACTTCCCAATTTGTTCTGGAAGAAACCAATTTGAAGTTTCTATAAATCCATGAACAAAAACATGTCGGAAAAGTGTCTGAATCCAGAACATTTTCATAGTAATATGCCCCCTTTGATATTGTAATGCACCAATCAGTCTGTATGCATTTTATGAGAGCTCCTACATTTATTCCTCTAAACTCTGATGCGAAGAAATCTTAGGACCCCATTTTTTTCAGGTAGTTGGCCTCAATGTTTGAAGAGTGATATTCATGATGTGCAGTGCAAAAAACATCAAAACAAGCATAGAATGCCAAAAATGTCACCATCAAACAAGTGAACTTCAACAAATACACAAAAGAGGATCTCATGGATTACTGGTTTAAAATTGGACCAGATTAAGTAACTCAAAATTTATAATGAATCATATAGAAAACAAAGTCTACCAAAGAGACATTAAAAAATATAACAGCACACCAAATATTACTAAAAGTCTTAATGACGGTAGATGTAAAACACACTGTTCCCTCCATGAAACTCTTTTATTGTCTAAATATGTCTAACATGTCTAAATAAAAGGACAATATCTAGTAATTTGGTATACATAGATTTTAAGCTTTGCATTTTGGTTAACCAATTATCAACATCAAATATTAATTTATTATTAATGCATTACACAGAAAACACACATATTTTACATGTGTAACTTTATGTAGAAGAATGTTTTTCAAGAAGTCCCTGCTATGCTCAGAAAAACCTTTCATGTCATTGCATTATTTATACGACTTGTCTACCTGCATCAACTTCTAGACTTAATTGGCTCCTCCAGGCGTGTTATCTGTGCATCTTTTATCTCTGTACAGTTGGAAAACCTTCTAAAAATAATTTCTCATTACTGATTACCGGCTTTAAATGTAACTTGAGGCATAGTCTTGGGTTGTGGATTGAATTCTTTATCAGTAAACGTATCAAATTACCTCTATATAGTATCAGCTTGTCTCTCCCTGTCTTCCCCCTCTTTTCCATCTTTCAGCATCTTTCCCAGTGTATTTCCCGTTAGTGACCTTAAAATCACCCTCCGTTTGCTCCATTCTCTCGCTACACCCTCTGCTTTCTCGCACATTGTTTCCCTCTCTCTGTCTTCTCTCTCATGCTGTGTTGTTTGTTTTCCAGTCGAGGTGAGAAGACAGAGACAACCACAGAGAGACTACTGTGTGTGTTTGGGTCTGTGTGTGTGATGGTCCAGATGGCCCAGCCGTCAGCATCAAGAGCCTCGCTTGAAGAGTGCGCATTGACTTGTTTGACTTCCTATGTCCTTTATCCCCCATAAATCCTCTCCTCTCCTCTCCTCTCCTCCACATTGTAATGTTCACATAGATAGCATGTGGCTAAATTCACACAAAGTTAAATTGCTTCACTTTCTGTTGTGATCACAAATTTTGGCCAAATATTTAAATTAGTACCAAATATGTAATAAGTTGTGACCATCTAGATGCTAAAGTTAGTGACTTGGTGACTAGGCTCAATTCCGATTTTTATTCCCAGATCCGATTTTTTTGTTTGACAGTTCACATTATTGTTGTCCAAATGTCAGACTCTCAGTGTGAACTGTCCGCGGCCTGAAAGTGACCCGCATGCGCAGAAGAACAACATGACATCACACTGTTGTACAGAAGTAAACAAGGAGCCACAGAGGTTAGCCCAGGTTAGCTCCTACTTGCTTACCCTCCAAATTTTCAAGGGACACTCTCGTATTTCATTGTCCTCTCATGGGTCACATTTCTCACAAATTATGACAAGTGTCCACAACTTTCTGTTCTTTTCATTACGGTTTCTGGCGCTGTACAACGCAACTGCCACACAACTCACTCTCTTTCTCTCTCTCCACTATGTCCACACAGACATATCATGCACATAACTCAGAAGAAAGCTCGCGGTTCGGTGGATTTCAAGTGTAAGAAAGTGAATTTGTGAGCAGATGATAGCGAGGTAGAGGAGCCACATGTTTAATTATGGCTTTTGTGGAGGTTTTTCGTTCACAGAGGCTCCATATACAGCAGAACAGCTGCTCTAGAGTGACGTCAAAGTCACATCAATTCCGACCTGAGTGTCCAGACTCGCATTTAAAAAGATACAATCTGTATCAGATTTGGACCACATATGAAAGTGGCCCAAATCCGAACAGGGAAAGATCAGATTCCATGTGACTTGGCTTGTTCACACTGTCATAAAAAGATCAGATCTGAGTCACATATGAGATCGGATTTGGGTCACTTTGGCCTGCAGTCTGAACGTAGCCTTAGTGACTTATTTCTTTGGTAAACGCATAGTTTGGGATCTTATATATTGTAATTCCTTCTGAATGAGAGTTTAATAATGCTATTATAGCAGTGTGTAAACTATATTTTCCTTCATTTTTAAAGTAAATACAGCCGAAAACAGTACCCATTTCACTATGTCACTACTAATAATTGAATACAGAGATGATGTCCTGCCAATAACTTCCACCTAAGGCCATGTCCGGACCAAAGAAAAAAATGCAGCCCTCTCATTCATTTTAATTAGGCCAGTCCGGCGACACAGCAGGGGTGCCAGCACAGAGGGCTCCAGCAAAAAAATGCATGGTTGTCCAGCAATAAAGTTGAACCTGGCTCAACTTTTGCCGCAACATGACGTAATCCGGCAATGCGCACCAGTGGTCAATCAAATACATACAACATACTCATGGCAGATTATTTTGTAACATAAATGGTGTATTTGTATTGTGTACTTGCGATTGTTGCGGCAATAGATTAAATAATTGCTGTTATGATAACTTTACAGAGCTTTGAAATCCTGTCTCAGAGTATTCTGAAGTGTTTTGGTGCTTGATAAACCTTCAAACTCAAGGATCTGTTACTCAAACTGGAATTCCTGGATCATAGCGCTTTGAAATTTTACATTATGAATGCCTTATACCAACATTTTGGCAGACAGGGCAAATATGTGGCATCTCAGTTAGTGTGGATGGGACAACCTACTTTTAGAATGAGTAAGATATCTGCATTTTTTTGGTAAAGATTTTGTGCTGGTTTAATGGGAACATTGATAATTGTTTACAGTGTCTCTGCAACTCTGATCATGCATCCCGGTCACCTGCAGTGGATAAGACACATATCTTAGGTGTGAGAGACCCGGTTTCAATTCCCACTGTGACCCATCCAACATTGTGTCCCTGAGCAAGACACTTAACCCATCGCTGATGGCGTGCGACCTCTGACATGTATAGCAATTGTAGGTTGCTTTGGATAAAAGCGTCAGCTAAATGAATAAATGTAATGTAATTTAAATGGCTGTATGCCAACATTGTCGTCCCAGCGCAAAAACAATGCTGTGTTCAAATGTCAATTGAACAAGTCACCCCAGTAGTGGGTGTGCATGTGTGTTTTTTGGGAGATAATGGCTTGTGACTTTAGGTGATGTAACAACATTGTCTCTGCCTCACTCATTCATTCTTGATGTCTCTCTAACAGTCTCTCTCCACCAATGTTATATTTGGTCAATTCAATCTTCACTAGCCCGTATAATACTGTACCCTTACCCCCTCCTCCTCGCTCTTTGTGTGTGTGTGTGTGTGTGTGTGTGTGTGTGCGCGCGCGCTTACTGGTGTATGGCTATACAAGGCAGAGCATCACTGCAGCAGGAGAGCGAGAGGTAGGGGGACACTAGAGGGACGACACATTTTTAATCCTCCCTCCACCTCTGTGTGCAGGTCTCTCCTTCTCTTTCTCTTTCTTTCTTTCTGTTTTTCATTGATCTTACTGTTGAGAGGCGGGCCAAGAGAGACAGTGGAGCGAAGCGAGGGAGAGTGAGCAAGCCAGGGAGAGAGAAACACACACACAGATAGAGAGAAAGAAAGCAAGAGAGAGAGAGAAGGGGAGCGATAGAACGAGAGAGGCACAGACTCACACAGATAGTGAGAGAGGAGATAGAGGACTGAGACTGCTGCTGCAGAGGAGGACAAGAGAGACCACATCCATACTGACACACACATGCACATACTTACATGCACAACCACACACGCACACTATATTTCCACACACACACACACACACACACACACACACACACACACACACACACACACGCACTCACACACAAACACAAACAGACTGACCTACACACGCTGACAACAACACACTGAAAACACAAACACATGTGCTTACACATTCAGATACGCATACACTGACTCACATGCAGACAGTGACCATGTTGCTCCCTGCATCCTGACCAGCTATGAGGATTACACAGATGAAGATGATGATGAAGATGAGAGCGATGAAGAGTGAGAAAGAGAGGACGCCGGCCTGCCACAGCTGAGGACCGTAGCCAGGCGGTGGGGGGGCAGGGGGCGGTGGGCGGTGGGGGCCGGCGGAGTGGGGGATTGTGGGACGGGATGGAGCGCGGTTGATAGAACACATGCATGTGCATGTGTGCATGTGTGTGTGTATGAAGACTAGGATGCCCCCCCAGCGCGGGACCAGCTAGCTAACATTAGCCACATGTTGTGCCACTGCAAAGTAGCATGCACCAACAACACCATATCTCTGATGTTTGGATGCAAGGTAGGTAGAGGGCTGTGTGTGTGTGTGTGTGTGTTTGTGTGTGTGTGTGTGTGTGAGTGAGAGAGAGAGAGAGAGAGAGAGAGAGAGAGAGAGAGAGAGAGAGAGAAAGGGAGATGTGCAGAGGGTAGAGGTAAAGTAATGGACAGTGAGAGAGAGAAAGAGAGAGAGAGAGAGTCTGACTAAGGCAAAATGTGCTGAGAGAGAGAGAAGGAAAGAGGTAATGACTAAGCTTGTCAAGGAACTCTGGGTTGAGGTAAACTAAAGTGAGAGTTAGTAGCCGGCAGGTGAGAGAGAGAGAGGTCCAAGTTGTGTTTGTTAGGGAGGTAAAGACAGGGAGAGAGGAAAGCAAGTTTGTGTTCTGCTGTCTGTAAGCCCTGTAACAATGTTATTTGATGCTTCATTCATTTTAATTCACCACTAAAAGTTATTTCCATCTTTACAAAAATTACAGAGAGAATGTAACTTACTGTTATACATATCTTTATAGAGTTATTGAATTTATTTTTATGTTCTTGGGGAATGTGTGTTTTTTAAAGAAGTTATCACCTCTAACCCCTAACCTCAAACATGCACTTCCTGTGCTCCTCTTCAACTTTCTCCTTACAACTCGCTTGTCACATTTTGAGGTTGGTACCAGTATACATTTGTCATTCTTTAACGATTATTCAATTATCAAAATTGTTTAAGCTTATAGTTGATATATTGTTTCTATGCTATTTGACGGTGAGGATCAGTAGCCTCTGTGCTGTATTGTTCTGTTAAATATTCCCCAAGTTAAGAAAACACTTTCCATAACCTCCATTGTTTACAGTCACATAGAGAAGCCAACCATCTCAAATCGTAAATGTTGTCTAAACACAAGCTGCTTTCAAAGGAACAGCATAATATTGGTAAAAATATTATTTAAATCAGAAACTATTTGATCAAAGAATGATTTCCAAGAATTTTTTTTTTTAACTTGACAGCTTTTGGTACCAAAAAAGTATTAAGGTTTGGTATCTGGACAGCTCAGAGGATGGCTGCACAGTGGTGCAGTGGATTGAGTGACACTGTTGCAAAGAAAATCTTGGTCTCAAACTCACCAACACTTAATGTAGGAGGAGTTCGCATGTCCTTCCTGTGTTTACTCCCCCCCCCCCCCCAAGTCCAGGACAGGTAGCTCTGAATTGTACATACAGGAAGGCAGACCTTATCTTGCTGAAGTATGCTGGAATAGGCTCAAACAACCAAAACCCTTAACTGGATAAGCAGGTAGAAAATCGATGGATGGGTCTTATGTGCCCCTGTTATGTGTCTCTAATAAATACATTTCTTAAAACTTAACTAAACTAAGGTCGCTCTTCACATCTGTCTCCCTTGTAAATCCATATTCTAACAATTTGAAGCTGCCTTAAATTCATTCATTCCATTATGAATGTGAAAACTGTAGCATCTTGACAGGTCTTTGGCATCCCTGACCCATAATTAAATTAATATCACATATCCCTTATGAGTATGCCGGCTGACTAATTACATAACATCAGGCAATGTTAAGTGAATGAGCTCAGGCTGAAATATGCAGTCATCATCTTGCAAAGTACTCTGAAACTGTTGAGTGGAAAATCAACACATGAAATATTAAAGTTCCACCCAAGTGCTTAAGGAACTGTGCCTTTGATGTGGAGGAACTGTTGGTACACTGTGCTGCATCTCTGAATAGCCATTAAACACACAGCTAACCCAAAAATGACTTCATAAATGGGTCTACAAATTTGTCTAAATAGCACAGTGAAAGCTGAACATGAGCTTGAGAAATATGGTGGCAGAAAGAAAAAGTCAATATATTTGTTTTGAAAATATAGGTTTTGTTTACATGTTTAAATATGTTACATTAGGTTAGCAGTCAGACCAGTGATGTAATTTCACTGATTTGAATTAAAAGATGATGTGACATAGAGGAGGCTGTTCAAGGTCCGGTGACAAATTCATGTACAGTACTGTAAGAAAATACTGTTGGACCAATGGACTTTGTGTATTTGTGTATGTGTGTATGTGTGCAGTTAGGCCATAATTGTATGGACTTCACTTCTGTCCTATTAGATCACCTCACCATGACAGCCTGTTACGTAGAGTGAGGCCGAGAGACAACTGCGAGGCAGAGAAAGAGTCAACACGAGTGGTTGACACTGTAAGAGCACTGGTTATGTCCTCTACACGAATAGCTGGAGAGGATAACTAGTGAGTATGTCCTGAGGATAAAAAGAAGTTGCTCTACAGATGGTCATGTTGGTCACCTACCGTCATCCATTTGCAGACTTAAAACCGCCTGTTTATTATTATTATGTTTTTATTATTATCAGTGTCTTGAGTGGGAAGACAGACTAGTAATTCTCAGTGTTGAGATATAATGATGCTTAAATAAGGATGTTTTTACTATTTTAGATGAACAACCCCTTATTCAACATGTGTAACTGTCTGTTGAAACAGGGAAAAAAGGTCAGCGTTTATAACAGTTTGCTGGATTTAGTGAACATCACATTTTGTCTATATTTTACCAGTCTTCCACACAAATTGACCAGTTGGGTGTGTGAAGTACTTCTACTACTACTGAACCATACTGTATCTTGCTGACTGGTGTCATGGACAGTATGGGATGACGTGTTTGTGATGTATCTGTGGTATATACAGTCAAGTGTCTTCATAATAGTGTTTACAATGTGGCAGAATAGTTGGCGCTCAAAAATTTAACTAAACTTTACAAAAGGCTAGTAGTGATACAGCAAAATGTAGTGACATAAAAATAATTACATATACAGTACTTAAGGATTACAGTATTTCAAACATTACGTGGTATGATAATGCTGATTTGGGGACATGACTACTACTACTAAATATTGGAACAATATGCTATGCAGGAAAAACAGCATAGTATAATAAAGCAGCAATTTGGAGATGTAGTCAAAATGCACTACAATTGGCTAATGTTTGCACTTCCAGCTTGTAACTTATGTGTGGAAAGGTAAAGAATATTTGTCTTTTATTTGACCTTTGGACTAAAAAGGATCGCAGTTAATGGAAAAATTACTCTGCTGAAAATAATTAAATGAAATAATGAAAATAATACTATTTTCTTCTAGCGTATTTTGGCATCTTGTATTCAAGTAATGGCAAGACCAAAACCAGTGTTTGGATAAGTACTGGAAGTGATTAGTTAAACAATACTGAACCCCAGAGAGTGAGAGACACTGACACAGACAACATACAGTGTTTCATTTAATCACATGCAAATGTAAGATACAAGACAAGAGACAAGCATAATAAACACAAACAGTGCATAGAGGGGAGAGGGAGACATTTTACACGAGGGTGAACTACATTTATTTTACCTTGCGAGCAATGTGTCCATTGCTGAGGCTGTTTAAGTGCCTGAGAAGATAAATCAAACACACCTTAACTAGGTCAGACATTTCAACACATTCAAAATAGATGAATCTGTTCCTCCCTTTCTGCTCGGGTCTGTGTATTTTTACTGAATACTGACTGAAGCCTTGGTGAAGTCAGTTAGGTCTTCTCTTTCTCTAGCTTTAAATATTTCTGCACTTCCTTAAACATAAGTAAACCATTAGATCACAGGTTTTAGATTTATTAAAGATATTTATGTCCAAACTTTAATTTAAACATTTTAAATAACTTTCATTTCATACTTGGTTGTCTTACTTTTCAGCCATGATATGCTACTTTCACCACATCTGCTTTTAAATAATTCATTTTCTGTTTTTTTTCGGTTTATACTTCCAATCATAAGTTTTAGAAGTGTAAAGAACATTTCCATCTTTTTGTTGATCTTAGATTTTAATTCCATGTGGATTCTGTTTGTTTTTTTAACTTCAAATACCCAGTCCAAGTGTTTCTCTTTAACACTGCGCCATTCAGTTATATTATATCACCATATAGCATTAGCTATGTTCAGAAAGGCAACAAAAAAGGGGATCAAAACATGCACTGGATATTTACTATCAGAGACTTGTGGGGTGCACATTGAGTCCACTACTGGTTGAGTGACTTAGTTATTGGCTGACTTTATATTATTAACCAATTTGTTACTGTCACTTTTTCATTGTTGCTAAATTAATCTGGTCATCAGCTGTTCTTGTTTTGTCAGTAAGTACTTTTGTACTTCATGCCAATAAAGCATGAGAGAGCGTGATGTGAGAGATAGAAAGAATGAAAAGACATAGAGAAAGGGAGAGAGAGAGAGAGATGAAGGCACGTGTGTGTGTGTGAGAAGTCCCTTACGGCAGAGGATCCCCTGCTCTTTCATATCTCACCAAGCGTGACTAACGCCTGGCTTTACTCTGACACACACACACACGCAGATACAAACTAACACATAGACATGGACTAGGATGCTGAATGTGCTACCAATATAGTCACGTTTCTCTGGCTACGCAAGCCTGGCTGACACACTAACACATGACAGCAACAGTGTGCACACGTGTGAGTCTCTGTGTGTGTTTGTGTGTGTGTATGTGTGTGAGAGAGAGAGAGAGTGTTCAGCAGGCTATCTGCAGGCACAGTCCTGATTAGGAGCTCTCGGGTCTTGCTAGTCGAGCAAGCAGAAACGCACACACACACATACACAGACACACTGTGAGGTAGAAACAGACATATTTGGTGTCTCTGTCCAGTCATGCGTTAATTTATTCAGAAGTGCTCTTGTGCCATGTGAAAATCAAACGCCAAATATAGGATTATGGCTGACTGTGTGTGTGTGTGTGTGTGTGTGTGTGTGTGTGTGTGTGTTCCTGTGCATGCATGTGAGTGCAGAGGGCAGTAGCAGCAGTGTTTTGACAACAGTGTGAGCCAAGGTCTCTTCAGGGTCTTAGTGCCTGGCTGTTCAATTGCTGCTTTTAAGATTTTTTTGAGGCATTTTGGACTAATTAGCGAGTCGACAGTGAATGAGAGGATCAGAGCGGGACGTGGAGAGGAAATGAAATTTGCTGAAGGTCATGAGATGGGTTCAGATCAGTTCATTTTGTTAGAGCAGTGTTTACTCCCAATCAGTCTAAATGAGGTTAAAGTATGCAGCAGGGGGAGAGCGCACATAGCCATGTCTATTTGGATTTGCAGGAATTAGCTGATACTATTCTGCACAGAAGTGCTCTCCTGTGCAAAGCAGCCTCCCACTCCCCGCCTCAAAACACAATTTCTAGAATAGATTTAGCATTTAGTCGTTGACCAAGATGACACTCGGCTGCACTGTAGGGTCAAATGCAGTGCTTTAATGTTTCCCTGATCTTGCTCTGATAAGTCACTAGGCTTGCTATCAGTAGTTAAATCATGAGTTTGAAAACATCATGGATTGATCACACATCTTGAATCAACGGGTGTAAAGTCTTTTGAATCAATGATACTTCAGATTTGTTACTAAATAACTCACAAGAGAAATACCAATAACAGTGTTTTTTTTAAACATCTAAATTCTCTCTTGGGAAACAAGTTTAATTAAGACTGTGGCTATGTAGTTACTGATTTAGAGACACAGGGGGGAGCTGTATAATAAGTCACACAGGCACACTTGTTTTTGTAGTTCATTAGGACATTGATTGATTTATATTCATTCCCTGGGAGGTTGTGCTAACCATAACCAGTACCGCTACATGCATAATAATTCCTAACCCCAATCTAATTCTAACTTATTTACCTTAAACTAAAAAGGTTAACCTTACACTGAGTTGTTTCAAGCTGTAAAAAGTACATGTATCTCTTCTTTCCCCTCATGTACATAATCATACAATAAAGTAATATGACTGACTTCCTGATTCACCTGATCAGTATGTGAGAAAGTAATGATGTAATTGTTGCTTATTGCAAAATGTAATGAAAATGTCCTTGTAAAACCTGACATTGCAATAGTTTTTTTGATACTAAACCAACTAGAAACTATTACATCACAGGAGCTGCAACATAAAGATTAAATTATACAGCAACATATTGTATAATGTGTCAGGCGTTTTTAGATTCATAGACACTGACTACGGAAAAACTAAAGAAATGCAGAAAAAGGCACCTGATGCAACTGATTACATATAATGTGAAAGGTGCAAAAAATAAAACAAATAGAAATGTACAAAAAAAGAAAGCACTTTTGTCAAAGAGATGATTTCCCTTTATGACGCTTAGTTTTCCTCATGTATTTTGTGTGCCATTTCCTTTCTGTTTGACATTGCTAAAAATTGCTACAGCACTTGTTTTGACATCTCTAGGCTTGTATACTTAATGATGTAAATTACTCTCAACTGGTGTATCTCTCCATATAAGTGTTAAGCTTTGGTAGAATGAGGTTGACGTGCAATTAGCAACCAAATAGTCTTATCATGCGAGTGCTGCAAATCCTTAAAATGAGCTTTTTAAAATGTACGTTTACACTTTCATTTGGAGTTAAGTGTCCCTTTAACCTTGGGTTAAAATCGAGCTGTGAGTCCAATACCTGAAATATACTGAATAAGTAACTAGATTCTACTTAGATTGGTAGTTTTGTGGCTGCATTATATTAGCTGTGTGTCTTGAAATTACACTTTTATCTTGGTGCTGATATGATCAGAGAATCAACAATCCCATTTGTCTCGAAGCTTTAAAAATCCTCTTCAAATTCATCTGCTTCTCTTTATCAGTATCCCCTCTTCTGATTGGAACACATTTAAAAGGAAACATTAATGAGGGATTAGAGGATTTTACCTGCATCAGTGTACTTGCTGGAAGGAGTGAGTGAACCGAGAGGGGCCGTCCTCTCAGCTGCTCAGCTGGCTAAGTTGCACACCATGTAACCACAATGTCGCAGATTAAAAACTAGCTTAAGAAGACCCTCCCTCCTCAGCTTCACAAACTCTCTCCACTGTACTCTGTCCAGTAAAGCAGAAAAAAAACATAAAATCATTCTTTCACAAAGATGAAGAGAAGCAAGGGGTGAGTGCGTGAGAATGGGGAATGAGACGAGGGAGAGGAAATAGTGAGACTTACTGTAGTGCGAGTCTAAGATGTGGAAAGGAAAGCGACATGATGAAGGTATAGAAAGATGAGGAGGCAAGAAAGACGCACCAATTCCCTGAGGCAGGCTTGTCTCCCGCTCACTGTCCTCATTCAGCTTTGTGTCTCATTTTGCCTAAAAACTTCTGTTTCAAGTCTAGTGCGTGCGTGCGTGCGTGCGTGCGTGCGTGCGTGCGTGCGTGCGTGCGTGCGTGCGTGCGTGCTTGTGTGTGTGCATTCACATACGTACAATACAGGAAGCTCAGGAAACAATTACTACCATGCTGAGTGTACACCTGGACTGCCCCATGCACTTACACACAAAAACTGACCTATAAAAACAACTCATTACACACATGCATGTGTGTACTCACACTCATACATGAACATACACACTCTGCTATGCTCTTTTATGGTGGTTAAACAGCTTGACTAAATCTTTTCTACTTCTGAACTAACCACTGACTTTTTCTGACTTTTTTTCCCTCTGCTTCCTATACCTCGTCTTCCCAACCACCTCTGTCCTCTTTGTCCGTGCCACTCCCTCTGTCTGGTTTCTTTCTTGGTCTGCCTTCCTCTTGTTTACCATCTGGTTTCCTCCCCTTTCCTTCTCCTCCTTTTTCACTATAGAAGTATCGGTATCAAGAAGAGGAAGGGGCGTCACCAGGTGCCCCAAAACTTCACCAACACCCCTGCCATCAGCACCCGATGGGAGTAGCCAGAGAGCTAAGAGACGGAGGGACCCTGGGGAGGGAGGGCAGGGAGGAGAGAGAGGGGGGGACCTGGAGGAGAGAGGGAGGGGGAGCCGGGACCATGGAAAGAGAAAGGGAACGATCACTTGGGAGGGACGGATCTCTCAGCCGCCGCGGTGACCTGCGGGGTGCGGAGCTGGTTCAGGTGGCGGAGCGGCAGTTATCTCAGATTCAACACGTTCACGGATACGTTACTCACACACACATCACGCCTGCACAGGTAACTGTATACATCAGTATGCCAGACACACACACGGCTTGCATATTGTTCTGACATTGTCAATCTGTTCCGCATTACATCTGCTAGGTAAAACTGTCTACGTGTCTGTCTCTGTTTTAGAAACACACACACAGCTCAAGGCTTACATTGTGATCACCCAAGAGATTACCGGCCTGTCTGTCAATCATTACGTCTAAAAAACTCTTGTGACAAATGATGTATATTTTAAGTTTTTTTTATCACACGTAAATGTTTATGTTCAACAGCCCAGTTTTCCTGCTGTGTTTTACAATATCTTAATATTGTAAACAACCTTTTACCAGCAGAAGAATATAACAACTTCATTTTTGGTCTAGTGTTAATCTCTGTCACTCAATTTGGGAGTGAGGGTATGTTCCAATCCCAACCCTTTTTACATTAATACTAATTTGTTTTGCCCATTGCGAGGGAAATGTGATGTTGCCTGGATTATGTTGGGGGGAACAGACAAGGTGCAGGACTTTGCTACAAGACACTTCTCATCCCGTGTGTCATTATGTTTAGGCAAACAAAAGCAATTTGGTTAAGTTAAGGGAAATATTGTGGTTGTGGTTATATATTAATAAGGTAAACTTGCTATTTCTTGTGCTTGTGCGTCACTGTTAACTATGGATATATTTAAGACAAGACCAATACCATAATCTTTCCCTAACTTTACTAAAGTGCTGAACAAAACCATGAAATAGTCTGCTCTAAAAAAAATTATGCTTTATTTGCTATGAGCAGATATTTTATTGCAGGAGTAGAAAATGTAGGAAAACAAATGAAATTCATTAAGACTGAACATTTTACTGATGCTTACAGTATGAATAGTTTGCAATTTGGCAGGTACGTTCATTAACAATGGTTAATGTGTTGATAAAAATGTAATTTGGGCAGCATTACATTTCCTTAAAAATGTATGTGTTGCAAATACTAGTAGTGTATAATCATAATTTCTAGGAGACAGGGTTGCCAATCGTTTGTTTACATTTTTTTATTGTAGGGATACTCTTTTGTTTGTAGTATGATCATGAACTTCCCTTTAAATTGAACGACTATACAATTCTTTGTGAAACTTTTAAGTTTGAAACCTGTTTTGAACGCCACTGGATAAATTGCAAAATTATAATGCAGTCAAGCTTAAATTAAGCCTCTTTGTCATAGTCCCTGAAAAGATGAGATGTTAGAGATAAGAGTTTGTGTCAGCTGCAGTGATATGCTTAATGTCTATTGTGAAGTAATTTATTCAGATGCTATCAGGTCTAATATCAGGCCTAATGTCATCAACTTTCGTTTTTGAAGCAAGTGCTTCATGTGGTTTTGGTCAAGGTGGCAGCGGCGCCTCCTTTTTAAGTTCAAGTGCAGTCAGAAGCAGAGGGACCAGTTTCAATATGGCTGCAGAATTAGTTTTTTTTAAAGTACTTAGAAGTCAAGGATACTGGCCTAAATTTTCCTCCATGCACAGAGCCTTTCTTTGTACCAGGAGAATACTTTTGCGGAACTGCGCATGCAGGGATCCAGTCGAAGGCTTGTCCCATTTTTTAGTAATGAGGCCCATTACTTTCTCTGTTCTGCACTCGGTCTGTGTCTGTCTGGCTCCCTTTCTCTTTGGCCCCCCCGCATCTCACACACACTCATAATCTCACAGCGTAGCCGGGTAATCTTTTTATTTTGGTTGATTGGGCTGTATCTGTCTGCAGATTATTGCTTACATCACTGTACTTTTACAGCTCCGACCACACACAGACACACACACATATTCCCGAACATGCACACACACCTCATTATTCTCCATAATGTGTGTTATCTTTTGTAGATCCTCTATTTTACAGTACTTTGGACTGTGATGTTTTTTTGGTGTCTGGTAAATCATAATTGTGGTCTTTTACAATATATGTGAGATCTAACAAAAGTAGGCCTGTAGTCCATTGAAATTACATATGCAAATTAAGAATATGAAGTAACTTGCCACCCTGTTGAATTACATGGTAGTAAAGAACGTGATCAAAGTACCATTAACACAGTGGTTTTTCCTCTGGATTCTCTGTCATTCTTTCAAGCAAAACCTAATTTTTTTCAAGCCACAAGAGGCTTAACAGTGATTTTTAAAACAGCTGACAGACATTTAAAAATAAGATTTAAAATGGCTAAGGCTTCCTCTGTTCCTTTAATTACTCTATTTATTGTCTCATTACTGTCATTTTCTATATGTCTTCTTTGTATCATCCCCTGCTGATTCTTCATCCTTTCTAAATTCTGGCATGAGTGATTATCAGTTAGTGTATTATTTTATTTTAATATTTGTTATTTATATTAACAACTCTTACGTTGTCAGTAGTAGTATGAGAGAGTGTTTGTGTGTATGTGTGTGTGTGTGTGTGTGTATTAGGTAAGTTACAACAGCCTTAAGCATGCTACAGGCAGTCAGAGCTGATGAGTATGTGTATTAGTGGTGTGTCATTATACACTGTCATTCGTTTGTCTCTGCACTGACTCAGTCACCACGATGTTCAAAGTTTGGAAAAGTCTCAGACATAACTGAATCAGTTCATTTTGTCACTTTGGGGAAGGAAATGTTGGTGTTTAGCTCCACCTTGTGGTTGGATATCACCTGTGCATCACTTCATGTAAGACATGTAAGGCCATCCACTTATTGATGATATATGGAATGATTTGTTTATCTTTTTTCCATCCATCCATCAGTGTGGTCTGTTTATTGTACGACAGCAATGTACAGTAAATTTGTATTGTCTTTGGAAATTCAGCAGAAGAGATTAAGGCTGTAGTCCTTATTGGTTGCCATCTGTACCCAACCACACTCACTAATGAGCACTTAGGTTCATCTTCACCATCACTGTCATCATCATCAGCCTCACAACACGCTTTACAAACAGATCCATTTCAGCTGATCTTCACCTGTCTAACTATATAAAATCTGTGATGTGTGTATGTGGTGAATGTGTGTGTTACTGATGGTGTGTTTGGGTATTAAGGTTATTTTGAGAACTCCTCCTTCCCAAATGTTGTGTGTGCGTGCATGTGTGTTTATGAATGCGCATGACCACAGGTGCTGGATCTGGCTTAGCTTCTGTATGACAGATGGACCCGCCACCTTGTTCTCCCCATGTACATGTTCTCTTCTCTTCCTCTCTCTCTCTCTTTCTCTCTTTTGCACATGCACGCATGCACACTCACACACACACACACACACTTTCTCCTTCCTGCTCTCTGTAACTTTTCTTAAGTGCACATTTGTATTACATATACACATATAAATAACCAAATGATGTGTGCATATATCCTATAACATATTGTGTTGTGATGTAACAAATCAGATACATATATTGTATATGTGTATATGAAGCCTTAATACTGTACTGAAAACTTATTTTCTTCCTCCTCATCTACTCTGCCCTACAAAGCCAACAAAGTAACACAATGCCGTCACAGCTAGCTTTAGCTAAAGCTAATTTACACCTTTTCCGACCTGTTTCCTGTAATGCTAATCTATTTTGATGCACCAACATCTCAACAATTGTTTGTTAAACCACGTTCAGTATATACATAAGGCAGTAGATAAATCCAGCTATAACAAAGGAAAAAAGTAACACCAGACAAATCACTCCTGCTAAAAGATGCCCTTTGGAGTGTCCAAACACAGATCATCTGATTTTATCTAATAATTACTTTTTTCTTTTGTACAAACTAACTAACTAAATAAAAATAAATACTGACTTGACTGTTTTGCCTATAAAGTCATAATATTAATGGTACAGCTTATATAGCTGTTACACACTTTGGTAAGTAGCCTTAAAACTTCAAACCGCATTTTCTCAACTTCACTGTTTCTGTAGTTACCACTGTCTGCCTTTGTAAGGCAGTACTGGTCAATATGTTATTATCTGAATATATTAGTAAGATATGGCCTTTCATCATCAGTGTCCTCCTGCTCAGCCTGAATCAAAGACTTGAAATATAGAGTTGTATTGGATAACAACAAGACAAATAATCAGACTGCAGTGCAACTTACATATTAGTGTGTGTGCCACAGTCTTCGTGTGAGTGTGTGTTGCACCATGCTGAGCTCTGTCTGTACATCGTAGGTAGAATCTCCTGAGGTTCCCTTTGATGACGAGGCATGGCCTCACCCAGAGGGAGAGAGGCTGAACGAAGTCCCTGCCCCGCCTTTCTCTTCCCTCTATTCACAAAGCCACGCCTACTACCAGGTAACCTCGCCTCTGAGCCCATCGCATGTGTTCATAGCTTTGTTCATTTGTGACATGATGTTGTTTCTCATCTTTGAAGTTCAGGTCATATCAGCATGCAGTTCCTTCTTTACGCTTTACGCTATTCATTCGTTTCTTGTGTTTCATTAGACAGTTCTGCATATTGCCCAAGATTCTTGAATCTGTGGCACCTCACAGAAACATTTTAAGTGTGTACACGTAGCATTTTAACACCTATAAATTGCTGATAAGACAGACAACCTTAGTAAGCCATGCTCCCTTTGCGCCAATGCAACTAAAGTGCCAGAGGTCTCAGTGGCAGATGGTGTAAGGGATTGAAACTGAAGGAAAAATAACATCCAACATGTTCATTAACAAGTGTCATTCAAAAATCTGCCATAGAGGTGCAATTGTTTATGGTTACCTATGCTGATACTTAAAAAAATGCTACATGTAGCATCTTTAGGAGACCGGTTGTGCAGCATGCTCACTCTTTGCTTATTTATAAATAATTTGACAGGCAGTACATCCATTTCCCCATAACCTCCTGTACCGCACTAATCTCCTGAAGCCAAAACCAAAACACAGCAATAATGCTCTTGTATCTGCTTGTTTTGGCATACTAATGCTGTTATTTGTTTGTCTGACGTGACAGTTTGTGCCTTTTTGTACTGTGCACATGATCTGAAATGGATGTAATGTGGGGGATAACACAAGGAAGAGACCTGCATGCAATCCCATCTTCACTTAATACTGAATATAAGTCTTTTCTTGGTTAGTATAAAGACAAGAGAAAGTGAATACAAGTTGTAAGAGAACTGTGGCATTTTCCCGGTTAGTTTAGATGTACAGGTGCTGGTCATATAATTAGAATATCATCAAAAAGTTGATTTATTTCAGTAATTCCATTCAAAAAGTGAAACTTGTATAATGTATACATTCATTCCACACAGACTGATATATTTCAGTTCATTCCTTTTAATTTTGATAATTATAACTGACAACTAATGAAAACCCCCAAATCAGTATCTCAGAAAATTTTAATATTGTGAAAAAGTTCAATATTGAAGACACCTGGTGCCACACTCTAATCAGCTAATTAACGCAAAGGCCTTTAAATGGTCTCTCAGTCTAGTTCTGTAGGCTACACAATCATGGGGAAGACTGCTGACTTGACAGCTGTCCAAAAGATGACCATTGACACCTTGCACAAGGAGGGCAAGACACAAAAGGTCATTGCTAAAGAGGCTGGCTGTTCACAGAGCTCTGTGTCCAAGCACATTAATAGAGAGGCGAAGGGAAGGAAAAGATGTGGTAGAAAAAAGTGTACAAGCAATAGGAATAACTGCACCCTGGAGAGGATTGTGAAACAAAACCCATTCAAAAATGTGGGGGAGATTCGCAAAGAGTGGACTGCAGCTGGAGTCAGTGCTTCAAGAACCACCACGCACAGACGTATGCAAGACATGGGTTTCAGCTGTCGCATTCCTTGTGTCAAGCCACTCTTGAACAAGACAGCATCTGACGCGTCTCGCCTGGGCTAAAGACAAAAAGGACTGGACTGCTGCTGAGTGGTCCAAAGTTATGTTCTCTGATGAAAGTAAATTTTGCATTTGGAAATCAAGGTCCCAGAGTCTGGAGGAAGAGAGGAGAGGCCAGAATCCACGTTGCTTGAAGTCCAGTGTAAAGTTTCCACAGTCAGTGATGGTTTGGGGTGCCATGTCATCTGCTGGTGTTGGTCCACTGTGTTTTCAGAGGTCCGAGGTCAACGCAGCCGTCTACCAGGAAGTTTTAGAGCACTTCATGCTTCCTGCTGCTGACCAACTTTATGGAGATGCAGATTTCATTTTCCAACAGGACTTGGCACCTGCACACAGTCCCAAAGCTACCAGTACCTGGTTTAAGGACCATGGTATCCCTGTTCTTAAAAGGCCAGCCAACTCGCCTGACCTTAACCCTATAAAAAATCTATGGGGTATTGTGAAGAGGAAGATGCAATACGCCAGACCCAACAATGCAGGAGACCTGAAGGCCACTATCAGAGCAACCTGGGCTCTCATAACACCTGAGCAGTGCCACAGACTGATCGACTCCATGCTACGCCGCATTGCTGCAGTAATTCAGGCAAAAGGAGCCCCAACTAAGTATTGAGTGCTGTACATGCTCATACTTTTCATGTTCATACTTTTCATGTTCATACTTTTCAGTTGGCCAACATTTCTAAAAATCCTTTTTTTGTATTGGTCTTAAGTAATATTCTAATTTTCGGGGAGATACTGAATTTGGGAATTTCATTGGTTGTCAGCTTTAATCATCACAATTAAATGAAATAAACATTTGAAATATATCAGTCTGTGTGTAATGAATGAATATAATATCCAAGTTTCACTTTTTGAATGGAATTACTGAAATAAATCAACTTTTTGATGATATTCTTATTATATGACCAGCACCTGTAGTTGCAGCTTGTAAACTGCAAGAGGCAGTAGAGGCAGAGGATCAACCACCATAGTGTGAAGTGCATTCACAAATCAAGACCTGACTGAACTGAATTAATCAAACTGTTTAATAGCAAGCATTATGGTTAAATTAAATGACTGACCATTGGTGGTTAAGAGGCTCAATAAATGCAGTTGCACGGTGTGTTTTTGTTTCAGTATTGATTATCGTGTTAGACAGTTTAAGGTAGACGTAAAGTGGAAATGTAAATCTACAGTGCAGCAGTATAATTGACTTTGCTTAAATAACTCCACTGACAATCTACTGCAGAGACTGAATGAGGAGAAACAGTGAAAAGTCGCTTGCTGTCTTTCTATAACACAGGAACTCTAAGACACACATAGACCTTAGTAGCTCTTCATTAAGCTAATGCAGATAATCAGGAAGGAAGGAAAGACAGAGAGGGCCAGAGAATGGGATGAAGAGAGAATTACAGGCAGACAGACAGAGCGCAGATTTGTTGTTGGATGTTAATCAACCTGTCAAATCACTATTCCCCAATGAATCTCTTTTCCCTCCTGCTGATACAGTAATAGAAATTAGGAATCAGTAAGACCTTTACACTGAACTTATTGTAGTGTTTACCAAGTGTATATTGAATCCCGCCTCAGTATAGAGGTCCAGACAAACAAACCAGCTACTACAAACAAAAAAATTCTATTTTTAACAGTTCTCCTTGATTTTGATTGTCTTTAAAAAGCTTTGTCTAGATTATTTTGTCTACCTTTAGGGAGAGATGTGGCTTGCCTTGACTGACTTTAACCCACTGTTTGGCTCACCCAAGTTTTGTTTAATAAAACAACAGTATTGAAATTAGCCTCACCTTCAACCTCACCCTTGAGATGCTTATAGTTATGCAAATATATGGAGGTAAAATATGCATGCTTCCATATGTTGTTAACCCTAAAGTAGGGCACTTGTCATGTCGTCTCACCTCGTCGTTGTTGGTATCCAGCCATCAAACACAGTGAAATTTCATCAACCAACAAGGTCACTTAACTGGGAACATTTTCTTTATTTGAATTATCAGAGTACAGGTGTGACCTGAGAAGACCATTAAACTTTCTCTAAAGCAGTGTGAAAAATTTAGCCATTGTAAATGTTCCAGCGTGTATTTGATACTTTACCAGAGAGATAGGTTATATAAACAATAAATTAATTTAAAGGGTTTAATGTTTCAGCTTTTTATTAAAACATAACATAAAATAGGCTGATGCTAATAGCAAGATATTTCATGGTGAACTTGTTATCAAGCAGTTGCCTGTTTATGCCTTGAGCAGAGCAACATTATCTTTCATTTAGAGTTCTAAGTTTGGCCACCCACTATTGACTCTCCTTTTAGCTCTGTTTTGATCTCTATCAACTCATGAGTAAAATGTCTGTCTCTCTTTAGCTTCAAAACGCTCCACACAATTTACCAGCTAGTAGCTAACTCCTTTCTTCCGTTTGGTGCTGAGCAGTAGCAGCTGGTTTTAAGTGCTTTAACAGCAAAACAATGAGCTAAAACTCACTATAAACCTCTGTAGAAACTGAGTGGTGCTGCCGAGTTTGATGGCAACTTCCTGTGAGTTCAACACTACAAGTGACCCCTTTCACAATTACAAAAGTAATTTGATCTAATATCATTAAAAATATTGATCGTAGCTGCTTTAAATCCATCCATCCATCCATCCATCGTCAACTGCTTATCCAGCGTACAGGGTAAAGGGGGGGCTGGAGCCAGTCCCAGCTGACATTGGGCGAAACGCGAGTTACACTCTGGACAGGTCGCCAGTCCATCGCAGGGCCACCCAAAGACAAACAACCATTCACACTCACATTCACACCCTGCTTTAAATCACAAAGTGCAAATAATAACTTGTGCTGCCCCCTACCCCAAACATAATCTGAGAGGCTTAATATTTATCCTGGCCTATTGGGATTCTCCTTTTGCTTGAGATGTTGTTTTGTTTGCTCTGCAGTGATTTATGTCTATTTCTCTATATCCCCAGTATTTACCAGGGGAGCCGGACATAGCTATTCAAAATGGTCCTTACCAGAATGTGAAAGGGATCTAATGGAAGGGCTGGGGGGGAGCCAAAATGGTTAGGAACCAATGGAATAGACCGCAGTATAGATCTGCAAGACAGTGCTTCTAGCTGCATCAGCGTCTCTTTATGGTTGTTGACAACACAAAGCTGATATTCATTACAATTTTATTGAGGGATATGTTCAAGTTAAATGCAAGCTAACAGAATGTGACAGGACAACAAAAGTACAAATTGTCTTTTGGCTGGCCACCGAAAAGTGCTTGTTTACCAAATTTGTTGATACAGATTTTATTACTTCACAATATTATAAAGCATTAGCAGTTCTTATATAAGTACAGTCACTGCTAAAATCAGTAGAGATGAAGCCTCAAGTCTGTATTATGGCCAAACATACATAACTGCATTGTTACTGGGTTACTGTGTCAACAGGGTCAGACTGTCTAAAGCCTACCGAGCTGGGACCCAAAATAGGTTGTGGAACAGTCGTGGGACCACAGCCAGGGCAGGGGAAAGACCAAGTTAAAAAAGTGAACACAGGATTTGAATGCTAGTCTTTCTATCACTAGCCCAGCCTACCGGTAGACAATGGGCCAGGAGGGCAAAGTTGGCTCTCTCAGCAGTCAGACATTAAACATGCATGATGTGTGCTTTTATTTAATTGGTTGTAAAATATTAATGCAGCTGACATTCACTGGCTGACATTTCACTGGAGAGAGAGGCAAAAAAAAAAAAGATAAGTGAAAGACAGAGGCGCTTATGAAGGTAGGCTAGGTTGTGATGTGGCCAGTGTGTCAGTGAATTGTTGCTGTGTCAGCTGACATGTCATTGTATTGTTTTTGTTATGGTGGTAAGCAGGAGACACACTGACTGTAGAAGGTGACTTGCAGATGTTAATGATATGGTTCCAGTTGTAAATTATGGTTGCTGCGATGATAGCTTCTTACTGTGCGTTCACACTGCGGGCACCATGATTGATGTATTGGTGATTGTGGGCGATTGCAAGAAGCTCAGGTTGCATTAGTGTTGTGTTCTGTCACCATATAGTTTTCACACATCATATGTGTTAGAGAGAGTTTGTTAACCAGGAGGCATTTATCCAGTATCTAACCATAAACAACAACTCAATGTATGTTTTTAGCCACACTAGATAAAAAGGGAATGCAGTGACATTTTCTTGGTCCACCACTTTGGTCCAATGAAATTTGATACAGACATCCATGCCCTGACTGAGTGAAGGGAGCAAACCACTTAAATACAACAGGAGGGTGAAGACAACAAGGCACAAGTGATAGACATTAGCCATTAAGGCAGATGCTAACAACCAACCCAGAAACACAAGGACAGGAAGTAAAACAAGACAAGAACACACGGGGCAAACATAACCACAAAGTAAAACAGGAAACACAGAAAAAAAGGAAAGGAAAAGTTCACAAAAACACAAGAAGAAATTTATAACAAAATTAAACAGGAAATAACAATCCTTAAACCCAAACTCTGGTTGCACCCCCACATAAGCAAAGCTTTCCAGGTTTCTCATTGACATTGTCATGGAGTGGATACAGCCAAAATGATAATTTAGCAGCAACTTAATGAAATAGAACTGTTAATATATTTAATATGTAACCTTTGCTGTCTTGTAGCAGCTTGGCCAATCTGTAGCTATTTTCACAGAAGCCTCTTGCAAAGGGGATTCAAACCAGATTAGGGGGGCATTGCTTAAAATTTATCTCACCCACTCTATTTCCCTGTCTCTTATGAGGCAGGTTTAAGTTAATAAAGAGCATAGGAAATCTCAGTGACACCTGGCCTGTTCAGATCTTAGGAAACAACACATCATCAGCCAGCACCAGGTGTATTTCAGGACTCGGAAAGCTGTTGCCATAGATACAGTTTCTAAGGAAACAGAGTAAGCTGTGACAGGGGTCCTGCTCCACCTTTGGGTAATCCTCAAGGAGGCTAAGATAGCTGTGTAGGCTAACTGTACACCTCAGACGCTATAGGATCCTGCTGGAAATAGCTAATTGTTTTTGTAGTGAGTAGTAATTGCAGCTGAGGCCAGCCTGATTGACCTACCTGAAACCTGAAGATAGCTATAAGCCCGGCTGCTCTTTCACTTAGCTTGCCTTTGGCCCAGACATGCAAGCTAATTCAGTGCATGCTAAAGCCTTAAGGGATGCTGTGAGGACAGTTGCTAACCGGGTGTCTACTTTCTCCTCTCCTCTCTCCTGTCTTCTTTTTATCTCACTCGGTGCCCAGCAACAGCCTGTTGTTTTCCATTCTGGAATCGTGCTCAATGTGTGTATGTCTGCGTGTGTGTTTGTGTGTGTGAGTGTGTAGGAGTGCTGGGTGCTGCAGTGTCTGGAAACAGCCTCAGGAGAAGATCTCCCGCACACACACAAACACATAAGCATACATACATGCATGGACAAAGAGCTTATCAGCTGATCCATGCATGCACTTAAATAAAAATATTTTTATTTATTATTATTATTCATTTAATTATAAAAAGTGCAGTGTTTAGTTTGAACGACTACCGCCCTGTGGCTTTCACCCCCATTCTGATGAAGTGCTTTGAGAAACTGGTTCTTCAGCACATTAAGAACAACATCCCAGCCGACCTGGACCCTCACCAGTTTGCTTTCAGAACCAACAGATCCACAGAGAATGCCCTCTCCACTGCCCACCACTCAGGCCTCACACACCTTGAGAAAAACAACACCTACATCAGAATGCTGTTTGTGGATTTCAGCTCAGCATTCAACACAATGTCCCCCATGAAACTGATCAGCAAACTCAGCACTCTGGGTTTAAACACTCTGCAACTGGATATTCGACTTCCTCACAAACAGATCCCAGTCAGTTCGGATAGGGGGACACACCTCCTTCACTCTAGTGCTCAACACTGGAGCCCCCCAGGGCTGTGTGCTCAGCCCCCTTCTGTTCACGCTGTACACCCACGACTGCATCCCCCGACATGGAGAGAACTCTGTTGTGAAGTTTGCGGACGATGACAACAACGATGAGACAGGAGGAAATTGATCTTGCAGAGTGGTGCTCAGAGAACAACCTACCAACAACCATCCGTGGAGCCTGGGAATCAGCATTACAGATAACCTGACATTATCATATCTCCACGCTGGTGAAGAAAGCTCAAAAACTTAAACTTAAAAAGGCCAAATTCCCACGGCACGTTCTTGTCAGCTTTTACAGAGGAGCAACAGAAAGCAGCCTGACTGGAAACATCACAAACTGGGATATGCACGGCCAGGTGATTAAAACTGCTCATAAGATCATTGGTACCCATCTCCCGAGCATCAGTGATATCGGTGAGGTGAGGTGCATATATGCAGAGCCCAATGGATATTAAATGACAGTAACCCACCCCAGCCACAGCCTGTTCACCCTGCTGCCTTCGGGGAAGAGATGTTGAAGTTTAGCAAGCAATCAGACTTTTAACTCAAGTTCATCATCAGCACTGCTCCATTGATCATTGAATATTGTTTATTACATCTAGATTAATGTCTATTGTCTGCTATGTAGCAGAAGGGAGTCACAAAACTCAATTTCATTATATAACCTGTTATATTGTGACAATAAATGTACCTACCTACCTACATTGACACTCACATATTAGTAGCATACCTGTTGGTACTGTGCTTCAGTGTGAATTGTTGTTACTGTGTGAAAGTGTGTAATCATCTCTCTTATTTCACTCTTGCTTCTCTCTCTCTCTCTCTTTCTCTCTCCCCCCCCACACACACCACACTCACACATAAACACCTTAACACACCTACACACATGCACACAAACACAGTTATCTCGTAATCTGTCTAGCCACCGCTAGCATTCAATTTCTACCTGTGTGGCATTCAGCTGTTTTCTACCTCGTCTCCTCCTCAACCTGTAACAGGCATCATTGTATATGTTTGTGCGTGCATGTACTGTATGTTGGAGGGTGTGTGTGTGCGTGTGTGTGTGTGTGTGTGTGTTTGGAGTGTGTGGGGGGGAGATGGCTCTGTTAGGTCATTGGCTGGCTGGGCTGGAGGGGCGTGGCTTGCACCAGTAATGATATCTGACAGTTAGAGAGAGAGAGAGAGAGGCGTCGGGTTGCAGCTCCAATAAAAGACTGGAAAAGACAATTTGCTGAAAGACAGGGAGAGACAGAGATAGAGGGAGAGCAAAGGTGGGTGTGGAGTAGGTTGAAAAAAGAGAGAGAGAGAGAAAGAGAGACTGAATAATGTACTGTACTGAGTGAGAGAGACGAGAAGAGAGATTGAGACTTGGAGCGACATCACAGATGTAGGAGGGAGGGGAGGAGAAACAGAAGACTTGCAGAGTGATTCTTCCAACCATCCACCTACTTCAGATGCTCTCCTCCTCGCCAGCATCCTTCCACCTCCCTCCTTTCTTCCGTTCAGCCATCCATCCCTCCCTCCCTTCTTCCTTTCATATTTAATGGGAGCACACGCGGGGACAGAGGGGAGATTGACTGGTCATCTCCTTGGACTAGAGAGGAGGAGGGAGAGAGTTAGAAAGAGGTGGGGTGGAGAAAGACAGAGAGAAAGAGTGAACTCCCTTAAATAATCAATACTCATATCCTGCCGTTGCCTGGCCCACGCTCCCCCTCACTCTCTTTAGAGAGAGGGAAAAAAGGAGTTGAAGAGAGGAGATTTTGAACTACCAGAGATGTGGATGTTGGACATTTCTCCTGGCTAGAGAGAAGATGGGATGATGGACAACAAAGACAGATTGGCAGATGGATTGACGTGTGGATGGGTGTACAGGGACTCTGACAGACCGACTGATGCTCCAACTCTAAGAGGACTCTGTCTACCTGCCCTGCACTTTTTACCTCCTCCAGCTCCTCTCAAGCTCCTCCTACTCACCTCTCCATCTGCCAGCTGCTTTCTTACTCCTGAGGGAGCTGAAGAAAAGAAAGGGGGAAAAGAAGATATAATGATAAGAGAAAATTGAGAAGAGAAGATGAAAATACCATCAATAGTAACATAATCTTCAGCAGAAACTGGTGACAGAAAAGAAGGAAAACACCTTGAGAGCTTGAGAGAAAGAAAGATAAAGCGGCAGACGGGTGAACAACTAGAGATGAAGCAGTGGAGAAGCATTACAACATGAACTCTATCTTCTCTGTCTAAGGAGAACGCAGGCAGCAGAGACGATGAACTATATTTTTGGCAACAACACCCTGTACCCCCGCAGTGTGAGGGTAGGTGGGGCGTCTGGGGGTCAAGGGGCGGGGCTAGGAATTAAACAGAAGCTGGGCCCCAAGCGGGGCTCCTCAGAGGAGCTGGCACCTCCCCACACCTCCTCCCCCTCCACGTCCTCTCCCGCCTCCTCCTCCCCCTCCACGTCCTCCTCTCGCTGGCAGCAGCTCCTTATGTTCTTCTCAAGGAGGAGTGCCTTCACCGACTGTATCAATGCTGGCCAGGTAACACACACTTCATACACTGTGTGTGGGTGTGTGCGTGTGCTTTCTGCTTGAGGGGAAGCAGGGGATAAGGGTGGGAGGCTTGTAACTTAACCTGGGGTTTGTTCTGTGTGTGTGTGTGTGTGTGTGTGTGTGTGTGTGTGTGTGTGTGTGTGTGTGTGTGTGTGTGTGTGTGTGTGTGGGCCTGGTCATTACAGTAGCAAACATTCTGTAGTCTTAGTTTCTTCGCCAAAACAGGGAGGCAGTCAGAGGCAGCAGGCAGTTTTACAATTGAAGCTGAGGCAGCTCTCTGTTTGTGGTTGAGATTTTTGATAATGTTGTCATGGAAATGGGCCCTGGCATAGTGTATGAGACCCAGAGAGCCAGTGTGTTGCCATGGCAAAACCATCATTTAGCTGATGATTGCATTTACACCCTGCCAGTCCAGTGGCACTAGAAGTCCACACTGAAATCAAAATCTTACCAGGGAAAGGGAAAGTGAGTGGCTGACCTAATGAGTCACAGTCATTACATGTTCAGTTGTTATATTTTGGCATAATGAGTCATAGGAATGCATAGGAAGCAAATGTTGTTTTTCTGACTTCAGCTGGATTTCTAGGTTTGCGTTGAAGTGAAACATAGCTACGAAGCCTACACACGTAGCTATGTCATAGCTGATGTGCACCCCCTCAAAAATGTATAGCTACGGCCTCTATGGAGATACTACTTAGAGACAGCAAGAACTACCATTGGCCAATTTGGACTGTTCCAATTTCCAAATTTCTGCTAGCTGCTATAAAATAAATTAAAGGACATAAACATGGTGACTGCAAAGCAGTAGTCTTATATTCTGCATTGAGATATGGCATGATAGAAGTTAGCTTGATGTAACAACAGATCTATAAGTACATGAGTAAGCCCACGGTTGCTCAATATCACAAAGTAAATGACAGAATGTACACAATTAATGTGGGAAATATATTTAAAGCACAACAAGGCCTGATGAATGAGTCAGTTTCAGTGGGTGAAATATGATGCTGAACTAAAACTCAAAACCTACATCGTACCTATCTACTGTGGGACTGCCATTGCGTCAAGTATAAATCCATTTAGCTGTCCATTACATTATAATGTTTATGTGCAATGATGGCACTATTACAAACACTATGCAATATCTGATATGTCAAGCTTTAAATGAGTACATGTTCATAGCCTGCTTCGGTGCTTAAATAAAAGCAAAATATTCATGTGGATTCATACGGGGGATGTAGGCTGGAAATGTACTCGTAAATCATCCATGTTAAACAACTTGAATCATCAAACCAGCAGCTTGCATAAATCACTTAACTAATATCCAAAGCAATTTCAACAACCGATGAATGACCAAGTAGGGCTGGAGTGCTACTTAAAGATCTCTGATGTTGACAAATGCTGTTGCCACTGTCTGCAGTAGTTTCAAGTTGTCTTAAGCCTCTTGAAAGACACCTCTCTTTACCACTTCCACAATTCAAATACCTCAAAGTTCCCTCTATCCGTTCAGATTCTTTCATCAAAAGCGCCTTTTCGTCAAAAAAACAACTGCTCAATTTTTTGTGCACAGAGACACATAAATCCTTTTAATGTAGGTTTTATTTCATGTACAGGTTTTGCCTTTTTCACTTTTTTATGTTCTTTTAAAATGCGCACCACCTACACTTGGTAGAATGTTTGTAGTATTGATATTAATATTAGACAGTTATTTTTAGGATGCTGTGCCTGGCATTCTGCACTTCTGAGGAGAAGCTGGCCTGAAATCTCAGCCCATTAGGAAACGGCTGCTGCGAGCTGATGTGATTGGCCTGCTATTCCCCACCTCCACCTGCTGATACTGGATTTCTGCTATCAGTGTATTCTCCTTCTGCTTCAGCTGTTTTTGCTTGTGCCGCTGGTCAACAAAAGTGCAAGAATATTTTGGTCTTCGGAGGTCTTAGTGCTTGTTTTTGCACTTACATCAAGTTTTTTTAGAATTGTAGAGTCCCGAGTAAATGTATTCTTTCTCCTTGAGAAATGACTAAAACTTAACAGATAAACATTTAAAACACTTAACCTACTTTTTAAACCATTTTTCCAGAATTTCCACAAAATCTGCAAAAGAAAATGCACATTGGGAACATCCAGATCAACAGTTGATTACACTAATTGTCCATGATTGTGCCATTAAATCATAGCAGAAGAAGAGGGTGCAAAGAGGTGATGTAATTAAAAGAGCACCAGTCAAACCTCAAAAAACACAATGTGGAAAGGAATTTATGTTTGGTTCATGTATAAATTCAAGCAACTTTACAGTCTCCTCGTAAATCTGCCACTATTTTTAAAGTCATAAGTGAAGCAGAAGCTTCTGTGAATGTTTTGATCACATGCTTTGTGTACGTCATGATTCCAGGCTTAGCGAAGGTTTTTACCAGGTTGTTACTTTACTTTTATTGATATACCAACATTTTCACCTCAGTCAAGTGTAACCAAACCATTTAAATGTGCATAAAAACAAGTGGATGAAAATGTGCTTTTTGTCGTGGCTACTACTGAATAATAGAAAGCATGATGATTTGTTTTCTTGTGTTGCACAAACAAAATGCTTTTTGAACTATAGAATGCATTAATGCCTCTATTGGTTCCAAACCTGCATTATTGATCTAAAACTCCTGAGTGGATGTGTGACCACTCACAACATTCAACCCTGCAGCACTTTACAGTTACCCCCCCCTGCAGTAATCATATTGGTCAGTGTTTTCCCAAGGTGTTGCCATTTTCCTGTCTAAGGCACTTACTGCATGACTGATAGGCCATTATACTACACACACAACACACACAGAGCTGTTGGCCCTGTTGATGCAAAAGAGGGGCTTTTAACTATTTGATGTAAGTAGTTGGTTTGGATCTGCTGATTTGGCCTCACAGGTCTAATCAAAAATATGCCATTACACATTTAAAATTGTCTGTGTGTGTGTGTGTCTGTGTGTGTGTGTGTGTGTCTGTGTGTGTCCGTGTGTTTGTATTCATGAATGTGTGGTGTTCTTTTGTGTCTGCGTGTTTAGGGTCATGGCCAAATTTGATTTTGATGGTTCAGCCAGCCACTGGGAAGGTGTGCATTGTTCACCTGCACACACACACACACACACACACACACACACACACACACACACAAACATTCATTACTATTTAATCAAATTATTCAGTCTCTCTGACAAAAGCTATATAGAGTAAAATATCTTGCTAATATTGATGGCTTGTGCTATTAGCCCACTAGTCAATCCATCTGTTTCAGTGGCTCCAGTGCTGACTTTAGGTTGTGTTTCCATAGCGATATTGTTAAGCTTGTTTTATTATCTCCTGTTGCAGCCCAATATATTACCCAAAGTGATATTGTACCTTCTGATTGAATTGATGTTGTCTCAGGAGCTCTGAGCAACTTAGCAAAGCATCATGTCTTCAATGAGCATCAATGTGTTTTAGATCTTATACTGTATCTTAACCACGGTTTAACAATCATAGTAATGACAGAAAAAGAGTTAACCCATACATTCTTTTTGTTCGATTGTTTTTATTGTGTGTACAAACAGTGGCTCCCCTTCCCGCTCCCCTAGCCCCCACCCAGTCGCTGTATAATTGATGAGTAGCAGAGCAGAGGTATGAAAGTCATCCTGGTACCTAGAACACTAAAAGCCTTGAAGAGGTGTTTAGCGGTCATAGGAAATATGGGTAGAGATGGAGAGCAGAGCTGGAGAGAGAGAGACTAAGACACTGAGGCAAAGAATTTGTGATTGATAAGTAGAGATATATAATAGCCTATTAGCTCAAAGTGGGCGATGCGAATATATCATGCACATTATCGCATAGATAGAAGTCCATCCATCAACATAGAGTTCACATCAAGTCAGCTGCTAGACACATACTACGTGTCCATTACTTGATTATTTTTATCAGGATTGGTTATTAGTTAAATAGTAATAATCCATCAGATGTTTCTGTAGATAAAGTGTCAACATCAGAGGCAGCAAGTAAGTGAAACCGTTTCCATTTTCTCTTTGGTTTTAACACTTCACTATTTTTTGCAGTTTGTTAGATGTTCCCACCAGGCAACAGACAGGTTAGGAGAATAGTTTTGGAATAGTAATTGAATTTAAATATTTAATACGTTGGAAGGTTTGGCTAGAGCCCGTACAGTACACCTATGTGTATCACAGCAACATTTCGGTACTATCACAAGTAAACAGTGTAAAACATGGAGTAACAAATCTTTTGTTTGCTAGAATGAGGTACAGAAATGTCTTTTATATATATTGGATCATTTTAAAATGGAAAACGTGTGGGAGCCATGCCATTAATACTCTCAGTCCATACTGCAAAGTATGTGTGTTTAGCAGAGTTCTACCTACTCTCCCCAACACACACCCCGCTCCTGTAGAGAGTGGCTCATTATGCTTCTGTTGCCCAAGGAAACTTTCCTCTCTCCCTGTGCCTCATGGGATACCACTATACATGTGTAGGCTTTTCTGGTTTTCTCTGTCGTCTTTCTTTAGATCTGTTGTTCCTGTGGAGCGAAGGGCAGTAAAGTCAGATACTGCACCCAAGTAAACCTGTAGAGTATTAAACTTATTCACAGTTTCTGCCCCATTATTTCTATAGAGCATCTGTTGTTGAGTGGGCAGTATGTAATAAACCAAAGTAGGAGTTGTATTTTTGGGACTCTTCACACCATAACTGTGAATGTTCACCTCCTGCAGCCTTCTTTGCACACTCAGAAACTATACATCATCACCACATAGAAATCGAGCAGTGCTGCAGTGTGAGAAAGGTATGGAATATTTGCAGTGGCCATACATTTATTGAACAGCCACATTTGGGACAAGGAATAAAACAAAGATGTGGTATTAATTTTCAGAAATAATGAAAACTTGTGAGAGTCACCTTTTTTCTGTTTTAACACCACATAACCTGCCTTGCCTTTGTTGTGCTCAAATCAGATAACTATTGGAGCAATTTGAAGCTTATAACCAATGACTTGAAAACATTTATGTTTAAGACTTGTTTGAAACCTTCATGGCACCACGATTAACATATATTGCCCACCTTTTAAGAAGACATTATTGATCCCTGTAGGCGAAAGTCAGGGTTCAGGGCCTTTCTCAACCTTCAGCAGTGTCCAGGAGGTGAACTGGACTACCAGTCTACACTCCATATGATTGGTCCATGCTGGACTTAAACCAGCAACCCTCCTCTTCCAAGCCAACCCTCAGATTGCCCAGCAACATTGCTCAAAAAGTTGCCCCATGTATCATCAGCTTAAAAGATGCTGAGACTGGAGGTGATGTCATCGTTGGGAGGGGCTTATCCAAATGTTTACAACCTAGACCACCACTTCCCATGGTAACCAGTGAGCTCCTCTGATTGCTGGCCAATTCTGCGGCTGGCATCAGCTGTTGTCATGGTGATGCTGTTACACTGATCACCAAGCAGTGTGGGGAGAAACAAAAAGAGTAGATGAGTGTGTGTAAACTTAAAGTCTTAATATACTGCTAAGTCAGTTGTACACACACACACACACACAAACACACACATTGTACTGTAACAGTGAGTAGTGCATTAGATTTGTGGTGCTTGAGAGTGTGTGAGGTGTTGCATCACCTTCTGTGTGTGGGATGAAGCTTGCATATCATCTCTCTCCCACACACACAAACACACAGACATCTCCACACAGACACACTCTCTCTCCTCCCTTTCCATCAGTCTCCTACCACCAGCCTGTTCTCTGTCCATGCTGATAAAATCAACGCAGATTAACTGATCACGAGCAATCGCTTAATATGACCACTGACTAATGAGGCAGAACGCAACGTAATGACAGCTCTGTTGATCCTAATGTAATTAGGATGGAATGGTTCGACACAGCTGAAGGCTAGACCTATTCACTGCTTTCACATAAAAACATCATAACTGGATAAAAAACGATGATGATAATGTGAATCAAAAGCTTTATATTCATATATTATTGCTGCTTTAGAGAGGCATTTTTTTTTATCTTGCAGCAACATTGTCTGCTTGTGTATTATTAGCAGGCATTGAGTGATATTAGTACCTTTGTCATGCAGTCACAGATATGTTATATTACTGTATAAGACACTGATTTTAA
Organism: Micropterus salmoides; assembly: GCF_014851395.1. Taxonomy (NCBI): domain Eukaryota; kingdom Metazoa; phylum Chordata; class Actinopteri; order Centrarchiformes; family Centrarchidae; genus Micropterus; species Micropterus salmoides. The sequence goes on along the minus strand of NW_024040374.1, from coordinate 6,518,925 downwards.
ATGGAAAAGCTATTGTTACACAGAGAATACAAGACAACAGCAAACTTTGTCCCATTAAGTGAATCTATCCCTCGTAACCTGTAATTGTTGTTACTTGTCAGTCAGTGTGTTCCTTGATTAAAATTAAAGTTTAATGCAATGTAATTCTCTGGCATCCCGTGACACAAATGAGTGTCAGCTTTGCCAGTGGTTTAAGGAGGAGGAAACCTGCCTGCCATCAGAAAGTTTACTATCAAAGTAAAACAAAAAGTGTACTGTATTTTTGGTAAACAAAGCTCTGATCACTGGAGAAGACTTGTAACTCAACATTGCCACAATTACATGGGCTTGAGACTCGAAATCGGCCTGTGGCGGAAGACTAAGAATTTCTATGCTTGCAGTTAAGTCGTTTGGGGCTGAAACAAGCCATCTGTTAATTGAACTGATTGAATAGTTGATCGAGAAAATTAAACTATTGAGAACTATATTGAAACTATATTATTTTAAAGCAAGGTGCCAAACATTTCCCATTTACAGATTCCGTTAATTTGTAGACAAAACAACTGAGATGTTTAGCAGATTAATCAATAATCATGTGCAGCCCTTGTGTTATCATCATTGTCATTTTTCTGTTGTGTTTGAACCTTGACAACCTATTGTAACAAATTATGGAACTGGAGGAGGAATTAATGAGCAACCTCTTTGTAATTAAAACAGAGTTTGTAATTTAGTTGTGGAGGAAGAGATCATGAGGCAGGCAGACACAGTAGCCACTTAGATTCAGAGAGAAAGAGACTGAGTGGCATACTAATCTGTAAGAGAAACTGAGACTATATCCTTAACGGAGAATACTGTTACAGCAGTATTACTTCACTCTGATTCTTTGGCTCACAGCTGGAGTGAGGCACAACCAGTCTAGCTAGGGTTTCACCAGAAAGAGCGAGAGACAGAGGCTGAGAAAAGAGGGAGTATTGTAGTCTGAAAACCGCAATGAATGAGCCACTCACTGAACCATGTGTTCTGACCTGAGGAAGGGACCTTACCCAACAGCCCTACAAGTAGGATCACTTCCCGAGGTCAACAATCAGTACTCAAGGAGGAGGATGTTCTCCTGAGTTCTGCTCTAGACAGTGTAGAAGACTTCGTTCTACCCCCGTTGACCCCACTACTAACTCTCTGATCCCATTACAGCATATAGACTAATAGCCCTGCTTACGGTATTTGCAATAATGAGGGATGGCATTGGATTGCAGTTCACTGACTGAACAAATTCTACTTCCAGAGGTCTTCTCTTTGTTTTAAACCTGTGCTTCACATTAACTTACGATAAAACTACATGCATCTCATCACCTTAAATCATAAGGGAAATATCCACAATGAATGTATTGTAACTTAAAAGGACAGCCTCATAAGGAGTCTTTCATAAAATCGGCCTTCAGATAAACTTCATGCACACCAAAAAGGATTGAAAAATCATGACTGAAGAAGCAAAAAAATCTCACGCACATTCATATAATTACATTTTGGTCCTCGGACCTTTGCCAGTTAAAATATGTCAGGAATTTTACCTGATGTAGGACCAAAACATTGTTAGTAAATTGAGTACAAGTGATCGGCAGTGTGCAGGATTCTTGAGTTTTTTCCTATAACAGGCTGTAAAAAAACATATCTTTGTTTACCCATACAGTCGGCAAGAACTTCACTCAACAGATATTGTTATTCTGCTCTTTCATGGAAGTTGAAAATAATAGTAAAATAAATTAAGATTTCTACATAGTAGGAATAATTCTACTACTTTACAACTGTGCAGTTTGTGGGACAGTGGTATTCGTTCAAAAAATGTTTTGAACATTTTTTGAAATGTTCAATAGAATCGGCTTCACAAATGTTTTATATAGAAGGAATGCATCTCTGCGGTTTGTGAGACCACAGGGATTGACCCTCATTGAGCTGTGAGTCTCATGGCTCTCCTCAAACAAGAAAGCTAAGCATCCAGCAAGCTAAAGACGCAGACATTTTTATTTCAAGATTTGTTGGCGACCAAACCTGCACTAAAAAATAAATGAGTACTGAACTTTGATTTGTCTGGTGTCCAGAAGCTTGAGTCCAGTGCGATGCCCGTGTTAATCTGTCTCTGCTGGAGGCTTATGGTTGGTTAACACATTAGATTGAAATGACTCTTTTTGGAGAAGAAGTGTTTTTTCATCACATTACTTACTTATGATCTGGGTTCTGAAGCAAAACCCAAGTCTCCCTCTTACCTCCATTACCACAAACATAGAATATGAATTAGTGCAGCTTTAATTTAAATGCCAATGACTGACAATTGACATTATTCTTTGTGAGAAAAGATTAGTTATGTAATAGTGGTACTTTTTATACCCTTTAACCCCACCCCAGAACAAATCTCAATCACAACAATCTATATTAATACTGATTAATTTGATTTATTCTGCCATGTTGTGCGTGACTGCTGGTGTGTATATATGATAATGAAGATCTCAGGCTGTAACCTCACATGTCTGAATACCCAGTGGATCTTTGGAGACCACAGCTCTGCTTTGTGAAGATGCGGTGTTTTCATATTCTTTACCTTCAGATGGTGTATCTGGAGGTATTATTCACATATTTTGTGCCCAGTTTAGTAAGAGTTTTGTTCACTTCAGTCAGTAGCATATAGGAACAGTAAAACCAGTTTGTATATTTAAATGCAAGTAAAACCGATGTCAGTGTAATACTGTTAACACTGTTACTTGGATACAATTATTATTCTTAAGGATTTGATTATATAATTACACCCTCTAACAACAGTGTACCTAAAACACCATGCTGGATTGTGGGTATAAGCAAAAACTTACCCCCCGTCCCCTTTGTGCTTGTATTTACACCACTATTTTAGTTAGACATTGATTTGAGATGCAGTATCTTTGTACGATATCATACAAGCTGTCAGTGCTGATAATAACTGACAGTGAAAAAAGAACTCGGTAATAATGAGATAACTGTAGAATAGCGTCATCATATCTGTTTGTGTGAGTTCCAGTCTCCCATCAGTGCTTCATCTGTCTGTGGAGTCTGAGGCCCCCAGCTGGTGACATTCAATATCACTATGTTGTCTTCCTGCAGACAGCGGAGTTGGAAAAATACCTCATAAGTGATTAGTCAAATGGTTTTCTAGCAAATCACTAAAGCCTCTGGCCAAGATGTTATTTCCGGTTACACGTCAGCTTTCCCTATTGAATACTTGATCCTAGTTTATTCTGCCTGATCAGCTTTTGAGTGAAAATGCTAAGGATATAATTTCATTGGAGGAAACCATGGAAAGAACAACAAAGAAGTGGCATGTGTTCAGAGGATTGAACACCAGACTAAATACTAGAGTAGTGGGACTGCACTGCCTGACAGAATCTGGGTAAATGTAATTGTAGATGGCTTTCTCACTTGATATCTTTACTATAAAGCAAGACACCTACTGTAGGCAGACGCATGAGAGCAGTGGTGTTTTTTGTGGAGATGCTGCTCCTTTTTACTGTATGAGGAAAGGTTTTACTAAATTAGATGTTTTGAGCTTGAGTTTTCAGCAGATACCCTCACTCTGAGTCAGCCCGACCTGTTAAAAGTAATATATGCGCATGTTCACTAGACTAATGAATAGCCATTACACTAATTAAATGGAGTAGAAAAAGGGTTGACGCTCAATAAATGAGGATGTTTTTCCTGGATTTTTAAACTTCATCATTGAGTCAGTCTGAGTCAGAACATAAAGCAAGGATTTAATTAAGCAAACCATGTCACCCTTGATAGACTAATTTGATGTGTTTCTTAATGTGTTTCTTAATAATTCTTCTCAGATCCGTGTCAAAAGGGAGCGTGGGTAGAAAACTAAGTGGAGCTTGACATGGTGTGGGCACGCTGACTCACATGTTTTATACCTAACAATATTTCAGGGTAATGTTTCGTGCTTGTCACTCCTTTGGTATGGATATCGGAATCGTCCCAGGCACTAGAAATTGGATTTCAGATCATACAAGACTATTGAGACTGGAGTTTTTGAACTAAAACTGTTGCTGCTAAACTAACTAAATTCAAACCCTAGGGCCTAACCCTTTACTGATTCTAGATCCCCCCAATCCCCTATCTTTGTTTCATCTCTTGTCTTCCACCATTTCTCTCTACAGCCCAACCCCTCCTACCCCACCCTCTAGCACTCTATTAGTGTGGGCTTCATCTAGCGCTGTGTTGCTAACAGCCTATTCTCCTTGCTCATCCTCTCCTTACTGAGCGGTTAGCCTGCAGCGCTAGCAGCACTTTACACAGGGTACACTAACAGAAACGCTGTAACAGCCTTTCTCTCAACCACCCTCGCCCTCTTTTCATCTATTTGTGCTGTCCACATGGGTGCTGCTTTTTAATGTGCCTCGTCTATCTGTGTATGTGCCTCTCTCTCTCTTATCAGGTTGGTTTGGGGCAAGTTGTGGCATATATTAAATGACATTATGGAGGCTTGGCCCTCATACCCGGCAGCTGTGTGTATGTCTGTCCAGCTCTGTGTGCAAACCAGTGGCAGCTCCTGCTCTTTATTAAATACCATCTGTAGGAAGCTAGAAGCTCTAATTAAATTAATATTACAGATAGTGGCCATTCTCTAGTCATTCCGTAAATCACTGTTAAACGAATATTTTGGATTTTAGTCATCTCTGTTTAACTATAAATGCAAATACTGTAAAGGCTGCTTGACCAATGGATTGATGAATGTGGCCAGAAAGAGCTGGGGTTCAAACCATCAACCCTGCAATTAGTGTATGTGAGGCAAATGTTTGTCTCAAGACGAACAATCAATTCAAATCAAACTACAATTTAATATAAAAATAACAGAAGTATTGTTAAATCAGGACATAAAAATTGAATGCAAACTTCCCATACTTTATAGCTTTCTGTACAAGGTAAAGTGCAGTTGGTACTCAAAATGTATTGAGTTTCCATGAGACACTGTACAATCAGTTCCACTAGTTCCAACTAGTTCCAATCCTTGACTAAAAGTGCCAATTTGCAGTGTTTACTGTCGGGTAACTGTTTACTGCATTGTAGCCATGCTCCTGAAAAGACTTGACTGAACTGACTGGATATTAATTGATCAACACAAGATCTACATTATACCTGGAGTCTTCGACTGTGTGTGTGTGCGTGTGTGTGGGTGTGAGTGTGGGTGTGGGTGTGGGTGTGGGTGTGTGGGGGAGGGATGACTTCTTGGAGACTACAGATTGAAATGCCTGTTACCCTCAACATGGATTAAACATGGAGACACACACACAAGCAGAGAGACACATTCTCACAAGGAAGTAGGCCAACGCATAGAGACACACACACACACACACACACACACACAAAGAAACGCTCAGCAGGCATTTCATAGACTGTGTTCCAGTTGACCCAGCATGCCTTGTGATGCTTTAAAAGAACAAGACAAAGGTTGATGGAAGGGACTGCCCTCCACCAATCACAGCTCTTCGTTCATTGTATAAACATACACACGCAGTGACTGAGCTCTGAGCGCTGTATCACTGTCCCTGGTTGCCTATTGATTAGTCATGCCTGGCTGCTGTCATGTGCAGGAGTCCAGGGAAGCCCCTAATTGGCTAGCCCAGGAAAGAGAAAGAGAGAGAGAGTTGGCGAGAGAGAAAGAGGGACAGACACTGAGAGAGGGCGGCAGCATAGAAAGATGAGAGGGGCTGAGAAAGAGAATTGTGCTTAGAGATGTGGCCTAATATGAAATGATGATAACAGAAAGACAAAACGAAAGAAGGGAGACAAAGAAAATTTTACTCTTTCCAACTTTAATTCCTTCTGGATGGACATAATTGACACATATCTGAAAACAAGATGGAACATACAAATGAATTGAAGTCCTGTTTTACTGCCTCTACTTTTCTTTTGGAATATATGAATTGAACTGCATTATCTTCAGATACAAAGCCGGAGTGTGCAACAACATAGGTGAATAATATGAGTTACTCTGAGTGACAATTGAAGTGGAGCGTAATCACGGGATGAGAATCTACCATTGGAGCACATGAACTGGCTCGCATCCTACTGAAAGGGAGACATCCTGAGAGAAATAAGGACTGAAAGGAGGCTCAACTAGTCGTGCGGTCAAGTGGTCAAGTGATCCTGCTGCTTCTTCTTGGGACCACACCTTTTATCTTACTGCTAACCCTGTAACACTGAGGGATGGTAAGAGGATCAATGTATCTCTAAGGGGAGAAAGCTGAGAAGAGGAGGGTCAAATATCACACTAAAGGAGGATGCTTTGCTTTTCAGGACTAGCTGATGCTCCAATCCATAAGGGAGAAGAAATTAAAAGAGTGCCTACAAAGCAGGGATTGTATTTTAATATTCTGACATTCCAGTGATCTTATATACAGCAGAAAGAGAGGAAAGGCAGGAAAACGAACTTTGTGCTAGACACAGAGGAGGATTGGTTGTTCTGAAGAGGCATGACCTACATTAATCAGACACAAATGATTCTGAGGAGCTACTCCCTTTTGTCGTCTCAGTAAAGATTGATCTCAGTAACTATTGGTGAGAGTGACATAAAAAGATTAAGATCTCTTTGTGACTTTTTATAGTCTGTAACTATGACCACTTATTTCCACAGCCATGAGTTCTGTTGTAGCCCCAAGAAGCCCAGCAGTGGCTCCACTAAAGGAAAATCTGGCAAAGCAAAGAGCAAGTCAGGGAAGAGCCACTCTCACTCGAAGCATGACCAGAATTTACTGCAAATACAAACACCAAATCACCAACTGCAACCTTCACCGCTGCACTCACCAAAGCACCATCCTCATTCTCCGAAACATGGCTGCCATTCGGCAAAACATCTACTTCTTTCTCCCTCACCTAGCTACTACCACATAGCACCACCGTCTCCAAGTCATCAGCTAGCTCCGCCATCTCCAACGTACCAGCTGGCTCCACAATCACCAAATCATCTCCTGCACTCTCCAAGCCACCACCAGCTTCACCTATCACCAAGTCATCATCAGCTGCAGTATCATTGTCAAAACCAACAACAGTACCATCCACCGGCCTCGCCAAGTCACCTGCTTTCCTCGCAATCGACACATCAAATCTACCGCCACCAACAACAGCAGAAGATGCAGCTCCATTCACCTAGTCAACACTCGTTATACCAGCAGTACCAGCACCACCAACACTACCCTACTCCTCTTCCTCACGCTTCCCAGTCGCTGTCTATTCACCCTTTTCACTCACCACAGCTCCCCCTATGTTCAGGGCTGGGCGGATATGGATGGAATACACTGCCAACCAACCTGGCCACCAGGGGCTCTAGAGGAAAGTTTCCCAACCTAAGGGACAGTGTGAAGAAGAGTCCCACAAAGAGTAAAGCCAAGGCCAAGGCTGGTAGCAGGCTTTGGCCCAATGACACGTATATATGGACTGCACACTCAATGGAAATGCCCCCACAAGTGCCCCTCATACACCACTTTCCACAGATACAGGCCAATGTGCAGGTAGGTTTGATGGGTGAAATAGGCCACTGATTCTAGGAGAGGACAGCATGTGTGCATTTGATAAATTATTTCTCATCCACACGCTGTTATAGAACACAGGTTGCAGTAATAAGTCTAAAGACTAAAACTTTGTAAATGTGGTAGATTCCTTCACATTGTTAGCACAAAATATGTATATTTTAAAAGCCACTACATTTTGGTCATACACCTTTGTCAGTCATTAAAGTAGGTGCCTGATAAAGATCTATGCACCTTCTTTGAAGGTGCACATTAGATTATATACAATTTTGTGGAGAAAGAAACATCTGAAAAGAACTTAAATTCCTGAAAGGTGGAAAGAATACATGGATATTAAGAAACATAACACAAATTATGTAGTCAAATTGATTACATACTGTACTCATGGAATCAGTACTTACAACATACAAGATATTTTAGACACTAAAGGAATGATGGGACAAAGAGAATACGGAAGAAATGTATTTCTTTTACTCAGACCAACCGGATTTTGGGTAAATGAGAGGTTTACCCAAATAATTAATTGCAAGGTAAAGGCTGCAGTTGTATGAACATCACAGAATGACAATGCAATAATAACAGCGTAAAAGTGGTTGTGGTCGATATCAACTTCTCGAATGATATAATCAAAAGAGCTTAACCATCCAAGTGTAACAGGACTTTTGTATTGTATAAACTGTACTATAGGGACCTGAGGAAAAGAATACAACATGCCAGCTGCCTTTATTATCTGCTGGTTGGGTAGTTTTTGTGCTGTACATCTGCTGTTGGCACAGTGATCAGAGACAGCAGGTAGTGATAGTCTGATTAGCGTGATTAGCATGGCCATTCTGATTAGTGTGGTTAGCATGGCCACTCTGATTTGATTAGAGTCATCTGATTAGCTCATTAGTCAAATGTAATTTCACTGCACATTAGGAAGATGGAGTATTTGTGTGTGTGAATGTGTTCATCACTCTTCACCTCTCAACCCTGGCTTTTCTGTACTATCAATGAAATCTCAAATGACTGACTTCCTGTTGCACTTTGTATGTTTGCATGTTCTTCTATGCATGAGTGTGTTACTGGCATAATGCGGCACATTGTGCTGATTGATTATTTAACAAACTGCTGCTGTGTGTAATTTTGCGATTCTTGATTTCTGTTAATTGAATCACGATTCATCTTGATAATTGAATTATTATGATGACGTGTAGAAACTGAACCCGGCACCCTGCACTGATGGAAAATCTTTCCCACAGCCTACACACACACACACACACACACATATGCACCTACTCAAACATTTCTTAACAATCATCCTGCACAGCGAGATGAGAAATATGATGAAAGCACTTGTCTGTCTTTTTGTGTGATCAGACAAACCAGTGACATTCTGGGTCTCTTTCTAAGCTGTGCTGTACTGGACTGAACCAGGCCATAATACCACAGTAACACAGCTGGTGTAACAACAATTATGTAACAACAACTAACAATCACTTGCATAAAGCGACAAATCACTGTTTGGATATGGATGTTGTGTAAGTGCTTGTTTGTTTGTATTTGCACGTTTGTTCTTTTGGCCTTTTCATATAAGACAACCCCGACCACACATTGACACACTCACTGACGTTACATAAGCGTGCATCCTGACATGGCGTGTCAATAGAATCACCAGCTGACTAATACACTGGATTTGTCGCTCTCAGAATGACACACACAGACAGAGACACACACACACAAGGTGTGTGCTATGTACAGTGCTGTTGCTGTTACAATGGTAAAGGAGTGAGGTTAGGCTCAGGCAAGGCAATGGACCGGTAAGTCAACTTTATGGCGGTAGCATAAAGGTGTCCACCACCAACAACACCAAACTATATTTATATTGACAAAATATATTGACAGAGTGGAGAATTTACAGGTTATCTTTGTAATTCTTCAAAATACATAGTTAAGATCAGAACCTCGATACCTCTTTAAAACAAGCAGTATCTACTTGTTACCCAAGTTATCACAAGTTATGGGTTTAGTGTAAAATGAGTTCATGTTGACACATGAACCATAAGTTTTCCCCATCAGATTGATTTATTTGAATTTGTAACATGGTTAAAGTATCCAGCATTTTATAAGAAGCAAAAACTTCAGATCAATTTTTTTTTTAAATACAATTTATATTTGATTATGTTATTTTATTTCATCCTTGACATTCATTACAATGATAAAAATCACATTTAAGTGCCACACTCAGATGATGTCTAAACTATTAGGTACAAAGAGTGTCAGTACCTATCTAGAAATTATCTGCAGTGTCATTCTGTAATCAGTGATGGAAGTGCATTTACTCAAGAACTATACTACAATGCAATTTGAAGGTACTATTTTACTTATCTGCTGCTATACTTTTTACTCATTTTTACTCCTACTTTTTACTAAATTGATCTGAAAGCAGTAGTCACAAGTTTGCAGATAAAAATTATATGACTTTATAAACTTAACTTTTTAAAATATGGTGCATTGATACACATTAAACAGTGTCCTATGTTGAAAGAATACATGAGCCTGTAGTATTGTAATGTGTCTTGGAGTCAGGACATCAGAATATTTGTGACAGTAACTGCTTTATACAGAATATAATTACACAGTGATCATCCTTACCCTCCCCTTGTAATTCTCTCTTTGTCCCCTTCATTCACATCAACACACACACACACACACAAACGCAGAGATCCTAACAGCTGCAACTGCCAGCACGATCCCTTTCTGTCTTCTCAATATCCATGAACCCTACTATATTACTACCCCAACCCCCTCCATCTCCTTCAATCTGTGTGTCATATGTTCTTTTTATATTCAATCTGGAATCCAAAATCGGATAAATGTGCTGCAGATATACTTGGGAGATGTCTGTACCTAATTAAAAGTACTAAATATGTGAGTGTCAATATAAGTGTTGTTAGTGTTTTGGGCTTTTAACAAGACAATTTTAAACACATTGAGGTTCAAGCTCATATTCATTACATTAAAAAGGTAGGCCATCAAGTGCAACAAACAATGGAGTAAATAACTGTCAATAGACTTAATAGTCACACAAATCAGAGACATCAAATGTCAAAATCAAATTTGTTTCATGGCCCGTTTTTTTTTTTTGTTTGTTTGTTTTTTTTAAGCATAAAATTGAAAGTACGAAAAAACAATATGATGTTTGGTACGTAGATTTGATACATAGATTCCCTCTCTCACAATCACCAATTTTTAATTTTGGTTCTTTATTTACTAGTGTTTTTTGTTTTGGGATGTTTGTGTATGAGCACCCTCTGCTCTTCAGTGCTGTTGTTGAGCAGGCAGATCTGACTCCTCCCACCATATAATCCCTCTGATCCCCCACCGCCCCTCTCTGTCTGTTCCCATGCGGGATCAAGCATCCTGTCAGCTTGACTGACAGACAGTTTGACATGTGGTGGAGAGAGAGAGAGAGACATGGAGTGAGATGATATATTTGTGTGTGTGTGTGTGTGTGTGTGTGTGTGTGTGTGCGTGTGTGTTAGAAAGAGAGTGACAAGATAAAGCACTGGAAAAGGGGGGCTGAGAGAGGTAGAGATTAGTGTAGAGGGATAGATGCTATTGCTGCTCTGTTGCACATTGATGCCGTGAAGTGAAGTCTGGGTGGAATGTCCATTTGGTTGGCTAACTTATTTGATGCTTGGTTAGCTGGTTCGATTGTGGACTTTTTTTGGCTGCAGAACAGGAGCTGGAGTATCAGATTATCTTACACAGACTGGTTTGTTGGAAAAGACTAGAGCTACAGACGCCGCATTGGCGAACATTAAATAATTTCTGTGGAGAAAGTGAGAGGATACAAGGGAAAAAGTGGAGGCAGGAGGCAACAAGGTGGAATGATATGATGGGGGCCAATGCAAATACAAGAAGAACAGGACACCTTGTGGCTATTTATTAGCTAGTTTGTGGTTTGCCATTTGCTGTGCTTGTGTAGGAAGCAAGAGAAAACATAATGTCAATCATCTGCTGCTGCTCTAACCCTAGTTGTGCTACGCTGGACTGAACCAGGCCATAATGCAGTTGGCATACAATAGGACAGAATAGTACAGCGTAGTAGAGTACAATATCCTACAGACTATTAGAGTAAAATGTAAAAGTAGAGGGTATTGTGATGCAGTACTCAATTGCTAAAAGTACTTTATGGCACAGTAACAGAGCTAGATAAAACAGTCTGTTACAGTGTAGTATATTAGTATTGTCCAATATAAGTGCTTTGCAGTATGTCATGCTGTGTATGCAGACGCTCCGTGGTGGTAATCTATAACAGATGTACTAAACATGCTGTACCAAAACATGAGACAAGTAAGTCATTTTCTCACATCCCTGCATATTTGTGTTTCTGATGTTTCATACTAAAAAAATCATCAGCATTCTTGGTGAAATACTGTATGCCTTCGGTTTCATGATAATATCCTTAAAATTAAAAGTGTTTAATAACTTCTGTTCTGTGCTGTTCTCTCTTGCAGGCCAACCCCCCTCCAGTGGTGGTCAACACCGACAGTGTCGACACCCCCCCATATGTGAGTACCTGTTCAAATATATATTTTCAGTAGTAACAAATTTAAACCTCTACTCTGCTGTGTACTTTGCACCCTGATAATGATAAACAATTAATTACAAATCAGTGGTTGTGTATGGACCACTGAACATTATTTTTTGACCGCCGGTGGCTGGAACTGGCCCCTGTTTGTAGCATAGGTGAACATTGAGAATGTAACATAAAACATAGAGATTTGCTCATGCAGCATCAAAATGAACACACCAGTAAATGACTGTTGAAGGCAAGACACTGCAGGTAAATGGGGTAAAAAAAAATTAACTAATAGATATAACCATGAAACCCAGTTGATAACATTAATACATCAACCCAGTTGATAACATTAAGACATTAAGACAGTGAGACAGTACTTTTTTGTATTAAAAGTTTTCTGAAATGTGTTTAAATATGTTAATTATATATTATCTAATTAAATATGCACACATTTCCAGACCAGAGAAATGTACTTTGGATGAAGCCAAATTCAAAATTGTTTCATTTTGTTGATATATTGGAGTCAAAGGTTTTTACACAGGGAATTATGGATATCTCTTTTTATCACTCCATAAATCAGAAAATACAGTTTTTCTGAAAAAAATGTTATATAAATGAGGCTATGAATTATATATGAAAAATCCCCTCAGTAAAAAGTGTGAGAAAAAAAAAACAAAATTTGAGAAAACAACCTTTAAATGCTATGTAAAAAAAAATGGAAACCACCATTTACAAACAATATCTAACAATATCTAATCCAATCCTTAGCAACAATAATATAGAACATCTAAAACACATCAAAACTGATAACTGCAACGTAAGGCCTTACTGAACACACACGCAAACACATACTCTTTCAAATGTTTATTTTGGACATTTTGTTTCCATTAGTCTGAAAGAAGATATGTTATTTAAAATACCCCAAAATCTCAAAATTGACCAGTGCATGAAACAAACAATGTTTTTTCCTGACGTGTCTGTCCTTAAGCTTGACCAGTTACAGTGTGGATGTCTCTAGTGTAGGGATTTATGGCAGATGAATGTGGTGTGCGTTATCAAGCATTGTCCATTCCTTATATATCTGAAGTGTCTCTTACTCACTTTGGAATACAGAGTGAGGAGGAGGTGAAGCTGATCTATGTTAATATTAACAAACACTATGATCACTGGAAGCATATGGGAGAAAAATAAACCAGCACATGCAGAGCAATCACAGATCTTGTGGTTTCTATTGTAGATTACATTGATGTTTAGCTACAGTTTTTGTGTAATAAATATATTTCTAATCTTGTACTAAATATATAATCCTTCACCAGACATAAAAATTGTCATATCAAGAGTTATTTTACTGTATAAAGACTTGCAGAACTTTTTGGAACTTCTACTAGAAATGTTCAGTAATTTCCATATTTCTCCCCCATAAAAATGTGCAATAGTGAAAGCACGTTTGTTCTTTTGGCCTTTTCATGTTAGACAAAAATCTCAGTCCAGAATTAGATGGATCCAGATGTCATTTTACTGGTAGCCAGCTGCCACAGAGAATCACTGTCTGTTGTTGTTAGATAAGTTTATTATGTAATTAATGTGGAATTACTCCCTGCTGAACCACCTGGAATACACAGAGAGAGAGAAAAAGATTTCTATCATGCAGATTTCACTTAATATTTCACAGATATAATTGTTGACTGTTATTTTCATTCCAACAAATGTGATTAATGTATGCAACAAATACCAAAAAACACCGTACTTTCATTGCTTATGACTCTTTTCAAAGCGAATAGAGGGGGGACCCTTTTTTAAATAGGAAAATAAATTTTAATGCACTGCAGGTGCACAAGGCCGTTTCTACCTATTGCGCCTATAGGAAATAAGGGCTGCACCTTAGTTCATTTTATCATGCTTTATTTAAATTATAAATGGGCTCTGTTAAACAGGACCTATCACAAAAATAAATTTAACATTTTAAGAATGGCAGTGAGTTATTGTCCCCTGTTTTTCAAGAATAATCTGATGTTCAGACTGTATAGTAGGTGATAGCAGACACACTGCACATGGTGGATGATTGTGCCTCCTGTTTGAAATGACAGAAATTCAAAATCTAAACTAATCTGACTGCACAGAGACACAGATTACAGCCAAGGGGATTACATGGGCCATTAGGATGCCACTCGACCACTGTGTGTGTGTGTGTGTGTGTGTGTGTGTGTGTGTGTGTGTGTGTGTGTGTGTGTGTCTGTGTGTGTGTGTGTGTGTGTGTGTGTGTGTGTGTGTGTGTGTGTGTGTGTGTGTGTCTGTGTGTGTGTGTGTGTGTGTGTGTGTGTGTGTGTGTGTGTGTGTGTGTGTGTGTGTGTGTGTGTGTGTGTGTGTCTGTGTGTGTGTGTGTCTGTGTGTCTGTGTGTCTGTGTGTGTGTGTGTGCGCCACCCTGCCTGCATGCAGCAGCTATGGCAGGACCAAGACACTCATCTCCCAGTAAAACAGAGAGGAACACAAAATATATAATAGTCCACGCAGATCGGATTTAGTTCCGTGTGCTATTCATTCAGTCAGGAAATATAGACATTAATATATTTTATAGCACAGACAGTCCTGGCTGAGCACTCTTATTGTCTCATGGGTTATTCATCAGGGATGTTCTTAAATATGACATCAGAGATACATCATCATTAAGTACGCATTACTAGTTTAATCTCTGGGATTCATGCGTCATTCATGAAATATCAAATGTCTAAATTGGAAACTGGAAAAAATATTCAACTTCTGAACACTGATAGGCATATAGGCATGATAAGTACAAATTTGAGGTGCTTGTACTTCACTTGAGTATTTTAATCTCATGCCACATGCTATATCTACTCCACTACAATTCAGAGGGAAATATTTTTACTGCACTACATTTGCTTGAGAGCTTAAGATACTAGTTACTTTACAAATCAAGATTCTTTGCATGCAAGTATTATAAAAGGTTGATTACTTACTCCAGTACTGCTGATATGTGATTGCATACATACTGGCACAAAATATTCAATCCATACATTCAAGTCATGCAGAAACAGTGAGAATATGATAACGCTGTGGTAAACTTGAAGGTTTAATGCAACTTAACAGGGTCATGTAACTGACATAACACAGATAAAAACACTGCATATAAATTATGAATGTCAGAAGCTTTACCGTAAAGTCAAATGAGCATTTTAGTATCCATTACAGGAAAACAGCTCTTAGAATTTACTCTTAATTGACACGCCTCTGTTTTCTTCCTCTCTGACAGGTCAATGGAACAGAAGCAGACTATGAGTATGAGGAAATTACACTGGAGCGGGTAAAAACTTTCAATGAAAACACACCGCCAACATGAATTCCTATTATACAAACTGTAAATGTCCTCAGTGACATCAGCACCTCATTGACATCTCCATCTGTTCAGCCTGACCCTGCTCTTCCCACAAACACATAATCTGGCTGAAAACATCATTAGTGCTGTCAAGAGCAGAAATGATTTTGAGTGCCTGTCTATTTGAAAGCAGAAGAAATGCTGGAACAAAAATAACAAAAGCTGATAAGGTATGAAAAGACCAAAATATTTGTTCTGAGAGAAGTTAAGATGCACATTGATTGATTGAACACTTAATTTGTATACATCTGAGTGAGCCGTCTAGATTTGATGCTTTTTACAGTTCTAAAGTTAACAAAAAAATGTCAAACCAAAACTAGAGCCCATTAATATTTTAGCCACTCGGATGTACAGTGTGTAAAGTAAAAATGATGTAAATATTGTTAGACAATGGTCAAGGCTTATCCAGCAAACCGTGCCTTTTTTGAGTGTTATTTTTTTTTTTTTTTTTTTAGAATAATTCACTACTATTTTACTATTTACTATTTTAAATAAGGTAAATTAAGGGTATTTGTAATCCTGTATCTCACCGAACTAAGTTAAATGACAATGGTATTTTAAGGAACAAAAATAAATTACAGCAAGTGGTTTTACAGGTCACTCACAAGTTTACACAATTTTTTATTTACCCCTATCACCTCCTCGTTGAGGTCTTACACATGTTTACATGTTGTGAAAAGTTACTTTCTGATCTTCATGTGTTAAGATAAGACACAATTAAAACCCAAAAGATTCTGTCCTAAAACTTGTATGTGTCTATGTTTTTTGTTCTCTAATCTTTCTCCTCTCCTTCATCTCATCATTCTGCTTTTCCTTCACTAAGTCCCACCACTGGTATAACTCTTCTGACCTTATTTCCCCATCCTCTCAATTCCTCGTCCATCCATTCCCTACTTTCTTTCTTTTCCTGATCCCCCCTCCCTCATTATATTCCCCTTTCTCTCTCCCCGAGGCTCTCTCTCCGTTTCTCTCTCTCTATTCTCCTGTGACCTGGTTCTGTCTGCTTGACGGGATCTGCTTTAAAGACACTACGGCCATACACGCAAACACAGGCACAGACATTACACTAGGTTTAAACCCGGTGGCAAAGCATGATAGAGTGAGAGAAACATGCACAGAGCAAGGGCTGTCATCTTGGTAGTGTGTTCCATTGTCAGAGGCGATCTATTGTGTATAATTTGGTAATAAGTGATATCTGGAGAGACTCCTATGACATATCGTTTATTCTGGTGATAAACTACTTTTGTAAGAAGTGATATCAGATGTAGTTTTGAATGAATATGACTTTTTGATAAGATTTAATGTTTAATAGATGCTTCTTGGTGATTAGTAAGTTTTAGAGAGGTAATATATTAGGTGCAGTGTTAAAAGTGGTAATGATGTGTGAGATTTTGTTTTCTTGTGTTCATAATTGTTTCAGTGTGGTTATCGGCTTTTTATAAATGACCTAGGTTTTTTTGGTTATAATCCATTATAATGTTTAGTTAATGTTAAAAAACATACTAAGAATTCTGTATATTATTTATATAAATTTTTTAATGTAAATAAATAATATGATTAATTCGAGGCAGGGCAGATACGTGGAGCAATCATCAGACATTTTCTTCAGTATGTATGTTCAGATTGTTTATTTTCTCCTTAAATCACATTTTGTTTCTGTGTGCATGTGTAGGGTAACTCAGGCCTGGGATTCAGTATCGCGGGAGGGACTGATAACCCACACATTGGTGAAGACCCCTCTATCTTCATCACCAAGATTATACCTGGAGGAGCCGCAGCCCAGAATGGACGACTCAGGTACACCTATACTCGCACACACTATGAAAACAGTCGTTGAAATACCACACACTTGTATGTTTGTGTACTTTTAGTAAACATGTGTGCGTATAAACACGCATGCATCCACATATACATATGTTCAAAGCATTTGCGTATGTATATGTTTTGATGAAAAAGGATACAAACAATGACACTTGTTTTTGTTAATTGAGAGGAGGAATTGTTGACTTACATTATTTACCATTAAACGTACTTGTACCATAACTGCTACATAACCCCAACCATTACCCTTCCCCGTTTCTAATTCTAACCTTAACCAAAACCCTAAAGGTACAATGTGTAATATTTGGCAATCATTTTTGTTTAAAACATTCAACAAATTATCAACATAATGCAGTGCAGTAACAGTTCTGGCCTTATGTCAAAGACGTCTGTGTATGCTAACCAGCCAGCCCTGGCTCACCCTGTCTTGTAATACCACTTTGTACTTCAAGAAGCAATAGTACGATAGCATAGCGCTGTCGCACCCTTCAGCTGGGAGATTTGTGAGAGCAATGAGTTCAGAACACTATATAATTGCTATTTTATCTTTTTTAGTCTAATAAATAAACAAAATATATTCACAAAATGCGAAATATTCTTATACCTGTTTTCCTTATTAAACAGAAAAAATACAGCTGTCGACCTTCTGATTTATCTGTTTTACTGACATAAGACTAGCTTAATTGTCTTGTTAAAACATCATAAAACATAGTTGATTTAAACTCAACAGAAGCAAAATAAAACTCAATAAAACTGCCTTGGCCTGAGATTCCTCTCGCTCCTCTCCAGCTTGATGCCTTTCCTGTCCTCACTTGAAACCGCCAGGAATTTCATACAAATGAGTGAACTGTACGAAGCATGTCAGAAAAAGAGAAAATGTGCTCAGTCAACGTTCTTTACCTTAATTTCACATTAAAAAGGAAAGAAGTTAAATAATAATTCAAACAACTAAAATATTATTTGCTTTCTCCCAACAAGACTTCTAGTTTCAAAGTGAAAGACACTTGAGTTTAGGAGGTGATATGTATCCTTTGACTTCACTATGTACTCCTTATGCAAATCAAATAACTTCTTTACTGTATGTAACTTTGCTGTGCAGAGTAAATGACTGTATAGTCCGGGTAAATGAGGCAGACGTCAGGGAGGTGACCCATAGCGGGGCTGTGGAGGCCCTGAAAGATGCAGGGGGTCTGGTGAGACTATGTATACGACGCAGGAGGAGCCTCACCGAGAGAATCATGGATATCAAGCTGGTCAAAGGGCCCAAAGGTGAGACAATACTACAAAGGTAAACAGAACATACAGTGGGGTCTGTAAGTAGTAAAACACAGACTTTACTGCAGCACATTGTATTTGGAATTAAACTGACTTTAAAGTTATGCCTTTCAGCTTTAGTGTTGTTTGAGGATGTTGATATCCTTATCTACTACTTACTGATGATAAAGATGATAAATGATAAAGAAATGAGGAAATAAAGACATCAGTTGGAACTCAAAAGTGAGAAAGCATGATGAGGCACAATTTCTGCTGAAAAGACAGTGTGTTTTACAGCAAAAAAGTAAAAAAAAGTAATATGACAGCAATTAAAGGAATGAAATATTGAATATTTAAGAGGGTCTGGTTTACCTAATTTGATTACGCATTTACTACACTATCTGTTCTGTATCACATACAAAACTAAATGTCAAAACTTTGCCACAGTAAGAACATCCTCAGGAAATATCAAAAATATGACCTCCTCATGTTTTCTCTCAGGTTTAGGATTCAGTATAGCAGGTGGAGTTGGAAACCAACATGTCCCAGGGGACAACGGTATCTACGTGACTAAGATCATCGAGGGAGGGGCTGCACACAAAGACGGACGGCTACAGATAGGGGACAAACTTGTAGCTGTAAGAAACACCTTTCTATTATTTTCTTTTTTTGTCCCTTTTCGTTCTTTCTTTCTCTCTTCTGTGCACTTGTTATCATGCAAATGTTGTAGAGTCTAGTATGCAGATTATAGTCAACATCAATGCAAACTTAGTTTTATTGGTTCAAAGTACAATTTTAAATGAAACGCAATACAGGGGTTGTTTCCTTGAACAACTTTCAGATTCAGATTAGAATGAATTCAGGTTTATTAGCCCATTATACAGTAGATAATGAATATCCCTTAACGTTATTAATAGCACCAAATACTACATGCTATGAATTGCTTTTATTGAATTTACATGTCATAAATATCCATTAGTGAAATCAAATATGAAATTTTTTTCCCTTAATAAAACCAGAAATATAACTATTCCACAGTACAGTCACGGAATTTAGGATGACTTTATACTCTCCATTACCCCCCTTTATTAGATTCTTACATATTACCTGCAGGGTATGTTATATTCTAAGACTAAATTAGGTATATTAGAGAAGGACAGTGTACATGGGTATGATTGTATCAGATTGTTCTCTTCTGTTCTACTTCCAAGCCTGTAAACGTGATTTAACACAGCAACACACTGTATGTTTTTGTTGCAGTCTGGTGTGGTGTTGCAGTGGACATAATGTTGTCAACATATTATTTATACATGCCTGCACATGGAAGTACAGTATGTGTCTTCATGTGTCTCCAGGTGAATGCCTCCTGTTTGGAGGAGGTAACTCATGAGGAGGCAGTGGCTGCCCTGAAATCGACTCCTGACGTTGTTTACCTCCGTGTGGCCAAACACACCTCCCTTTTTATCAATGACAACTTCCCCCCACCCGACGTCACTAATTGTGAGTACATACACCACTCCTGAGACTTACCCATAATGCAACAGTTTTGCTCATGGTTTATTTCATAACATTAGTTTGTAGGTTCTCACTTTTTTCACATCAGAATCAACTTGCAGTGAAACAGTCCTCTAGTGAATGTAGCACACATCATTGCAGCCAAGAGGCCAGATGGTGTTGAACTTTAAAGAACAGCAAGGAACAAAGCTATTGGTGGAGATTTCTGCTCAGGACAGTGTATAAAATGCACCTATCTACTCTGATGCCTTTTGCAGAGATTCTTACAAGAACAACAACAGCACAGTAAGCTTGAATCACCAAACCACCATCAATACAAGCAACCAATCAAGGCAACATTGCTGATAGATACTGACAAACACATGTCTCATGAGTTTTACCCCAGGTTCAAGTAAGGGGGTGGCATGAATTGCTTTTCGTAATTAGTATTTCAAATGGCCGTGGTTTTGTCAGTGGTGATGGGAAAGACCCTCACACGAATCAAGGCGCTGATCAGTCATGGTTGAATCAGATGTTGACATTGCAAAGCTCACCCCAAACTGTGTCTGAAAAATATTGTTGCAAGTCATCAGCATAGAAGTGAGGGACTTTTCTCTATTAAATTCTTTTCAGACTGTAATAGCATTTATTGCTCTTAGTGAAGTGGTTATTAGACCTTGCCATAAGGGACTGTTTTTTTCATGGTAAAAAGCCATAAAATTGTATTACTCCGCATACATTTTACTAGTGGTTGACACAATTAAGATGACAGTCCAGAAGTTATCTAAAAGAGTTTTATTTGAATACATGAATAAATAATCACCTAGATGACCCTGATCATAATGTGTTCAGTCTCCCTTATTATAATGCCAGATAGTTTTTAAACCACTTTAAGTTGGTTAGAAACATAATATGTTAAGGTTTAAAAGATATAGGGATGACATCAATGACAGTTTTAAATGTGTTATGTAACAGTCTGATAATCAGACAGGGTAAATTTAGTCCACTGAATTACAGCCACTTGTCACTTTTCCAAATCAGCATATTATCAAACAACATATATGACCTCTTTAAATCATAGGATTTACATAGTTGAATCAGAATTGTCAAGGATTGCCTATAGTCGAGTGATAGTCGAATCTGTGTGTGTGTGTGTCGGAGAGGGGGGTTTTACACACGGTAGCTCCGCTTTAATCTTGAGAAGGTGCAGAGCTGCAGTTCATTAGTCACTGTAACTTATTCTGTACATTTACAGCTAAACTGAGGCTTATTGTTGACCATTTTCTCTCTGCTCTGCCTGATTCAACAAAGATACAGTATGAACTGTGATTGATTAGATAATACATTTTGGAGTGGAAATGTACTATTTAATCATAGCAAGATGTGGGATGATGATGTATCAAATTAGGAACCATGCTAAAAGTACATGAAAGTACCCATTCAGCCTTTAAATGACATGATCTCTTATGTATGACACTAGGTAAAATAAGTCTGTCTCCCTGCAGCGTACTCCCCACATCAAGACAACCATATAAGCCCCTACATGAGCGGCAGCCAGTCTGTAAGCCCTGCACCACTAACAACACCCAGATACTCACCGCTGCCAAGGGCCATGACTGGAGACGACGACGTCACCAGGTGAGACCTCACACACAGACATGTCCATGTTTATGGGACAGTACTAACAAAGGATGTTTCTCTGATTCGGACTAGAAACATCTTTCTGTTAAATCCTACCCTAACCATAACTGAGCAGTCAGCCCAAATAAAACGTTGCCCAACCAAATAAATTCATTATGTAATTATTTTTGTAATTCCACTTAGGCTTTCCAAAGACAACCAAATATGTTGGGTTGAACTACATGCATATAGGAAATTAATGTGTATAAAAAATTTGCATATCTAGAAATCTGTTTCCATTAGGACCTTTTTTCAATATAAACATCAAATACTGTAGTTTCAAAAATATGGTGGAACTAGCAGATATAGAAATTGAAATGTCAATACAAATATAGACATTGTAGTATGGTTTTGAAAATGTTATTTTAATTAGGTTAGTCTAGTCTAGTAAGAAGTTAGTATTAACGTTAAAAGCTGTTTGGTGTCTTGTTATTGTTTCCATTTTACTACTAAACAGGGAATTTAATTTCAGCAATTGGTCCCCAAATGGTAAATGCATTTGATAATATTTGATATATCAACTCTAATTAAGATTTATAGTAGCTATGTGTAAGAAAACTTTTCTGGCTGATTAGGTCAGTGTCACACCGTTATTTGTTTAAAATGTTAAAATGTGATGCATGTATATCATTCCTTATTGCACATTTTTCTTTGGTTTGTCAACCAAAGAAATTTCTGCATTAATTTACAATGATAAAATTCAAATTTTGCAGCTTCTTATTTGTGTTGAATCAGAAATGTCAATCTTCTCTTTATCTTCTTGGCTCTTTCCTTTCTTACTTGCCTCATGTCCCCCTCAGAGGTCTTAAGTGGCCCTCAAAGTGATCCACGACAGCAGCTTGGGAAACAGACCTAGAGAGCCCACTGAGTGACCTCTGTCCCCGTCTGCTCGATGTGCTGCTCTGTGTGTGTGTGTATGTGTGTGTGTGTGTGTGTGTGTGTGTTTGGCAGTAAAAGGCAGATGGCAGTGCGAATTTTGTCTGCCGTGTAAACTCAGGTCACACATGTACAAGCACATACACACATGCACACACGTTCTCAGTGCTGCTCTACTGTCTTTAATCCATTTTAATGGACGGATTACAGCCTATCACAGCCCTCGTCACTCAGCTGGCGTCACCATGGTTACCAGAATATGACTCATTTCGTCACAACCCTTTGGGCCAATCAGTGCGCTTTGATTATAATAAATCTGATAAGCCTCAGACTGACAGCAGAATGGTCATGTTGATGTCTGCCCTTCTTCTTTTTTCCTCTGGGTTTGAATCCTCCTTTATTCTCTCTTTCATCTCTTTTTCTTTTGCTCTCCGATTATTTTCTCATGCAAATATAGGATTATGGGTTCTAATAAATGTGCACTGAGTGTGCACAATTGATGAACATCTTCTTCCTCTCTAAGCAAGTGAAATATGTCACAATTTATTAATTTGTGTCACCAATACCTTAACTCAGGTTATCTGTCAAAATCCATCACCTGTTCTCTCGTTTTCCCAATTGGAATATCTGTTTAATTTACTACACTGTACGGAACTCATTGCAATCATTGTAATGTAAGATTACATGAGGCCAGAGATAGTTGTGTGCATTAAAAACTGAGTTGCCAGCCCACCTTAATGAATGTAACTGGTAGTTGAATGTAATGTAATTTGTATGATGTCGACAAAGAAACTGTGGTAAATATGGATCTCTCACGTTCGGACACTGATCCAGCTGTTTTGGATTGGTGCATCCCTGGTTTGAACCATTTCATTCAGAGAAGATGAAGGGACCAAATCCAAATTTTGCATATTCGTATAAATTGGCTGAGCATTTTTCTACATATCCTGATAACTCACTAAGACTAATTGTGAATGTTTTCATCCAGTATTTTAAGTGAGGTTCACATGATGGTCTAGTGGTCTTCTCACAATAAGATGAACCTGCTTTCAGTTCCGTCTTAATAATGTACTTGCATGTGTTGGCTTGGATTTCTGCATGTGCTCTTGATCTCTACCTCTGTTGAAAGACATTCAGGTTATGCTGATTTACTAAAGAATCGACCCACTTACTAGACTGAGTATGTGTTTAGGACAGAGTAACTAACTGTGGTGGTGCAACAAACAGAGGCAGTGCAATACTGACATCTGCTGGTCATTGTGGTGAATGATACTAATTTTAAATCGACTCACCTCCAACTGAGATGCACCATTGATCACTACACAATATTGTATTACAGATATTATACATTCAGAAATCATCAGAATATATACACTACAGTAAATGCTACCGTTGCAATGTTTTAATGTTCATTTGTATTCATGTTGTAAGTATAAAATATTAATTTATTTAACTTCTCATCCTGTCTTCCTCTTGTCATCTCTCACTTCTTCTTGTCACTGGTTCTAAGACTGTGATTAAGCAGGTTTTACAACTAAACAGCAGCTAAACTTGAACTATGCTATCTGAGTCATAATTGATTGACCAAATGTCACCATGCATTTAAGGTTCATTGTGTAATATTTAGGATGATATATTGACAGAAATGCAATATAATATCCATAACTATGTTTTCAACGGTGTATAAAGACTCTACATAATGAACAGTCATGTTTTTTTTACCTTAAAATGAGCCATTCCAATCTACACACGCCACATGTCCTTTGTCATGTTGCGCTGCCATGTTTCTACAGAAGCCTAAAGAGACAAATGGGTGAATGTGTTGAATACGTACGAAAAACATGTCACATAAGTAGTTGTTGTAGTAGTAGTCGACCAGTTCATTAGAAGTAAGAAAAGAAGAGAAATCTGGACAAATGGAGGCCCACACATACTATTTAGCACGAGAGCCGACAGAGCGTGACGCCACCGTAGCTTCTCCTGCACGCTTGGAAAGGGAGGGGTAAGCAGTGCATTCATGTGGTGTTGGAATAATAAGAATCTTTTTTTCCTCCTTAAGTCTTTATTGCAAAAAGAGAAATAATGTGTACATGGGACATAAAGAAGTATACAGAACTTTGATTTATGCATATACATTTTTTACAAACATGTAATTTTCAATATGGTTATAACAGTTAGTTTGCTGGCCATGTAGAGTATATTAGTCTGGCTGTTGTTTATATGCTCTGATTATGCTAATCCAACAATTGTTTGTAGTAGTCCATGTTGATTCCACATTCCGATGTAAAAGCACATGAACACACACTGAAGTCGACAACTTCACAACTCGGGAAATGGACCCATCCGAGGAGCACATGAATGCACTGCGAGCCACTGGTACAATTTGGTAGTGTTGTAGTACTCGAGACCGGTCATGGTCTTAAGACCACTTTTTGATGGTCTTGGTCTTGTCTCGGTCTCGGACATTAAGGACTCGGGATTTTATTTCAAGACCAGTCAAGACCGCAACTTTGGGATCAATAAATTGCTTTTGCATTGTCTGATTTATTTGTTAACATCGGAACTTTGGAAGTAAAACGTGTTGCTTCAAATGCAACCAATAACCCTAATTAAATATGTGTTGTTACCTTTAACGACTGTCACCCCTTCCTGCGATGCTTACGTTGATTTCAGATCTTAGTGTTTGTATGTGGGTGTTTTAATGGGAATGTGGATCTTTCAGATTAATTTGTGAAGTACCAATGATCTCGTTCCGCATTTTATTGTGTGCCATGCAATGCAGGGAACTGGTGTTGGTCTTGACTCGGTCTCACCCTCCCTCGGTCTTGGTCTCGACTGCTCTCAGCCCCTAAAAGTCTTGGTCTTGTCTCAGTCTCGATAAACTCTGGTCTTGGTCTTGACTTGGTCTCGGTTTGGGCGGTCTTGACTACGACACTACTATTCAGAACCCTCACCACTAGATACCATTAAAACTTACGCACTAACCTTTAAGATAACAAAACGGGTAATATATATATATATAGTTAAAAAAAGGTATGATACTATTATCTTTCACCCTAATACAGTGTGTGTGTTTAAATCGTGATTCTTCCAGGGATCCCAGGCGGGTGGTGCTCCAGCGGGGATCCACAGGTCTTGGTTTCAACATTGTTGGAGGGGAAGATGGAGAGGGAATCTTCATCTCCTTCATTCTGGCTGGAGGTCCAGCTGATCTCTGTGGGGAGCTACAAAAGGGAGACCGCATCCTTTCGGTATGAGTTAAGACCTTTTACAAACAGAATACACAGATATAAAACAAAAGTACTGTCACCATTGATTACAAATAACACAAATTCTACTATTCTTACTGTATAGGATATATAGGCTTAACAAAGGAGTCATCCAGTACATTTTTTATGTGGAGTCATACAACTCAGAATACCATAAGCAAAGCAAAGAAAAAGCAATTTTGCTGAATATTTTGAACTTGTTCTGATGCATCTTTGCACTCATTCATAGTGTCTACAGGAATCTAAATTTAAAGAGATATTTCATATAACTGGCATCATTTTCTTTGAACATTAATAATTAGTTAATCACCAGTAAAAGCTGATAGGGCGTGTGTATGTGTGTGTGTGTTAAAGCTGTATTTTGTCTGCCACTAAAGTGAAATATGGCTTAAATTTTCTACTGACAGTATTCAAACAGGATTTAGTCAAACTGTGGAGGGACTGACTGTATTATGATATAAGTGCTGACATGGTAGGGCTGTCCCTGACAAACCGATTAACATAGTCGTATCCGAATTGTCAAGTCTTGCCTATAGTCGACTGATAGTCAAATCATGTACCATGTTTGTATGCGGCGATTGCGAGTTCAACTGAGTCTTATTGTTGACCGTTTTTTCTCTGCTCGCCTCCTATTCCCCGGTCTTGTGCAGAGTTTTGCATGCATGCCGTGCGGCCGACAGCTGCATGCACGTCGCGGTTCCTCGCGGATCTATTTCAAGTACTATTTAAAAACGATGTAATATTCTTTTTGTGGTTCATCAATGGTGATAAATGTTCCGATCATCCCGCGAGGTGCGGACAACTCTGCACAACAACGGTGAAGTTAAGGCTCCGTCTCTACAGCAAGTTCCTCTTCTGCCACTACACTACCTACTCACACACTCACACACATACACGCTATGCCTACACATGCGCACTGATCTCCCCCTACTTGAGGGTTAGGGTTACAATGCAAACATTTATTAAAAGCTTTTTTTCTTTTCTCATTTGTTTTATTTACAGCATTATAAATTGAAATTTGGGAGAAAACTGGTAGTTCTATGTAAAATCAGACACTGAGCACCCCCAAGCCAGCAAAATGGCATGATCCTTGTTTCGCAGCAAAGTTTCGACTGTGAGATTGACAGTCGAATCAGGCTCCGCCCATCGAAGCATCGAATCTTCAACTATTCGGGCTCAGCCCTATGACACAGTGAATGATTTTATGCATTAAACAAGCTTTCACACAAGTACACACATACTACACGCAAATGGTCACTTGTCAGTTATTGACCCAAAACCCAAAACCCAAGCTGTGCAGTGTTCCTAATGGTGTGCTCATCTCACTATACATGCATTGCTATTGATTCACTGCATGGTTTGTAATTTTGTGTGTGTGTGTTTAGGTGAACGGTGTGGACCTGTCCAGTGCAACACATGAGCAGGCAGCCGCAGCTCTGAAGAATGCAGGACAGACCGTTACTATAGTAGCACAGTACAGACCTGAGGGTGAGTACTGCAGCTAATAACATTTTAATGCCATCAGTGTACAGATGACTACATAAGACAACATGAATGGAATTGCTACAGGACATAATTTTTTAATTAAACAGTAAACTAGCACCTCCTGAACATCTTGCTTTTGCTGACATCTTGTGGTTTACCTTCTCACCTTGCTGCAGTGATGTACAAGTGTACTTCATGACCCTGTGGTATTACTGTTGGGTGTGGATACAGGTACAACAGAGCACACTTCTGACAGCACCCAATGGTATAGGTGGGTGTTGTCAGAGGCGAAACGTTTAACAAGAGAGGGCAGTGAAACACCACGTTTCAGCCTAGCGTTAAGTCACTCTTTGTTGATGATGTTGTGAACTTGCCTCTACACCATCTTTGTCTTCTTCCTGTATAATAACTTATTAATATCGTATTGCTGCCGCATACAGTTCTCCACTCTGCAGGAAAGCCCAAAAGTTAATAAGACATAATCAAAATGCACTGCAATGTTTGTTGGTGTAGGAAAAAAATAAAGCTGACATAAATGCAATTTTAGGTGATAGGTTTTGTATTATCTTTTAGTTATTGGTAACATTTTATTATGTTATGTTGTGATTCACTTGTCAGATTAGTTAAGCTTAACTAGCTTAATAGTAAGTAATGAAAACAAGACATATTTTCATACTTTTTTATACTGAAATTTTGGAATAATTGTGCATCATACAAACACACACACACAGAAGAAGGGCAGACATCAACATGAACACACACACATACAC
Organism: Micropterus salmoides; assembly: GCF_014851395.1. Classification (NCBI taxonomy): domain Eukaryota; kingdom Metazoa; phylum Chordata; class Actinopteri; order Centrarchiformes; family Centrarchidae; genus Micropterus; species Micropterus salmoides. The sequence goes on along the minus strand of NW_024040374.1, from coordinate 6,490,791 downwards.
ACACATACTAGGGGACAGAATGATGTTTGTCTACTGGGAGTGACTGAGAAGGCCGTAACCTAGGAAACCAGGTTAAAACTGCTGATTGGCTCAGCTAATGGGATTCTGTCATGGCGGGGGACCTGAGTATAACACACACAAACACCAAACTCACGTATGCGCGCACACACACACACACACACACACACACACACACACAGTAACACAGCATTAGGTCCCTGATTCGCAGAAATGTGTTTATTGGATGAGGCTGTGTGTGTCTTTCTGGTCATGTATTATTCAGTCAGAGAGGTGGTCCAGGAAGGTTGTTATAGGCATGACCAGTGTATAATACAGAAATGCATTAAAATGTGGATGGCACCATTATAACAAAATGATGTTCCCCAACAGCTGCAGAATGCAACTGCATTGGCAGTTTATGCAGGCAGAAAACCATGATATATGGATAATGATTTCTAAAAGGTCATACAAGCATGAAATATGTATTATGAATTTTAATTTCAAAATAGAAAGTGTGTAAAATATTGATAGATAGATCCCAAATTAACTTTATTTTCTCTGATGTTGAGGTTAAATTGATATTGCAAAAAGAAGGAAACACAAGGCTCAAGGTGCTCAAATCAAACCAGCATGATTGTGGCCAGTCAAACATTGGAAATTCATCTCATAGCATTGATACATTAAAGATTAAATAGTTAAAGCCTGGTCATTAGCTCTTTGCTAAACAGTAATGCCACAGCTTTGCAATTTAAAAATATAGTGTAAGTTAGACTATAATTTATAGTATATACTATATATATATACACATACTAATATTTTAAATTCAGAGATAAACTTGATTTTCTATTTGCTGGTGTTGTCTCTCGAGCAAGAGATTCGGACAAACGTGGCAGTCTGTACACAGGTGGATGATGGTGATAGCTTGTTAGCACGGTGATTGGTTGTACTTGGTTACTCCTTTGGCAGAAATACCAGCAGGAACATCAGTGCATTTCAAAGGAGTTGAGTGTGTCTGCTCTGTGTTAAGTAGGATCAGCACCATGGACAGCAGCATGAGATCTTAAAAGTCTTAAAGGAATACTTCACCAGAAATCCTTAGTGTATCACAACACAAACTCACCACATGGAGGCTTTAAATGTGTCCAGCTGAAATCACATTTAGTTATCCATTTTTGCTTTATAAAAGTTTTGGGGTGTGTCAGTCTCTGTGTTTGATTGACAGCAGCTAAGTAAACATATTTGTGTTGTAGCTGTAGTGTACCTACGTTACTGTTAATAATTATTATGAATATTAATATTCGGAAATATTAAATCATAAAACTCGTTCGTTTTTTGGGGCACCACCTAAAGATCTGCTGTCCGCCCAAGGCTTTAGGAACCTTGAGTATAGCTTAATAATTATACAATTATTTCCTCGGTTAGTAGTGATTGCTTAATTATCTTAAATCAATCTAATCAATCAGTCAATCTCATATCCTCCGTTACAGTGACCTGGAGTTAAACAATACACACACACAGTTCCTGTGATTTAGGTGAAATTTATTAACTTACTAAGGTGAAATAAATGCCGTTAAATACACATCAAAGAAATAAACAATGACAAAACAGACAGAATGCAAACAATGAGAATGATGTCTATTGTGGAGTCTAAAGAGGCAAGAGAACCAATAAACGCAAGTTATGGTAATAACTCAGTTAAATTTTTAGAGTTTTAGCTAAAGGTTTAAACTAACGGCTAAGGATTAAAGATAAAGGCTAAGGATTAAAGCTAATAATGGACATCAACTCGACCACAGAATGTAGCTTGTTTTAGCCTTACTACTTGTTGTTTCTCAGCCGGATGGTGTTCGGGTGGCCGCACAACTAGTTCTAGGCGTCCAGTTTCAGTGGCTGGGTTGCCAGGACCGGCTTTTTACTAGCAGGTTTTGTCCTGGAGGTCCGTCCTAGGCGGCTTGTGGTTGAAGAAAACTTGCAGTGATAGGCCGTTAGCCTGACTTGGTTCATCGGTTTGATGTCCTCGGGATCACTGCTGGCGTAACGGACCCACCTGTTAAACACATTTTCAGGATTTCAGGATGAAAGAAACTTAACTCAACATTTTCCTGGATAATATTGGCTGTTAAACATTCTTACTTAGAGAATATAAGCAAGTTACACGAACATGGCATCAGATTACACAATAAAATACAGAGTGATACATTAAACCGCGGGAGACGCATTACATGTAATACTTATTTTGTCCTCTTGGGGGGCTCTGGTCCCATGAGAGGAGACTGAGATAACTTTGATTATTTCTTTAAAACAATCATTTGCTCAGGTGCTGGGGAAATTAATAATTTAACAAATGATAATATTTCTGTATCATATCATTTCTATGAGGGCTTTCTGTGTGGAGTTTGCATGTTCTCCCTGTGTCTGCGTCGGTTCTCTCCGGGTGCTCCAGCTTCCTCCCACTGTCCAAAGACATGCGGACTAGGTTAATTGGTGACTCTAAATTGTCCTTAGGTGTGACTGTGGTTGTTCGTCTATGTGTGGCCCTGCGATGGACTGGCGACCTGTCAGCTGGGATTGGCCCCACACAAAGTAATTCGGGGCAGCGTCCTTCTCTGGCATCTGGAGTTTCTCACACCTAGATGTAAGAGGGAGAGGGCATGTTAAGAGTCCAAATTAATGGCTCTTTGGTGGGGTAGAGAGTCATTACTGAAGAAGGGGGTCTTTGATGTCTGAGGCAATCTGAAAGAGGAACTTTGTTACCATGGTTACCCTGTGTGGGGGCAGTTTAGCGTCTCTTGACCTTTAGTCAAAAGGGTTCTGATAGGCTGGCTCCGGATAAAGTTAGTCTCTTGGAAGTGTCGGGGTAACACATCATGCATAGAGTCTGTTATCTCAGCTTCACCGAGGTGGTAGGTTTTTTTGGCTGAAACTACCCAAGCAGCACTTGGGAGTGGAGCAAACCTTTCACCCCCTCCTTTGGGGTACTTCGACTGTCTGTTGAGGGTTGATCTCTCAATCCCCGCCTCTTTCTCTCAGGGAGAGAGAAATAATAAAATAATCAAACCCACACTGGCTGGTACACTACATAGCCTACAAACCAAGGGTAGAAAGTATGTTGCTAGTGGTAATGAAGAGTAAGGACCACACCAGCATGTAACAGGACTGAAGTGACATTTGCAGGTACGTTCGCTGTTTAATCTCCTGCAGCTGATCTGCTGTCAAACCTGCAAACTGATATTAGCAGTACACTTTTCCCCAGTGAATTTTTGTTTTATCAGGTGTTCTACGAGCTAAGATGCAGGACAAGATGTCTTCAAGTTCGTAAGTTAGATCGGAAGGAGACTTTAGCAGAACAGTTCATCTGTTTTTTGAAAGTTGTGTTGTGTGGCAGGCTGCTGTCCGTCTGTTAGTCTTTGCTATGATGTTGCTGTATGGAAAAAAGTTGTCCATCTACTGTACTAACATTATTCTGATGAATTATTGCCAAAATATGGGGTGCTGTCATGAAACCAAAAAATATAAATTTATCCTTTTGGGTTTTCAGATTTTTTTTCTCAAAGGAAAATGCAGGACAAGAAATTTACAGAGCAGATATGTATGCTTTAGCAGACAAAAATAAAATGTTTAGTTTTTTTGTAGTTCAGATTGAAAGCAGGTACAACTGCTACAACTTTTCTGCCAGAATTAACATATTAACCAAGGATTAGTGAATGGAGGATTGTTTGGAATATACTGAACATACAGATCAACAGCAGAGAACTGGACTGGAAAATCATGATTATAGTGACCAAAATTATCTTGGTTATCAGTATGATCACGGTATTGCAAAAATGTGCCACAAAATATAAAAATGTACCGATACACATACTGAAACCATTTCAGCAAGTTTTATATTAAAAACTACAAATACAATTGCCATTTTGTATGCATAAAAAATAAAATAACAGCAAATACATTTTGTAAACATATGAAAATCATCTAAGTGTGCATTATCAAGATTTTATATTTTATATTATATAGGTAATACAATGACCCTGTGGACAATTACATGAAAACAAATACGTCTTTAGAAAACAGTGATAGTAACTGCAATGAGCCCAAAAATTGACATAAATACAGAGGAGTCTGTAGCGTTTCTAGATATGCTGGTTGGTTGACTGAAAAGCGTAACGTGTTATCATGTGCAGTGGACGAATGGAGTCTGTAGACACACAACGCACACAGCAGCAGAACAACGTGTAGCGATTTTACATGAGCAGCTAACACAGAGCTTCGGTTTACATGCTGTTAGCAAGTCAGAGAGACAAACCAAAGCTAAAAGTTAACTCAACCTGCATTTACTATAAGGTTATTTTCTTCAGTCAAGTTTCCCTCAGCACTCTCATAAAAACTAAAATACGACCGGACTTCAGAGGGACTCCGCAGCATTGTCTTCTGCCGTGTTGTCATTGACCCAAACAAACCCACGTTGCATTCCGCCTGCCTCTGGGAGACGCTGGACAGTGTTTGCCGTGAGATTATAATAGCGTGGTTAACCATACCCGGTATGTGTATGGTAATAATAACCGTCGGGAATTTTACCATGGTTTACCGTTAAACCAGTAATCGTTTCATCCCTACTATGAACACCTTTTGCCCTCCTTCACAAAAGAGCAAAACGCAAACATTTCCAAGCAACCTTTTAATTGAAGTGTCCAATCGGTTTGATAGTCTGTTGGTTTGGCTCAGTCCTGCTCTGTTTTGGTATTGTTTGGTGTTATATTGGGAATGTTACAGTGACTATGCACAGTAGGTATCAGCGGTGGTCCAGCTGGCCTAACTATGAGCAGACTGTGCTATTGCCTCATTTTTAATTTTCAAGGTATTTCCTGCTTAACATTTGAGAAACTAGGTGTACTTCACCATTTACTGATTTTGCTCACATGCTGTCCCTCAAAAAGGATTGTGTGTGTGTGTGTGTGTGTGTGTGTGTGTGTGTGTGTGTGTGTGTGTGTGTGTTTCTGTCTGTCTGTGTCGTGACTCTCATTAGTGACTGTTGAATGAACTCTATATCAAACCTTCTGTCCACGCTGGGCTTTGGTCAGTACTATGGATATGGTGTGTGTGTGTGTGTGTGTGTGTGTGTATGTTCATCTGAGGTCCGTGTTTGTCCCATTCCTGTGGCGATAGCATGCGGTGACCAGCAGTGCTCCCTCTGTTTCACACACACACTTCCTGCCAATGAAAGAGGAACTCATAATGACCTCCACCAGGAGAGGAAAATTCTTCTCTCACCGTGTGTGTGCAGGGCTCCTCCTGTTATTTATATTAAATATGGTACCCAGTGTCACCAAACACAACACAGCTCGGCACAGAACTGAAGCGCTCATGGTGTGTGTCTGCGCTAGCTTGGGCAGAGACACAGTTGATTTAAGCTGATGCAGCAGATATGGATCTGTGTTTATTTGAAGTACAACAGATGGAGCTTGTTTGTCTGTGAAAAGTCTTCATGCTGCCGACTTCCCTCATCACGTTTAAGGCTATTTTAAACCAATTTTGTATATCAGACCTGTTGTCCCCACAATTAATATGAACTTGGCATGCCAAGGCTGTTTACTGGAATTTCTCCCAAAAGCTCCATCTGTAGGATCTTTTTGTAAAATATTATTTGGCATAGAATAAACTTAACTTGAAGTGCATTGTGGTGAATTAGGAGCACTAAATGAGCACATTAGACTGACTGTTTAAATTTTCTTACAAAATAACCATCGCACAATCATGAAAAACATTTTTCCTTTGAATTATCTCCTTAATTTTACATTTGACCCAGTAAAGTGTTTTACACACTGAGATTATGTGATGCTCTAATTCCAGTGATTATCGTACACTCAGTATTCATAATTTCTTTACAGTAGGAAGCTTTAAAATGCCATATGAGCAGCGTTTTGGTATGGAGGTATAAGTGGAGAAAATTAATCCTATACTCAGACTGTTGTAACAATGTATCAAAATCTATTCAGCGGAAACAGAGGTATTGTCTTTTTTATTTCCCACATTCCTTGTCAAAACCCGGCGCCTACATTTTCCACAATGGAACCCGACCATTAACACTCCTGTCAGGGATTCAGGAGTGTTATGCTGGTAGCAGCAAATGTAGCATTAAGCAGCTACCTCAAGATGCTGCTTCAAGTGACATCACTTGTTAGTCATACATAGAGAAAACCATGAAATGTTAGTTACATAGCAATATCTACCTATTGAATTGAATAAACAAATGAATCATAATGAATTAAACCATTCATATATTTTTTTTAAATAGATGAAGTGTTGCCTTCTCAAGTACTGAAAACAGTTTTTGTTTGTGCTTTTTAGAAAAATATCTGGATGCACATTAAAAAACCAAAATGTTGACCTTTAAGCATGATCTCCTCCCGTGCCATAAGTTTCCTGATGTGGGACTGGTAATACCTGCAGGTTGACAGCAGTATTAGTCACTGGGATTACACACAACTGTCACAGACACACACTGTCACACACATACTGTACACACACAGAGGCGGCAGTCTGTCAGCAGTAATACTGAGGTGATGCAGAGGGGATTATCTACACTTCTCTTAGCCTGCTTATTACACTTTATGTGTGTGTGTTTGTGTGTATGTGTGTGTCATGCACCAGTTGTTAAATAGAAGATTAACAGCCACTCTATCGCTGGACTTTCAGACGCAAAGTTGTGTGAATATTATCTTCTGAATCCATACTTTAGGCTGCTTTCCTTTCTTTACCTGCTTCACTTTATTGCTCTGTTCTTTCTTTTTTGCTCAGTTTCCTTCTTCCCCTTCATCCCTTTCCTTCCTTTCCACCTGTCAGCTCCATCCTCTCCTCCCCAGCGTTTCTGGTGTCTGTGGTAATGGTCTGACTCATCACCCATAAAGTGTGATTTGGGGAATTGAGGCGTCACTTATAACAGGAAGGTGACTGATTTAAGATTTGCAGCAGGTCGCTGCGTCACTGTCGTGCTGACGCTTTTATTAGCTGCCAAAGATTTTAAAAAAAGAATCAGTTTGACATTTATATTAGAATTCAGTACAGTAATATAAGACGTTTCTCTTTTTTGTTTTGTCTTTTCTGATGTCTTTTTCACTCCTCTCATCTACTCTGCAATCTGATCAGTTAGTCAATACCGATATAGATTACTGTACAGTATCGTATCGCTTACCGTTGAGCCACTTTTAGCACTGCTATTTGTAGAACCAGAGCCTGATATCGATTCTGAACTTTTACAACAGACTTACCAGGTGAAGGATTTTTTTTAATTCAACTGATCAGACAATGGAGTGTACAAACACAGAAAGGACTTTTCACAACAGAATTTTGATAACTTGCATGCTCCTTTTAATATGTATAGTCTCCTGTAGTCTGAAATGTATATCCACTTAATGATTACAAAAAAAATGTATTGCCCACATAATGTCTTGGAAATATACAGTATATAATGACACTTTATATTTGATTTTTTGCTGCAGCAAAAGTAAACAGATGCAACCAGAAAAAAAAAACAGGACAAAGTACTTTGCCAAAGCACACTGTGTGTTTCCTTGAGGGCTAACAAATGTGTTGAATGCATTTCCTTGCTCATAAAACAAATAACATTTTTTTCATCCATGTTCACCAGCTTACTGTCTTGTTCTTCCCTGCCTTTCTTGACACTACACTTTGACTTTTAGTTAGTTTGACTTCATGGGGCGCTGTGCAGCGTTGACTCAACGTAATGCATGCTGGACTTAAAATAAGGCATGCTGGTTAGAAAATGTGTCCAACTGTTGCCGGCATTGCAAAACATCACCATGTCACATGACACTGAATCCTCGCGGGAGCAAGGAGGCTGTAGGCACTGAGTCTGGTAGCCAGTTGCACCAAATTGGAACCACAATATTGCCTGGTCTCGCGGCATTTTTCTTTGCAAATGCCGCAAATTCAGTCATTGATGATGAATGCTGGTAGAATGTGTCTGACTTGACAGTGTCGTTTTTATACCGAGTCCCTGCAGTCACCTGCAGCTCACGTTAGACTATCAATTCAGCAAAAGTCAGCCGCAGTCATCTCGAACGCACCTATTGATAAGCTCCTCTGCACCTTACCGCCACCAACTGTCCATCAGTGGAATTGGGTAAAATCAGTGTTAGGAAAGCAGCAGGAAGTGGCAGATTCATGATACAAACAAAATGGGGGCTTCTCAAAAACCATTCCTCTATAGTGTTGGTCAAAACATTGGTTACACAGGGTAACTTTAAATATAAGTTAAGCAATAAAAAGTAAAAATCTTTAAGCAATAATGAAATAGGACATAAAATCTGTGCTCATTCCAGCAGGAAAGTAAATAAGGAGAAAGTATATGGATTATCTATAGAACATACATGTATTTACTCGCAGATATTTACTTACACTTGTGTCAGTATTATATATTACAGGTGATCTGAGAGGGAAATGGTTGTGCAATGCACACAACCCTAAAGATGAGAACTGGCCGTCTCCAGTGGTTTTCTGTTGGATAGCACTGAAGCTGCACAATGCAGAAAAGGTCTCTGCCAGCTGCTGAATGGAGGAGCAATGCTTCTCTAGGGAGAGGAGAGGAGAGGAGAGGAGAGGAGAGGAGAGGAGAGGAGAGGAGAGGTAAATGAAGGAAAGAGGGAATATGAGCCCCAGAGCCATTAGTCTTTGTCATCACCCCTCCCCCACCCTGTCCTCCTCCTCTCTTCTCCCTTTTCTGTCTCTCTCTCCATTATGTCTTGTTTTTCCCTCCATCGCCATCTCTCTCTCTGTCCCTGTGTATTTCTCTTGCTGTTAATCTAATGCTGCATTGAGGCGATGTGTGTTGACAGAGAGATGCTGATTACATGCAACTTCAAATCTGGTGATTTTGAAGTGTGTTACTATGTCACTCTTGGGGAGTTTGACATCCAAAGAAAGAGGCAGCAGAGATGGAAGTGTGTGATTGTTTAATGGAATTATGGAAGCCTAGTGCATAACCAGCTGACTTTGACATGTTAAAAATGTTCTCATATGTGAAACCCTGGAAAAGAGATCCAGATATCAGACAGAAAAAACAAAGAAAATGAGTCTTAAAAAATTGAGACATAAAGTGAAGGAGGAGAGAACATTTCTTGACAGATGGAGGCACAGACAAACAAATCATGCAGAGCAGAAAGAGTTTTATTCCTTATCTTTATGAATGCAGACTCTCTTTTTGAGCTGTTTCCATATAAAACAAATGGAAAAATTCATTAAAGAAATATGAATTGAGCGGTTTATTAAGCTGCCCAAAAATCAATATTCAAACAGGCTTTACCCTGTGTGTGTGTGTGTGTGTGTGTGTGTGTGTGTGTGTGTGTGTGTGTGTGTGTGTGTGTGTGTGTGTGGCGTGTAGACCGATTCCCTGGGCCAAAGTAGGGCAGGAGAGTCTGGCATCAACGCAACTTCCTGCATGAGTGACCTAAGGAAACAATGTGTGTGTCTGTTGCTGAGTGTGTGTGAAAGTGTGCGTGTGTGGGCTTGCATGCATGCGTGTGTGTGTGTGTGTGTTTCTCCGCCCTACAGCAAGCTGAAGAGGGGGTGGAGCAAACGAGCGCACCAGCAAAAGAGACAGATAGAGAAAGAGAGGAGTGTAACAGAAAGAGAGAGTTAGCATCTGTTGTTTCTGTGGCAGCTGAGCAGCACTGGACTGATTTTATACACACACACACACACACACACACACACACACACATTTCCTCTCTGTGCCACACACTACTGCCTACCTACACACACTTCTTTTCACACGCTCACAAACATTTACATCCTTCTGCTCTGGCTCTCTCAGATGCTGGCATTGGAGCTTCTGCATTATCTATCCCTCTCTGTCTCACACACACACACACACACATCTGCTCTCTCTCTCTGTTTTTCACCCCTCATTCAAATCTCGGGACTCTGAGCAGCACAGACACTTATCTGAAAGCCATCGTACCAGCATCATCTCGTGCGGATGTTGAACCTGCCTGTCTGCTTGCCTGCAGCATGTGAGTACAGCTGAGCGGGAGTTGGGAGAGACAGACCTGAACTAATGTACTTGTTAACATCCTGCCTCTAGTAACATCCTGGCATCACTGTTAACTGATCATTTGGTTTCAGGGAGTGTTTTGGGGAACAGTGTTAAAGGTAATATTGGACTGAACCTGATCTGGTGAAAGTGTGGTGCTTTAACACTGTTATCTCTCTGATGACCAGTGATGCAGCTTTAACATATTGGCTCCTATGCTGCCTTTGGACTAACGACTCTCACAGTGTAAGAAACATTGGTGGTTTAGTGTCAACAGTCTCACTTCCAATACTGTCTCCTTTTTGTTTTCTTACTGTGTCTGTATCACTTTTGCTGTATCGTAGGATTTGCTTTTTAAAAACGAAGATAATCAAGATTGCAGCTCTTCTCACTACTCGGCGCTCTGCTTTGCTTGTGAAGCAGCAGATGATCAGAGCTGCAGCTTTGGCAGCACTGGCTTTGTCTTTCTCTTCAGGACTCAGTAACGCTAATATCATAGCAATCCATCATAGCAACACAGTCTTTGTTTCTGTAGATCACAAAGAGGAAGAACATATCTGTAGCTCTACAGTATCTCTATCTTTGTCTCTATTGTTTCTGTGCCATTGATAAACCTTTTATTATTTATTTCACCAGATCAGGTGTGAGTTTGCTGCATTACAGCTAAACTTAATCACAGTCATTAAGCTGTTTCCTCTTTTTCTCTTTTCTGTCTTTCTTCAGTCTTGTTTTCCCCCTCACTGTCTGTCTCTCTCTCTCACTCTCTCTCTCTCTCTTAATCTCATAACACTGCACTGAGGCGATGTTTGCTGACAGAGACGATTAGATGCTTATGATGTGAAAGTTCAGTACAGTATCTGGTGATTTTGGCATGTGTGATCACTCTGTGGTGTGGTGAGTCCAGCGAAACAAACAGAAAATGAAGTGTAAATCCATCAATTTGTAATGGATTAGAGCTGAGATTGAAAATGCCAAACTGAGGTCAACAATGAAAATATTCAAAGTTAAGGCAATAAATTACATTTTCAGAAAAATTGCATTTTTGATCCTCTCAGTCTGGAATGATTGGAAGCAGTCTTGCTTCGATGTGAAGTGCTGCATTATCAAACCTAGTTCTTACTACATATAACATACAACAACAAATCTATCAACAGTATTTCCCCAGAACATCAATGTGTTGTTTTCAAACCGTAGCTCTATAAAAAAAACATGAGATGTGGGTGTTTTAGGTTGTGTTAGGTTGTTTTTAGTTTTTGACAGTGTTCAAACACGGAGCATGTATATAGAGCGGTAAACAATGTAATGAAAACAGAAATGGGGAGAAAAAGTCAGGAGATACTGCAGGTTCAAGATCTGTGTGAGCTTGCGTGCGTGCGTGCGTGTGTGCGTACGTGCGTGCGTGTGACCGTGTGTACCTCAAGTATTATTGAATTACTCAGGGTTAATTAGATTCTGTAGTCCACTGTAATGGTTCAGGCACACACTAACAGGGACATCCTTCAGAAGGGCTTTTTCAGGCTTATTGCCAGCGGCATTGTCATCCATGTGTTAGTTCAGAGGTTTCTGGGAAGTAGTGTGGTGTTAAGAGGACTAGAAGACAGTCAGGATTTAATACACACATATCTGCCGGTTAAAAGTAAATATTTTTACTTTGCTGGAAAAAGACGATCATCCTAAAAGCCACGCATGCACATTAGAAAACAAATTATTTCATTAGTTTTTCCACTTTGTGCATTTCCATAAATAATGTACATTTGTAATTAAAGAGGCACAGTGACATTTTTATGGCCTGACTAGAAGAAAAAAAAGGTCAGAAACTGAAAGTGTTGTTGCAGCGTGAAGCAGTACTAAAGCTACAAGGCTGCTATGCTGAGTGTATGAGCAAATCATTGCACTTTGCATTGATTGGCCAACTGGTTGCTCTCTCGCAATTAACTACTTGTCATTCAAGTGAGATGGGGATACAGTTGTTCCTGGCAATTAGACTGAAAGTAATGTTTTTAAAAATTCATTGTTGTATTTGGGTACACAGGTTTGAGGGAAAAAATACATTCACATGAGTATTATAGTTGCTGTGTTTCTGTTTGTTTTTACGGTATCTGAATGGATTTTTATTTTTGTGTCTTTCAAGTAGGTTAGTTAAATTCCAGCCAATGAGCAAATATGAGCTAACTGACTAATAACTCCATGTAAATGCTGCAACAATGATGCTATGTCACACCACTGCTGAGCAGCTTAAACGTCACTGTGTGAACTCAGTGTGCATGTATAATATGACACTTGTGTTCAGTTCAGACTTGACGATTTTGCACCTACAACACAACATGTAAGCACCTGAAGTCAGATATGTAAAACATGTCTAGCTGCCATGTAACTCTGCTTATATGAGTTTACAGTATTCTTCTCACAAAGAAATTCACCTTCAAATAATTGTTATTCTTGTGGTTTTACAGGATGTTTTCTGTGTGACAGAGTTGTATTGTAGACGTGAAATTAAAAGATTTTCTAGTCTAGTAAATAGCAGCATTCTTCATTAATTAATGAAGAGTTTTGTTTTTACCATGAATACTGCAGGACAAAATTTTATCTTAATAAAAACATTCTTATGTCAGTATTTATGAATAATAATACATCCGAAGAGATTTGTAAACACAGATTTTTAATGATGCATTCAAGTCAGTTGTAGTCTCGAACTGGTTGTATGTGTGTGTGGATCATTGTGTGTGTCTTTGATATTGACATGGATCGGGTCTGATGTAACAGGAGTTAATATTCAGATCAAACAGACTATTACATTATGGCTGTAGAGAATGTGTTGACAGCTTACTGCTTGCATCTGGATGTCCCTGAGTTTGTGAGTGCGTGTGCCTGTAGTAGTTGCGTGTTTGAAGTTAAGCAGGATAGTCCAGCACTGAGAGATCCCCTCTGTACATGGAAAATAAACTTCTTGCAATTTTCATCACATCCCAAAAATAGATGTACTTTTGTACTGCAGCCATTTGTAGGAAATGTGGTTAACACTGTGCATAAACCTCCATCACCCTTAAATCTGTGTTTGTTCATGCCTCTGCTCTTCTCTTTGATCTACATACTGTAATGTGGTTTCTGAACCATTGAGCAAAGATGATTGAAGCGTAAAAAATCCCTGTCGCTCAGCTACTTCTATGGTGGAGTTACAGGCAGCTTGTAAAAGTAGCTTAAATTACATTCTCTATAGATATTTCAATAGTTGATGTAAGCATTTATATTTATAAAACCTGACACCTGAATTCTGCTTGGTCTAACATTTGTCTTCTTGTGTGTCTCTCTGTGTGTGTAGAGTATAGTCGTTTCGAGGCAAAGATCCATGACCTGAGGGAACAGATGATGACCAGCAGTGTCAGTTCCAGCTCTACGTCGCTCCGCTCCACACAGAAACGCACACTTTACGTCAGGTAACACACACACACACAGCAGACAGAGGTGACTGATTGTCTAGTGTCCTTCAGTGTGACACAACTATTATACGGTCTTATCTCAGCTGTCTACTCTACGTTTTGTGTGTGTGAGTTGCTGAAAGAGAGGTTATCACATCTAAAATCACAATTAGATTGTGTGGCAAATTCTGTCTAACACACAAAAATCCATCGCCTGTCAAGTCTCTCGATTTGTGTGTGTGTGTGTGTGTGTGTGTGTGTGTGTGTGTGTGTGTGTGCATGCGCACATTCCTCGTGTCATTCTTGTCCTTCCCTGTCCTGGTTGTTCAGTCGTCTCGGAATCACTCTGTCCATCCTTAGTTTCCTCTGCAAAGCCGAGAAACAGCATCAGTCCTAAACCACCTACACTTTTAACATCCTTTCTTCACAAGAATCACGGCATTTGAAATATTGATTAAACGCTAGCTCGCTGGGTCCAGATAAGTCACTTTGGAGCTCTTGGGAGATCAATACACTGAAAAACAAAGACAGGAAAAGCAGCTCTAATAGTCACAGTCATGATGAAATGGGCTTTACGGGAACTGTTTTTTAGGTTGTATCCGTTATGCTAGAACTGAAAATTACTTCAACACATGTTGTCAAAGAGGAGAAATCAGCTACAGTCTCTGTCATCAATGAATTAAAATTCATATTTTTTAGAGGGAAAAACATTGATATTTTCACTCAAATGATACCATGAGCAGTCAAAGAGAGAGAAGGCACAATCAACCTTTGTGAATGCAGGCAGACAAAGATGTGTAAGGGGTTAAAACATTAACTACAGGAGAATTACATTATTTGGTACGTTGTCCAGTTAAATATTCATGAAGTTTGCACATAATTTAAACTCAATAAGCCTCACATTTCTATCTGTTTAAACCACATTAAGATCCCACTATCACAGTGACAACAGTTGTTTATTCTATAACCAGAGTGCATGCAAAACAAAGAAATTTTCACTTAGGTTAATACTGACTTTTCGATTGTAAACTCCAAAGAATGCCCTTGTAGAAGAGACCAGGGTCAGGACTGTAATCTAAATGGTTCGAGAACAAGAACAATTTTAATTTCTGTCTCTCATTTTAAGTCAGTGTGTGCACAAAAAGAAGCAAAATAGCTTGTTAGGGAGGTAAAGATTCAAATAAAATGTATGGTTTTACAATAATATATCATTTCTTATATCTCTCTTTGTATTATCTGTGTTGGTAATAAAAAACATATTTGTGATAGAAGACTGTAAAGTTTGGTAGATAGGAAAGAAGTACGTGTTCAGTCATGACAAATACACCTTAACTGGCTCTTGGTGTTTTTTTGTTTTTGTGAGAAATGAGCTCCAACAAATTCTATTTCTTTTTCACGTTTGTTTTCTAACCAAAAATACTAATAATACAAAGCTCAGAGGAAACTACAGCGACAAGTGTTATGCATGAAAGGGTCATCTGACCTGAACTGTGTGAAAGTAACCTAGAAGGCAAAAGGTAGCCGGGACAGAGTGACCTTGAACTACACACTCTCTCAGACTGACTCACACTCAGAGGAGGGCTGGGGTCAGACTGTACAGACAGCTAGAGGCCAAAGGTCACATTCAGCCCTCTGGGAGCTGCATTACAACAAGTACAACAAGTGTCAGAGATTTATCAGACTGATTGGTTAAATTAAACTCACTGTTGAATATGTGACTGAAATATGATTCTAGTTTATTTGTGTGTTAATGACAGTGGACCTACAATAATTTGTAAAGCCTGTAATGACCTGCTTGGCATACATACCCACCATTAAAACAAATGATCCCCTTTGTGAAATGTAAATTTAATAGAAAAATATGAGGAAACATAGCATTGCAGCTGCTTGCCGTCACCCGTGTTAATTAAGTTAAGTCACCCATAGGCCTGATTATCATTAGCATAAATTAAGTGTGCACCCATTGTTTTTATTTGGTTTTGGCTAAAAGTGAAAAGAAATGGCTCGTCAAGCTCATTTGATAAAATAATAAGGATGCTTATATATCGAGGGACAAATTCACAAAAGGATTGCGCGACTGCTAAACCTGCACAAAAAAGACCAGTGTAATTCTCAAAGCACCCGCAAAGAGTGACATGCACCCTTAACAGCGCCACCAAGCAAATAGCGTCCCGGTTCTCTGGTGCTATTTGTACATATTTAATATAGATAACGTGCATACATATGGTGCAAAATTGACTCCTTTCTATGCAAATGATCCTCACTGCAAAAAAAGTTCAATTGACAAACACCAGCACTAATAGCCACATGCAGTTGAATTTATTAGCATCTCCATTTCAAGTTGACATGGCAGCAGTGATTATAGCCAGGTGAAGACACACTGTAACAGTCCTGCACAGAGCGGAGTGGGAGAGAAAACAGCTCAGACACATGAGGGGGAGCGCAGAGTTAGAGCTGGCAGATAGAAACAAATAAAAGAGCAAGGGGAGTTAATATCAGAAGGTGCAGTCTATTCTTTTGAAATTGCATTTGACTGAAATAGTGCAACAATAATTAGAACATGAAGTTTAGCTATTATTTACGGATGCAATTTTCTGCAAAAAAAGAGGAAGATTACAGTGAGATTTTAAGACAAATTTAGCATTTTTTTTGCAGAAAAACATTTTACAGAAAAATAACTGAAATCAATGTCACATAGAAAAAAGAGCAACATTATATTGTTTTTATAAAACTGCTCTAATAGTCAATAGTATAGCACCAAAACAGCAGATTGGACCAAAGTGGTGAACTCCTAGCATGCTGCGTGGTTAAAAACACATAAAACTTAAACCAGCAGAAAAGTTCAGAATAGATTAAACTCTGAAACCACTGAATGTTTTTTTTTTATACAACAGAGCACTCAGTACGTGAATGAATAATTGTGGATTTAATAAGGAAATATTCAGCTTGTCGTCATGACACCCCGCATGGATTTTAATGACAGTGTTTCTGCAAGTCTTGTCAAAATCAGACCACGATCATTTCAAGGTTATATAGAATAATGTAGTTAGTCCGTAACAACCCACATGATAAATCACTGTCATACGTGAATTTGGTGTATTGCTGATTGGTCGAGGTGAGGCTGTCGGTGTGTGACAGATTGGGGGTGTCTGGAGCTCTGGGCTTCTGTGTGTGTTCATGCATGTACGTACAGTATGTGTACGAGTGTGTGTACTGGGTTGTTTGTACTATCTGTGTTTAATGGGTAAGACACAGGCCAACCTTTCCTCTGAGGAAATGTCACTGAAGCAAGGTGACATATGTACGACTGTTCTTTGTGGGAAAGGTGTGTGTATGTGTGTCCTCTATCCATTCTCCTCCACTTTTCTGATTTTACACAATTAATGTCCTCTTTTAAACGCACTGTTGGGTTTGATATCTTGACATTGTAATTGTATATTCACTGCACAAAGATCCACCTGGAAAGGCAGGGATAGCTACAAAGTAACAGTAACACTATTAAATCCCATCACCACATACAATGTATTTTAGATTCTCACTGAATAACATATTTTCAAATGTCTATACATTTTTATTTATGAAGCTACTAATTTGACATATTAGGATGTATTTGCCATCAGAAGAGGGGAAGATAATGAAAGGTTCTAAGTCCTAAAAGACCTAATTCTCAGCCAGTTGGACCCTGCTGGCGTCCGTATAGTCTATACTGATTTCATCAATGGATTTATAACAAAACAGTGCTGCATTGAGTGGGATTTCAGGGTATATGAATTCCTTATACTCATGTGTCACTGTGCACTGAAAAATTATACCAGTCTCTGCTGTGCTAATCTCTTGTGCAGCTATCAATTTATTTTGAAGCATTTAAAATGCTTCGGGATATCTGCTTCTTGAAACTGAATAAAGTGGTTTTAAATTCCTTTTTTTATTGTTGAGTGAGTTGATTGAAAATGGTCTGAATTTTATTCTGACAATATATTACATTTTATCAAATTTACAGTATGGTAATAGCAAATAAACGATAATTACATTATCATACATTATTGCTAAAAGAATAGCTTACACAAAATTATTATATATTACTTACTGTTTTGTATTAGATAGCACTATCATATGGTGTATTTCAGTGAATTACCTTGCATATTCACCTCTAAAATAAAGTGCATGTATGCAGTAATGTTGCATGAGTATTCAGTGAAACTTAAACTGCAATGCAGTCTGGACAATGCTGGCTGTGTGAAAAAGAACACCAATACAGTATTTAATGTTTTAAATTTCTGCTGCACTCACTGGAAAAGGCCATTGTAAAAGATGACCAAGTGTTTCTGTTGCAGTTTCTCTGCAATAACTAACTTGTGTTCCTTCGTTCGAGTAATTAGATGTCCCCCAGAGGTTCCGACATAGGAATGACTGTAATACTGAAAGCTGGTAATTGAACAGTTACATTCACATGTGGCCTTAATAACAGTAGGAACAATTCATCAGTGTAACCTGCTAGCTAAAAATTGGTGCTCAAATTTTTTACTGTACTTTATATTTCCTTCTATAAACATTGACTCTTGGAGTTATGACATTATGAAGAAAAGGAAGGTTATTTATATACTCACATCTAGCAGCTTTATTGTATATATCCGTATCAGTATTTTTTTGTATCCTTTCACGTGCTGTCTTACTATTTTAAAACAATTCCAATTCTTGCACGCACGCAGTAACACTATATAAATTTTGAGGGCAAATAAATGTTCAATTCAAATACAGTTTGGCTGCAGGCACAACACTTTTTATTGTATTTAATGTTACAGATGTCCACAGGTATATTTCCTCAGGTTAATACACACACAGTCTAAAATATTACACTGCAGTAATTACTGTGTTTATTCACTCGGGTAATTAGATTTCAGAGGTGTCCACATAGGAATTAAAGTGACTGTAATACTAATAACACGAAATTGATTTAGAGTTACATTTACATAGCTGTGGCCTTATAATACTACACGCTATCCATCACTGTAACCTGTAACCTTTGGGATGTGTGGAACTCTTAAAATGAGAGTGCTCTTGTTTGTTTTTTACTCTACATCTTCTTTTATAATCACTGAATCTTGGAGTTGTGATATCATGAAGGAAAGGAAGGTTAGTTACAGTATACACGAACTGACAGCTGCCCTTTACTGTATGTATCTGTGGACCCACTAATGTAAATAACCCTGCACTTCATATATCCAATATAACCTGCAGACTTTCAAATGCCATCTCCTTTTATTATGTCTTTTACTATTTTAGAACATTTTAATTTCTTATGATAATTTGGAAACATCTCTAAATGTCTCACTACGTTGTGCAGCTGCTGATGCAGTAGGCCCACCACTGCTACTATTGTCTATATCCCGTTCATAGCAGAATGCATATTCTTTTTACATGTTTTCACTTATACATATTCTTTATAAATAAAAAATCCACCATTATAGATTTTGAAGATTTGGGAACACTTTGGTAACACTAATTCATTTCACCAGATGTTTCCTGGAAAGTTCCATGTAAAATAGAGAGTGATTACTTGGAACACTTAACCGTTAATTCAAAATGCTAATTTAGTGTTACCATCAGATTGTTAGCATGTCAGCTGAGCATGGAGAGATATGAAATGTGTCTACAAACATACAGTTTGCCATGTGTAAAGAATTGATTTCAACAATTTAAAGAGAGGAAAAGGACATTCCTGTCATGACGACAAAGCTCCCTAAACCCAAGAAGTAATTTCAACCCACACTGCGATCTTTTCCTAAGCCTAACCAACACAAAGTCATTTTTGTGCCTAAACCTAAGCAAACTTTAATCATAAATAGGAGTGTCAGATCCAAAAACACATTTATGTGTCAT
Source organism: Micropterus salmoides (assembly GCF_014851395.1). Classification (NCBI taxonomy): domain Eukaryota; kingdom Metazoa; phylum Chordata; class Actinopteri; order Centrarchiformes; family Centrarchidae; genus Micropterus; species Micropterus salmoides. The sequence goes on along the minus strand of NW_024040374.1, from coordinate 6,471,447 downwards.
TGTAGAGTGCATGGACAAACATCGTAATTTGTTGTTTAATTTAGAGGACTTGCTCTTGCTCTTTTTCACTCCAGTCTACATAGATTTTTCTAGCAAACTTCTCTTTCATTCAAATCATTCCTATGTCATTGCCTTAATCATTATCAAATTACATAAAATAAACTGTAAAATAACCTGTCTCATTTATATAAACTCTGTATCCACCAGTTTCATCTGATTTAATGATTGCAGTCCTCTATGTTGACCATGAAGAAGTTGCAGCTGTATAGAAAAGTCAGGTGCCACCACTTCCCAAACAAATCCCAAAACAGTGCAGACCCTTCTGGTCATAAGATCACATTTCTGTTGGACTATAGTCCAGTCTAATGGAGAGTCAAATTTTAGCTGCCAGCTAAATACATAATGCCCTGTGTGGAAGTCTTCTAATCTAAAATCAATAAAACATGTGGTGGTGTTTTTCTGGTTTCAGACTCACTGTCTACCTCTCTGTCTGATTTTCTCTCTTGGTTTCTCCTTCTCTGTCTATGTTCTGTTTTATTGATGAAGGCAGCAGGGACTTTAGGGGATGCCGGTTATTTCAGCTCTACTTCCTTTTTACCCCCACACACACACACACACACACACACACACACACACACACAGCTGGCCTACTTTCCTAGGTCTTTTCCCTCTGGACGAGTTTGAAACTCTGTGGTCACAGAGACAGATCACCGTTCAGACACACACACACAAAACATACACAGCGACACACAAATGCACACATGCAGATGTGTACAATTGCATATACACACCGAGGCATGTGCACACAAACAAGGTCATAACTGAATAGTGTAGAAGAGCAGTGCTCAGCTGTTTTGGCTCTTATTTACTATAACAGATCTCTCTATCTGTCTCTCTGTCTTGTTTTGTCAGTTTACTTTTTTAAATTAAAAACTCATGATCTCCGCCAGGCATACATTTGGTTGTGTGTGTGCTGAAAGACATCTCATGGTTTCTGTGATTCACAATTTTAAAAACCTATTTTAGACTTTCATCTTTTCAGCAGCATTTGCCCCTTTACGATATGTGTTACACCAAAGCAAAAGATATTTTCAGCAAACGGCTTGGCTAAACACAAGGCTTACTTAGTCTATTGCAGGCCACATTTTGGCCACTTTACTGGCTCAAAAACTGACATCTATAGAAATGTTTAGTCTCATATTGAGCACCTGCTGATTAATTCCACACCCGATGATGTTGAATGATCCACTGAAGTTAGGCATGATACGAGACAATTGAGATTCAACTCTTCTTTGTTTTGGATGGAAGAGGGAGGTAGTGAGGGGTTTAATTTTGTGTGGTGTGTTACAACAAAATGTTCTATGTAAGGAAGAATGTTTGAATTCAGATGTTTGGATTTATCGCCCAGTATTACGCTGGGCGCTTTTATCCAAAGCAACTTACAATTGCTATATAAGTCAGAGGTCCCACACTTCTGGAGCAACCAGTGGTTAAGTGTGCTCAGGGACACATTGGTGGATGTATTGCAGTAGGAATCGAACATGGGTCTCTCACACCATAGTCTTATTCACTGCTCCATTCCCACCCAGTTCTCTTATCAAGTTTATACAATTAGGCAAACCCCGGATGCTTGGTTACGATACCTTTACACTTGTTATGGGAGCGTGTGTGGTTGTAAGGTGAGGACCCAAATGTAGACACAGAGCAGAGCAGATTCAGTTCGAAAGGATTTTATAACTTAAAATGAGCTCACATACAATGGGTGGTTGACTCCAAACAGTCCAAAGGAAGGTTCATAAATCCAAGATGGCAAACAAAAACAGACATCCAAACAGGTACAGATCCAGGGGTTCAAACAGGCAGATTTACAGGCAGGAATAAACACACACAACAAGGGAGACAGCACTAATGCAAGCTATACATGACAATGGCCAGACACAGACTGAGGGAAACACAGGCAATATATACACACAGGGCTAACGAGCAGGGAGGGAGGGAACAGGTGAAAAATATAACGGTCTAATCAGAAACAGGAACAAGCTAGACACAAACACCAGACACTGACTACTATAAAATAAACCAGGTAGTAAAGCATGCGACAATAGACAAGGATGAAAGTAACACAATACCACAGAATGCATGCATAACAGACAAAACCTAAACGAGAACACAGAACTAGAACACAGAGGCAGGGAGTGAAACACAACATAATGGGCCAAGGCAAGACTGAAGAGAAATAACTGAACAGGGCTGAAAATGCAAGTAAACATAACAAGGCAGAACAGAGGAAACAAAACATGGAATAAAAACCCTAAACCACATAAACAGACTGAAACAAGAAACACCGAACAGACTGACATCAAGACAACAGACAGAACTGAAAACCAAAACACAACGGACAGATAAATAACAGATACAGAACTGACCAATAAACAAAACTCGCAGAGAACTACACTATACAGCGCAGACAGGCAGAATGCAACCAAGCATGAAACAAACTAGAACTAAGGCAAGCACAGATCAAAACCAAACAAGACAGGAAACAGTAACAACAAGAACACAAAACCCAAGATGACTGACTAAAACAGAAAAAAAAATGAACATAAACCCAAAATTGTAACAACACTATTATATGCATCTTCATGAAAACTGAGACGAAACTGTTCAAAAACACTTTATTTAAAACGTTGCATACATCTATATAAGAAAACGTACACTATACTATATAAAAAATTATTCCACTACTCTCAACCATACACAACCTGCCCTGCACTCGCTGTTCCCCACCCATATGATTTGCACTCCACTGAGTACATTCTTCTAGTTGCTAAAATGATTAAGCTAAATGCTTTTTAAAATTGAAATTAAGATGAAACATATAGTGAAGATTTTGACATTTCTCACAGCAAAATGTCCCTGGTGGTTTCATACTTAGGACAATGCAAAATAGGAATCATTTCATCATCTATGCCCCTGAATGAATGCTTCATCTGTCTGTTTCTGCCCTCTCCAGCAGGCTGGATTGTCTCACTGAAGTTGTGTTTTTGACTAAATGTGTGTTATATGAAATTGGCTGTTTCTCTGTCTGTCTGCAGAGCCTTGTTCGACTACGACGGAAGTGCGTCAGATCTGAGCACGCCTAATCAGGCCCTGCCATTTCATTTTGGGGATATCCTCCACCTGAGCAGCGCTGGCGAAGAGGAGTGGTGGCCCGCCCGTCACCTCAGCCCCCCGCCTCCCAACTGCCCTGAAGTGGGAGTCATCCCCAGCCGCAGGAGGTCAGAGTTTTGGATGTAACATTTCAGACTTGTAGTATTTTTACATTGCACAATTAATACTTACACTCAAGTAAAAGATCTGAATAATACTCATAACACTGCAAGCAATCATTATGTAGCATCTGCTGAATGTACAGCCATGGTGGAATCTGAGCAATATTTCCTTGTTTCGCAGTGGAGGAAGCGACAGACAGATGTTGATAGGTTTCTGAGGTGGGAGGAGGAGAAAACAAGTCTTGTTACTTTCCGTGACACTGAGAGAGGTGATGGAGATGGAGGGAGGAAAATGATGGAGTGGAAAGAAAGAAGTGAGGGAGTGTTAAAATTACCATGAATAAGAGAAAGATGGATTAGAGGCAACAAGGATGAGTGGGAGTGAGCGAATGAAGCATGGGAGGTAGGGATGTACTGTAGAGATTGTCACACGGGGGTGTAGTCGGTGAGGTATTAATAGACTGAGGTGTTAGAATAGAGGTTGGGTGAGAGAATCTGGGGTGTTAGAGGTTGGTGCGTTAGAGGTAATGGAATAACTGTGCTATAGAGTGGTGGATAATATTTGATTAGTTCCATTGTATGTATATAGACATAATGTGTAGTGATGGAGGAACATGAAGAAAGTTGGGGCTCAGTTTGATACAGGCAGCCATTCCAGAGGACTTCCGCCAAAGTGAACACACACAAACACAGACAATGAACTTACATACGGACTCCTTAGATATTCGAAAGATGAGAACCAGATGTTCTTGTTATCAGAGGTCTGTGTTTCAAGGGACGTTACTGAGTGATTCGGGAAAAAGAGCTGATCAAGCCAAATACTTCAGTTGTACCCTAACCCTACTGGAATGTTGGTGGATGTTTCTCATATGGCAAAAACTGACTCAGGTCTTTTTTGTGTGAAAATAAAAAACTAAATAAATAATTGAATATTTTAAAGGAAAGAGACAAAAAGGGATGTTATTATATAGATTTTAAAGGCTGTGGTAGGAGTGTGTTGATCAAGCTGAGGTATTAAAATTATTGATTATTAGTATTATGTGGTCTAGCGTAACATGAGGTCTAGTATGTGAAGTTTATTAGTAAAGTTAGCCGCCATTTTTTATATTGGCTGGTTAACTGTTCTGTGGTTATTTTACATTCTAATGATGTTAATGATTTGTGGGAAATAAAACAGAGCAGAGAGGAGGAGACTATAGAATTGAGAGGAAAGGAGAAACAAATATGACTTATTTGCCATTGCAGTAGTAAACATGCTTGCATGAAGGTATTGTTGGGTTGTAAAGCCTTTCAGAGAGAAACTGTCATCAGGGATTAAAACCAAAGAATAGCCTGCAGTCTAACATTTTTTCTTTAGCTATTATTGTAATTTCTGCTGTGGACCTCAGTGCTGCTGGTCTGTTTTCAGTGACAGTTCTTCAGCTGTTTACCGACATCAGGAGGCTAAAAGCTAGATAATGTAAGACTTTGTCTAAAAACACATCTGGCTTGTCAGCCTAAATTATAAAATGAGGCTTCAACAGAGAAACTCATACTGAACTGAGACATTAGAGATTCACCTAATTTGATTCTTGAATATTATCACCAGCAGGAAATGGCCCTCTAAATCTAAATTTAAACTTAGCAGCTTAAAACTGTCTCCCTAGCAGGAGCAAGCAGACCTTCTATGAGGAGAAAGTGTCTTTTTTATCATATGGCTGAGGTATTTGGTGTCTCACTCGATCATGCTCAATCACTCAATCGCAGCTCATTCAGATTAGTGTATGTGAGCATGCTATATGCTCTTTACTGTGGAGTTACATAAAATCTGGATATTAAAGTCCACAAAATGTCTTGTGTTAAATATAGTAAGCTACAAAATTACTTTTTGAATATTTCATCAGTCATCAGTTCAAATCAGTCATCAGGACTGATGACTGATTTGTTTCTGTTTCTGAAATCTATAAATATATTATTGTCACTAAATACCATCTCCTGTACAAAAGAACTTAAAATTTTGAATCTGTGTTTTTCAGACAAACATGGGGGGCATGAAGTAAAATAAAATCAGCTACATTTCATGTATTTGCTTCTCTCCTTACTCTATTGTTTGCATCTAAGCATATTTCTTAATGGGTTTTTTTCCTGTCCTTCCAACTCACAGGGCAGAGAAGAAGGAGAGGTCGAGGTTAAAGACGGTCAGAGTGACGAGGTCTCAGGACAGATCAGTGAGTAGCAACCTGATTTATAAACCTAAAACATTACAAAAGTCACATCTTAGAGTTAACCTTCCTAAAAAGCAGAAAGCATTAGTGCACTAACCAACATTGGGTTCATTACTCTATTAGTAATTAGTGTTATTGATAACATTAAGACTAAACGTAGTTGCTGAAAACCCTTTATATAAGAGTGTGCAGTATTCCCTTGTGTGTCAAACATTCTCAAAAGCAGGTGTTTAATTTAAACGTTGGCAAATTAATACAAGTAGTGAACCGTATTAAAACAGCCAAGGGGTGAATACTATTCTCGAACAATACCCATAATGAAGTATCTGAAAACACACTCTCAAGACTCTTCTAACAACATTAAACATGCATATGAAACTCTTAATAATAGCTCTCCAGTGATCTTCAGTTCTCAGATTAAAAATCGAATGACAATGTGTTGTAATACTGTTAAACCAGGTGTAGAGGGGGGTTTGACATTGTGTTATTTGCAGAGGAAATCGGGTTTTTTTCACCTGGCAGCTTAATTATATATAACTGTGCTATTAATAAAACCAGAGTAGAAACAATTCTTCCACAAAGACACGTTAAACCTTTCAATGAACAGGGGTCACATCTTATCTAAACTGAGAAGTACATTTGATTTGTTTGAAAAAGGTAAGACAAGGTTACTTGTACAGCATACGCAGGTGACTGTTTTACTGTATGTAAGCCATTGAGGCTAAACAAACAGAATAAGGTAGCCAAGTATGAAGAAAAAAACAAATGTAAACAATATAAAAGAATATATTTTCAGTGCAGATCTAAAAGTATTAAGTTTTGAGTCGAGTTTTCTGCCCATTAAGCTGACCAGAGTTCATATTGTAGATTCTACAATATCTAGGATCAAATGCTATAGCTATACAGAAGTATTACAGACACATATAGTGGAGGTACAATTTCATGATTTTATAAGTGATTATTTCTAAATGAGCAATATTTTATTATGAATTATATGACCCGTGTAGCGACCTCAGCTTGGAGCATCAGCAGTCTGAATGAGCTGTTGTTTAAAAGCTATTTAAGAGAGACCTAGAGATAAAGGTAAATGGATAATTGTTAGTGTTGTACTGATACTGAGATGATTATTCCTCCTTTTTAATAATTTGGTCAACCAATCAGTCATTAGGATATTTGTGGACTAGGAAATAATCTGATTATTCTGAAGCTCTATAAAATGTGACATCACTAATATTCCAAAAACTTAAATAAATATACATTGGTTTTTAATTAGCTCTAGATTTTCTAGATTTTAAAAGATCCTTCTGCATTACAGTTTTCATCTATAAACAGCAACACTGCAGAAACAATCTGACTGTTTTGGAGTTAAATCAACAAATTGACAAGGCAAAGCATTCCTGTGAGCTGACTAAAAATGTATTTTGTCAGTGACAGCCACACTACTTGCCACTAGGAAGTGTAGGCGGGTTAACTATTAATTAGAGACTAATTAAAAGTACATCAACTAGTTTTTTATTACTTTGATATTTGGGATTTTGAAAGTTCCAGTCTGAGTTCACAGGCAAGGCGACAAAGTCGTGACTTTAATCACAGTTCACACAGCGCAATGATGACAGCCGACACACAAGTCTAACACAAGCTATTGATATCACTGTGTTGTCGGCTCACTCTCTCACTTGCGCTCTGTTTTCCTCACACTATGTGAATCAGCAAGTCTGCAATCAGCAACTGTGCATGGTGAAGAGATGATAATTAAAAATGATCACACACACGCGGTATCCCCTGGCTCTGTGCTTTGAGAAAAACTGCAAATTAGTCACGCTCACTCAAACTATGTGTTTCTGTGTGTGTGTGTGTGTGTGTGTGTGTGTGTGTGTGTGTGTGTGTGTGTGTGTGTGTGTGTGTGTGTGTGTGCTTTTGCTGATAACAGTCAAGATACTGATAGGATCATCTTCAGTATGATGATTAATTCTCTCTCTCTCTCTCTCTCTCTGCAGGATCAGGATGATAAAGGTAGGTAGCCTATTCTCTCCATCAGTGACACCTGCTGTTCAGTAAATGTAACTACAGCTCCTTTGCAAAGCGGAATTTCACCTCCACTCTCGTCGTATCTCTTGAATCATCCTCCTCCTCAATCCTGCTCTGGGATGGAGGAAGAGGAACACGATAGAGATGGAGGAAGAGGGTGTAAAGTTGACCATAAAGGATAGTTAATTTCAATCAGTTTATCATTCTAACAATAGACGGGTTTTCAATTTTTCAGTCATTAAAAAAGTGTGGTAATTATTTGAACTGGATACTTTCAGAACTCTACAATAGCACAAAAAAAAATGTTCTGTGGTGGGAGAAGTATTCAGATCTTTCACTTAAGTAAAAGCAGCAACGCCACAATTTAAAGATACCTGGATTCAAATCCCTACTTAAATAAAATGATGTAAGTATGTAAGCATATTTAATGGTTTAACAATTGTTTGCATTGGCAAATAAAGTATTACAACAATAAAATCTCAAGAAAACACTTTCAGTCTAGTGTTTTCCCAAATATATAAAACCCAACTTTCAGTGTAGTATATATATATTTCATTGAGAGGAAAGTAAATTATTTTAATTCACTTGATAACCTTGTGCTGCAGATCACTGACCCAGTCCTAGTTTCTATCCTGTGCTGAATCTCCTGGAGATACCTGTTTTTATTGGCTTGGCCGAGGCCCCTTAGTCACAGTTATAGGAAATGTTAATATACAACAAACAATGTAATAGTTTACACATGACAATGCCCCTGTGCTCAAAGTGAGGTCCCATACAGGTTTTCTCAGTTTGATGTGGAAGAACTTGACTGGCCTGAGTTTAGACCTCAACCGCATCCTGCACCTTTGAGATGAACTGGAACACAGGCCCAGTCCTCTAGCATAAATGGTCTGGTCCAATGTGGCTAAATGGGAGCAAATCCCTGCAGCCAGTTCCCAAAATCCCAGAAGAGAGGAGGCTGTTATAGCAACATATTAATGCCCATGGTTTTGGAATTACATGTTCAACAATCACATCCAGTCCAGAAAACTCCTAAAGACTCCTAACGCTGTTAATCATTCTCTGTAAAGGACACTGATTTTATGCAATACTAATTCATAATCCATAAAATGTCTCCTTTATTACATTAGGAAAAGTAGAATACTTTTATATATAATAATAGAGGACTTAAATGTACCTCTCCTAATGAAGTTAAAGTAGAGACTTTAAAGGAAGCAGTAAACAGTGTAGTCTTTTGGAGGCTGTAATGTTCAGATGTCCATATTCGTTTGGCCATGCTCTGTCATTTTTGCTAGGGATTGTATAATGCATGATTGAATAGCTCCAGCCTCCTGCTTATCTGTACAGAATAAGTGAATATAGAAAAAAGATTGATGGAATGATATTGTGTGCCTCATTGTTGTTGAGTGAGAGTATGTAATAGTTATGTGATATAGAAAGAATGCAAGTCTATGTGCGTTTGTCTGTATCTGTATGTGTGTGTTTGTATGTGTGTGTATGTGTTGCTGACTCTGACCTGTCTTGTCCTTCCAGAGCTGGTAACCTCTGGCACCAGCGATAGTGAGAGTTGTTCCTGTAAGTCTAGACCCTCCTCTATCCATCTCTTTCTTTCTTTCTTTCTTTCTTTCTTTCTTCTTTCTTTCTTACTTTCTTACTTTCTTTCTTTCTTTCTTTCTTTCTACTTTTGTCGTTCTCTCTCACTTTCTTCCTTCTTTTCTCTTTCTTGTTCAGTTTGTATTTTATTTTCAAACCTCCGCCACTTGTTGGTTTGTGTGTGTGTTTCTCTGTGTGTGCTTGTGGGGGTGTCATGCATACATGCACATATGTATTTGTGTGTTGTGACTGTTGTGTTCTTATGTGCATGTGTATTTGTCTGTGTGTGTACGTTTGTTTATCTATGTGTGTGTGTGTGTGTTTGTTTGTCTATGTGTGTGTGTGTGTGTATACAAGTTACCTTTCTCTGCTTCTCCAGCCTTCTTTTCAAGAGCTGTTGAAGAAATTTATGCCAAAAGTAGAAAAGGGTGAAGGTGTGTTTTGTGGTCAATAATCCCATTGACTGTGCCTCTAAACGTGTCCATCATTTCTGTTTGTCCAATCAGCTGGCCAGGAGGAGACCTTCCTCACTTACCAACCTGTCATGCAGCAGGAAGGTCGGTACTCAACTTCACATCATGCTTTTATTTTAGTTTCTTAAGGTTCATTTGTTTTCTTTTTATTATTGTTCTATCTTGGAAAAAATGGGTACTGAAGCTATTCAACCGCAGAAGACCTCTTCATCTCTTCAGTCATATATGGAAATTTACGTTCAGTTTTTTATAATAATAATAAATAACCAATTTGGCAATTAAAGCATATATGCTGTGTGAAAATTTACAGCTTGTTTAATAAAGCCAACTGAACCACTAGTGGGTCAGTCATTACAAACTCATGCTTTGCAGTCAAACTGACTTTATTCAAACTCACACAAGCTACATAAATTGAAATTGAAGGAGAAAAACTGATGTTAAAGGGTTGTTTTTGTTTTCAAGTTTTGGCATTACTTAATTTACTGTGTGTGTGTGTGTGTGTGTGTGTGTGTGTGTGTGTGTGTGTGTGTGTGTGTGTGTGTGTGTGCGTGCCTTGCGTGCGTGGGTGCGTGGGTGCATGTGTGTGTATTAACCTGGTTGTGTTTGTCAAATCCCAGTTAATTACACGCGGCCAGTCATCGTGCTTGGACCAATGAAAGATCGGGTCAACGATGACCTCATCTCCGAGTTCCCTGACAAGTTTGGCTCCTGCGTCCCACGTGAGTGACCTTTAAAAGAATACTGGAACTTAGCACACAAGGCAATCTTTACCCTAACACATGTTTACAATGCGGTAATAAAAGATGAAAAAGGTTTTTAGCTGAGCACCAAACTGAAAGGAGATTAAATGGAGACGGACAACTTCTGTACTTTTGTCATTTATCGCTGTTCCTAGAAGAGATAACTGAGACCGAGAAGACCTGTGAACTGAAAGTAAAAGATCAAATCAACGATTAAATTGAATCAATTCAAGCCAATGTATTTTATTTTCCTTAAAGTTTAAATCCTGTAAAATCTTTTGTCTCAAAATGTTCTTTTACCAGATCTGCTAAGAAGTCAGAGGTTAGAAAGGAGCTGGAACACCACCATTTTAACTTATCCTATCTGCTATTGTGTTTTTAAGAGTCCATTTGGACTTGTGGCCTGTATTTATTAAAAATCTCAGAAATATGCTTAAGAACAACCTTAATAGCCAAAATAAAATTATTTACTATAAGAAATGATTAAGAAACGATTATCTAGCCTTTGTTTTGTTTTTCTTCAGTATATTTGTAATATTTTAGAAATTAAATATGTGATAAAAGATGTGCTTGAGTTTGTAAAGATGAAAAGATACATTTATACTTTTCATTTATTTATTATTGTTTGTTATTTTGTTTTATAAAAGGGAAAGTACATGACATCAACAAAATACCACAACATTTGAAGCCAAAGCTAGTTTTTGAAACCTGCTGGTTAGGATGCCACTCAATGTATTCACCAATTTCTTTTACAACATTTTCCAGGTCCAACCCCCTCATTCTGTTCCTTTTATGATGCATAGTAACTGTGAGAAGTTTCATTCAGATATATTAATATTTACTGGTAGCTCAATGGGCTCAATGTTTTTACATTTACTTTCATTGCGATAAAATGTTATTTAATTCAAAATTTCTCTACCAAAGTAAATTAATCCTTCAGTAAGTATTGTTATCATTTTTTATCAGAATAATATTTTTGGGTTAGCACTATTGCAGCCGTAGTCAGTAGTATAGTTAACTCTGTGCAGGGTCGCAAAGGGGCTGGAGCCAATCCCAGCTGTCATTGGTGAACCCTGGACAGGTTGCCCGTTCATCACAGGGCTAACTCACAAAGAAGTCATACACACGTTCACACCTAAGGGCAAAGAGTCACCAATTAACCTATGCATATCTTTGGACAGTAGGAGGAAGCAAGAGAACATGAGGAGAACCCACACAGACACAGGGAGAACATGCAAACTCCACAAAGAAAGGCCTGGGCCTCGATCCACAGAACCTCTTGCTGTGAGGTGACAGTGCTAACCACTGCACCACCATGTCGCATCTGTGTGTCATGTTAATCTTAATTATTCTCATTTTTTAGCATCACCTACCAGTTATTTTCTGGTACGGTAAAGAAGGACACTTCAAGAGAGGTCACTTAACAAGAGCTTCTTCTGCAGCTATCGCTTCTATTTGTTGGAGCGCATTGCAGACGTACACATTTAGGCTCTCAGAGCTTTCCACCGGGCTCGGTGATCTACAGTCTGAACATTTTCCGGTTTCGCCCCCAATTCCAAATGAACTGTCACATATGGTAAATGGGCTATATTTGCAAAGCACCTTTCTAGTCTTTCCGACCACTCAAAGTGCTTTACACTACATCACATTCACCCATCTATGAGCAGAGACCCAACTGCTAATCAGAAAATTAACTCATTCACACACTGATGGCACAGCCACCAGGTGCAATTTCGGGTTCCCAACTTTCCTTTAAGGGGACGACCGTTCTACCCTGAGTCAAAGCCGCCCACTTATGCCACTTCAACACTTCCAGAATTAAGGTCTATCTGAAAATCTATCTGGTTTACATGTGCATGTGTTTCGTCCACTTTATAGAAATCTGCAGCTACTCTGTGAGCTGGAGAGCTAGCCTACAGCAAAACACATGTAGCTGTTTTTTAAGCTGCAATACAATCATTCTCTGGACACTTATGAATACTTAAGTGTTTATTATTAACTTATGAAGTAACTGTTAGCAGCTATGTGTCTTCTTTTTGAGGAGTTTTACATTATTCTAACTTGTGATATTAAAGTTAATATTACATGATAAAATTGGAAAATGTTGAATATTGTAAAACTTTGTCAGTGTTGAGCTACCAGTAAAAATTATTAGAAAACATTCAAATTTTGTCAACTTAGTTTTTGTCACATTAATAACACATTTGGGGGGTGGGAAGATGAAAATTAGAAACTTTATTTTTGAGTGGCACCCTCAATAAATATATATATATATATGAGATTATATTTATTCTTAAATAATACCTTAATCTGTATAAAATCTATGATCCTCAGACACAACGCGGCCACGGCGAGACTATGAAGTGGACGGCAGAGATTACCACTTCATGTCCTCCAGAGAGCTCATGGAGCAGGAGATCCAGGAACACAAGTTCATAGAGGCTGGACAGTATAACAACCATCTGTATGGAACCAGCATACAGTCTGTCAAAGAAGTCGCTGAAAAGGTGAGTTTAAAGAGAGAGCATGAGGAGGCAGGAGATACAATACAAAGGACGGAGGAAACAGAGAGGAGGAAACAAAGGGATTAATGGAGGACAGGAAGAAGTTGCTTAATTGCCTTCCTCTCTGTTTTACTCTCTCTCAGGGTAAACACTGTATACTGGATGTATCAGGGAATGCTATAAAGCGTCTCCAGATGGCAGGCCTCCATCCCATCGCTGTCTTCATTAGACCCCGCAACGTTGACAACATCCTGTAAGTGACATTAATATCAACACTACCCCCATGACACATACAACATCCTGAATATGAGCAAAATAATCTCTCACCACATGGTGCATTTAGTGGCTTGCATTAAAGTTTATTCGTGACCTTGGAAACAGCTGTTGACATTGATATTGGAACCCTTGTCTGTCTCTCCAGAGAGATGAACAAGCGTTTCACTGAGGAGCAGGCGAGGAAGACCTTCGACAGAGCTGTCAAACTGGAGCAAGAGTTCACAGAGTTCTTCACTGGTTAGTTCGTAGCACACAAACATGTACACATACAAACACAAGTGCGGTTCCTTTCCCACATGCACCTGAACTATGAACTAATGTTCTGGGAATTTGGAGTTACAGTAAGTTTTCTATGGGAGACAATCTGGAGAATTTGAAAGCTCAGGACAAAAAAAAAGAGTTTTGGAAATAGTCCACCACGGCTCGAATGTTAATGAAATGGTTTGACATACTGGGAAATATGAGTCAGGACACGGTTAGCCTACTGAAGCTTAGCATGAAGACTGGAAGAGGAGGAAAACTGCTAGCCTGGCTCAGCTAGCCTGGCTCAGCTAGCCTGGCTCTCTCAAAAGCTCACTCAATAACTCACTGTAATGTTTACATGTTGAGGAGGATCACATGGCATGATTAAAAGCTCCAGTGAATGGAATTTGAGACTATGAGACTGTGATTATATTATCTGAGGTTATATAAATGCTGTTGTTATATGTTTGAAGACTTTTGTTGGTATTTTTTATTTTATTTGACAGTGGAGGTGTATGTATCTTATCTAACTCCCGTATCTTGTTTGTTTAATCAGTAAAGAAGTCATCTGGTTTTATGTGGAGGTATGTGCAGGGTGCAGTAACTTTCTGGAGTCTTGTTGCCACAGTGGGACAACAGCAGAGATGCTGCACAGAAGGCCTGGGCAGGTGGAAATATTATTGAACTGTTGTTGTTTGTTTAGAAAATGTTACAGCAGGTAACGTCCTCTAAAATAACAAATTCTTATTCTTACATTATTTTGTCTACCAAGGAAGCAAAACAAGATGTAACCAGTGAGCTTTTGTGGTGTTGGTATGTTTTTGTTGTTTGTTTTTTTACTTTGGACTAGGGCTGGACCCGAATATTCAAATATTAGAATATTCAAATATTTCGATCGTTGGGTACACGTTCGATTTTCAATTATGAGATTCAAATATAGAGAGGTTTTTTTGCGCGCCTGGTTCTCTACACACAGCAGTGAATGTAATACTCCAGTTCACATCAAAGGGAAACAAAATGAAGCCCTCAGCTGTGTGGCAGAGTTTATTAATTTTAATAATTAATAATTTCAATTGCTTAATTTCATTACAGATCAAAACAGTCAAATTTCTTACATTTTAAAAGTAATCAGTAGGCTACAACAACATAATGAACATTATTAAATAATTATATTAGGCCAATTATAGAAGAGGAACATTTAGTCGCTATAATAAAAGTTAAAAGTGAATTATGCATAATAACGTTGTTTAGTCCCGCTACTGGAAGTCAGTCCCTGGAAGTTAGTAGTTAGTGGATGCTTATTGGTGGTCTTGAGGTAATAGATTCATCACATTATTTTCCCACATTGAGAGCCAATGTGTAAAGAAGAAAAGATACACAAACACACACTCAAATACACAGATGTTGACTTTTAAATGTTACCCCTCCTTTAATAGTGATTATTGTTCCTTTGCAAACACTGTGGGTTACTGGTAAGATATTTTTTGGTGGCTTACAAAATCTTTTGGATATAATTTCTCTCTCTCTCTCTCTCTCTCTCTCTCTGTATCTCTGTCTGTCTGTCTGTCTGCAGCTATAGTCCAGGGCGCATCTCTAGAGGAAGTATATTCGCAGGTGAAGCAGGTCATTGAGGAGCAGTCTGGTCCTTACATCTGGGTGCCCACCAAGGAGCGACTCTGAATTAACACACACACTTAACATGATCACACACATTAATCTGTCAACACACTCCTACTTCTCTACTTTTCTATTATCAGCCTGCTTCCTCTCTCTCTCTCTCTCTCTCTTTTACACACACAAAAACACACATTTACACAAGCACATATTGTTAGACGAGGCTGGGACTATCTTGGACTGCTAATTCCTGAAGTGGGAGGAGCTAAAGCCTGTCCAGCAGCCTATTGGTGGATCTTCCTACAGCTCGATTCCTTAATGTTTAAGGAGGTGGTTCAAATCAAGGCAACATGTACCATTATCTGATTTGATTTCATTATTGTTGTTCTTATTGTTGTTGTCGTTGTTGTTTTCATATTAACGAAGGGTAATGCAATCATGTATGGGTTTGTAATGATAATATTGTCACCAAGAGGCAGACTTTTGCACGCTGTAGCTTTAAGAGCATGTTTTTGGGACAAAACCTTGATCTTCTTCCGTCTGTCTGTCTTTCCTGGCATTGGCATTGCAACTAGCATTGCACCAGTTTTTTTTAAATCTTTTATCTTTTCTATCTTTCTCTCATATCCCACCTCTTCCTCCTCCCTTCTTTAGACGGTCTACTGACTTTAGATATGAGGTGAACACTTTACAATGTGCCCCCAGCATTTTGGTACTAAGGGCCAAAAATGAAACTGCATAGTTCATTACTGTTTAGAGATGTAGCAAGAAAATAATCATAAGTACGATCATAAGACACTTGTTGATATTTCTTGTAAGAAGCAGAAAGGCCCAATCAAAACTTCTCTATATCTAAACTAGATTGCTTAAAAAAGATTAGTATCTAGTACTCTACTGCCAATTTGTTTTTGGAGGGCCAAAACAAAATTTAGTAAATAGGTCTCATAATGGTCCTCCTCCATTTGGAGTCCTGGGCCCGTATTTATTAAATATCTGAGAATTATGCTAAAGAACAGTAAGAAAAGTAAAATTTAGGGCACATTTATCAAGTGTCTTACTCCTACTTGCAGCGAAGTGAGTAACCTTTAAGAGCGACATTCAAGTAATCAAATCATTAATTACGTGTTTGCTCAGAGTAGAACCAGCCAATCAGAGACAAGAATTTACTGCCCTATTCATTATTTTTAAAAAGCTTACATTTCAAGGTGATGTGTTATTCTGCAAAAACATATGTAATTGTAATTTATTAAAGTAAATTGTGTTTGTGTGAAATCCTAAACTAAAATCTTTTTGAAATGGCAACAAAAAGGGGTACACCAGAGAAAAGAGATATTGGCAATTCAGTGCCATTGACATGTGTAGATAATGAAGATGCATGGAAGGAAAACAAAAGAAATGCCATCTTTACTCTTGCTGTTTACAACCTGATGAATGCTTGAAACAAAAAGAAGAAAAAGTCATGTAAAATCCTATTAAATGTTTGAATCAAATACACATAATAGGTAAAATCTACCATATTCTGAATTAAACATATTGTTTCAGCTATGACCAATAATATTTTGTACAGTCCCTCTAAAAGACTTAAATGTAAGAGTATTTTACGTCAAAAGAAATGTCATAAAAGCTTTAATTTTAAGGCTGGTAGGAGTAAAAGTAAAAGTCCAACAGTGTGATAAATACGGCCCCAGGTCCTCAGTTTAAAAAAAAATACTTGTATTACCCAAATCTTTTTCCCACAAGGGCTTCTCTTCCTCCCCTCCTCCACCTCTTCCTCCTCTCTGTCTCATGCCATCGTCTCTCTCCCCCTCTCCTTCTCCACATTCACAGTGTGACATTACTTGAGCACTCCAGCATTAAACAGTGTATCATCTTCTTCATCAACACTATCATCACAATCATAATCATCAGCATCATCATTACAGCTTTCCTTCTTACTGTAGTTGCACTAACGAGGGGTGGTTTCTTAAAAGCATCTTAGCGTGACAGACCTGATACCATCCCTTTGTTTCTGGTATTTGGATTTGTGATTCACTCGCTTTTCTTTCAGTTATCAGTGATGATTATGCTGGTTTGAAAGAGTTAAAGAGGTCAGGGAACACTTTTTGGTTTTGCAGTTAACTCGTGCTGTATATTATGCTATTGTTGTGTAGTTAAAGACATCAGATGAACTCTTCTGTCAGGACTAACTAATCAACTGCTATAACTCTTTCTGCAACATGTTTTTTCATGTTGGATTTTTAAGTTTGAGTCTTCAGTCCCAGAAAGCACCTGAAAACTAGCTCCAATAACTACAATAACGCTCCATACTTTACTCCATAATACAAGCACATGGTGGACAATCTAAGGGTTTTAGTTTTTTCCAGTAATGGGTTGTATCTTCAAAGATGATCCCGCAAATGTCTACAGTTTGCACAGCATGATAAAATGTTTGCCTGAGGCTGAACCCATGACTCAATCCAACATCTGAGTCTTTGACATCAAACTTTGAAATGTAGTGAATTTCCAGAATAACGTTTTTATTTTGAATCAAAGTTTCCCGCTTTATAGGTTCTATGACATGCAACATTACAGTTCAAGTAGCCTATTGAGTCTTTGCTGCTCATAAATGAAAGCTAACTTGCTTCACAACAGTTGAACATGCATCACTAATATAATAAACTTTATTTGCACTGAAGAAAAGAATCCTCACAATGTTGAATGCAGTAAAAACAACTTTTCTTCCAAACAAAATTTTCAGCACTGCAGCTGTTTTATTGTTCTGTTGTTTTTTTATCAGGCCAATTTCCAGCAGTGATGTTGTGCTAAATCGTTTTAGAAGCCTGAGTACTATAGTAGTACTATGGAGCAATGTTTTTACAAGTGGGTCCCTGTTTTGTTTGTATTATGCATGAGCACGTGGACACCCACTGGCAGCATAATTCACATCTTGCTGTTGTTTTCACGCTGTACTGCTAATCGTCAGTTTTTGGCAGGGACAGTGGTGAATGTAATTATTGTTTGTTTACAAAAAAACTACAGTATGTGGAAATAAACCATTTAAATGTTGGTTTAGCCTCTGCCAAACATTTTATTTTTCTGGCCAGATAGTAGACATCTGTGGGATAACGCAACCCTCTGCTAGGTAACAGGTAAGAAATAACGATTTGGTGTTTCTGTAAAAGTAATTATGATCCATATTTTTATAATAGTATATCAAATGACAATGTGAAAACAATGTGAAAGGGTTTGCTTGTAACCTAGAGAAAACAATAATCTGGATTTACAGCTCCCCTCGGCTTTACAGAGAGTTTTCAGCTCTTTGTTTAGCTCTCCTGCTGCAACTTTTCTTCTGTGGTTCACTCTCACCGCTCTCATACCGCCATTTTTAGTGAAAAAGCTCTTAAAACCCACTTTACACTACCTGCTCAGCACCAAACGGCAGACAGACCTAGTTAGCGACTAGCTGGTGAACATAGTGTTGCTTTTTAGGAGCCAAATGTTTTTTTCAGGAGTTCGTAAAGACCAAAAACAGAACTAAAAGAGAGTGAAGTCACAAATGGGGCAAACCTAAAACATGACAATAATCTCAAGAAATACCAAGATGCTTTTGGTAACACCGCCCCTGTATGGACCTTGTCAGCCATCCACTTCCCATCTCCAACCTCAACCCCGAGGCGACTCCTCCAAGGTGACTGGAGACCGGAGACATACAGAAAGGCAGTTCTGTCAACAGAGTAGCTCTTAGATACAAATAATAAATAGCTTTGACCACATGTGTTTTGAAAGCTTTAATATTCCCTCACAGAATGTTCAGCTAAATTATTTCTTCATTCCATCATCAGTGGTGTTGTCAGTTGACAGAACCGGACTCTCTGTACGACTCTGGCTGTGTGTTTTAGCCAGGGGACCATGTCACTGTCTGTTAGAGTAAAGCACCGATGCAAAGATTCTATTACAGAGATGGATCTATATCTAACATATAATATTTATCCCTGCTCTAACTGCCTATTTTGGTTAAAAAATAAATAAATAAATAAAAGTCTTTATTGAGATTTACTGAAATCCCTTTACTGATGACTGGAGATAATTATTCTTACTGCGTTGTGGAATGTGAATGTGAATATGATATAATAACTGTAAATATGAATATATTTTCCTTTACTTTCACCTCTACCACAGGGTTCTCTCTATTCATGTCTACTGTGGTTCCCTCTAGCAGAAACACCAGCTTCTTGGGTGGGATTATGAAGCATCTGCTGACTCTTTAATGATTTAAAAATTACTACTTTATGAACCAAAATAAAATAGTAATCAGAGAACACAAAAGTGAGTACATCCCTTACATTTTTGTAAATATTTGATTATATCTTTTCATGTGACAATACTGAAGAAATGACACTTTGCTACAATGTAAAGTAGTGGTTGTACAGCTTGTATAACAGTGTAAATTTGCTGTCCCCTCAAAATAACACATCACCCATTAATGTCTAAACCACTTGCAACAAAAGTGAGTACACCTCTAATTGAAAATTTCCAAATTGGGACCAATTAGCCAATTTCCCTCCCCGGTGTCATGTGACTCGTTAGTGTTACAAGGTCTCAGCTGTGAATGGGGAGCAGGTGCGTTAAATTTGGTGTTATCGCTCTCACACTCCCTCGTACTGGTCACTGGTTCAACAAGTTCCATGAAGTTCAACATGGCACTTCATGGCAAAGGACTCTCTGAGGATCTGAAAAAATGAATTGTTGCTCAACATAAAGATGGCCTGGGCTATAAGAAGCCCTATGGCCTGGGCTAAGACCCTGAAACTGAGCTGCAGGAATTTGACCAAGACCATCAATTCAACAGCACAGGTTCCACTCAGAACAGGTCTCGCCATGGTCGACCACTGAAGTTGAGTGCACGTGCTCAGCATCATATCCAGAGGTTGTCTTTGGGAAACAGACGTGAGTGCTGCCAGCATTGCTGCAGAGGATGAAGGGGTGGGGGGTCAGCCTGTCAGTGCTCAGACCAAACGCCGCACACTGCATCAAATTGGTCCGCTCATTCATTGGTGAGCTCATTCCTAACATCAGCATACAAACATGCTCACAGTGACAAAGCTAACATGCTGATATGTAGATATAATATACCAGGTTCACCATCCCATTTAGCTTGTTAGCATACTATCATTTGCTAAATACAGCTGAGGCCGATGGCAATGTCATTAGTTCTGCAGGTATTTGGTCATTAGCAAAGTACTGGACAAAGTACATTTGACCTTGATGGAGGCACTAGAGGAAAAGTCAGGATAACCAACATGATTACAATTCATCCTGATGGGAAAATTAATATCTGTACTAAATTCCATGGCAATCCATCCAATGGTTGTCACACAATTTTTCACCAAAAACTATAAATGTCATTCTCAAGGAGGCAGAGGAAGGGAGGTCAGGAGGTCGCCAAAATCAGTATGGCTTGAGGAATGTGAATGTCAAGGGTTCGGTTAGGTGCAAACTTTCAACCAAAACCTGCTCCTAACCACTTATGTTGTTAAAAATACAGTTGCATTACTATGATAGTAAAGCATAAACAAATCATTGAAGTTTTGGTTTTAATTCTGTCAGACATTTGAAGTCAATGACATTTTAACAAGTACACCGTACATTAACAAGAAAAATTACCTTTAGTAGAACCTAGAGGTTGTAGTGTTTGCATTGTTCCTTGTACATTCATTTTTTTTTTTACTTTATCAACACCCGGTGAACAAGTGTCAGATTTCACACACATTAACACACAAATATTCCATGCACTCATATTCAACCTTCTCTATCCCTATTTGTCTGCCCATTTTTTACCCACTTAGTTTTTGTTTCCCACACAAACAGCATATGTCTTTTTGACACACACACACTCACACACACACACACACACACACACACACACACTCACTCACTCACTCACTCACTCACTCTATCTCTCTCTCTCTCTCTCACACTCACACTCACACTCACACACACACATATATAACACTTTCCCTCTAGTTAATCAGTCACTGTGCAGAGCCAACCGCTGTTTTTGGTCAGGTCACACCTGACTGCAGCAGAGGACCTCTTGTAAGGTACAGTGTTGTACTGTTTCTGGCTAAATTAATTGACCGGAGCAGGTTGCAGTCTAACTAGCAGAATAAAATAGTTAAATTTTTTCTATTTTTAAATGATTTTAAAAATGTTAATATAGTAAGTAAGAATTTTCTTCTTAAGTAACATCATGTTGATATTATTACATAGTAATTACAATATCAGAACATATCTAATCATGTGTTTCCTGGAAAAAAAAACAACCTCTATTTACAATTGTTTTACTATTTTACTCTAAAAACTAATTTGGTACTAATTATGAAGAAGATTTTCTTGAAATTAAAGCTCCATTTAAACCCAAGTAAGTATCAGTTCATTATTCTTTTATTAGTCCTATATGTTGAATTGTGTGCTTGCTTGTAAAGAATTGTAAGAATTTTTGCATGACCTGACCTACACGTAAAAGGAATCAGTAAATCCACAGTGTCCCATGTGATCTGTCTTTTCTTTTCCAGAAAACTTTGAAGAAATTATTACAAAATTATTCAGAAATTACAGATCTATAAAATGACCTAAATCAGTATAAAAGTGGTCCCAGTCATACAAATTAAATAAGTAATAAATGGAAAACAAACAAATGGAAAGGTTACAGATAAATAATAGGTAACACATTTTGAGATGTATACTAGTCAGGTGATTTGCCTGATTTCAGGAACTTTCAGTTGAAAAACATCTTGAGCTTTATTTTTACATTCTTAATTCTACAAAATATGAATCTCAGAAATCAATTCCCGAATATATCAATCTCTAATTATCTTCACAGATCCTACTGTCTGCTTCTGTCTCACCTCATTCAGCTATGTCAGGTCCAAAGTTCACAGTATCACTCCTCTCGAGTTCATCTAGTCCATTGGTTCAAGCAGCCATAATCTGGTAATCGGAGGTAAATAACCTGACATAAGCTACAGAGTAAAAGGAGATTTAAAATTTGGATGATTCAAAATTGGCTGAACATGTATATAGTGTTATATGATCTGTAAAGATCTTAAAAAATGTCTTGGATGTACACAGAGCCTGCTGTATGTGACAAATAGGAAAAACTTAGTGGTATACAGGATCCTACAGTGAGCTTTTCAAATTGTGTCACGTGAGGGACAGAAAGACCTGCTGTTTTAACTGTAAGGCAAGAAAAATGGATTCAAGTCATGAATAGAAAGTCAGACATGACAGCAGATTCTCAGGCCAGCTGATGTTAGGAGCTGACTGCTCCTGTAAATGAAAATCACACCGTCCTGATCAGTTTGGCTCTCACCTCCATGTCATCCTCACTCTGTCACATTGTGTCGTGTGAATCTTGCAGCACCACAAACATAATCTGACTCACCAAAGAACTGCAATGTCAGTTTCTGCAGTCAAATATACTGCCTTATAAGAACTCTAATACTGTTCCTAGTTGTAACCATTTGAGGGGAAGCTGTTAAGTGAGAGTCATAGTTTTACACAGTCTGCATTCCACCTTTCGCCATGTTTTAAATTTAAATGTTCTACACTTCATTTGATTTCATGTAAATGTTTAGGCACCAGAGATGTAAGCTGAGGTTGTTGCCTTCATCATTCACGATTCACCATTTTTAAACCTTTATTATTCTTATCACTACCCATGTTTGGTAATGTACCTGAGTATGAACATGACGGAACAATCAGAGCAATTACAGTTTTTTATGGTTAGGCTGCCTTCCTGTTTTTTGCCAGATGTCTGCGGAAATCATAATCACAAATTTTATTATCATGATCATGCACCTCGTATGCACCTGCAACTTCAGTTTCACTGATGCTTTATAGAACACCTACAACACGTTTAATCAAAAAAAATGGAAAGAATTCAGATGTGAAATGCTGTTCTGTCTGTAGTAACAATCATCCTGTTATATTTGTACTATAACTCTCCTGAAACAAATTTGATATGAGGCAGCTACCTGCTAAAACTACACTATTTGTAATATTTACTTTGTTGAGGGAAGTCATTTCATTTTGATCAATGACACCCCCCTTATACTAATGAGCCTGAAGGAAAAGTTACATTTGGGGGATTTATTGAGTGTCCGTTTTTTTGTCAAAGAGGAATTAGGAAATAAGCAGTGCTGGAAGAAGTATTCAGATCCTTTACTTAAAGTAAAGTAGCAATACCTCAATGTAAAACTACTCAATTACAAGTAAAAGTTACTTGTTACTGTTATATTGGCATATTTGGTGACTGATATTAGGTTATTATTGTTGATGCAGTAATAGCATTTTTCTGTTGTATATGTCAAGGTGGAGCAAGTTTACTTGCTAAAAAGTGACATAAAATGGAAATACTGAAGTAAAGAACAAGTTATTCAAATTTGTACTTCATTTAAGTATGTAATTAAATTTAATCAGCAGTAGAGGGTATGTACCAGAAGAACACCCACTTTACCTCTTTTAACTTAACTTTAATGACCACACAAGCAGAGTGAGTAGAAGTTGCTTTTGGTACAGCATGGTCATAAGGCTCAGTTCACAGTATCTGCAACTGGGAATAACTGACTTCATCAACCTCCATGTTCTGTACAGGACATACTTCTAAAAGTCAGAGACAAGGTCAACATTAAAAACCAAAGCAGGTAAACAGTACCCTTGTCTCCATTGTTTCTCTCAGCAGCCAGGGCAGTAAGTCAGTAACCAATGGCCTCACTGTGTTGGCCTGAATCCCTCCTTTCCTTTTTCCCATCAGTGGAAAAGCACCACACGAGTGGAGAAGAGGAAAGAGAGGAAAGCAGAGGTGGGGTTCTCTGAGTGTAAAAGACCTCTCTGTCCGGACTTTGGCCTGCAGCCAGGCAGCAGAGACGTGTCAGCCCAGGTACAGCAGGGAAGCGTGCTTCGTGAACTCTACTCTAAGTTGTAAATCATCGAAAATACAGCCTCTTCTGAGCTTCATACAAGGACTTTAAGCTGAGTTTTGAAGATAGAAGTTGGACTTTGACTCAAGAGTCATCATATAAAGAACAGGAGAGGGAAAAGGAGGCTATTTCACCCAACACATACAGGGAGGAGAGAACAAAGCCATGGCCATGTGGAGGACAGCGGGAGCTCTAATACTAATACTGCATACGGGTAAGAGCATTTCTTTTACTACTACAACTATATACACTGTAAACTTACAGAACATGCTATGCTTTGTTAAATTTTTAGACATATATTTTTATATATTTCATTTATTAAAGATGTAGTAGTGCATTCTTCCTGCTTGGCCATGTAAAACCAATTGACTAAAATGTATTATGTATCGCACATCAATGGCAGTGTGTGCAAAAGGGTGAATAAGAAGCAAAAGCTCTTTGGATAAAAGTTCTATTTAAATGCAGCCATTTGCAATGGGTCATTATCAACACTGTAGTTTTAAAGTGCTGACCAGATTATTTTTCCAGTTGACCTCAACTTATTGCTCATGTACGATAGCTTTGATAAGAAAACAGAAAGTGTAGATCTATTGTAGACTATCCTATTTATCGGACAATTGGTTCATAACTTTTTGTTCTTGTGACCTTTTAAAGCAAAGTAACTCATGACCCCTTGTCACAGTTTTCATATAAATTGAGATTAATGTTCCCTTCTCAGTTTGTTTAATTTGGATTTTTTAGAGGTCTGAAGAGGTCAAGGTCAATAAAAAAATAATGTTTCATGTGATCCTTCAGATTTATCTTGTGACATTTCAGGGGTACTAAATTCAAGGTTGGGAAGCACTGTACTAAGGTAGAAGCTAGAATGGAAATAGCAAAATGTAGTCATAGTTGTTATCTATGGTGGCACTCACTTCATTAATAGGATTAATAAATTATTTATTAATCCTATGAATGAACACATACAGTACTTGAGATTACAGAATGTTTTCATGAATCATTTGGTGGAATAATTTAATAAGAGAATGATGAGTGGTCTTTCCTGTGTGTCTCTCTCTTTATCAGTGTTTGGTCAGAGCACCATCAGATGGTGCACCATCTCAGATATGGAGCAGAGAAAATGTCAGGCCATGGCGCAGTCTTTCTCCGAAGTCTCCATCCGTCCATCCCTCAGCTGTGTTAACGGAGCAACAGTCGAAGGCTGCGTTCAGAAACTACAGGTTGGATTTTGGAACTTTGATTGAATAAACCTTTAAATTTTATCTAACTCAACACATTTGAATAACTTGTGATTATAGTAGTTTCTGATTGTTAGTCATCGGGCAGCACGGTGGTCCAGTGGATAGCACTGTGGCTTCAGAGCAAGACGATTGGGGGTTCAAACCCCAGTTGCCCCAGCCTTTCTGTGTGGAGTTTGCATCCTCTCCCCGTGTCTGTGTGGGTTTCCCCCACATGTTAGGTTCTACTGTCAGTGGTATTGACCTTTAATTCTAAATCTACTTGTATCTGTCCAGTCAACAGAGGACTCGTTAAAAGTTAATAAAATACTTTGAGTGGCAGCACACAATGAGGCATCAGATAACAAGGAAGACACTCTAAGGAAAGTGCAATAAATTTGTTAATATGTGATAAAGTTATCACACTGGGTTGTTTATGACAACCACAAACTGTGAGATTTCTGATCTGAGAACAAGACGTCCCAGTTAGCTTAAGCTGAACTAGGAGTGAAACATAAGCGTTAAAGTCACAATGGGGGAATGTATAATTCACACGTTTCTATAGTATATAAACAAATGCCTGATCCTCCAAAAGCTATTAAGTATTCCCCTCAAAAGTATGTCTATCTAGTGTTGAATATTTAAAAGTCACTTAGTTTAGATGTGGGACGACTTTCATATTCTTATATTACAATGAAAGAAATTGTTGTTTTGTTCTAGAATGTTTTCTGTTGCGCCTAAATTTTGGAAATCATCACAAGGCCACAGAAACTTGCACTGATTTTTTTCATACAATGTTGTAATGTGTGCAAATAGCTATCCATTTCATTCTTTCAACACTGGGGCTCTTGATATCAGGGGTGTAGCACAAAATTCGTGTTGCGCCCCTCTCCACACCCACGGCTATTCATTCTCGTATCTTTGTGGGCCCTCCTCACATGAAGGCCATGTATACTCAGTCCCCTTCCCCCCTCCCAGTCCTATGC
Organism: Micropterus salmoides; assembly: GCF_014851395.1. NCBI lineage: Eukaryota > Metazoa > Chordata > Actinopteri > Centrarchiformes > Centrarchidae > Micropterus > Micropterus salmoides. The sequence continues at coordinate 6,445,337 of NW_024040374.1, read as the reverse complement.
CTGTGATTAATATTCAAGGAATTGTGGTAAGTAAGTCCCTTATTTTATGACATCATTAACCTTTTTGTTTTCTGTGTCTCTGCAGAGAAAAGAAGCAGATGCCTTGTCCATGTTCGGCACTGACATCTACAGACTTTTGAAGACTGCTTCCTTTAAGATGGCTGCAAGTGAATCAAAGGCTGATCGTAAGATTAATTATCAATTATTTTCAAAGCTTCAAGGAGAGAAGAATCAGCAGCAGTAAAGGAAAAACACTTCTCCCTTCCTCAGTAACTAAAAGTACTAAATACTAAATACTAAAAGTATCATGAGCCACAGAGTACTGATGATGACATGTTACCAGAAAAACAGTTAATAAAGCTCAAGAAAATCTTGCCATGTTTTTTCTTTCTGTAAGAGAAACTCAAACAGAGAAACATCAAAGGAAAGATTTAGTGATTCAGATAGAAAAACAGGTGTGAATTTAATGTTTAATGGAATATGACATTTTAGGAAATATACTTATTTGCTTTCTTGCCGAAAGTATAAACAACAATTTGTGGTTTAATGGGAAGTTACATGCTGGACAATCTCTTGGACAGAGCCAGGCTTGCTGTTTCTCTTGGTTTCCAGTCTAAGCTAAGCTAAGAGGCTGCTAGCTACAGCTTATCGTGCAGACTTGAGAGTGGAACAAAACATATTTCCCAAAATGGTGAACAATTCCTTTAATGTGCTTTGTTTAAACAAAAAATTACCATAAACGTTGAGACCAAACAGTCTGTGGTCCCAGTGATACTACTCTAAAAGAATGTATATATATTGAAAACTCATATTTATTTCATTTTCATGTCATAGATCTGATCATGTCCTCACATCTGACATAGAAGTGTTTTTAAATGAAAATATAACAAGTAATAGAAGATTCCTGGTCATTTAGCTGTTTATCATGGGTTAAGTTAATGCTGAGTTATTGGATATTTCCAAACAGGAGTCTGCACTTTGATCTCCTAGATCCTATTTCCGTTCCCTGATTATAAGAGCACAGAGCCAGATTGTAAAATAAAGTAAATTGATGTCAAAGTACTTATTGTCATAAATTTTAACACCTGTGCTGTTGTTGCCCCAGGTACTGGTGCCTCCTACTATGCAGTTGCTGTAGTGAAGAAAGCCAATTCTGAAATCAACATCAACAACCTGGCAGGAAAAAAGAGCTGCCACACTGGGAAAGGCCGAACCGCTGGCTGGAATATGCCTTTAGGATACCTCATAGACCAGGGCTACATGTCTGTGATGGGCTGCAACATCCCACAGGGTAGGAATCATACATACTATACATACATATACATATATACACATAGACTATACATACAGAAAGCTGGAGAGAACTGTGTGTGTGTTCAGGTGTGGCACATTTCTTCAATGCGAGCTGTATCCCCGGAGCAAACGAGGTTGATGACCCTTTGTCTCTATGTGAGCTGTGCAAAGGAGATAATAATGGAGCACACAAATGTGAGATGAGCAACAAAGAGAGCTACTTCAGCTATGAAGGAGCTTTCAGGTAACACACATTCATACTCCACATACTCTACACTCAAACACACAGATGTCTGCTGTACTGTATATGTACCATGTGGATGTTAATTTTGTTCACACCAAGACTCTAGATTTCTTCTTTTCCTCTACCATTACCAGCATTAGTACGGGTTTTAACTTAAATATTTAGATCTCTTATCATCAGACTTTCAATTTAAACAAAAAAACCTGTTTAGTAATAATGTTATCTTATCTAAATGAATGTGCAAAAACACTGGTAGCCTACTGTGTCCCACTTACTTAATTATATTGTGACGCCCTTCCCACTGTTTGGAGGTTGTCCTGCCAACCTCAGCAGACAATTGGCCGAATTGGGAGGGTTGTCAGCTGATTGCTCTCACCTTGACCCATGGGCTATAAAACCTGGCCCATGTATTCAGTTCACTCATTTATTATAATGCATAAAAAAAAAATTGAATTAATCAAGCATTTGAGCTAAATGCTAAATCTAGCATGGCAACACCCCCACAATGACAATGCTAACATGCTAACGTTTAGCAGGTATGATATTAACCATGTTCGCCATCTTAGTTTAGCAACTTGTTAGCATGCTGACATTGGTGTCGTTAGAGGAAACGTCAAGGAACCAAAGATTTTAGGATTCATCTTCGGAAACAATTTATGCTTGTAAAAATGTAATGGCAATCCATCTAATAGTTGTTCATTTATTTCATTCTGGACCTGAACGGCCAACTGGCTGATTGCCATTCCTACCATGGCTAAAACACATGCAGGCCAAAACCAAGGAGGAACCAGGGTGAAGCGTGTTAGCATCCTCTTTGTAATGTAATAGGCTTTATGGAAACATGCATCTAAGTAACACTAACGCTTTCACTGCAACTGGTGTGAAATTCTGCAAGTAGCTTGCAGCTTCTCTACTTCTCCTGTTTCCTTTGAACTTCTCTAGGTGTCTGGTGAAGATGCAGGACAGGTGGCCTTCACTAAACATACAACTGTCGAGGAGAACACTGATGGTATGTCTAATCTAATTTGGTTATTACACTAACTCACTTTGTCGAATTCAGTTAGCGTGCCAGTCTGTTAGCTAACGATTTATTTTTTTACCAGGTCGTGGCCCAGACTGGGCAAATTACTGAGGTCATCGGACTATGAGCTGTTGTGTCGTGACGGCACCAGAGCTCCTGTCTCTCAATGGAAAACATGCCATCTGGTCCGTGTCCCATTTCGTGGGATTGTGGTCAGCAATGACATCACTCCCTCTGTGGTGTTCAACATGCTGACAGAAGGCCTGGTATGTCCAAAGGGCTTACAGTGGTAACATCCACAAACAAGACTGCTGCTCATGCATCAATAGCAGGGCAGTTTTAGTTTTTCACATTGTCAGAGCCTCATTTTCACCTGAGTCGGCATGTAATGATTAATGTCACTAAACGATTTTTAAATTAGATTAGAAGATAACGTGTGAATGTCATATCCGTTATCATCCTATCCAAGATCCAAGTTATCATAGTTTGAGCCAATCAGACATCTGACCACATTATACTTAGATTTTATATGTGAGATTAAATGAGTGTACCTTGCTGTCTGCAGGAAAAGTCAGGATTCAACATATTTTCATCTGCCGCGTATGGAGGAGGAACTGTACTCTTCTCTGAGTCATCCACCATGTTTCAGGGAGTGGGGTCAGACGATCCCCAGCAGTGGATGGGTCGCCTCTATCATAATGCTCTGACAGCCATGGACTGTAAACCTGAAGGTGAAACATATCTATCTATCTGTCTGTCTGTCTGTCTGTCTGTCTGTCTGTCGTACAACATCACACCAGAGCATAACATTAAATCACGCAGTAAAAATTTAAATACCCTAGTTAAATTTCCAAATTATTAAAAAGATATTAGAATAATTTTGTTCTAACAAAACATAACTAGCATATATTATAAAGCCAAAAAATTTAAATATTCAAAATGAATATTTGTGCTTTATTTTTTTCAGGTTGTAAAAATAAAAACATTAAAAAAAAACTTTTTTAAGTGTCCTGTGAAGCTTAAGTTACCAAGACAGGGGAAATGCATGGATTTGGATTTGTGGCTTCTGTATGAAATTAATTGATTTTTTTATTTCTATTTTTACCCTATCTGGTTAACTGGGCTACCTACAACATACAAACATTATTCTGTCCTTCATTACCACCCATCTGTCTATAAATATACCAGGTGTCCTGCGGTGGTGTGTGTTGTCCAGCGGTGAGCAGCAGAAGTGTGCTGATATGGCCGTGGCCTTTCAAAGTAAAGGTCTAACTCCAGAAATCAAGTGTGTCTACAAGACTCTGTGACTGACTGCATGAAGATGATCAAGGTAGCAGATGTTTCTTATTGAGAAAAAGCTACAGTGGTATTCATTCACTTCAGCTTAAAACATTAAACACTCTTGAACTTTAAGGGAAAACACTAGAATCTGATGGAGGCTGATAAAAATATTTATATTTAAGAGTTAAAAAATCAGAGTCCGACAGCAGATATTTGTTCTTTAAAACTAAACATAACAAACTGTTTCTATTACAGTTTTTCTCAGTCGCTTTGGTGCTACATGCAAAATGGTTAACACAACAAAGTTAAAATACTTTATTCATATCCTTTGCCTACAAGTATATAGGTAAACGAAATGTTGTTTCTTACAGACCATAAACAACGTAAGAATAGACAACAACAACATCACAATAGCAACACTCAGACCATTCTCCCACAATACCATAAATACCAGTAAACAGTAACAATACACAGTGAGCAGTACAGTTTTTCTCAGTCGCTTTAGTGCATTTCTCAGATCAGAATTGAAATTCTCAAAAGTAATTGTTCAACCTCCACATCATCTCGTCACTTGTGCACATCATAAAAGCACTTTCTCATTGTTTTAAACAAATTGCAAATGACTTGACACACTGATGCAAATGATTATGTACAATTGTCTGCTGTTTCCTGCATTATCAATTGCTTATGTCCTGCTGATCACAATGAATTATACCAGTCTCTGCTGAATAATCTTACCCCAAGTTCATTGCATTGGTCACTACATGCAAAATGGTTGAACACGTTATCAAAAATCAAAGTTAAAATACTTTATTCATTTCCTTTGCCTGCAAGTATATACTCTGGCTAAATGAAATGTTGTTTCTTAAGGACCATAAACAAAGTAAGAATAGACCACAACAACATCACAATAGCAACACTCATACCAATACTCAATACCAGTAAACAGTAACAATACAAAGTGAGCAGTAATATATATATATAAAGCAAATGTTGTTTTCCCCTGAGAACGGGATAATTCATTTTATCGTGATCACAAGATAACAAACCATAGCTGAATACAGGCGCTGGCAGATGGTTTCTTCAGAATAATTTCAAAGCAATTACCAGTGTCACTGGTTAGTTCAATTGGTAGAGCACAAGGCTCAGTTTGATTAGTTTGATTCCTGTTCTTGTTGACTTTCTTTTTCTTCTTTTGTGTGTATTATCCTCTTCAGCAAAATTGTTATGAAGAGATTGAAGGGAATCCAATCACACATTTCCAGACGGTTATTTATCTTTCTTTTCTTCTTACAGTGACATGCTCTGTCAACAAATTACAGTACCAACAGTAAAAGCATAGCTGTGATTCCTGTCCTCTCTCCTGCTATGTATAACTTTGTACTGTGATATATGCCATACAAAAAAAGTGCAGCCTTCTGCATTTTCAATCATTGTCATCAAAATCTTAGCCAAAGTGTACATCAGAGAATACTTACAGAGTACACTGTTATATTGAAAAGATGGCTAAACATTTTTACTTGCTTGTTCATAAACAAGACACAAGGACTTGTCGTTCTGATGGCACTGACAAGTTCAATGACATAAAGATTTGCTTTTGAGAGAAAGACTAAGGATTTTGAGCAAATTGTGGGCTTTTGCAGGCAATCCACTGTGTTGTGCTGTTTGTACTACCTGTTTTGAGAAATGCACTTACTGTTTAGCAAATGTTAAGAATGATTCGAGAAATGCACCAAATCGACTGAGAAAAACTGTTATCCTTTAAATGTGGTAAATATTTGACGAACATTTCGTATTTGTGTAGAACAACGAGGCTGATGCTGTCACTCTGGATGGAGGTTACATCTATACAGCCGGCAAAGATTATGGCTTGGTCCCTGCTACTGGCGAGAGCTACACAGGTAAAAACATAATAACAGAGACTCACACAGACAAGGTCACACATTCTTGTTTCAAAGAAGACAGATATAGGTTTGTTCGCTTTTTTGTCTCCAGATGACCGTGATGGTTCCATATATTATGCGGTTGCGGTGGTGAAAAAGAGTAGCAACGACATCCGTAACCTTAATGACCTTCGTGGCCGTCGCTCCTGTCACACTGGATATGGTCGCACTGCTGGCTGGAACGTTCCCGTAGCATTGCTGATGGAGAGAGGCCTGATCACCCCTCAGCACTGTCAGATACCCCAAGGTCAGTGGGATGTTGGTGTATGTATCTGTAGCAGAGGTGTGAGAAAGAGAAGAAGAATTTGTAGAAATCCAGAGGTCAAATGCTGGAAATCGATAAAATAAAATCCCAAGATGATGTCTTAAAACATATTTTGTGCAACCCAAATTTATTTTATATTTGTTTGTATCTGTTTAATTAAAAAGCAAATTTTCACATTTAGGGCGGTGTGGTGGTGCAGTGGTTAGCACTGTCGCCTCACAGCAAGAAGATTGTGGGTTCAAACCCCCAGTTGCCCCGGCCTTTCTGTGTGGAGTTTGCATGTTCTCCCCGTGTCTGCATGGGTTCTCTCCGGGTGCTCTGGCTTCCTCCCACCGTCCAAAGACATGCAGCCTTGGTTGATTGGTGACCCTGAATTGTCCTTAGGTGTGGATGTGAGTGGTTGTTGGTCTAAGTGTGGCCCTGTGATCGACTGGCCCCCACTGAACCCCCCATTATATGTGTTCTATACAGTATTTAATAGAAGTAAAGGTAGGCAGGTTCTTACTTTAAGCCTCAAGTCCTGCTGGTTTTCACTGTTGAATTGCTATTCATGGACTACTATACACATGGCACACCAATTGAGTGCAGTTACATTTTGGACAAAAAACAGCAGTAGCCAAGACAGTAGTCCAAAGACATGCGGACTAGGTTAATTGGTGACTCTAACTGGTTGTTTGTCTATGTGCGGCCCTGTGATGGACTGGCAACCTGTCCAGGGTGTACCCCGCCTTTTGCCTGATGTCAGCTGGGTTTGGCCATGGTATGGACGGATTTTCACAATTACTGTAAAAAGCTGGAACCAGAGAATGTTTAGCATTTTTACTTGATTAATGATTTAAATGATTAATGGATCATTAAAATGATGATGTACATTGTTTCAGCAGTAGTTTACATTCTACTACGGCAGATATGTGATTTTTTTTTGTCTGAGGGCTCAAAGCCTTAGAGGATTTGTGGTATGTTGTTGCTGAAAATGTAATCAATTTCCATCAAAATCCAGTAGTAAACTTGATTTTGGTTTTACAGTAACATGTTAAGCTTTGTGAATTTGTGAAGTCAACAGTCAAATAATAATCATAACAATTTAGGAGTTAACGTAATTACAACTTTCACACATGGTAAATACTGTTCATCCCAACGTCAACTGGGATTTTTCTGAAAGTGTCACACATAACATACCTGACGTGGCACTTAATAACACATGAAAACTAAGCAAATGTCACTGCTTCAATTTAGCCAAAGTCTGTTGTAATTAAGTTTAATGGATATTGTCATATTGTCAGTGCGCAGTATTTCAACCCTCCCACAACCAACTCTGCAATCATACAAACGTCTTGAGTAGTCTGACAACACGCTCCATAAAGTTCACACCTTCAGTTTGTAAAGCAGGGTTTCTATTAAGAATTTGTATTTTCTGATCTAAGATTATATCATCAGAGATATTTCTCAGACTTTACAGAGCTCCTCCAAAACAACAGAAAACATTATAAAACAGGTTGTGTAGTATTCTCTCATGTGTAAACAATGGAATTTTCTATTTCTATTTTCTATTTAATTGACTTTCTATTTCCCATGATGCTTAGCGGTGGGAGAGTTCTTCAAGCAGAGCTGTGTGCCAGGTGCCAACCAGCCCGGGTTCCCTGGCAGCCTGTGCAGTCTGTGTATGGGAGACAGCTCTGGACAGAACAAATGTGAGAAGGGAAAAGACCTGTATGATGGATACGACGGTGCCTTCAGGTACTATAAAACTGCAGCATACCAGACCATCATCAGGATTGCATGTTTGACTTGTGTTTTCCCTATTCTGTATTTCCATTTCAATTTTCAATCCCATTTTTTTCCTTTAATGTTACAGGATAATGTAATGTAAAGATCATATAGGTTTATGTTATGACCACCAGCAAATTGTGTTTTCAGTTTTCTCAACACTGTACATCTTTAATTTTCACCAGCTGTTAGTGGCGCATGTAATATAATTTTTAAGCTCTATTATTGGATGTTTCTTGCTTTAATGCGCCTTTGGAGTTATAGTTAACTTATCCTGGTGTTTTGCCCAGGAGAGTTTCATGCCAATCCAAGCCATAGAAGTGCTCCAAATGGCAGTAATGTAACATTATTACTTTCTGGAAACAACCAAATCAGCTTCTCCAACTCTTTTACCTCCAACAGAAAAGTATCTTGAACTTATGCCACACACTACATGTGTCTGTCTATCTATCTGTCCATTCAGGTGTCTGGCGAAGGGAGATGGAGATGTGGCTTTCATCAAACATTCTACTGTCTTCCAAAACACTGATGGTAAGAAATACCAAGATACAAAATGTTCTCTTTTTAATGGTCTCATCATTTTAAGGGATGTAAAGACTCCACTTTGTGTATTTGTTCAGGTAACTCTGGGGAATCGTGGGCAGTGGATCTTCGATCTACAGATTTCCAGCTGCTGTGTTCCCATGGCACTAAAGCCGAGGTCTCACAGTACAGACACTGTAACTTGGCCAGAGTCCCTTCTCACGCTGTAATGGTACGGGCCAACTACAACATCCACGTTGTATATGGACTGCTGGACCGCGCACAGGTAAGACGTGTCTGTACTGTATGTGAGTCAGAAGGGTGTAAGCCGTCAAAGTGCAGAGACCTGAAACTGCATTAAGATAGGTTATCGTTTACAGTAAATAATTCACTGATTATTTTTGTCAAATGTATGTTATCATCATATGAGTCGAATAAAAAAAAGGAAACATTGTGAAATAGTTTTTGTGTGTGATTGATTGTTTATTACATTTTAGTACATGTATGAACAAATCAGGAAATCATGAATAGTGAGTGTAAATGCATTATGTTATGTAGTGGACAAGAACCACACTTCTGTAGGTTATTTATTGCAAGACATCAGCAGTGCTATCAGCATAACTTTTGGACAAATAAAGCTAGCAGAGATGCAACACATACAGTTCATTAAAAAAAACAAGTACTATATTTCCTGTTAAAACATTCCCCTTCGAAAAGTGTGCATATTCAACATTAGAATATTTATACTTAATAAAGTGCATGAAAAATAGGAAATATAACACTGTAAGTGTCTTGTGTCTCTGCAGGTTTGTTTTCATCTTACAGTGAAATGAATGGAAATCAGTGGCTAACTTTGTCAGTTTGGTGTTTTGTTTGTCATTATCTCTGTTTCCCTGTAGACATATTTTGGCAGTGATACAGGTCTGGTTTCAGGATGTTTGACTCACAGGCCTACAAGGGCACAGATCTCATCTTCAAAGACTCCACTGTTCGCCTTGTGGGTGTTGCTGACAGAAAGACCTACCAGGAGTGGCTGGGCCAGGGCTACATAGCCTCACTGGTCGACATGGAGTGTAACTCATCAAGTGCAGGTATAAAACAGACTAAATAGCATAAATCCTTCCTTACAATCCAAAGCCAATACATACTTACTTACTAGTAACATTTTCAATGCAGGACATGCAGCTGCTACCAATTTTCATTGCATAAAATGGCCATTTTGTCACATTATCTGTCAAAGTTGTTTTCATATGTACACTCTGTCTTTAATATTTGCCAATTTCTCGTTCTCTTACAGTGGTGTCTTCTGTCTGCCTGTTGCTGATGGCCCTGTTCGGCTTCATGCTGACCAACCTCTGAATGTGGCGTCCAGCCTCTTCTCCTACTCCCTTCCTCATCCATTTTCTCTATTCCTCACCCCGCAACTCTTTACATTTCCTGTACATTGGAACATGTCCTTTCTACCTGATTGTGTGTTATTTTACTATACAAGAGAATGGTATGTTGGAACTGCCTTTGGATTTAAATTGTGCTAGTGTTATAGCAAATGAAGCACAGCATCTCTTGTTTTTGGGGCATAGAAGAGAGTTAGTTGCCAAAGGACTTTCAGCCAGTGTGAATCATACATGTTGACAGAAGGTGTTGCTGCCACTTTGTTTACTGAAGATGAGCTGCCATATCAGTGTATATGCTGCCATCTGTTACATTGCTTTAGTGGAAAGTGCATACCTGTCTCGCCAAAGCTAGTTTTAGAAAGAACAGACTATCTTGATTTTTAACCTCACATGAGCCACAGATATTGCTTTAACTTCTGGTTTACCACAGAGGGTGCAAAACAACATTTATTCCAGGAAACACTGGATAATTAACAAAACAGAGTTTTTGTAATGTAGATGAATTGACCCTTTAACCTAAGTAGCTCTAACAGCACTAACATGGGCAGGAAGTTTACTTTTGAATGAATTTATATTCAAATCAACATGTTCAGTCAGCCAGAAACAATGCAAATTTAAAGCTTTCCTCACAGATACCTTTAACACTGTATTGATTGTAACACACTGTAACTTACCCAAGATCGGCTCCCCCATTTTTAAAGGCTTCATGTGAATTTAAAAGTCAGATTGCGGTTCTGCTCTGCTGTCACTTGCCCTGTGAGTACTACTAACGAGCACGGCCTTCCCATAGTTTAGGCTGTTTCTGCAATAAGCTAATGCCATATCAGTGAATATGCACTAGTGTTGCCTCCACACAGAGCTGTGCTGGGGATGGTGTGATGATGAGTGACTGAGTGATTGTCCATAGGCTGTCCACTTCATGTATTCTCCTCAAATACCTAAAAATCAAGAAAATTAATACTCTTATTCATCTGGTTTAACTTTATATTCGACCAAGCCTCCTTGAGCTGCTGCATATTTTCTAACTATTCTTATATTATTGTTACTAATCTGATGCTTTTGGATGGGAACTGCTTCAGCAGCAGATACACAGCATACCTCCTACCTGCAGCAATTTCTGACACCTTTTTCAGCATTTAAATTGGACACAAATGGATTGAGTAACTGACATATTGGTCAGGTTCCATCAGATTTGGGGAGAACATAAAGAAAACACCCTGTGGTTTGTGCTGGAGAGTGAATGAGTTTTTGTTTGTCTGGATGGTTTAAATCAAAGAGGAGTTTGTGTCAGGTGAGACAGCAGACTTTCATTTGTTAAGGTTTAAATTAAAAACAGATTTACTTGCATTTTGTTTGACTCAATTTAAGAACATTTACTACATTTTGGTTTGGAAAAGGATTTTGCTTAACCTCTATGCTTCTAACCCAAACTCAGTCCAGAAATGTGTCTTTCTAACTCTAACCTACCAGTGCTTGTCATATCTGTTGTACTTCCTACTGCTTGATGCTGTTTCCTGTTTTAAAATGTTGATTTGGATGTGTATTTTCCTATGTTGAAAGATTTATTTTTATATGAAGTTCAGGTGCCATATCAGTGTATATGTACTGACTCATGCTGTCAGAAACTAATGCTTTCTCTTCCTCCTGATAGAGATTTATTTCTATGTGAAATGATGTAACATGTGACTAATATTTAGTTGCCAGGCCAGTGCGTCTGCACAAGTATTAATACATAAAGCTGCCAACTTGCGCTGTTTTCTGTACTTGATCAAATGAAATAAAGATATGTACCGCAAAACTCACACTTTTTGAAGACTTGTTGCTAACGCTGTGTCGTATGACGTCCCTTGTCATGTATTTCTGAAATATGCCTTTTAACTCGTGCCAAAGCTGCTAGAAAGATTAATTTCCATCAGAATATATGTAATAAGGCTGCATTTCCTCAGACAAAAGGTTTTCATTTTTAGCGTCTTGTTGCTAAAATCTTCTCATCTTTTTATACATAGACACACATGGACTTTGTGTTGTATGCAAAGTAGAGCAATTGAATCGATTAATCTGCCCAGTATTTTCTTGATTAATCCACATTACATCAGACACCAGCCAATCTAGATTTTTTAAGAGCTCAAGGCAACATGTCTTGTTATGATCAAGTCTTATTTTGTCCAACCAACAGTCCAAAATTCAGATGTAAAATTTTCTAAGATGCTAAGACAAGGAAAATCAGCAAATTCTCACATTTAATAAGCTGAAACCATCAAATGATTGCTTGAAAAATGACTAAAACGATTCATGAATCATCAGAATAGTCGCCAAATCTTTCTGACAACCACCTAATTGATTAATCATTGAAGTCCTAAGTGACAGTAAAATATACAGTAACTAGGTCAAGGTACTGTCAAGACCAAAGGATGAATGTCATATATTGGTGACTTGGGACCAGAAATTATACATGCTCTGACCAGACCACTGGTGTACATATATGCAAGTGACACTACAAGTTGAATCAGTCTGAATTAACTTTTGACACTGTGACCAGGGAGCAATAACATGTCCTCTTGTCTCAATTTCTAGAGTTTTATATCTCTGCTGTTGTCCTGCTGGAGTTGTGAAAGCAAATGAACTCCTCATAACTCTGCAAATCTGACACGGCTTTTCTTACAGTCAGTCCCCGGCATTAGTCCACTTTAGTTTCCACATCTTCTCTTTAAAGGTGCTTTATGTCCTTAAAATTAACATAACAATGGCAAATAAATATCACTTGACAATGTGTAGCAGTGTTTTAAATTATAATCTTTATTTATACAGTCAGAACAAAATAGTGAAATCACTGTCTACACTGTACATAACACATCTCTCTCAATAAGTACATTTTGGCTAATAAAATTATTATGCAAGACAAATTCATGTACATATCCTCAAAAGCTCTTTGGCAGGTATCACAGATGCCATACTTTACCAAGACAGTTACTACTTTTCCACAGACTTTATATTTCCATGTGTTTTCTGACAGTTTATCATAAATTATCTTGCCATCGATCGCAGTTGAGTGCGGACCTCTTCACATTAACAACAATTATTCCTGATCGTGAAGTGATCAGTGTCCATGATGAAGCCACTTTCTAATGATTACAGTTAACCACCACGCACCATTGCTGAGGCAGATTGTTCACACATCAGTTCTCCTCTGGTCTTCTTTAATTATTGCTTGATCCATAATAAGTCTGGTGATTATACAAAAACATGAGATGTTATCAGCATGACAGTAACTAAAGTTTTGTTATCAGTGGAGTCCCAGTCTCTTTAACATCCTACAGCCAGTCTGTCCTCTTTATTTCTTGATCTGTCTGGAGCCGTCCTTCCATCCCTCCTTCACTTCATTAACAAAAGTCTCTCTGACTCTCCTGAGGCGGCTGCCCACCTCTCCCAGGTCACCGGGGACTCTGCCGGCCTCAGCCCGGACCTGCCGGAGCGTCTGGGAGCGCATGACCCGCTCCGACGCGTCCCGGCCGGCTATCTGAGCCTTGGTGATGGCGTAGGCTGTGATCTGGGCCGCCCTGCGAATCGGACGAGACTCTGCCAACTTCTCGACGACGCGGTGGTTGTTGATGAGGTTGAATAACATACGAGCGAGCATGTTGGCGAGTGTTCCCCAAAGATCCTCGTCCTAGCTGACACGTTAGCTTAGCCTGCTAAGTTAGCAAGCACTCCCGTCCAACTCTCGTGTTTTTCACCCCTGTAATGACACCAACTTTTACTGTTAGCTGGCTGAAATGCGTCCAGTGTATGTTATACTGTCATATATGTTGCGGTTGTGGTGTAAATGTCAATAACAATACATAACAAAGCGGGCTTACTTCAGCTGAACCAGGTGACCGCTGGGCTGCAGTGGCTGTCGTAACAGGCTGTGGAGCGAGGCTGAAGTTCGCTTCAGATTGGAGGCTTTATGAGAAACTTTGTTTTTTGTTTGTTTTCTGATTTAAACCAGTAGTACACTGCAGAGTAAGTACTAAGTAAGCAATGTAGTTGTTTTACACATTTATTATAGTTATAACTTTATCGATTTAAATCAGCAGATCATTTATCCTCTAAATGTCTCATGAACTCACGAAAACATAGTCTGACGAATGTGAAGCGAACTTCAGTTTTCTCTCAGACGATTATTTTTTTATTATTTATTATTTATTATTCTAAAATAAACCGTTAATTAATCATTACAATCAGTCCATTACAATTTCCAGTTTGCAAGCTACAAACCGTACCAAATCCGGACTAAGCATGTTTACCGGACGTTTTCGCTGTTAACACCAGCAGGTAAAATACGTCCGGGTCGAATCAGACGCGCATCCGCTTTCGGAAGCAGATCTTTCCAGCTCATTTCCTTTTTTCATCTCCAACATTTGCACACTGGTCGTGGAGCTTACACTTCTCCATACTAAACCCTTTAACACCCGGAAACTGTGAGAGGACTGCAGCCATGCGGGTGCTTCTGTTGTTCGCCGTGACTGTGCTGTCCCTGAGCCCGGCGGCGGTGAGTGGAGCCGAGAAGAAGAAGCTGCAGATCGGCATCAAGAAGCGAGTGGACAACTGCCCCATCAAGTCCCGCAAGGGAGACGTGTTGAACATGCACTACACGGGCAAGCTAGAGGACGGAACCGAGTTCGACAGCAGCATTCCCCGCGACAGGCCTTTCACCTTCACCCTGGGCACTGGCCAAGTGATCAAAGGCTGGGACCAGGGTCTGCTGGGCATGTGCGAGGGCGAGAAGAGGAAGCTGGTCATCCCCGCCGAGCTGGGCTACGGAGACCGGGGAGCCCCTCCGAAGATCCCCGGAGGAGCGACGCTCATCTTCGAAGTGGAGCTGCTCAGCATCGAGAGAAGATCCGACCTTTGATGAAGATGAGATTGCAAGGCAGGCACTTTCCAAAACGTGAGTTGTTACAGATATATGCCAACTTCTGAATGACCTGTCTAGATAGTGGATTACAATGTCTTTTGATTCAACAAATTATAATACCCCCCCCCACACACACACACACACACACAAACACACACACACAAACACACAAACACAATGAGGTAATTTGATTAAAAGCAAATTAATTTAGGTACATGCACCATGTAAACTCGACAGTAAAATAAAGGTCTTAAACTAGATGTGTACTCCGAGCACACCAAGTAAGAGAAACATTAACTTTAGGTAATAAAGCTGGATCCACCTAGACCCCCCCTCTTCATGAAAAGAAACTTATTTTTTGATAGTATTTATGGTCTGTGTTTTTCAGTAATAGCCATTCAATTTACATCTTAGTGGTGGAGTCTATCTCTGTCTGGCTGGATTCAAATTACCTTCATGTGCACAAAGGTTTCACGAGAAATAATACATTTAAAGTACTGTTTTTTTATTAATTGATATTAGCCTTTCTGTCCACCTCCCACAGCCGCATCAAAGCTGTATTAAATTACTGCTAAAACCTATATCCTACTGATATTGCTTCACAGTAAAACATTATACTTGTTTTTAATGTACAGCAGTAACTGTCAGTTTACTTTGGCAAAAATGTGTCTACAAAACTTTAAGGGAGTAGAGGAACAAGAAGGAGCTGAACAGCTGCAGAGGACAGGAAGTGAAACAAATATTGTTACAAAACTGGTCCTGAAACTCTGACATTATTTCAATATTAGTTTTCAGAGGATACCTAAAGTTGGTGTAAGCAACCCCCTCCTGTCAAGCCTTCCCCCAAAATACAGTTTCATGTTCAGTGAGTGCACCGGTAGGAAGGTATTCAGGCATGTAGGCCAGGACGCCAGATACCGGATCATTTTCATTTTTGTGTCAGAGCATTTCATTTGATTGCTGTTGGGATGAAAAGAGAATTTTGACAAATCTAAAAAAAATGCTGAAACCTTTAAAATTGTAATTGACTGTAATTTTCCTTCAGGTTCCAGGAGCTGCTGCAGCATTAAGTAGAGATCCTCTGACCTCTGATGACGACCACATTGCAAATCTGAGAGAAGAGTTGGCAACCCAACGGCAAAGCCACTGTCCTCCTTTCAGTGGCTTTGTTTATTGTGCTCTGATTTATAGGACTGAAGTTATTATGACATACAAAACTGTATGTCCTTACTAAACGTTAGTAGAATTGATGGTGAGCAGCTAAGCCCAGTATCTGGCTGTGGGCTGATGGTAAAAGGCATGCCCTGCCATTTCATCTCATTTATGGTTTTAATGTTCAAAAGTGAGTTCATTCATATGTCTACATTCTTCTTACAAAATAATTTAGGTTGTTAATTTAGTCAGAAATCAGATTAGGGTAAATGTTACATGTTTTGTTCACTTTAAATATTTGAATTATGATAATAAAATGTTGACCTTACAGAAAATTTTGCAGTCTGAAGTGGTTTTGTTGGACAAGAAGGTTTTACAGTTTTCCTTGTCTTCACTTACTATATGTGTATTTTATGGATCTTAGCTGTAACAAATGCCCCATGACTGTGGAACAGTTTCAGTAAGTATATATGCTGTCTTGTCTTGTAAGTCTTGTATATATGCTGTAGACATATAGTAGGGTTATAGTGCAATCTATAAAGCACTATGCTAATACTTTTAACAGTAATCTATGAAGTCTGATTTAGGAGCTGAAATATTCTTGTAATTATACACTATAAATGTACTATAATACTTAATCACAAGGTTTCTCAACCTACAGTTTTGCATGCTCTTAGGTGCAAATTATGTTTGAAAAAGAGCAGTTTTTGGCATGTGGTCTTAATCAGAGTCGGACACGTGTATTAAAAGCAGAGTAAATGTAAATGCTCTGTATTTGTATATCGCCTTTCTAGTCTTTTTGACGACTCATAGTGCTTTTACACTACATTGCGTTCACCATTCACTCACATTCATACACTGGTGGAACAGCCACCAGGAGTAATTCAGGGTTCAGTATCTTGCCCAAGGACACTTCGACATGCAGCCTGGAGGAGCCGGGAAGAACCGTCAACCTTCCGATTGACAGGCAACCCGCTCTACTTCCTGAGCCACAGCCACCCCAAAACAACAAAAGACACAACAAATGTAGGCTATATATTTGCACCTTTTTTTTATTCCTTAATGTAATATACAGTACAACAACACCAAAAAACAACAAAAAATCATTCTGCCCCACCATCCTGTCATGGGTCTGGGACAGGCCAGAGAATCTCGTCATCCACCTCCTTTCCGGTGTCCTTGTCCTCTTCCTTCACATCACTCTGTATCCGTTGTTCCAAAACTGAATGAACTGATTCGGGACCCTTTATCTGTCTACTGAAACTTCTTTTAGGTGTGTGATCAATGACTCTTTGTGTTTCCACCGGGTAGTTGTGTGCTGCTCAAGCTTTGGTGACTTGAGTTAACAATATTGAATGTTAGGGCTTTCTTCATGACTACATGGTACACTGTCATGGTGCAAAAGACATGAAGGAATTTATGTATAACGTGAGAGTTTGCAGTGAAAACAGGGAATGATATTTATATTTTGGGGAAATGGGTGTGCTTTTTGATAAATGGCGATGTTAGTTCAAAAGCCTGTTTATAGTAAAGCAATAGAGAAAAACATGTGAGTACACGTTTTGCTAGGTTTTGTAGGGGCTGAACTCGGCCCTGACGTTTATAGCAACACGTTCCTCTCGGAGTTCTTCAAAGGACGGACACACGAAGCGGAACGTACGTCATCGCGTTTCCGCAATGCTAACAGTCGAGTAGCTGCAGACCGCCAACTTACAAGCGATTGCTCCACGATGACTGCTAAATTAAACGCTTTGAATAGTGATTCTTACATCGACGTTAGTCAATACAGAGACCAACATTTTAAGGTAAGTTGGGAAATATTCGTAAGGAGCGCCAGTACCTGAGGGTTTTTTAACGTTAACGTAACGGTTTATCTTGTTAGCTAACACAGTCAACAACCGTTAGCATCTCGTGCTTTTGTGTTGATCGATTTAGTAACTTTACATTTAAAGACCTCATGGTTTCTTCCCCTTTTTACCATCATAAAATCAGCGTATCTAACAGTTTCAGCAGCAGCAGTAGCAGCAGGATATCGGTTTAACGTTACCTTACCACTGTAAGCTACAGTAAAGAAACCAGTGTCCTTTACTTCCTGAGTGGTGCTTATTGTTGTTTGTGTTTTCAGGGTAACCGCTATGATCAGGAGAAGCTGCTGAAGCAGAGCCACACTTTGTACGTTGGGAATCTCTCCTTCTATACCACTGAGGAGCAGGTAGGATACACTGGCACTATTATTATAAAGCCCTGTACTAAGTTCTTTGGAAGTTGCTTTTACTCTAATCATATTTTTTATGACAAGAAGATGAAAGAAGTAGCTTTGGCTTTCTAAAACATCTTTTGTTTGCTTCTTGTGGTCTGTGACTTTATTTTCAGATCCCCAAAGCCGTTATTAGGCATTGGCCAGTATGAGATTTTGACTGTATGATAACCTTAAGCAAAAATATCACAGTTTCTGGTATATTATTGCTCTAAAATGTGTTATTTTTAAATTTCTGTGTTTAAAAAAAACAAAAACATCAACTTGTTTCAGTGAACACAATATATTTTATTTAAGCAATAACATATACTGCTGCTGCTAAGAAAAGCAAGACACTTAACCCCTAGTTGCTCCAGAGGCGTGGGCAATTGTAAGTCGCTTTGGATAAAAGCGTCAGTTAATTGAATAAATGTAACTTGAGGTGTGAAAATAGCTGATGTTAGTTAGGTAATTAGCCATGTTATCTTCCTTGGTAGCAGGCCAATAGTATTTATTTCACCTCTCTTTGCTTGTTGCAAATGTTCATTTCAAGATAATGTTTAATTTAGCAAAGAGTGACGAATGGTGCTCCCGTAGATGGGATATCATATTTGCCGTATTGCCTCCGTCTTCTTCGGTGGGGGAAAATGTTCAGGGGTTCGTCATCCTAAACACAGGTGCTCGCACCAACCAGAGGGGGAGGGATCATGTTACACTCTACATGGGTGTGAATTATACAATGACAACCAACCAACTTTTTTCCCAGGTACCAGAGGATACCCAGTACAGCGCTGGTGTGTGCTTCAGTGAACTAAAATCTTACAATGCTTACTATATCCTTGCTTATTTAACTAATGTATGCTGTCTGTAGATGATAAATAAATCAAATTCTTCGCACCAGTTGATGGGTTCCTATACCACACAACAACTTCTGTAGTTAGAGGTCACCAAGTATTCTAGAGCAAAACTGCAAGAAAGTCAGACCTGCATACACAACAACAGGCCATCATGACTGCACAAAACAGACCCACTCAATGCTGAACCAGAACCAAAGACAACATCATAAAAAACAGGCTGCATTATCATCTCTAATTCCAAATTTTTATCATTTCAAGTTTTAAGGTAACTTACTCTTTTGAGCAAATATCTTCTTTCCTATTGCTCATGTTGATTGTGAATGAAATAATAATAATGATAATAATAAAGCAGTAGTCATTCATTGTTGGGGAATTGGAAATTGTTGGGTCTACGGTCTACACCTGTTCTATATGAACAGTGCAATGACATGACTTTTGTTATGAATTGGCACTACATAAATAAACCCGAAACTGAAGACATTTGAAATAACAAACCTGGATTTTAACATTTACCGGGGCAGGTAAAACTCCTGAATTCCAGAGTGAAAACAAATGCTATGCTTATTGTAAAAACACTCACAAAAGACTTGAAATTAAATAATAAACTCTATATTGATGTCAAAATGTATCTCTACCAAAACTAATACTCAGTTTCATTGCTTATGCCTAAGCACCAGTGTTAACTAACAATTACATAAAATATGAAATGACGGTGATAATAAAATGATAGGTGAACTGTCAGCTAGCTAACATTAGATAGCTTATTTTAAGTAAAAGAAATACCAAAATCTGAAGGTAGGAGAGTTAAGTGTATTAAACAAGCTAGATGGCTAAATACTGACATTAACCTGCAGTGTCTCTATTCGAGTGTGATGCACTGAGTGGAGCAGCAGCAGCTGCGAGTGATGCAGCCAGACAAGACTTTCAACTAACGTCAATGTTAGGAGATGATGGTATGGTCCATTTTAGGGGTGTCTGAAATTGTATTTGTAAATGTAAAAAAACAGCTCATATCGCAGCAACGGTATAAAATAAAATTTTTGTGGTTTGAAACTTTTTCATACCATGGGATACCTTGAAACCAGTACCCGGTCCATGCCTAGCCGTTAGTGAGTTGTCATGGGAGTTTTGAGTGTCGTATAGTGTTTAGAGTTTCATGAAGTAGTCTTCTAATGCTTCTGTTATTTTTGTGACTGATAAACAGGTACATGAGCTATTTTCTAAAAGTGGAGACGTCAAGCGCATCATCATTGGTCTGGATAAAGTCAAGAAGACAGCCTGCGGATTCTGCTTTGTAGAGTATCCTTTTATATATGAAACCCAAGTCTTACTTACATGCATTCACCTACATGCACAGCAAACACACCTTGGTACCGAGTCCACAATCTGTCTGGTGACTGGTAACAAACTAACAGCATTGTAGAGATTTAACAGTATGAAAATTTCATATCACGATTATAGTGAACAAAATTCAAACAGGCTCAAAATGTTCAAAAAGTACTTATACACTTCACTAAGTTTCATATTGAAAAGCACAAACAAAATTAGCAGCACTATGTACTGTGTTTGCATAAATAAATAAAACATTATTAACACAGCCAATACCTTATGTAAATGGTTATGAAATTGTTACCGGTTTAATCATCATTGTTATAGCTCAAGTTTTACCACTGTAGCATGATGTGTGCATATTGTGCAAGTTTAGGAGACCTTAACCCCCGCTGTACCAGATACTACACCCGTACAGGCGCAGAAAATGCCATGCGCTTCATTAATGGCACACGGCTGGACGACCGTATCATCAGGACAGACTGGGACGCCGGCTTCAAGGAGGGGCGGCAGTATGGCCGTGGCAAATCTGGAGGACAGGTGAGGATCCTGACTCCTGTTTGTTATGAGTACTTGGGATAATGATCTGTACAGAGATAGAACTTTTTGTTTAAAGAGTAAGTTATAGAATAACAAATAGTCATATTACCCCACAGATCATGGTACTTCATTCAAACTCAACAGAAAAAATAACTCACTAAAATTGTCTAGGTTATTCTTCCCACTGTTCCAACAATCACCAACTCTCAATTGATTGATATAAACCCTTTTATTCAGAGTTAAACGTCAAAATATTCTGGCTCTATATGCTAGCTCCCTGCTGCCTCTCTGATGTTCGACCTCCTTTTCACTCCTCTCCTGATATTTTCACGTCTAACTCTGTTAATGCCGAGTTACATGTAATGCAGTTATGTCACTGTCTGGGTATATCGTAGCCAGTGTCAACATTACACAGTTTGTCCACATGTGGGCACTGGTAACTTGATTATTCAACCTTAAGGTATCTCAGTAGCAGGTAAAAAAAACAAATAAGCGATATGTAACAGGTTCTGGATTTGTTTTTATAAAGGACTATATGCCTTTTATATTGTTATATATTTTTTTAAACTCCTAAATATTGATATCAGCCTTATAAATCCAGTATCGGTCAGGCTATAATCTGAAGCAGTTTGATTAATTTCACAAACATTTATGAATTTACAGATATTTGTTAATTTGCTTTCATTTCAGTGTTTTTAATATCCCATTGTCTGAATGCATTTTCCAGTTCAGAAGGAAACGCTGAATGCTTATATAAACAGCTTTTAAAAATCCATACTTAAACTGTAGCTTACATTAAAAGCAAGCCAGGTAGGTTGTATTGTATAAAAGATTTTAAAAAAATACTGTTTGGCAGTGGTTCTTAAAATAGTGGAACCAGCAGATTCCTCACCAAAATGGGGAACAGCTAACTAATGATTTGATTGTAAATCACTGTTGCAATATTCTTCTGGGTGGCTGTTCAGGGTCTCCTGCCCAACTGTTTTGTCTGTCCTTGATATTGGAAAAAGTTTTGGATTCTCTGCGATAGTGTATTTTGGAAAACAATATAAAACACAGCATACCTCAGCCAACACTGAAATGGCCTTTTAAAAAATCAATACTCTATCATTACATTTTAATACACCAGTGTGATATTTAGAAAGTGATATAACTTCCAAATCATGCACATTAACCACAGCCTTTGTAGAGACAGCATTATTATTGCATGTCATTTGAGAAATTTGTATACTATGCTGTCAACAGATATAGCCTATGTAATTATGTCCATTTCTGTTGTACAAAGTGAGCTGAGTGTGTAAATAAGGAAACATAAATACTAATTGGCTTATTTTTAGGGGGTAATGCAGAAAAGGCTTTTTTCCCCCCAGAATATAATTTTAGGTTGAGACCCCTACACTGAAATAATCAAACATGTGTATTAACCTGGGTTCTCTGGCTCTGCGTTTTTGTGTCTTGTTTAGGTGAGAGATGAGTACAGGCAGGACTACGACCCAGCTAGAGGCGGCTATGGTAAGCTGGCCCAGCAGCATCGACCCACAGAGGCACGCAATACTTTTTAGATTGAACCATACTCAGCCTGGATTACACAGATCCCCAGCCTCAGTCTTCGACCGGGATTGATTCTCCAACAATGCCACAACTTTCCACCACAGATAGTTTGTTGCAGTGTTAACCATGAAACACTCTACAGCGGGTCTGCATGGACCGCAGAAATCAGCAGCTGGTTTTTATTTCTTTTGGAGGCTTGTTTTCTGTTCTGACCACCTCCTGTGACTTCCACACCTGTTTCCAGTCTACATGGTAGCTCAGCCCAAACCCCAAAGTTACTGCGTGATATTTAGTGATGTTTTCGTTATCCTGCGTATAGAAATACCAGACATTTCCCTACAGGCTGGAAAGGCTCTGATAGCATGTAGTAACTGGGTTTAAAGACAAAATGATCTGATGAACTAATCGGAAGGAAGAATTCTGTTATTGTCTGTTTTCCACAGGTGAAACATTGTGTCCCTAATTGTGTATAACTTTTTAAATAAAGATTTTTTTTCAACATTTTAGAGAAGTGATATTTCTCCCTAATCACAATTTTTTTTATGGTGTGGCGAAACAGTAAACACTGTTTTCTTAGAAAAAAACCTACATATTACATAAATACATATCCTTCTGTGTAGCAAATAAAGCAAAAAAGAGTGTTTATATAGTATAGCTTAAACTGATTTATTTTGGCCACTTGCAGGCAGTGGAAGCAAGTTGTAAACACAGCAGTGACATCACCTTTTGAGCTGAATGTTGCTGATTTACACATCCACAAGACACAGAGCAATGGTATCACTAATTTGGAGTTGTTTGCAGACACCTGGCGAATTTTAAGGTTAATATTTGCTCTCCTTTTAGTTACATTTGGGTCTTCACGAAGTCTTGAGGAATTTATCTGGCTCTGTAGCAGCCAGATACATGTTATGTTCATAAGCTAGATACTGTGTTGTGTGCTAGCCAAGAAACATGCAGTGGCTTTTGAGACTGTAGCAGCTGGAAATGACATTAAAACATTTATTTAAAAACAAAAAGTTGATGGTTGTAAAACCAAAACAGCAAGCTGAGAGAACTGCAGAATCCAGTGATACTTAGTCACTCCTTTCATATTACACAGTCATTTTATCCTTTTTTATATAAAATATTGACTATAGCAGCGTAAACTGTAAAGTTGGACACTAAATCAATTGATAGAAAAGATACTTTATACTATGTGAGGGTACTGGTAGTGGTTTGACATCCTTGAAGGGTGCAGCAGTTGTCAGGGAAAAACTTCTTCCATAGTCAATGATGTGATGAATCAGTTCTTTATACGTGGCCACAGAGAGAAAGATCATGGTTCTTTCTTGACATGTAGTCTCCCTCTCCTTAAATACACTCGAGTACAACAACAAATGGCAAATCACATCTGGAGTATTAACATTCACTCAATGGCTCTTCCTGAGCTGACACAAAGAATCAGCTTTATTGCCAGGTATGTGTACACATAAGAGGAATTTGACCCTGGACTGCGCAATGCTCACAATGTGCTTACTATTACAATAACACAATAATACAGTAATAAAATCAAACACAGGCTACAGTATAGAGAACACATATGCACACTATAAACAAAATCAAAATAGACAGATTGAGACAATAGTGCAATGAGCAGAGTGCAAAGGATGCAGGAGTAAATTATTACCATTATTATGTACATGTCGGAGGTGGATGTGATATACAAGCATACATGTACACGGTGTGATGGAGCACAGTGCAAAGGATGCTGGAATAAATAAGTATTATGTGCAGGGGTTACGTACTTGAGATAGGTGGATTTGTATACAGTATATACAATATGACAATATGAACAGTTCTGAAATAGAGAATGATGAATGATAGTAAGTGGTAGCCAGTAAACAGGAATTATTGCACAGGAATTGTTCCTGACACTGTGAGTCAAGAGTCTGCTGTTCATCAGAGTGATGGCTTGTGGGAAGAAACTGTTCCTGAGTCTGTTGGTTTTGGCGTACAGTGCTCTGTAGCACCTACCAGAGGGGAGAAGTTGGAACAGGTTGTGTCCAGGGTGAGATGGATCTCTAGTGATGTTTCCTGCCCGTTTCCTGACTCTGGAAATGTATAAGCCCTGAATGGAGGGCAGGTTGCAAATGTATAAAGCAGCAGAGATGTCCCCCTACTTATCCTTTGGTCTGTGTTAAAATCTCACCTACATGCCAGCAGACTTTTATTGTAGATCAGGATCTTTTGATTGGTGATCACTGTGACCAAGTTAAATATAATGAGTCCTAATAATCTGTAACCTAAAATTTATTTCTCTGTACTTAAAGGATTACTTTGCCAGTGTTATGTTTTCCTCCTAATCTATGTAAGCAATTAATTTCTAGTCCTGTAGCCAATTGTTTATTCCAGAGAAGCCATGCAATAGCTTTATGTTTAGTGGTATACAGATGCATGTAGACTCCTTTAATATATGGGCTTGTCCAGGATTTGAACCTGGGATTAAGGGTGCTCCGATCGATCGGTTACCGATCATAATCGGCCGATAATGGCTTTAACTAGTCTGATCGGTGGTCACTAAAAAGGCCGATAAGAAAAGCCGATCAGATGATGCAATACTCACCAGACAAATTTTCAAGGGCAGCTAAAATGTTTCACTATGCTGTGTGAGCGGTTTTCAAAGCTAGCTAGCACCAAAGTCCTTCTCAGACAAGAAGGGATTAAGGCGCCCACATAATCATTTACAATTAGAGTTGAGCAGAATTCAGACAAGTGGAGCAAAACGCAGGAGCGATCATGTGAAACTGTCGCGGCTGTGCTCATCTCACTCACACTCCACCCGCAACCGGAGTTTAACAGACACATCAGGCAGAGAGAGAGACTCATCCTGCAGTGTGAGTTTCCTGATGCAAAGAGCAGCGCCACTCAATCACCTGACTGAGTCTCTCTCTCTGTTTTCGTTACAAAAACGGAGACCTTTTGCTACGTTTCCGCCTCCCGTCCAGATTAAAACGGTGAATCAGAAAACGCTGCTGACCCGATGGACAAAACAGAGGACTTTATAAAACGATGACACACACTCACATTTGGCTTTGTGAGTCGGTCTTATCAGTCATGCAAAGCAAAAACACGATGCTACTTACCGAGTTTTAGTTTTGGTATTTTTATTAAAATATAAGTACTGTGTAAATAACACTTAACAGTTAGCCTAGCCTACTGTGCATGTCGCTGTATTTACTTTGCGACAACTACCAGTCTGTTTTCCGCCGCCGTCTCTCGTACTTCCGTGTTACTTTCAGTAACAGTTCCACGTAAATGTAAAAAAAAAAAAAAGCCTGGTGTGGTTCTTGGTCTGTATTAATTTCATCTTTCGCTAAATCGTCTGCTACTGCGGAGTAGACCATCTGCTTCATGTTTACACTGACACGCGCATGCGCAGTGTAGCTACCTGAACGGCCACTAGAGGTGTGTTTTCAGTCCTTGTAATATAGACAGAGATCAACTCTGATACGCAGCTGAAACGCTGCTGTGGACGGAGAAGATCGTTTTCGTTATAAAACGGTTTTAAAAACGTAGCAGTGTGGATGTAGCCTCACATCACCCCACTCCTCTCTACTCCTCACATGCCAACCCTCCCGTTTCCCCCGAGATTCTCCCGTATTTTTCAGTTCTCACCCGTTAAATGTTTCCCCGTAAATCTCCCGTATATTTAACCTTTATGAAATCAAATAAAAACCTTCTGGCCGTATTTAAAGTGTTTGCTATTCTCTCCCCTGTTAAAGTCGGTGGCAGCATGTAAAATATGTAGACTGTGCTTCCTGCACAAGGATTAAAAATGAAAACAATCCACTGAAATGATATAAGGCCTATAGCCTACTAATGGCAAACCATATGAAATTAGAATGAATATAGTAGCCTATGTAATATTAACAACTGACTGTATAATATGGAATTTACATTGTAGCCTATTCTTATTTTTTAAATTGTCCTTATTTTCAAATCTCACTGAAGGCAGTTATGACTCCTCTCTGTAGCCCTTCTCCCTCTCTCTACTCCTCTCTCTGCTCCTCTCTCTCCCCCCTAAAACCCACAGAACCTGCCTGAGCTTTCCAGAACAAAAAGCAGCTACTTCAGAGTTTATCATCGACTCACAATGCCTGTGCTCGTTTATCTCCTAAATATTTTGGCTACAGTGTTTTTTGTTGCAGTTTTTATGGTTGTAGTAAATTTATAAAGATGCTGTTTGTTCTGTTTTTGTAGTTTATTCCACAGTAAAGCTATATTTGTAAAGCTATAAGATGTTCACAGTAACCAGGCAAAGGCTGCTATGGTTTAAGTCTCTAACACAGATTGAGTGGAATTTGTTGCCCATGTTTCCTGGCAATAAAATAAACAATTGTCATTTCATGAAACTTTATCATCTGTTAACTTTAACACTTAATACATTGTTTTTAGGACCAATTAAATAAATATATAGTATACTGTATAATGCTACATCATAAATAAAAGGCTCCAAATAGACCCAGTGATCGGTATCGGCCGATACGGCTTTCAGCGATCGGTGATGAGCCCAAAAATTCCTGATCGGAGCACCTCTACACGGGACCTCTCGCACCCAAAGCAAGAATCATACCCCTAGACCAACAAGCCCTTAATTGTGAAGACAGCTTTCTCTGCAATTGATTATTTTGAAAAGATGCCGACGTTAGAGTCAACTGGGGCAAATTTGCAGTCTTGCATAACAGTTCGAATCAAGACCCTTTATTGCAGCAATTTTCCAAAAATCAATCCAAAAAAGTTCATTTTATTGCTCATTAATGTACACTCAGGACCCCATCTTGACAGAAAAAAAACAGAAATGTATAAATTTTTGCAGATTAAGAAAGAAAAACTGAAATATCACATAGTCTTAAGTATTCAGACCCTTTACTCAGTATTGAGTAGAAGCACCCTTTTGAGCTAGTACAACCATGAGTCTTCTTGGGAATGATGCAGTTTTTCACACCTGGATTTGGGGATCCTCTGCCATTCTTCCTTGCAGATCCTCTCCAGTTCCGTCAGGTTAGATGGTGAACGTTGGTGGACAGCAATTTTCAGGTCTCTCCAGAGATGCTCATTTGGGTTTAGGTCAGGGCTCTGGCTGGACCAGCCAAGAATGGTCACAGTCGTTTCAAAGCCACTCCTTTATTATTTTAGCTGTGTGCTTAGGGTCATTGTCTTGTTGGAAGGTGAACCTTCAGCCCAGTCTGAGGTCCTGAGCACTCTGGATGAGGTTTTCTTCCAGGATATCTCTGTACTTGGCATTCATCTTTCCTTCAATTGCAACCAGTCGTCCTGTCCCTGCAGCTGAAAAACACCCCCATAGCATGATGCTGCCACCACCACCACCATGTTTCACTGTTGGGATTGTATTGGGCAGGTGATGAGCAGTGCCTGGTTTTCTCCACACATACCGCTTAGAATTAATGGCAAAAAGTTCAATCTTGGTCTCATCAGACCAGAGAATCTTATTTCTCATAGTCTGGGAGTCCTTCGTGTGTTTTTTGGCAAACTATGCGGGCTTTCATATGTCTTGCACTGAGGAGAGGCTTCCGTCGGGCCACTCTGCCATAAAGCCCTGACTGGTGGATTGCTGCACTGACAGTTGACTTTGTGGAACTTTTTCCCATCTCCCTACTGCATCTCTGGAGCTTCTTCCATTTAAGGATTATGGAGGCCACTGTGCTCTTAGGAACCTTGAGTGCTGCAGAAATTGTTTTGTAACCTTGGCCAGATCTGTGCCTTGCCACAATTCTGTCTCTGAGCTCCTTGGGCAGTTCCTTTGACCTCATAATTCTCATTTGCTCTGTGAGCTGTAATGTCTTATATAGACAGGTGTGTGCCTATCCTAATCAAGTCCAATCAGTTTAATTACACACAGCAGGACTCCAATGAAGGAGTAGAACCATCTCAAGGAGGATCAGAAGAAATGTACAGCATGTGAGTTAAATATGAGTGTCACAGCAAAGGGTCTGAATACTTATGACCCTGTGATATTTCAGTTTTTCTTTTTTAATAAATTTGCAAAAATGTCTAAATTTCTGTTTTTTTCTGTCAAGATGGGGTGCTGAGTGTACATTAATGAGAAATAAAATGAACTTTTTTGATTTTTGGAAAATGGCTGCAATGAAACAAAGAGTGAAAAATTTAAAGGGGTCTGAATACTTTCCGTACCCACTGTACATGCGAGTGGTCTCAATCCTCTGAGCTTACTGGGCAAAAATGCTCTTTTCAGGCTGGCGAGCCATGCCATCAGCAGCCTGAGGTATATGGGTGTTGAAGAACTAAGTATCTAAGCGGTGGAGACAACAAACATGAAATATTTTGAAGAATTTGACATAAAACCCTGAAAAATAATAAAAATGTAATTCCCTTAATTCCCTCTTTAATGATGTGTTTCCCTTGGTGCTAAGACATATAGTTCACTTACTGATTTGTTCCTTTTTGTGTATAATTTTTTTACATTGTATTAAATTGTTTTTTTCATTTATCATGCGGCTGTCATTTTGTAGGGCAGTCAAAACATTGCATCAATAAAAACATTTTGGGGTCATGCAAAGTTCAGTGTACAGACAACCTCTCCTTTTTCTCTGCAGCCAAGTAATTACCCTGTTCTCCATACAGAATTGAAATTATACTGGTGGTCAGTTTACTGAGCAGCTGGTGAGGGCTCCGTTCCTAGACAATCCTCACTCCACTTGTAATAAAGAACATGGTATCTTGGCAGTTTAGCTTTTTAGCAGTCAGCTGGTCGCTTATCACAAAGTGAGTTGTAGTAGTGAAGCGAGGAGCAGAGCAGAATACTAAGCAGTTGAAATTGCGTCGGGCACATTCTTGCATTATATCCCACCACTAATTTCTGCCATCAGCTACTACACTGTGTTATTAATCACATCCTCTCAAGCAGATTTTGAAAATGAACACAAGATGGCAGAAGAGGAGGTGGAGTTCCTTGGAATAATTAGGGACAGAGAGATGTGACAACACTCAACTTTGGGGCTCATAGTTCTCACTGTGATGAGACAGAAAAATCTTCTATGAGCCTGTTTGTAACTTTACCGGCATCAGAAGCATTAACACAAAAACTTAGAAAGAATGAGGTCACCCGGGATTTTAACCCAATACCTCTTGCATCTGAAGCAATAATCATTCCATTACCAACAAGCCCTTTCAGTTGGGGGTTTTTCATGTCCTCTAGAGAAGCAGCAATTCCCAACCACGGGTACTGTTCCTGGGCACATGGGAAGACTGTAGAGTAGCAACTAATTAGGAAAAATATTTATTGTGATTTCATAAAGAATGTTATTTTCTTATAAGATTACAAATTGGTGTGACGCTTATCTTAAGAAAATGTATTGTCACAATATTGCTGACTGCACAGTAAATACACACCTGAGTCATTTGTGGACCTTATTCCACGAATTGCTAGTGAGAGTGCATGATAAGGAATTAGCAAGCAGGCAGAAAAGTCAGTTAGACAATGTTAAAGTAATTGCTAAATAGTTTACATAGTTAGATAAAAGTAATTTATAATAGTTAAAATAATTAGCTAAACATAATGGAGAAACACTTGGAACAATATAGTTTATTGTTTATTTCTGTTTACCATTTGTGATTGTTGTATATTGTCTGCTATGTAAGTGGGTTGCAAACTGCAAACGTCATTTTACAACCCTGTTGTAATATGATGATTAAATCTATCTCGTACCATGTACCTTGAGAAACAGTTGAAATAGCTAGCTAAGTAATAAAAATGCCATTCAAATAAACCTTAACTAGGTGGAATAAACAAGTGGAATAATTATCTAAAAGTAATGTAAAGGATAAACAGTTGGAATAATTAGCTAAATGCACAAGATATCTTGTGCAAGCTAATTATTCCAACTGCTAAAACTAATGGATGGTAAAAGTTCCAGCTTACAAGTGGTATTAGTTGTCATGCAAACTCGACCAAACCAACCTAAACATTAGTTCAATTGTATGTAGAGAAAAAAAATACACATTGATGTAGTACAACTTGAAATCCTCTCTCAAAATCAATTGAAACTAACTAATTTGCAGCATGATGGATGGATGGATGGGGTCAATGAAGGGCTATACTTGATATCATCCGACTGGGCTGTGGGGAGTACATAAGACAGAGATTACTAGAACTAGAACATACAGGATGCAGAGATTTAATGGTAAAAGCAGGCAGAACTTTAGGACAACGTTTCTTTTGCACATCCGTATTAAAATCTATTTTCAGGAGTAAATGATGTACACTGTGGATGGGTCTTTGAACAGAAGGAGCTGTGGCCTCAACTGCTGAAAGGATTGGAAAAGGATTTAATTCTGTCCTCACGAACCTGTTCATGATCCACAAAAAGCTCTATACATCCCTATATGTGTATTTGCCATTTTGTGTGAGCCTGGAGATTTATCCATTTCCATGCTTCTGCAGCAAAAAGAGGTGAAGCTCATTGGGACCCCAAGTGTGCCCCACATTATACGGTTCTTGCAGATTTACAACAGTAGCTGTTATCATAGCCCGGTTCAAAAAGTCAAGTTCAAATGGGGTCAAGTGAGAATTAGACAGTGCCATGGCCAGACCCAGAATTAATGAGACATTATGCTAATGAGAGGGCTGTTTGAAAATATGGAAAGAAATACCTCAAAATCCCCTGCTTTGTCTCACTGAGAAACTCATTACTAAGGCAGCTTGTCATTGGCTGGTCACAGATGATGCAGTTAGATAATGATCCACCATTACAATGAAGAACAACAGCTCTCAACACCAGCCTTCAGCATAGTGACATTAATTCATAATAAAGGGTGCTTCATGGACAAGCAGATTTAACACACCAGCCTCCAAAATCTTGTGGAAAGCCTTCACAGAAGAGGAAAGCTGCAGGGTAGGAAGTTTTGGAATAAGAGTTTCAACAATTATGTAAAGGTGCAATGTTTGGGTGTCCACAGGCCTTTGCTTATTGGCCATTTAGTGCTTTTTGCACTTTTGGCCATATAGTGTACATATTTTAGATTTGATATCTGATATTGCATATGCTTTATATGCAACAACCCTCACATCTAAATCACATCAGTACTTTTGGGACTGTGCAGTAGTTTGTCAGGAGAATCAGGGTGACAGACTGTTGGCAGCCATGCAATCATTTGCATTCATTCATTCAGTTTATTTAACTCCCTGGATGAAACAGTGTTTGTACAGATTCCCAAGTAAAACAAATGAGAGAGGATGTTATTCTTAAAGGAAAAAATGTCGTTTTCATTATTGTGCACAGTATGTCTTTAGTCACAATTCACATTTTTAACTGTCACCAGCTTCAATTTTAAGTGTTAGGGGACAATAAGATAATTATGCTTTCTGCTTTCTCAACTACTAAATTATTTCCACAATTAAAAAAGAACACTGAATGTATAATTAGTATGGGGGGGGGGGGGTATAAATTAGCAGGAAGGAGTGAGCTACTGAAAGCTTTTTGCTAGAGCATGCAAAGCAGGTGAGAAACACTGCAGAGAGGTGACATGTTACACCCTCGCTTAATTTGGGAAACCAATTTCCATCAGAAAAAAAACAAAACAAATGAAGTTAGGAAATATAAATTCGTAATGTATATAATAAAAAAATAATATGGTAAATTAAAATGTCGATAGATTGTCAAAATTATGAGTCAGTTGTGAGATAGTAAATCACAATTTTGAGATACTAAGTCAAAATTAGGAGATATTATTGTTTTAATGCCTCGCAATTTTAATTTAGTGCAATCATTTTCATTTATAAAATCACAATCTGGATTTATCTCATCATTATTTGCAGTGCTCATTGTTTGAATTACGATTGATACAGCTGAACATCATCTTTTTTATGTCATACATACGTCCTCCTTGTCATAACCTGGCATTACCCACAATGCAATGTGACTTCTGACAGTTTGTACCAGTGATTCAGGTGTGCTGTGCTAATGTAGCCCCGAACCACTAGCCTCAAGCAGAGATGAGGAGCACGCTACAGAGGTAGACACAATAGATGCTGACATCACTTGAGGCAATTTATGAAATCAGACAAAAAAGGCTTTCCACAACTTTTTTACAGTATAATTTAATCAAATAATCATTTGTTTTTCATCATTCCTGACATTTTCTCTATTTTAACAGATAAATCTCGATGGTTGGGAGACTGAAACATAGGAGAGAAGAAAGGCACGATTAATGTTAATTTAAACAATAAAGAAAATATTAAGGCACCTACTTAAGGAAGTATTTGTGCAAAATAAAGTGCTTTTTCTGGTGTCATAATTGCTTTACATTCAGCTTAAATGTGAGCACTTGTGCTGTGTTGGTCTAGAAAGAGCAGTGTTGGGTGATTAAGGCGAAAGAAGGATCACTGAAAAGGATTTGACAAGAAGAGGCATAGACAGGTGTCACGGCTTAAAAAGCCCTTTGTGCTTCCACACAGATGCTGTTGTACAGTGTTTCATCATATGTGGTTTCATTTAATCAAGTTTCATCTGTCATCCTATGCATCATAAAGGGGTGATGCAAGGGACATAAAAACATGTTGAAAATGAAAATAATGGCAGGACATAAAGTCAAACAGTAAAATAAATGTCAGGGAACAGAAAATAGAGTTATGATCTATATATCTTCCCCACTTTGGAGTAGGGAAACAGTTTTTATTTGGCTATCAAGGAAATTGGAAATGTGACGCTTGAATGTATGATTGCATTTCCACTCAAGATATGTTTATTCCCTGAATCCCAGTCTCCACACTCACAGACTTTATGGCACATTCCTGGTAAGTCTGTTTGGCCTTAGGGCTGTCCCAGTGTCAAATCTTGTCAACTATTTGAGCCCTTTATGCACACTTTCGGTAAGTCCTCATCTCTGCGGAATTTGTCTGAGAGAATTACCCACAGTTCTTAGCGGTGTGACATTAAACGCGGGGTTACCTGGGGAAGTCGAAGCCTGCGGTAAAAAAGGGTTAACCAACATGGAAGGAGCAGCTACAAGAAAAAATAAGTTTACATGTAAGTGTATGATGCTGTTTTATTAAAGAGGTGGTATTATGCTTTTTGGCTTTTTCCCTCTCTTTTATTGAGTTATATATATCTTTTTTGTGCATTTAATAGGTTTGCAAAGTTGGCGAGCGGGCTTTCACCCCTGTATCGTCACAGGGATGAAAAGGAAACAGCTGGACTACAAACGAGCTGTTTTCAGTCAGTTCAGAGCAGAGTTTTCTGTGGGAGATGGGAACTCCCTTTGGGATGGGCTTTTTCACTTTGCAAACCTATTACATGCACAAAAAAAGATATATAACTCAAGGAGGAGAGGGGAAAAGCCAAAAAGCATAATACCACCTCTTTAAAAACAAGTAAATTGATTCTTTGAAAATTACCTCTTGTCCACAGGTAATTTTCAAATAATGAGTTTACTTAAATCAAACAGTCGGTCCCTTCAGTGTCTTGGACGTGATGAAATTAAAAATGGAGAAAAAAACCCACAATTGTTTTGGAGTAGTCAGGGTAACGTAACAAGGTGCAGTGCTGTCCAATTATACCATTTCGGCCCTTGCAGCCTTTCGCAAAATGCACGTACCAGGTGACGTCAACAAAGTCTGTGAGGGTTCAGGGCTTAGGCTTTAGGGTGAAGACTGGGATTTGGCCATTCTCTGTCAGTCTCTCAGTATTTGCGTGGTACATCAACCCTCCATCTGTCAGCAGGTGACTGACTAAGATGAAAATGTATTCTCTGTAACAGACAGTCGCTATGTGGGGAAAATAGTACGGATGGTAGGGTGAGTAAGAGAGGAGTGAGGACAGAGATGGAAAATAAATTGCATTTCTGAGAAGAAAACCTCATTTGAGTATAGCCGGAATATAGCCTGAGGCGTTATTAAATGCATTAGGAGAAACTGAACAGCAAGCAGTTATGATATTATCAAGGGTTACAGGGAAATAACATTATTAGAAATTACTAATTGTCAAAAAGGTATTCAAACTAAAGCTGCAGGTTACTTTTTAGTATCCTGCTGCGTAGTGTTGTTAAGCCTTTCAAGCTGTCTATCTGTTGAGCAGTGTGAAAGTTAAAATGCTGCGTCAACAGTACATGAAAGTACACTACCGTTTGATTTAGAGGGGTTTTATGTCTTTTTACCTGCTAACAAATGCCATTTCCATCACATGGCTTTTGTTTTAGATTTCCGGACCGCTTGAGTTTTACCCTTGTAAACCAGACCAGTTGAAAAAATCATCCTCGAGTTTGTTCGATTCAGGAACCGGACCATAAGCTGTGAACTGACTCTCATGCACTAAAGTCAGCATCCTCACCAGTTGATGACTAATGTAGAAACCATTTAAATAATAAATAGTGTTGGATTTCAGCTAGTAAGTCTGTGTACAAAATGCAGGTGTACATTGTGAATGACGGGGTAATTCACCCATAAAAGAGGTTTTAACAAATAGACTGTATTGAGTTTCATTACAGGAAATGTCTAGTGTTTTTTGTTTTTTATTAGTTTTAACCATTCTGGGACAAAAGTTTGGATATCTCTGCCTTTGCTGCATCAGTTTGAACCAATCTTTCAATCTGTCTGTATGAATTGATAACCTTTTGGTTAAGGTTAAGGAAACGATTGTGGTATTTGTGTATCTGCACTCAACTGGATGTCCAAAAGATCCAAAAGAGGCCAAAAAAAGTTGGTTTGAGGCATTTATTAGGCTGTTGCACTGCTCTCCAGAGTGTGATAAAAGCAAGGATCGCAATTTAGTCCTTAATTGGAACCAACACACCTGGTAATAATTAAGGACTTGCCACAAGCTTAACAGTTCCCCCTGCATCGATAGTAATGCATGACTACAGGCACAGCTAGTTTAACCTCCTCCAGTGTGGATGTCTGATTGATGCAATATATTTTCCTTCATTGGCAACCAGTGAATAGAAATCCTAAATTCGGAATAGTTTCATATGAACATAATCACAACAAAAAGGTTTTGTCTGTTCGGACAGCAGCTCTAACTGTCCACTATTTTCTATGTCTTGTTCAGGCTGAGAGAACCTGTCTGTCACAGCTGCTGGACTGGTGATGCTCGCAGGTCGTTATGGCTCATAGACCTCTTGGTGGGAAGCCCTGGCCTTAATATCGCGCTCCACAACACACTCAATACCCCGCAGCTTTCTGGAGAGCTTCACCTCAAACAGCTCCGCAATACATGTGTTCCTCTTGCTCAGTCACTAAAGATCAGTGTCAACTGAGTGAAACACTCATAGGAGTGAAATCTGAATACTCTCAGATCTCTGAATCCTGTGCATTCAGTAGCTGAGCCCAGGTCTTTGAGTGAGGCCTGCTGTCAAGCTCGAGGCAAAAATGTCTGCCTCAATGTTTTTCGTCTGATACAAAGGTGACTTTAAACGTGCTGCTCTAAGTGTAATGTATGTGCAGAAACAACTGTCACGCTTGAGCTCCTCTTGCTTGAACCACAAGGTACCCAGTCCCTTCAGCAATCATGTTAAGGCTAATTGAACACAGTTATAATTACAGGAAAATTTTTCAGTCTGTTTCAATTTAGTACAGTCCATTTCCTGGCTCTGATCGATCCGCTTTGTTCCTCCCAGCGGTACTGATGAGTGTCTTTGAAAACCAAAAAGCACACAGTAGCTCACAGATTCAAAAAGCAGGCAAACATTTCTTTATGACTTTCTCTAGTTTTCTCTCCCTCCCCTCTGAGTAAACACCAGTGAACCATCCATCACTTAAGAATAGAGAGATCAGAGGAATAGGGAGATCTTTTCTTTTGGCAGAAATGAGATTTACAGTAAATCTCAATTTAAATCCTTTAGAGGAATGGGAGGATGGTGCAGTATGTCAAGGTAGCTTCGATTTCACTTCACACTCCTTTCTCTTTATAAAACACTTGTATATACTGTAGTTTATGATTAGTTTAGATGAGTTCACAAAACTTGTAATGTTGGTTTTATCTGCTAAGGTTTAGACCATAGATAAATAATAATACCTTTATATACAGTCAATGGGTTTGAGACATACACCCCTGAGCTTTCACCTTAACCCCAAATACTGTCTTTTGTTACTTTAGATATTGTTTTTTGTTTTTTGATAAGCAACCTCTTGTTTTGGTGCACAAGTAAATTTGTTCACATCAGCAAATGTAGGCAGAACAAGCAATGGTTTCATGCAAATAAAACGCCATGCTAGATTTTTTGCACTCTACAGATAATACATTCCAACAGTACACATATGTGTAAAAATAGCATTTTTTTGCTTGAAATTAGCTTGTATGCATCTGCATGAAATTCAGTTGACTCTTTGTGGTCATAGGAGGTGACAAATTAAAAGCAACCATTATAGCCAAAGAAAACTGAGCTCACCACCTACAACAGAACCTCTTAATCATCTCCACCATGAAACACTTATTATTTATTCGTTCCCCAATCTTCTGCTCATCCTTGGAAAAGATTAGATAAGACTAGAGCTGTTGGTGGGATGTTGCCCAGCAGTACAGCTGCCTCTTAGCAGGCTGGGGTCCTCCTTATCGTCCCCCTCGATGTAGCTGGTGATGTCCAGGCCGAGCTGCAGCTGACAAATGAGTAGAATCCTACAGAGCCAATGTAACCTGTGGGTTCATGTGAAACCCTGTCAGCCTCTATCTGCTCGGTTTACAACACCTATATTTATCCTCCCTTGAATGTCTGTCCGGGCATCTGTCCTTCTGTCAGCTTGTGTGGGTGTGTTTGTGTATCCACCTGAAACTCTGTCTTGTCTCTGCTTGCATACAATAGACTGTGCCACCTGAGGCCAGTAACGGTGCGGTTCATTTGGTCACCTGTCAATAGCATCATATGCGTTGTCTGCCAGAAACTGTCATGAATTTACTTTATCCAGTATCCACCCACATTTTTATGATACAAAATTTACATCTTGGTCATTTTTTTAATATTTTATATTTTAACTGGATGAAGGATTTTAGTCATCGGATGTCTGGATCTTTTAAGTTATCAGAGAAACAAGCTCAGCAAACTTTAGCAGCAGCTCTGATTTTAATGTGGAGGAGACATCTGCATATAATTCAGCTCCTGGTGAAAACTTACTGAACGATGACCATTGAAGGAATCCTAAACTGAAGAAGAAGAGAGAAGCTGACTGCAATAAAGGCGGTGAAGACATCATCTTCTATGATCTCATCTTCATGAGTTGATCGAACTACGTCTTTTGTTATTGTTTTAATATGAGAAACTTCCATCCATCCATCCATTGTCAACCGCTTATCCTGCGTACAGGGTCGCGGGGGGCTGGAGCCAATCCCAGCTGACATCGGGCGAAAGGCGAGGTACACCCTGGACAGGTCGCCAGTCCATCACAGGGCCACACATAGAAAAACAACCAGTCACACTCACATTCAGCATTCAGATTGAGTCGTATGAATTTTTTCATCTCAGTCTCGGCAAGAAATAATTGAGCCTATTTCACATAATGTCCGCTGTCAGACAGCTGCAGACCGGTTGCACAGACATGTATACAGTTCCATTCATACTACAATTCAGGGTGTGCACCTGTTTGGGGTTCCCATTTCTCGGTCCACACTCCATTCCACTTGGTGGCGTTAATGCACCATAACGTTGTATGCAAACCCCCATAAAAATCAAGGAGAAGAATGATCATTAGGAAAGAAAATGTGAACCTCACAACAGCATTTTGTATTCTTTTTACATGCATTCTTTCAAGGATGAATTAAATAAATATGGGTAACAGTGGATCTCCTCATTCAGCCTCTCTTCAAAACAAGCATCCATTTTGTGTCTGCAGTATGTGCGCTCGGCAGGCTTGCTATACATCAGACCGGCATTGTGTCATCAAGCAGCAAGTTTCAAGGCCGTGTCCCTGTGTCCTAATTACACTGTAACAGAGAGAAACAGGAAAATGCTGAAAAGCTGTTGTAAAACAAATAAACATACAAATCCAGATCTGCTTTGAGGCATTTCAGATACCTGAATACACTATTAGTGTGGTAAATAGCTAAATAATCCTGTGACAGTTATTACTGCTTGAGTGGGAGGCTGCTGATCATATTCATGCAGTATAGCAGCATCAGCTAAATCTCAGCCTAGCCTAGTTCAAACAAATCTGTAAGAATCACTAAAGAACTGAATCCCTCATATCAGCGCCATAACTGTCTCTGGATGAGGAGAGTAAAATGTTTTAGATATAACTGTCCAGCTGATACACAACACTATTCATGTCACATCGAAGAGCTTTCGCTGCTGCTTCTTATCTGGGATTTTTCACAGGCAGCTGTTTTTAAAAGAAATATGACACAATTAGTGTTAGCGTGATGATATTAGTCAGAGTGATGATGTCTGGCATGCAGGAGGCTTGTTGCCTAATCCAAACAGTGAGCTTTACTTTAAAATAATTAATCCCCAATAAATAATAAATAAATCAATAAGAAATAAAGCTGAGGAGAAGTTTAGGGAAAGTGTTTTCCTGGAAGATGCACTAATCAAATTAAGAAAGGGTTGTTTGTAAATCCCTGATATTAAATATTTCAAGGATGAGCCAGGGGAAACATGAATACTGATATCACTTGTATAGACTGTTGTTTACTCTTTTCTTGTCTGACCTTGCTTTATAAATCTAGTCTCATAAGTAACACCTTGAGGCTGTTTGTTTTCATTACAAGGGTGACTGGGCAGAGACGTGAAGCAGCTCTCAGCCTACTGACAAAATCTTCACAGGCCAGAATTTCTTTTTACAATTGCCCAGTTCCATCTAACTCTTGGATTATTGGACATCAATAATATAATAATAATAAATAATAACTGATTGCCCATAGGTCTGACGCTGAGCTTGAGTGTTGGATTGGGCACCTGCATGTGAACGATGTATCTCTTCGTTTCTGGGCTAGGCCTTCGAGCTCCATGTGACCCTGAACAGGAGTAAGTAGGTTTGGAAAATGAATGAATAATACAACTAAGGCATATTGAGGTTCTTCCAGGAGCTTGCGGCAATAGAGACACTGAATATATTTCTAGCCAAATGACCTGCCAAAATCCCAGAGAATCCAGCAACAGATGTTGTGAATAAAAAGTAAGAAGAGGAGTGCATTGATCACTTGGCTTGGCTGGCTCTATTTGGTTTGCAAAATAATAAGAGCATGGGGGGTGGCATAGGGACATGAGATTGTAGAGTGGCTCAGGAACAGCTGCAAAGCAAAATGATTAATTTCATTTAGAAGCAAATTAAAGCATCATATCAGGAGTAGTAGATGGATAGGACACACTTCCCGGTAAACCTATATATTCTCCCTTATCTGTTGAAACTGCCAATGATTTGCTGGAGTAGAATATGAGCACACTGGACAATTTGAAAAATGTTGATAATTTGATGTTATCTTCGTATTAAGATAACATTTTA
This sequence comes from Micropterus salmoides, assembly GCF_014851395.1. NCBI lineage: Eukaryota > Metazoa > Chordata > Actinopteri > Centrarchiformes > Centrarchidae > Micropterus > Micropterus salmoides. The sequence goes on along the minus strand of NW_024040374.1, from coordinate 6,405,602 downwards.
TGCAGGGAAGCTTTGCTGAGCACATGTGCTCTTTTTCAGCAAACGTCCCAATTACACCTGGGAGCAGTCCAGCACAACCACACACCCTCAATATTTGCCCTGCACAAGTCCAATTATGATGATAGGCACCATTATAAGTTTCAATATGAAATTTCCTCATCAGCTGAACTCAACCATAAAGGACACTGGGGTGAAATAACCTCAATTTTCTATCAATATTCAGACAGTGAATCAACTGACACAACTAGTGAAAATCCAAGAGTTAAATGTACTGTGTTCAAATGTTCAGCCATGAATATTCCATTCTCACTAATTCCATATCAAAGTATGTTTCAAAATAAGTGTAAAACCTGTGTGAAATGTAAATGAGCCAGCTAAAACTATACACACACTCGAGATAAAAGCAATTATTGAAGTTAGTGCAAACAGTAGCAAAAAGTGTTTCTGAATTCTCAGACGCAAACGTGCATGAATGTGCCAACCATCACCAAACCCAAACCTCCGCCCGACTCATCTGTTCCCCTTTTTAACCTTTGATGTACAGCAGTGGTCCAGTCTTTTTTGTCTGATGTACCTCCACAGCCCTGACAGTTGAACTGCACCCCTTCATGGATTTCAGCTAATTGTATTTAACACTATAATTACACACTACCGTCTACCAGTGTCCTTCTCTGCTGCCGAAACTCTCATTCACGCCTTCATCACATCCAGATTGGATTCCTGCAATAGCATTTTGGCTGTTCCACAGCGATCCAATTAAAGCCCTCCTCACTCACAAAGCCCTCCACAACCAGGCCCCTCTTCCACTTACCTGCTCCACCGCCACACTCCTTCCCATAACCTCTGCTCTTCTGACGCCAACCTTCTGTCTCTGCCACTCAGGACCAAGCATCGGACCTGGGGCGACAGAGCCTTTTCCATAACTTTTTGTCCAAACAGATCCGAGACGGAGTAAGCCCACAGTCCGTCCATGTTCAAATCACTCATCAAAACCCATCTTTTTAGCACAGCTTTTACTGTATGATTGACTGTTGTGTATATGTGTTTTAATGACCTTTTAACCTATGTATGTGAAGTGTCTTTGAGTACTATGAAAATAGCTCTATAAATAAAATGTATTATTATTAAAACATGGTATTATTATTATTCAACACAGATTGATTATTCGAACATGGTAACAATACTTTTTTCATTCAATTGAACTGTCAATATTTAAATTGGCTTAGTCAAGTTTGGAATCAAATACTACTGTAACTTGGAATGAAGCTGAATGTTTCAACCATTTATCCCTCACTTTAAGCTAACTATTTCAACCTTTTATCAAGTATACTTTTAGCTATATCAGCCATTTATCCACCACTTTGAACAATTTCAACCATTTATCCATTACTTTTAGCAAGCTGGGCTACTTTTAGCCATTTCAAGCTTTTAGCTTTTTCACCATGCATCAAATATTTTTAGCTAACTATTCTGTTATCCATTAGTTTTAATTAACGGTTTTAAAGATCTATCGATTGCTTGTGCATTATGTTAAGCTAGCCATTTGTCCATTATTTTTAGCTAATTGTTTAGACTTCTTTGCTTGCTTGCTAATTAGTTTTCATGAAGTCTTAATCACAACATGTAGTGTTTTGGCTTAAACAGTATGTGGATATTGTAGCAAAAATTGTAATTAAAACAATTAGTTGAGATACTCTAAAATCGTTTTTTGTATTCCCTGGCAGCTGTAGAAGTAGGATCTACTACAACTCATCTCATCTATTGAAAGGATGTAACCAGGCGAGTTTGAGAAGAAGAAATAGCCATGATGAAAGAAAAAATCAACATAGTAATGTTAACAAATGAATAGTTAGATGCCCAGTGGGGAACTGGCATTACTGGACTCGCTGGTCTGAAATCTAATTCAAGCTTTCAGAATTAATGCCTGAGGAGCAAAGGAGAGAAAAAAGTATTATGTTGATAGAGGAATTCTGTGTCTGTTTGTGTGTTTGAGGGAGCTTAAGTGTGTGAGCATGCATCTGTTTACATATTAATGTGCAAAAAGATTTCAATATCAAAGTGAAACGGATGTCTGGATAAATGAGGCAATTATTTTCACCGACTCCACTGAGACTCATTTGCACTATATGCTAACTAGGGCTAACAGCAGGTAAGAAAAGAATGAATACCAACAGTACCTATATGACACGAGATAATTAATTCTATCCCTTAAATAGATTTGGAGTGGAGGACTATATTTAACTTGTCAAGAAACCCAAGATATAAAGTGTATAGCTATACATATTAAAGCTGCACTGATCAGTGTGTATAATGTAAAACGGGTCACTGGTTGCAGGTGTATGGAGAATTTAAGCATCTTTCAGTTCATTGTTTTAGTTTTATGGCCTGCCACTTTACTGTTTTGGTTCACTCTTACTGCTCTGATTGGTGTTGTTTTCGGCTGCAGCACACAGTATTTTTATAATTAAAAAAAAAAGCTTCTAAAAACCAACTGGACTGTTGTTTATGCCTAACAAACAGCAGACAAACAAAATTAGCCACTAGCTTTCGAACATAGTGGAGAATTTAGTGGGCAAAGAGCCAGATATTTCCTTCAGGAGTTGGTGGAGATCCCAAAAGGGTAACGACTTAAGTGGACAAAAACTCCAGATTAATGTTGCTCTATGTCTGCTGTATCTGTAAATAGGCAAGTGTATGCTTTAACTTTCACCGCAGCAATTGTATATATGTCACTGTTGTGTTTCTGCTTGTTGTCCTGCCCTCAAGTTGGCAAAGTTATATAAGTTATAGTAAAGGGTTAAGAATAAAGTTGTCTGAAGTTTCATATGAAACTTTTTAATACATGTTTGATAAAAAAAACCTTTTATATGCCTTATAGATTTACAATTCCAACCATTCATTTTATGTTTTCGTTCACTATTTACATTATTACCATCCTCCTTGCATTTTATTGAATTCTTTGTTTTTGTTTTGTTGCTTGCTCTTATTGTTTGCTTTCCTGTAGATAACTTTTGTAACTTTATTATGAAACTTGCTATATGCATTTTATGTAAAGCTATATAAAGTTTTAGGAAGTAAGCAGCTCTACCTCTGAGAGTGTTAGCAGGCCTACAAATCTGCAGAACAGAAAGCTGTACAAATGAGATTTAGACAGACAGATCTGAGATGAAGCCAGCACTACTTACTGCCACCTTCAGATCAAGCTGTAGCTGCTTCCTCCTGCCACCAGCACTAAGCTCTGCACATGGCCTACAGGGAAGGGAACCAGTCGAGCATACAGACAGCGGGTGGTTTTAAATCTGGACAAAATGTATTTGAATATCACTGCTTAACTGTTCTTGTAATTGTAATTTTTAATTCTTTTCCATTATTTGAAATGGAATTCATGCAGAGCATATTCATTAAAATGACGCTTAGAAATAACAAGTATAACAATAAAAAAACGTGATTTTATTCAAAGTAGAATTGGGGATATTTTCATGGAATATTTAAAAGACTCTCTCAGAGTGAACAAGACAGCTGGCTGAGATGAGACGATGCATTTTCACAATGTGCGAGAAATTACTTTTCTCACACCTCCACCTGAGAATGGTTTCACATTCTGTGTGATTGTAAGGCAATTTCATCAGATCTTCCAGATATGGCAACAATAATCAAGTGGACAAACAGCATCAATTCAGTTTTCAATTTTGCTTTTCACTGGAGGAGAGGATTCGATGGTGGAATTATGTTCCCATCTATGACACAATGTCCTATTGAGAGAGGGAGTTTCCCTTTCAGTTTTCAGAAGTGTTTTCCCCCTCACAAGTGTTTTGTAGGGAGAGGAAGACTAAGTCCTGAGGGACCAAAGCTGGTATGAGAGACAAAGACAGATAGACACAGAAAGAGAGAAGGAAAGAACAGTAAGGACAACTTAGTTAAAAGGGAAGACAACCCTTATTAATCCTATGGAGGGGAATTCACGTTATTTTATTATCATTATCCACACACTGCACAAACAGGACTTCTACAGAGTCAATAGCACATAGAGAGATGTCAGTGAGGGGCTGCAATGTGGTCAGGCACCCCAAGCAGTTTGGGGCTCTGGGCCTTGCTCAAGAGCACCTTCGGCAGTGCCCAGGAGGTGTTCTGGCACCTCTCCAGCTACCACACTCTGTATATCTGGTCCGAGCGGGACTTGAACCGGCAAGAATAAGATCTCAAACAAAAGGATAAATATGTGAAAACGAAACAGCTGAAAATCTTGTCACCCTCCTGTAGTGATGTTGTAAAAAGGCAGTACTATGTTGTTATGGTCCTGATTGGTGCCTAATTGATTGATTATTTGTTCCACCAATCAAAAAGAATAATTGTTAATATAATAATTGTTAATTGCATGAGTGCACAAAACTGCCATAATGGGCAAAGAGCTGTATGACTTCCTTACACTGCACAAATTTACCTGAATTTGCGATTCTATCCACTACAGTTGTGTGAATATTGGAATTTGAGCGTATCGAGATATATAGTTGGTGCTAATTCTTCCGTCAGGCACCATTAAATCTTTGCAGAAGAAGAGGGTGCAACAAAGTTATGTAATTACCGGTAAATAAGTGCCAGTCATGCGTGTCTGCTTTAATTTCACATTTCTGTACTTTTCTTTTATCACTACACCAATCAAGTGTAAAATTTTTTTTTACATTTCAAGTTTTTTTTCAGCCTTTCCATCTGTTGTTTTTAGGCAGAAATTGAACTGAATAAAATAAGGCGGATGGAAAAGCACATAACATTCTTCACCATCCCTACTTTATAGCATATGAACATGTGGCTTCTCTCATTTCCGCCGCCAGCTATCATTCCTTACCTGCATGCTTTGTTGAATGATCATGCAGCAGCTTCATCATTGTTGGCAGTACACTGTATCAGTGGGGAAATGAACCAGGCGCCGTGCTGCTCATTCTAGCTCACAGCTAAGGTCTTGTTAGTGTTCATTTGTGGGGTACAGTAGAGCAAGAAATGGGCCTTGCAGAGTGGATTTATGCCAAAATAAGCCTCTTTGCCCATGTATGTTCATGCATGTGCAAATACTATGTAAATCTTTTACTTTCTCCACACCATGGTTATTTTTAGGTGAGATTAGACTGTGATGGACTCCCTAATACTTCAAAATGATGATAACACCATTTTAAAGATGTGTTTGATCCTTCAAAATGGTACCTATCACTCACTGTCCAATCCAATCCAGTCAAATGTTTTTTGTGTTAATACACAGTGCCATAGCGACACTGACACCAGAAAATGAAAGGTGAATTGTTAAAATGCTTACAGTAATATACCTACAATATGGTAAGCCTCACATTGAGTGGAACAACCCCTTTCTAAGAAGTGTTGTTTCATCTATGAAGTTTTTAAGTATTGTGATCTGTTTCTTTCTTGTGTAGTGTGGTTATAATGCTCGCATTATTCAACTCGGTCCACTTAAAGAAAGGATACTCTAGCAGGCCATGCTCAAGAATTTAAAATCAGGATTACAACCATTTAGATATTAATCAAATTCCTCATTTTTTCCCTTAAAAATGCAAAAAAGATAATCTAAATATCTGTACACAAGGGTTGTTAATAGGACTGAAAACAAATCTGGGCTCAATGAAAACCATGAAATGTATTCTATCATACCCAGGACTACAATTCACTTGACGTTTAACCACACAAGTTCAACTGATTGACGCAAGTGTTTTAAGTCAATGTTTTGTACTGCTGTATTCACTTGCTACCTGTACTTGCCTTTATGAATTCCCAGAGTTTGAGTGTGTAGATGAGTTTGATAGTCTATAGCTCCAGCACCTAAGCAAATTCTGATACTGCAACACATTCTCACTCCCAATTTATCACATATGGACACTTGGTCAAGACCTCTTGGCATTGCTTTTTAATGCCCTGGGTACCCCGTTTTTGCATATGTAGGGCTTTGCGGTCAAGTTAATAATAATAAATATCACACAATATCAGCTTATACTTTCAAAATAAAAACTAATGAAGTTATATAACTAGTTCAGGAACAGGACCACGCCTCTCTTTCTCACTCCCACCTGCATGTCATTCAATTCCTCCACCTGTGCCTTCCTAATCCAATCACCTGCACACACATATAAAAGCTCGTCTAACCCCTTTCCCTCTCGTTTGTCTCAGTTCTCACATGCCTCCAACACGAAAACTGCCTGTTCCTCCTCTTTTAATGGCAACAACTTGGTTACGTTTAGGAAAACATCATTGTTAAGGTTAAAATAAATATGTTACTGATGTGACTTAAGTTATGTAAGTTAAGTAACATTATACAACAAAAACTGTCAGTGTTGACTTTTTGTTTCACACAAGAAACAAACACCGGTCTCTTGGATGAAAGTCCGGTTTCTGACCCATCAGTCACTCCAAACACCTCTTTACTTTTACACCTACTTTTAGCGTTAAAAAACGGTGATAAAGGGCTTCACACAGTGTGTTGTAAAATAGTCACAATGTGGTTAGGTTTAGGCACCAAAAACTAATTTGTTAGGTATAAGAAATTATATTGGTTTTGGTGGTAAGGTTTAGGAAAAGATAATGGTTTGGGTTCAAAGAAGTACATTGGGTTGACATAAGTCATGTATGACATTATGTAAATTAAATCTGTGAATAAGTCAGCTTTGACTTTTGGTTCTGTATACTACCTCACCTGAAGCGGATGGGTAAGATGTAGCTGCTGGTTACTGAGTTTATACTGAAAATACACAAATAAGAACTATAGTACACCTTTTATTGTTAGCAAGATCAACATCACTGACCATAAACTACTCACCACAACCTGGTTGGTCCCCCCACAATCCTTGAGGTGAGATACTGTATACATTTATTTTGTATTGTGCCCCTCTAAATAGAGACTATGGTGGCAACCTGCAGCACATGACCTTGATAAAAAAAACAGCATGCAGTTGAGAGCAAAGATCAAAGGTTGTGTGGGTGAACACAACCAACGCTAAACTACTGCCGCTCCCACAGATGACCTTCACAGGGAACAACAGAAGCCCCACTGCTGTTTCTTCCAGTGTGAAGGTCAGTGGTATATTTGGCTTTGTGTTTCCAGGGGTATATGTGGATGATTGACATTTGTTTACAATGTCTTTGTGCTGGCCTATATGTGACCCAGAGAGATGAATGTAGATTTGATTGATTGATTGATGGACATCTTATTTTTAAATTCAAGTCCTCACTCACTGCATATCTGTTGAAGAAGTATATAGATAATTATTAAAACTTTTATGTATGTACTGCCAAACATCCTAATATGACTTCAAAATGACTGATGAGGTGTGTCAGACATGAATACTCATTAATTTGAGGTCTTACTAAATATTCAGACTGTGGTGTGGACTGAGTGTGAGAGGGGCTCGGAGGTGACAGTTCCCTCGCTTGTCAAAAGGGTGTCTTTATCTGTCTGAGGTGCATTGCAGCTGTGAGGTCTCTGGGTCAAATCCAGCCTTCACTCTGTGTTCTTCAATCAGCTTTCTCATCTGTCTTCACTCTGAATTTTCTATAAAGGCAGAAAATTGTAGGAATAATAGAAAAGCTGGGGACAACATAATCCCTATTTTGGGGGAAATCTGCTCTTCAACGTGAACATGACCTTTAAAGGGAGGAAATACAGTGTACTTGTACTGCTAACCTCTTATAGAGACTAATATGTATTCAGTCTAGTTTTCAAAAGAAAAAATCACAATAAATGAGGTTTGTGTGTTTTAACAACACAAATATTTCTTGATTATTCCACTTGGTCCACACAAAACATCTAGAACTTTATTTGAACCAAAAATGAATGTTGGAGAGTTTTGTTTGATGTGTGGAGGGCTTTTATTTGCTGCAGTGTACCAGAGGCCATGGAACATACAGTAACCTCCTCAGATGGATGTGAAAAAATGTTGAAGACTCACATAAGGTCCTCAAATATTTTTCTGAGAGCAGTCCAATGGAATAACCTTTTAGGTTTGCAGGAGTTGTTTCCTACTTCACTGACTCCACTTTCACAGTGTAGTTTCCACATCACACTTCACACTTAGCGGTAAGTTTGCACCAAATAACATTAATCAGATCTTTAGGTGAGGACTTAGAAATGGCATGAAATTTTTTTAGCTCTGTTAATTTAGAATTAAATTAGATGAAATGTAAGAAATGTTCAAATGCATATGTTTGTATGCAAAGAAAGTACCCACAGTTTTCCAACCAAATATTACAAATATCAAAGAAAAGTGATTAAACACTGTCAAAATGATGACTGATCCAGAGGGGCATCTGGACTTCTCATGTGCCCCTATTTTGTGAAAATGAATCATTGAAGTTTAACATTAACGCACAGACACATAGTATCCTGCTAAAATAAGTTATGAAAGAGAAGACACTTGGGAACTCACAGCACCACTTTGTTGTGTCCTAATTTAATAAACTGCGTCTCAACCAGTGAGGCAGTGACATATTTTAAGTCTACCTCCAATCCAGCGGTGGATTGTTTATTTTTTCACAACAGTCACTAAATCACTCATTTCAAGTCTCTGATGTACATGCTCTATGGGTGCTATAGGGCCAGTGGGGAGCTCTGGGTGACATGAAATCAAGACTCTCTTTAGTGAGTGGCTCATACAATCTCGATTCAGTTAAAAAGAGTCATGTGCTGATGGAGGAACATTTCTCTGTACATCTAAATAAATCTTACATATGATGTGGAATGTGATATGGAATGGAGGTGATGTGGAAACACTGTGAAAGTGGACTTCTCAGTGAAGTAGGAGACATTTTGTGTCCAGTTAAAGAAAACACAAATTCTGGATTCTTCAGTGAGAACGAAGGAGTAGATGTTATTTTATTATGTTAATTTATTAAGTTATTTAGTATTTAGTTCGTTTTTTGTGGAGAAACCACATAAAACACAAATAAATAATAATAAATAAATAAAAAATAAATAATAAAGCAGACGTCTTAAAACATTTCTGGGGGATCTTCAAAGGTGGACTTATCCGATGCTCACTTGCACATCCTAGAATAGTTTAATTGGATGTCTCAGAATCATGTTAGTTTGAAAAGCTGGATAAAAATTTAGTTGTTATTTAGTTGTTAGAGCTTATCTATGGAGAGATTGCTAATGGGTTTAAGAGCCACTGGGATTCAACAAATGTCTCTGAAAGAGACTTAAAATGACCACAAAGAGATGCAAAAACAACCACAAGACACAAAATGACTGCATAGTTTGCTCAGAAAACTGCAGACTTGGGTGTCTTGTCTTTACTAAGGAGAGGTGGAGGACCTAATGTGTGTCTCCAGGTGTATAGCCTATATTGTCTCATAATCTGTCCATGAGTTTATCCTCTGCATCCCTGGACCCATGCAAAGGCAAGTGAGAAATAGGTTGCTTTCAAACGATTAAGACCTATAGCTCACACCTGCATTAAGAGTTAAACATAAAAAAAAAAAAACAGCCACATGCTTTCCCTGCGCCGTCTTGGGACTCCCTCCAGGAACACTGAGCTTCTTGAGGATCTCGGTGAGGGAGGTGGTGCGCCCAACTTGGACCTGCAACAGTCTGTTAAAGCTCTCGCTCCTCTTCTCCTAGCTCATTCTTTTCCCTCCATCACTTGACGGAGGACAGGCGGTGTGAGAGCATCCTCCTCCCCACTGGGTACCGGACGGCCCCTCCACACAGTGGCAGCAAGGCTACTGCAGCGCAGCGCACCGGAGCGGAGCTGGAGGAGAGCAGATAAGAGAAGCAGAGAGGAGAGGAGAAGAGCAGGAGGAGGAGAAGGAGGAAGGACGGACTGTCTCCCCTCCGACAGGCGGGATTATACTCTGCAGAATCCAGTCCTTTCAACATGTCTTTGGGGAGTAAAAGACTCGCTGGAATTACTGCGCTGCTCGCCTCGTTCCTGCTCGGCTGGTGTGGGACAGGTGGAGAAGGTAAGCGGCTCTGTGCGCTTTCTGGGATGGAGAGCGGGCTGTTAAAAGGGACCCCCAGGGTTTATTATTGTACTGCATGTCAAATGTAAGGGTATAGGCTAACAATATTTAGCTTGTTATCTGTCGACAGATATGGCCATTGGTGAGACTTTTAATTGTCTAAGTAGGCTAATGATAAATCATTTAATTAAGAAAGAAACAACTTTCTTCTTCATTAAATTGATCAAACATGATACTTTCATAAAGCTAGAATAAACCACAAAGTGAAATATGTTTAAATATATTTAATGATTAATCAAGAGAATCTAAAGCCAAATAGGGCTGCAGTTAGAGATTATTTGCATTATTGATTCTTCTGCCAATTAAGCTATTTTGTGAATCGATAGGCTGGTCTAAAAAATGGGGGAAATGTGAAAAAAAATTGTCCAAGATGACGCCTTCAAATGCCCTGTTTTGTCGGGGGAGCAGTCCAAAACTCAAAGGATAGTCTGTTCCCAATCATATAAAGCAGAGAAAAGCAGCAAGCTGTAGAAATTTTGCTTGAAGTACTTAAACGATAATCAAAACAGTTCAACTACTGATTGATTGACTAATTGTTTCCAGCCTATTAGGCCTATTCATAAAATAATGGAATCTGCCTTAACTTTTGCTATCATTCATTTTGTAACAGCTCTCACTTTTATCTCTCTAAAAAAAAAGTTAAGGCAACAGCTGCGAGTCAACCTGTTTCTCCAGTTTGAGAAAAAGTAGCTACTGTAGCTCATCAAGTTTCTTCTGTGAATTTTAGTGAATTAAACAGTTGGCTGGGTCTGATCCGACCACCGCGGGGGCTTGTTGTTGAAAGGGAGCGCACATCCTCTGGGGATTTACGGCTGTCAAGTTTTAAGAGACAGCGAATCCCACAAGTTCTGTTCTTATTTTAGCTTTTCCAGCATTTGATGTTTTCTCATGAGAGAAAGAGACAGTGGGAGAGACTGTGGTCTGTCCGTGGAGATGTGAGAGAGCTGCACATCAGGAGGATGCAGCTGCTGGCGCTTCAGCTCCTGTTGTAAAAGGTTTCAGAAAAAAAAAAATCCTAAAAAGTAGGTTCTTGGTTAAAGGGATGGTTTCAGCAAAGGAAGTCACTGAAAAAGTTGCTCAGATAATAGCTGTATGAGAGAAGTGATTTTGAGGAAGGAAAGAATTTACCCTGCAGTGTAAAGATAGATAGATAGATAGATAGATAGATAGATAGATAGATAGATAGATAGATAAATAGATTATTCCCCACTTAAGTGCATATGAGCTGTTGTTTTCCTCACAGGATGTTTAATGAATAGTTCCAGTAGCTACACTTTTGAAGTAGTGGCTCAGTAAAATCTGAATACCCTTCCTCCCCACAATAATTATACTGTACTCCCTTGGACTGGTGCTGTAAATAAGCGCAGCCTTTTTTTGTGTCATCCCAGTAGGCAGATCAACATAGAAATCACTAAAAAGCCTGATGGATCAGAATGTTTTCACACACACATTGTTAATCAACTGTTTGAATGGAACGATGGAGAGATGATGGTAGTGGGTGTGGAGGATAGAGATGGGAGATGGAAGCATTAATTGGCATTGCGGTTTCTCAACCATATTGATTGTTTGGGAAGACAAAGGCTGTAAAATAAAAAGGGGTATTAATACTATGGAATGAAAAGAACCCACATCCAGATGAAACAGACACATTTTCTCTGAAGGCTCAGACACAACAGTTTCCTCTGTGCATGAAGCTCAAGACTGAGAGACAAATCACAAAACCTGAATTTTTACTGTATCACTCTACTGTGCTTCATATATTTTGCTCTACAGCATACTGTACATCAGTCAGAGCCTTAATGACCTTTCTTCTGTCCAGATCATGCCCCCTAACCAATAAAAAGGTTTCAGCTCAGTAAAGAACATCATCATCATCATTCATCTTGTTTTGTACATGGAGGACAGGAGGTTTCTGTCAATATCACATTCATTATACTCTCTCTCTCTGACACACACTCACATATATTTGTACTATCCAGCATTCATGCCTACTTCATGCAGTGATTGTGTCGGTATGTGGAGGTGAGAGAGTAAGCAGGGTTTGAAATTTTCTCTTTTTAGATGCTGTTTAACCATCTGACAAGCACCATCACAATTACATGCTTAATCCCAGCCAGGGTTTTAGCACAAAATTCTAGACCCTGTACATAGAAATTCTCTATGGGTCCTTCCCTGCATCCATTCATTCTCTATTGTGTCGTCTTTGTCCCCCTGAGTCCTTACCCCAACTTCACCTGAACCTAACTCTACCCCCAACACTAAAACCTAGAAGTACAAAACCACACACAGTTGTTCCGGTTTAAGCTGAGTTTATCTCAATGCAGTATGCGTTTTACAGAGAGTATCAAAAGCAAAGATGAATGGACAGTTTCATGTGAGAAAATACAGATCTTCATACCTAAATGTTGAAATATGTTGTTTGTCAGTGCCTTTCAAAATACTCCCAAAAATGTTTAATTGGAATGGGTTTTTTTGTGATCTGTAACCTCTGTGATTAAGATTTGAAAACATGGTTAGAGAAAAATTCCCTTTATGGTTAAAAGGACTGTTGGTTGGAGATAGCCCAGCCCAGTGTTGGAGCCATGCTTCATATGCCCAGCCATTCAGTTTGACCTCTTTTATGGTGGTTTTGTAGCAGTTTTTTGTAAGTACCTTCTTCCTCCCTTCATGTTTAACTTTATCTTCAACTTTAAAGTCCCCAAGGGGAAATTTGCCTCACATGTCCACGTAATCTCCTACTTTGTATTATTTCATTTTGCAAAAGAAACACATTTCTTTTGCATTTTTTCTAACACATTTTTGTCTTCATTTAGATCATAACACCAGTGGAAGCAGGAGAGTAACTTTAAGACTACTTAGATAGGTGAGACTGTGGATTTGGTAGATGTGTTTGATTATTTATTAGGTTATTACGTTAAATCTCCCAAGATTAAATTAGACAATATTTCTCATCAGCTAAAAAGCTGTCTCGCGAGACTATCACAATTGACATTTTTAACTGTCAAGCCAAACATTAATTAATTACTTAAAACTGATAAGATCACAGAGCTTATCAACTCTTCCCAGTTGATGCAAATCGGAATACGCCCTGATAATCAACTGAACCTGTGGGTCCAGACAGCTGTGACGAGTGGTAACTAACTGGTAGAGTTTTGCAACATAAACATCTAAAAACTGAGGCGCAACCTTGCTCTGTTTGGAACTGTGAGAACTTTATGATCCGCTGAAGTTCACATGTGTGGATTTGTGGTGAGATTTCTGCCTGATCAAGTGTTTCAGTTACTTTTGGTTTCACTTTTAGTCCCAAACTGCGTCAGTCTGAAGGGGATAACGTTACTACCAGTTGATCAATAACGTAATGCACCGCAGAGTAAAGCGCACATAGACTTCTCATTAAATAATCACGTTAGTCTGGTAATATTATGGCTTTTTTCTGGACATGTCAGAGAACACAGATGTGCAGAAAGTTTTGAACATGAGCAGAAAAGCTGCTGAAACACAGGAGCTAATAAGCTCCAGGAGTTTCTAACTGAATTAAAATTAAATAATATATTATTGAGGTGCCACAATCACATTTAAAGAGGTTACTTCCCCAAAATCACGACTCAGCAGAAATAAATTAAGGTGATGTTATTTTCTCTGTCTGCCGGAAAGTCATCTCCTCCAGTCCTCAGCCAGACAGAGAGTTGGTAAAAAAAATATGCTGGGAATTTATTTAAATTTAGGCCCAGCTCCCTGCTTCACGTGTGAACAGCCCTGTCTCGTCAGAATTTATTACTTTTCAATGAGCTGGTGGTTTGCTCTGAGAGAACATAAACCTCTGAATAAAATCAATTTTGTGAATGTGTGAGACATTTTCTCTGTAAAACCCTGCTGTCCTTAATGCTTCATGAGACGGTGGAGTCTCAGAGAACTGCCATGAGGAAAGAGCAAAGTTGTGGAGGATAAATAGCCGTTACATTTCTTCTTTAGTGTGATTTATGAAAATGTGTTTAGTAAAAGTGGAGTCATGAAGAGGTTCTGATTAAGTCAAGGTTACATAAAGGTGGCAGTGGCTCGTAGTGTGAGCCAGGAGCTGCCAGTCATGAATCTAGATTTATTAATCCAGGGACAAGTAGTTAAGCGATAAAAGTGACAGAGAACTGCAGTCCATCCATCTGCCTTTGTGACCTGTGGGATTTTGTGTTTGCCCAAGGCCAGTTCCCCAGTGTATGTCTGCCTCCTTAAAAACAGACCCATGCATCAAATGGCCCTGTCATTATATCAGATGACTTGTTATCGGTCCAAGAATCAGCCACATTCTGCTGAGGTCACTGTTCACTGTCACTCTAAAGCAGGAGGAAAGTAGAAACTGTGCGCATCAGCTATTATCAAAAACACACTGTATTAATGATGAGTGGCATGTTTATATACTGTAAAGTCATCCCCTCTTTATGACAGTCTGTCTGTTCATTATGTAACACAAAGATTCAGTGGAAGTAGAAATTGGTCAAACTTGATCTGCTGATGAAGATCTTGTGATATGATGAAAAGTTCCAGAACAGCTACTGAAGTGGAACTTGCTGTGAGAACTGCTAAAGGTCCAAGACTTAGAATGAACTTTCAATCTCATAACACAAAAAGTATACATTTCCTACCAAATAACACAATTTCCCGCTTTTATTCTGAAGGCCACATTGGAAGTCTTAACCTTCAGAAAAACTCATCTTGACGAAGAAGTTTTAATTATAATATTATATATTAACATCACTGCTTTGAACTATATTGAGCCAGGGAAGACCTAGAGGCTTCGTGCATAGCAATGATCAACGCACTATAGTATAGAACAAAATGTGTCAGCATTTAGTAATTTGTCAAATCAAAAAATTTGTGTAACTTCTGCCTCCAGCATCTAGAAACGACACTATGAGAGACTTGAGACAGAACCAAAATAGTTAAATTGCAGGCCATAAAACCAAAAGAATGAGCTAAAAGATGCTTAAATGCTCTGTAGAGCTGAGGGGAACTGCACAATTGGATGATAACTCTCTGGGGGATCATCAATTTGAGCAACTTCTTTGACATTATTAATATAAAAATATTGATTATAGTAGCTTTAAACTACTCAATAATTTAGATAAAACAGATAGATAATTTAAAGATACTCTTTTTCTATTAGTGTGATGGGGAGATGAAGAGAAAAAGAGGAACAACAGCAGGAGCTAGTAGAAGAAAAATGAGTGTACAAGAAAAGAGAAGAAGTGGAGAAGTTTGGTTCACTGCACTGCATGGACATTCATTGTAGTTGCCCTCCATCTTTAAGCCATGCAATGACACTCCCAACTCCTTCTCTCATTTCACCCATCAGTGGGTTTTCTTTTTTTTTTCTTGTGTGTGTGTGAGAGTGTGATGTCAGATTCATTGGCCTGACTCCCCTCATCTCACCTTCACACAGCTGCAGCTCTGCGCTGCACAGCAACTCAAGTTTCAGTAATAAAGTCCTGTTCTTCTGTAAAACACTCTTGCTTTTCCGCAAGTGGGGTGACATTACTGTAACGTGTTTTTCCATTTGTTTTTCATCTTTTCAGTGTTGCATGTTAAATAGCCTGTCAGGATAGAAATAGTGTGACTTATATATTACAATAACAAGGTTGGTGTCCACATATTGATCTGATTTCGCTCAGCTTTAAATGTTAGAGTAAACCAATAATAAACCAATAAGTAGAATGCAGAACATTTTCCAATATTCACATATTAATGTTGTGCGCATGTAATGTTCGTCAAACGTTTTACTCATGCTGAAACCCGCAGTCCAATTTTTTTTGCTCCTTGTTTGTTTTTTGTGATTTTTTCTTTCTTACAGAATATCTATTGAGACGCTTTATTGGAAAGAAGGTTAATGGCAGTTATGCCTGTATGTATAGTAATGTATTACTGAAGGCCAACCTGCTTTTCCAATATACACTATCACGTCTCACCATCCTCCCTCATTGTTACTGCCTTCTAAACCAATTAAAAAGCAAATTAACATTAGATTACTTATAAATACAGCTAATAGTTACCTAACCTTCTGCTTTGACCTTCTCCCTTTCCAATTTAATGACAGCCTTTATGTTTGTTGGCTTGAGGAGTGGAAGAGGGCCATGTAAGTGCCTCTTGAAATAAATCGTAATTATAACCATCAGGACTCTTATTCATCGATGGATTTTATTCTGACCTTATTGACACTGGACTTATGCTCAGCCCAAACCAGACACCATCAAGTTAAAACGTCTGAATCTTATTTCTATAGCTGCAGTCATCATCCCATTTTCTCTGGAAAACATTTTAGTCTGGGCAACTATGGACGCAATCAGACAGTTTAAGTCTAGTTATGTTATTATAACCAACCAATGGTTGGTGCTTTGATAGATAATACATAAATAAATAAATAATCCTTTGATAGCAGTGCTGAAATAGATCTCAGTCATGACAGCAACAGGTACTCACATAATCACTTCCTCTTTAGTGGTTTTACCTGCAAAATAAAAGCACAAGAATGTTTTTTGAAGCAATGCTTTATTTCGAGTGGAATTGAGAGCTTTTACTTTGAAAAATTCTGAATGACATTAAAAAGAGTCTGTAGCCTGCTTGACACACCTCTAAAAAAGCCGTCAGAAAATGTGACCACTCTAAATTTCCTCTTCCTGGAGATACTGGGGAAATGAAAATAAGCGTCCGTAGGTTGATGGATGCGGATCAAACACTGGAACACAGGCACTGCAGCTGTTTTACTGAGAGCATGTGAAACAGTCGCTTCATAATCAATTTGTTGAAGAGGGAAAAACAAATTCTCCCGACGTGGGATCAAAAATGCATCCTTTGGTGAGAGTCTTGGACTAACCAAACACTGTAAAATGCAGTTTAAATATTATGTCTTATGTTCTCACCCACCATCTAATGGATAAAAAAAAATTTGCTCTGATGCAAAACATATTTGCCTACCCCTGCTGTATATTATTACTTCTTCTTCTTCTTTCATTCAACGTAGTGATGAGCGTTTACACTGCCAGAATTCCACAAGAAGAAGAACGTAGTGAGGAAATGCTCTCTGTAGAGCAGTTTGTCTGTTTTCAGCTACTGTAGAAACATGGCAGCGCAACATTGCGACATCCATGTAAGAGGACCTGTGGAGTATATAGATAGAAATGGCTCATTCTAAGGTAATAAAAACATAACGGTTCATTATGTACACCACTGAAAGCATAGTTATGGATCTTACATTGCATTTCTGTAACTAGATCCTCAGAAATATTACACACTGGACCTTTAAGATTTGAGAGTTGGTGAAGAGACCTTGGGGAGCTTTGTTTTTCAGTTGCAGCATCTCAATAAAGGCAAATCCATCCTTGCTCACAAATCAGAAGTGCAAGTTTGCAATTATTCATTCATGTATACATCCTTTGTTGTAACCACAATGAATATTACATTTTTAAAATGTAGCAGGAGATCAGGAAAAAGTTATTTTGTATTTGAAGATAATCACTCAAAATATTCATGCAGCATCTTAATTACAGTCTACAACAACTATTTGCTCAATAATTTAGGAGACTGTCCTCCCAAGCAACATGACAGCACCAGTTGTTTCAGGAAGAGCTACAAAACAACATGTGTTTACGTTTAAGTGACAAACCCCTCTAGCAGTTGTAGGGATTCTGACTTTTGTCACTTCATAGTAAAGGTGAAGTACTGTGACTTTGTTGTAAAGCCACAAACTATGCAGAGGGAGGTTGTCGGGGTAGATGCATGGGTCAACAAAAAATCAAAATAACAAACAATAGTCAAAATTGGTTTCTTTGAGTGCAGTTGTTCCCCAACCTAACCAAGAAGTTGTTATTTTTACCGCGATGACAAAGGTTCCACAAACTGCTAAAGTAGTTTAGCAGTTGTTTAACCCAAACCATGTTCTTTCCCTAACCCTAACCAAGTCAGTTCATGTGCCTAAACCACAGTGTCCAAAATATATTTATACTTTATCACTTTAACCCGGTACTTCAACGGTGATTTGTATCAGTTTTGGAAAACACAGAGAAAGGATGTCATTCTATTTGTCATTCTACAGCATTGTTGTTTTGTTTGTTTAATTTTGAGAATTTGTTGAAATTTCCCCACACTGTCCCACAAAATGTATGTAGCTCAAGGTTTCAGTCATGCACAAATGTTTTTTGTCTTTCAGAAAAGAAGGCAGTGCTTTGCTTGATTATTCAAAAAAATCTTTCGGTTCTACTACACCCACAGGGGAAACCAACTCTAGGTGCTAGAGGCAAAAAGAAAGAAAGAAGAGCATAATTGATGATGATTTGTAGAATTTTTTTTAACAAAGTGACTTAATGTCCTTTCAATGAGAATGTCTGCAAAGAAAAGTGTGCCATTCAATTTACTATCCCTATTTTGAAATGCAAATATTTCCATTAATGAATGCTCATCAGAGACTCTGCAAATCTCGCCCTGGGTCCATTAGTAGAAGTGATGTAACCTGCAGCAATCCTCCCAAATCTGCATAAGACTGACATATTTCATTGTGAGTGATTTTGAATCCTCTTTCTCATTACTATTGTTTTTGCGTTCATGTATTTGTTGCTTGTCTCAGCACTCAGCATGTGTGCTAATGTGATGAGGGTTAAACCTCAGACTCCAGATAAATGTTTTAATTGCTGCCTTGTTGCTGTGCAATTTTCTTTTGATCATTTAATTCTGCTGATTAGGTTTGCCCCCAATGGAGCCATATATTAATGTAGTTAGCACGGAGGAAATTACAGCATTGTTTTCATACCATTTCCCAGAGAAAAAGTAGGTATTTATGTTGCAGAAAACAGTTTATCTAAGTGTACTATAAATGTAATGTCATTTTCTAACTCAGGAGGTCTTAGATGGTGAGAGTCAGCAGAATTACTGCCTGGTGTGTCACCAACAGACAGATGAAGGGCTGGAAATGAGAAACAGGTATTTCTCTCATTGTTAGCAGTCAGCCCGGCAGCAGAGCGTCTCAGTTAAGCTGTCAGACTGTCAGGCTCCAGTCTGCAGCCAAAGCAGGCACAGGATTCACATCAATCTCAGCCAAACTTTTACCAGGAAATTAATAGTTTGACTTGCACAGCCACAAAATAGTGATGATTATGGATGATTCAACAAAATACTTTTAGGTAACACCTAACAGAAAGTCACAAACTTTAGTTAATTTGCTTATGAATGGGCTGTCAGTCACAGCTGACTTGTAGTACAAAGTGAACATAATTTGGTCTGTTTTCACAGAGGAAACTATCAATTTTGAGTAACAGTTACTTAGAAGCAAGTCTAGAGTCTACAGCCACAGTCAACATTTTTGTTTTTAATTGAAATATCTTGAAAACAATTAAATGTTTTCCTGCTAAATTTGGTACGGAAGTTCATTGTCCCCAGAAGATGAATTGTGTTTACAATTCATCTTCTGGGGACAATGAATGAATGATCCCTTAATATAGTGCCATCATCAGGTCAACATCTCAATTTGTCCAATACTACAATGCCTGCAAAAGTAATTCCTGACAGTCTCAACTGCGCTTCATGTTTAGTGTTAATTACCAAATTTCACAACCCATTCTCACTCCCCGACTCGTCACGTATAGACTCATGGTCAAGACCCAACGCACTGGAGATCCCTATAGTGTCATAGTTCAACACATAGGGGCCCTGTAGCATCAGTTTTTGACGGTTGAGTCAGGTACATGACATTTAACAGAAAAAACTGGGTAAGGAGGTAAGTGGGGTGGATGGAGGGCCAGAACCTGGACATCGAACCAGGAGACCGAGGTTCATATCCCGTATGAAACAGAAAGTCAACATTAATTATTTTTATTGAATTTACGCGAGTCAGACCTACGTAAATAGCGTAAGTTACGCAAGGGACGTAAGTTAACTTACGTGTGAACTGACCTATGTAGTTATTTTAAGCCAAAGCATGATCTTTTCCTAACCCTAACCAAGTACTTCTGTTGCCTAAAGTAACGAAGTACTTTTTGTGCCTGAACCGATTTTAAAACTCTAGTGTTTTATTTTGAAAGTTAACTGGACATCGCATATTTATTGTTTATTGTTGCTAACTTTACCAGACGTTGCACATTTGTTGTTGCTAAACGTTGCTAACTTGACCTAGGAGTAGTGACGTGCGATACCACTTAACTCCTATACGATCCAATACCAAGTTATACCCAGGCTGGTATTGCCGATACCGATACCAATACTTTTTACATATTTTATCTCTAGTTTAATGTGACCTCCCTCCTCCTGTTTCTGTATTTATGAGAAAAATAAGCAGTAGGCTGTAGCCTTACCAATTCAAAATAATAGCTGCATAATGATAAGACATCATTTACTGTCATGTTCTTTAATTATAATAAAAATATCCTGCTCAGAACTGCCGTTTCATAACATCATCCTATTATTTTGACTTAATCTCAGATGTTTAGCGAAGTTTGCAGTGTTGCTAAAGTATTTCACTGTCTTTGCACACACATCACACAGAACAACATTATAAACTTCACAGCTAAAATACAGCCAGACATGACTGTTTTTACAGTCAGCGATAGTCAGTATTCAATCGCAGGAAATGTGAAGGGCTGCAGCGGCTCACTTCAAAGAAGCTCCGTCACAGAGCCGTAGCGCAAGCATGACTTTGACAGGCGGAAGGAAAAGTAGTTCCTATCAACCGAGTAGCCTATACTTAGACCATCCTGGTGACAGTAAGATACTTATGATAAAACACACACTCACTCCAAATTATGGAGTTTAGATATCAATCCTATTATATGAGTATCGATCCTAGAGCAGGAAATGTTGGTATAAAAAATATCAATACTTTAGGATCAATCCGCACATCACTACTGCAGAGCCATAAACGTCTAAAAATGACGCTAAAGGGGTACCCAGGGCATTAAAAATGTCGCCAAAGGGGCTTGACCAAGTGTCAATATGTGACGAGTTGGGAGTGAGAATGTGTTGAATTTCAGCACACTAGCATGGTAAACTAAGATGGTGAACGTGGTACAACTGCGCTTCATATTTAAAGCCCCCCTCCAGCCAGTTTTAACTGCCGTTTTTGGTGAACGTTCTTTCTCAAACAGAGAATGGGGGTGTTGTTAATAGTTGGACGTAATCAATTACCACCGACTGGCTGGCTGACTGGCTGGAGTGTTCACTAACAATATGCTGTGTTAACATCACTATACTGTAAAGTTTAGTACACTTTACTGTCTGGCAGGAGTAGCCATTACTTACCCATGATAGAAACTAATGTGCGCATATCAGCTGTTATCAATCATACAGTCGATGGTCCTGTCACGTACTGCACACGCTAACTCCGCTACATTTTATGGTGCACTTACTTTACAGCAGGGGGGAGGTCTATTACTCTGTTGAACTGTATGTAAGACTGATACCATAGCCTCCGGCGATGCATTGGTAAAACGGCCCTCAGTAAAATGCATCTTGCAGACTGTATATAGTGGCAGGTGAAAGTGCAACGTGTTTTCTGTCATCTGTCCTCCAACATGACACATGACATAATGAACATACCTACTGTAAGTTCTAAGTAAATTACATGATAAATTGGTTAGCTAGCTCACAGCGATTTTTATCGGTTTGATGCTCTGACTTAACGAGGCGTGACAGCATGACAGTTTTTTAACGAGGCATGACAGTGCGCCTGCACAAGTTTGGAGAATGTCGTATGACTTATGGAATTACTATAGTCATACGTCACAACCCTGTTTTAACAACCAAGCAACTTTTGCAACTTTGAGCACCAAATTAAGCTATTTGTCAAAAATATTTGGCAAACTATGTTGGTAAAGAACATTGTAAGGAAATATGAAATATCATAGAAATGTCAAAATACACTGGAGGGGGGCCCCGACTCGTCACATATAGACTCAACGAGAACCAACGTACTGGAGATCCCTATAGTGTCATAGTTCAACACATTGGGGGGAAGCCCTGTAGCATGAATTTTTGACAGTTAAGGCACAACAAAAGGGAGACACACCACGGTAAACGGTTAAAATATGTTTATTTAACAAAAATAAACCAAATTAATAGTTATTTCGAATTAACATACTTAAAGTATGAGGTATGTAGTTAGTCTATGGTTATAGTACTGTCTGTGCAGGATGATGGTTGCATGAATGGATGTGTGAAGGTGTTAATATGCAAAAACAAGATAAATACCACAAAGCAATAGTCCAACCAAAGAAAACCAAACTAAAGGGGAAACCAGGGAGCCGGCCCGCAGGGAGGTCTGACCTGGCCTCGACAGCAGCCTCCTGCAAAATGAGACAACAGGTTACAAATAGCCTACACTCAAAGACACTGGGCCCTGTTGCTTTCAGTTATCACAATCAGCTCTTGAGCCACAAGAGAGAGACAGAGAGAGAGAGACCACACCCAATCATGACCCCACAGGGCATCACATTGTTAGCAGTCAGCCCGGCAGCAGAGTGTCTCAGTTAAGCTGTCAGACTTCTCAGGCTCCAGTCTGCAGCCAAAGCAGGCACAGGATTCACATCAATCTCAGCCAAACTTTTACCAGGAAATTAATAGTTTGACTTACACAGCCACAAAATAGTGATGATTATGGATGATTCAACAAAATACTTTTAGGTGACCGCTTCCTGCTTTCTTACAGTGCAGATGCTTTGCGAAAGGGAGAGTTAGCAACAAACCTCCCCAACAACCAAGTGTGCAACAGCAGAACAGATTTTCACCGCTATTGCAGGACCCCGGATCTCCGTCTGATGACCTGGATAACCTCCCGTCCTCACACAGAAGGGTAAGGACTGAGAGTAAATCAGAAAGTAAAAGGCTGCAGGGAAAGCTAACGACTGGGCCTCAAACTCTGATTGTGGGTGACTCTGCTGTAAGCGATGTAAGAAGCATATGCAGTAAGAACACCAAAAGGATACGGTGTCTGACTTGGCAGAAAGAATCCTGCATATCGTGACTGAACATCCTACTGTGAAAAACATCATACTGCACATCGGGGCCAATGATGTTGCGAAGCAACTGTCCGAAGAGTTGAAAGAGGACTTTAATAATCTGTTGAACACTCTTTGAATGCTGAGGTGTCTATCAGTGGCCCTGTACCGCCAGTCCGAAGAGGAGCTGAGAGATTCAGCAGATTGATGGCAATGAACACGTGGCTCTCAACGGCATGTACTGTCCATTCAGTGCATTTCATCGAAAACTTTTACTTTCTGTGGGACCACAGACATCTTTTTAAGGCAGATGGACTTCGCCTTAACAAGTTAGGAGTAAAATTGTTCAGCTCCAACCTGTTTTACTTTCTGCGTCACTCATCTGTTCCCTCTGCCAAGGACAAGAGACAAGAGGAATCTAAACAAGAAGAAGACATAACACAACAGTGAAGATTCACCATCTTTACCCCCCGAATCCTCATCTAGGTCACCCTTATCTCCAGACACCCTTTCTCCCCTCTCCCCCCTGTTGGACTTCACTGATCACATGGAAGACCTGGTTAGAGCTGGGACCAAATTTACTCCCCGCACCTTCCCTCACTCCACTCCCATTTTCTCTACCCTAAATCCCCCTCACCGTCCACCTCCACCCCTGTTTTTAAGTCCTCCAGGTTTGACACATGTGTCACAAAAAAACAAAAACAACCACCTTCCCGGTCCACAATGGCGAAAAAGCCCAGTAAGCTCTGTCTGATATGTGCTGGGTCCAGGCTTCAAGGAAAATAGCACTCATGACTCTTCCCAGGACAAGCCGGGGCCCAGTGTTCTGGTAGTCTTCTCCATCCCTGTCTTGATAGGTAACAGAAAAAGCTTGGTGAATGTGTTAAGAAACAGGAAGCACTCTATTAATTCCTCATCAGCCGCAGCCTGTCGAAAAAAGTGGGCCTGATAATGTTTTTAACACACTAAATTTAGCTTTGTTAAACGTTAGGTTTTTGGCAGGAAAACATTTTTAATCAATGATTTTATAATCACTCACAATGTTAATTTCATGTTTTTAACTGAAACTTGGTTGGACCAAGATAACAGTGCAGCTGTCCTTATCAAGTCTACCCCTCCCAACTTCAGTTTTATGAGTGAAGCTAGAGTGCATAAGAGAGGAGGTGGAGTTGCCATTTTGTTTAATGACTCCCTCCAATACAAAAAGATGTCTTATGGGAATTTTGCTTCTTTTGAATATTTGGCTCTTCAGCTGAATTCCTCTTCTCGAGCTATTTTTCTAAATATCTACAGGCCCCCTAAATACTGTGCAAACTTTTTGATGACTTTGGTGAACTGCTGTCTATAATCTGTATTGACTTTGACTGTGTAGTTATTGTTGGTGATTTTAACATCCATGTTGACAACCCCCAGGACAGAGGGACTAAAGAACTGTGTGGGGCACACTTGCTTAGTCATCTCCAAGGGTCTGGACATTTCCAAGGTTGTCGTGACTGATGTTGCTCTCTCTGATCATTCCTGTGTTTTCTTTGGTTTTCTTTGAGAGTGCTTTCTGCGTGCACACAAATGTACAAACAGAGGTAATCACAAAAAGGCATATCACTGAAAACACTAGTGAAAAATTTATTGAGGCTTTCTCCTCGACACCCGCCCTCTCACGGGTCTCAGTCAATGAGCTTGTAGATAATTTCAGTTTTAAAATTACAAATGTTATTGATGCCATTGCGCCAGCCAAGGTAAAGGTGGTCTCTGGTAAGAGAAGATCTCCATGGCAAAATGCCACGCTGGTTAGAACTGAAAAAAGAGAGTGTCGAAAAGCTGAATACAGGTGGCGGAAAACGAATCTCCATTATGACGTCTATAAAGAGAGACTTCGCATTTGTAATTTAGAACTGAGAAATGCAAGGCGGTCCTTCTTCTCTGACATCATCACCAAAAGCACTAATAATGCATGTGCCCTGTTTGCTACTGTCGACAGGCTAACCAACCCTCCTGTGTCTGTAGCCTCTGAACTTCTATCCACCAGGGCCTGCTACGAATTTGCCACCTTCTTCACAGACTAAATTCAAACAATTAGACAAGCAATCAGTGCCTCCATGTCAGTAACAGGATATGTCTTGTCCCTGTGTCCACTTAAAAACAATTCATATAGCATGAGACAATTTGATTCTATTAACCATAAAAACCTGGAGGACATAATACAACATCTGAAATCCTCTTCATGTTGCCTTGATATTCTGCCAACAGGTTTTTTTAAAAATGTGTCTAAATGCATGGCCTCAGATTTACTACAAATTGTCAACATGTCTCTCCTCTCAGGTTTTTTCCCACAGGCCCTGAAAGGCAGTCTATCTAATCTAAACAGGTCACTAATGAGCAATTATAGGCCTATATCAAATCTCCCATTTTTAAGTTAAATCATTGAAAAGGCTGTTTTTCAACAGTTTAGTGCTTTCTTGACACTAAATAACTGTTTGGATGTCTTCCAGTCAGGTTTTCGACCACACCACAGCACTGAGACGGCTCTTGTTAAGGTCTTCAATGACATCCATTGAAACACTGACAGTGGCAGAATTTCAGTCTTAGTATTATTGGATCTCAGTGCTGCATTCGACACGATTGACCACAACATATTACTAGACAGACTTGAAAACTGGGTTGGACTTTCTGGCACAGTACTAAAATGGTTTGAATCCTACTTAAAGGACAGGGACTACTTTGTGTCTATAGGTAATCACACATCTGAGCTGACAAAAATGACATGTGGAGTTCCCCAAGGCTCCATTCTGAGGCCTCTTTTGTTTAACATTTACATGCTTCCACTGGCTCAGATTATGAAAAACAACAAAAGATGTTAACATAATTATGCACATGACACACAGATTTACATGACAATATCACCAGGGGACTGTGATCCCATACAAGCGCTGAGTAACTGTATTGAACAGGTCAATGGTTGGATGTGCCAGAATTTTCTTCAATTGAACAAATAAAACTGAAGTTATTGTTTTTGGAGCCAGGGAGGAACGATTGAAAGTCAGCGCTCGACTTCAATCTGTAATGTTAAGAACCACAAATCAAGCCAGAAATCTTGGTGTAGTCATGGACTGAATTTGAGGAGCCACATTAAGACAATTACAAAGTCAGCCTACTATCACCTGAAGAATATATCACAGATTAAAGGACTTATGTCTCAGCAAGACCTGGAAAAACTTATCCATGCATTTATCTTCAGTCGACTCGACTACTGTAACAGTGTCCTTACTGGCTCCAAATCCATCAGACAGCTGCAGCTGATTCAGAGCGCTGCTGGTCGAGTCCTCACCAAGACCAAAAAGGTGGATCACATCACTCCAGTTCTGAGGTCTTTACATTGGCTTCCTGTATGTCAAAGAATTGATTTCAAAATCCTGCTGTTAGGTTATAAAGCACTAAATGGTTTAGGGCCAAAATACATTTCTGATCTTCTGCTTCGTTACGAACCATCCAGACCTCTCAGGTCGTCTGGGGCAGGTTTGCTTTCTGTCCTCAGACGAGAGAAGCAGCGTTTAGTTATTATGCTCCGTATATCTGGAACAAACCCAGATAACAGGTCTGCTGAAACTGTCAGTTCTTTTAAATTAAGACTGAAGACTTTTCTTTTTACCATTGCTTTTAATTAAATATTTAAGATTTTTCTTTTTACCACTGCCTTTAACTAGAGATTGATAACTTACACTGCACTGTAACTGTTACTGTCCTGTTTTCTTTTTCTTTGTTTTTAGCTTTTTACCATTGCTTTTAATTAAATATTTACACGGTGAGAAATGAGTAGGTAATTGAGTGAAAAGATAATGAGAGTGAGATTGAACAGAGTGAAGGAAGTGGTCTTAAATCTTGCGCCTGAGTGATTTGCAGGAATCTCTGTCCACCGGTAAACACGCAGGTGGGATCAAAGTGGCCTGTGGACAGACATGTCCAGGTTTCTCTGTAGTGTCTGAGGGTTTTTGGAGTTTCAGTGGACCCAAAGATTGCTATGGACCCGAGTACAGACTAGCTAGGCAGAGTAGATTAAGTGTACTTCTCTGTTTATTCTCTTTTCAGAATAATTGTTATCTCAATTATTTGCTCAACCCCTCGGCCTGTTTTTATTTTCCATTTAACTCTTTTAACCCTGATTGTACACTGCACTGTAACGTTTATTATATTTGAATGTGTATTTTTTCAATTTCCCTATGTTGTTTTTAAACTTTTTTATATTTCCCTGTTGCTTTTATGTTTTATGTAAAGCACTTTGAATTACCTTATTGTTGAAATGTGCTATACAAATAAACTTGCCTTGCCTTGACACCTAAGAGAAAGTCACAAACTTTAGTTAATTTGCTTATGACTCAGTCACAGCTGACTTGTAGTACAAAGTGAACATAACTTGGTCTGTTTTCACAGAGGAAACTATCAATTTTGAGTAACAGTTACTTAGAAGTAAGTCTAGAGTCTACAGCCACAGTCAACATTTTTGTTTTTAATTGAAATATCTTGAAAACAATTAAATGTTTTCCTGCTAAATTTGGTACAGAAATTCATTGTCCCCAGAAGATGAATTGTAAACACTTTGATCCCTTAATATAGTGGCATCATCAGGTCAACATTTCAATTTGTCCTATACTACAATGCCTGCAAAAGTAATTCCTGACAGTCTCAACTGCACTTCATGTTTAGTGTTAATTACCAAAAAACGCACTGGAGATCCCTATAGTGTCATAGTTCAACACATAGGGGGGAATCCCTGTAGCATCAGTTTTTGACGGTTAAGTCAGGTACATGACATTTAACAGAAAAAACTGGGTAAGGAGGTAAGTGTAATTATTTTTATTGAAATTACGCGAGTCAGACCTACGTAAATAGCGTAAGTTACGCAAGGGACGTAAGTTAACTTACATGTTAACTGACCTATGTAGTTATTTTAAGCCAAAGTATGATCTTTTCCTAACCCTAACCAAGTACTTTTGTTGCCTAAAGTAACAAAGTACTTTTTGTGCCTGAACCTAACTAAATTGCAACGTTTCACAACTTTAATAACGTGCCGTTTCAAAATGGGGATTTTAAAACTCTAGTGTTTTATTTTGAAAGTTAACTGGACATCGCATATTTATTGTTGCTAACTTTACCAGACGTTGCACATTTGTTGTTGCTAAACGTTGCTAACTTGACCTAGGAGTAGTGACGTGCGATACCACTTAACTCCTATACGATCCAATACCAAGTTATACCCAGGCTGGTATTGCCGATACCGATACCAATACTTTTTACATATTTTTATCTCTAGTTTAATGTGACCTCCCTCCTCCCGTTTCTGTATTTATGAGAGAAATAAGCAGTAGGCTGTAGCCTTACCAATTCAAAATAATAGCTGCATAATGATAAGACATCATTTACTGTCATGTTCTTTAATTATAATAAAAATATCCTGCTCAGAACTGCCGTTTCATAACATCATCCTATTATTTTGACTTAATCTCAGATGTTTAGCGGAGTTTGCAGTGTTGCCAAAGTATTTCACTGTCTTTGCACACACATCACACAGAGCGACATTATTAACTTCACAGCTAAAATACAGCCAGACATGACTGTTTTTACAGTCAGCCATAGTCAGTATTCAATCGCAGGAAATGTGAAGGGCTGCAGCGGCTCACTTCAAAGAAGCTCCGTCACAGAGCCGTATCGCAAGCATGACTTTGACAGGCGGAAGGAAAAGTAGTTCCTATCAACCGAGTAGCCTATACTTAGACCATCCTGGTGACAGTAAGATACTTATGATAAAACACACACTCACTCCAAATTATGGAGTTTAGATATCAATCCTATTATATGAGTATCGATCCTAGAGCAGGAAATGTTGGTATCAGAAATATCGATACTTTAGGATCGATCCGCACATCACTACTGCAGAGCCATAAACGTCTAAAAATGACGCTAAAGGGGTACCCAGGGTGTTAAAAAATGACGCCAAAGGGGCTTGACCAAGTGTCAATATGTGACGAGTTGGGAGTGAGAATGTGTTGAATTTCAGCACACTAGCATGGTAAACTAAGATGGTGAACATGGTAGGGTTAAATACCGCTAAAGACTGTTTATAAGGAACCACTAGACCGCACGTGACTCTCCCTTGTGTAACATAAGGTGTGTTTGACTTCATGCAGTGCTTTGCAGCACTGACTTAACGTTATGCATACTGGACTCAACATAAGGAATGCTGGTTAGAAATTTTGTCTGACTTTAGCCTCTGCAGTCGGAGGGGTGAGGTACTGGGTTGTACGCTTTCTTCCAAAATTATTTAGTAACTTCCCAGTAATGTAGTTCACAAACTAGTTAGCAATTTACTGTGAAGACTCCCGCTGACTCTGCACCACGGTCTGCTCTGTTGTGATGTGTGTGGGACATGTGGGACTCGACAGAATGTATACTTGTTTGAGTGTATGTGGATTGCCATGTTTTGAGCCCTTTTAGTTTGAGTGTGTCTGTCACTATCTCAAACACCTCAACAGCACAGGACAAACAGTAACAGTCTAAAAATAAACCTTATTGTTTATTCCATCCATTTTCATGGAAGCAACAGAAACAGAAGTTTGATTCCAAGCCCTTAAGGCTATGTTTGCTCGTTCAGGTAATAGACATTTGAGTTCGAATTTTATTGTTAGAAATTATTTATTTTAGTGTTCCCACCAAGTTGGAAGTTTGTGCTCTTGTGCACCTTTTAGTTTCCAGTGCTGTTTCTACAGTCAGAGTCACACGGTGCATAAAGCAGATAAACCTTCGTCTGCTGGCAACTCTTTGGTAAAGGGTGAGAAATTTGTAAAGACACAAACAAACAGACAAAAAACAAGCAACTTGGCTGTTAGATCCTGCTAGAGGGAGAGAAAAAACTGATCAACAAGTTGACTCTGAATGCTCTGAGCTCTTTTATCTATAGGTTGTTGAAGTGATGGATGGTACTCATCAGTATTCAGCATCTCTGGATCTGTTGGCATCTCTCTGGGCACTTAGTTATTTCACTAAAATGGTAAAGTGGATGACATACTGCAGATGGATGGAGATGGAGTTTTTTTCCCTCTCTTGTAACCCTGTTCCTCAAACGTAAAACACACCAGCATCCAGGGTGCGAACTACGGGGGAGCCAGGAGCCAGAGCTTAGCTCCCCTTAATAAGACATCAACTCCCCTAAAAGCATGATTTGTGATTTTGGGGGGTCTCTAAAAGATTGACAGCATGCTTTCTTGCCATTAATCTGTGTTTTTCTCTGTCATCATGGATCATGCGGAGCGTCAGATTTCAGCCAGCCAGAGGGAACGATCACCGACCGTCTGCAGCGGGCCAGTCGCTCTGCGATCTCCTGTCCCTGGTCTGCCCCACTCCCTCTCCAGTACGGGTTGTGTGGCTAGTACGACCGACATGCTGTGAACAGTTCCTGATCATTCCCTCTGGCTGGATGAATATTACGCATGACCCATGCACTACAGCAGCTGGGGGCTCTCCACAGCACCACGCAATTTTCTAAATTCTTCCCTCTCACAGAGAAAAGAAAGGTCAGGTCGCAAACACAGCCAATGCTGATGTGTGAAGCGCAATTGTAGCAAAATGGTTACTAATGATAATAATAATATTATTATTATATATTATTATTATTATTATTATTATTATTATTATTATTATATAAGACAAACATGCCTGATACTTTCACAGTCAGCCCCAGGCATACATGCTTGCAGCTATTAATGATTCAGCAGTAAGGATGGAGTTGTTGTCTTTGACCAGATGTTGCTGTAACAACACTACACCTTAGTAGCTTTTAAAAATATAGCCTATATCTCAAAAACATAGAATAGGGTGAAGATAAGAATGACTAAGGAAAAGGGAGAAACAGCTCTGATGATAAAACTGCTCAGGTGTTCAGTTTGTAGCAGGTGATAATATTGAATTATGGCCCAACCCTAATTATATCACTACATTACATATGGAACTTGGTAAAATGTTGAGCCCTAATGTATGTCCAAAAACACCCATACACCCGCACGCAGGTATGTTAGACTTGCTTTACAAATGTAGCTATGTTTAAAGTAACTTGTAGGCTACAGGAGACAATGACATATTAGGTTTCTGCTGCTGTTGATCATAGTAGTCAGCCTTGCAAAGACATTCCCTTCTGCTGTCAGTCTATAGTCTACTAGTCAAGAATTTATTAAAGACACTGTGCATTCCTCTGTTTTAGTATGTCTTGTAGTTTCCTGTATCTCTGTGTGGAAAAAGTCCCAGTCAATGACTGCAGTTCAGCAGCCCTTTACCTTCATTTCCTCTAAGCTTTTTGTATTTGTGCCTTACCTACTTCTCACAGTCACCTTTTAAATGTCACAACTCCTCTGAGGAAAATCAGCCTCGCCTGTTCAAACACCGCTGCTTCATTTATCCAGCTTTTCTTGGCCAAGGCCATGCTCTCTCGACACATTATCCACTGAGGTTTCACAGTGCTCATCTTACTTCTCTATTTCGCTTCACTATTTCAGCTGTATTTTGCAATTGTTGCTCCGCTGTTATCTGTCAGCTTCAGGCCAGGTTGGATGTAGATGAAGAAAAAGCTGCACTGTGAAACGTGTTAGGATACAACAACAGCTTAGCATATTTTCTTTAGTCAGAACTGGAGTGAAAAAAAATTACTTTGATGGTCTTTGATAGATCCAAAAGTCACACACTGACTCAAAAGTCGCTATTTGTATAACATTTTGTGAGCCTGTCAGAAAACCTGTCAAGTTTGAAATTGTCTGAGTTATTTGGTATAATTGACCAAACTACCCTCCTTGGAGCATATATAGGCTAGCTATAGCCACAGTCTTTCATCATGATATGTATGTGGCTGTTATGTGCAAATTGTAGACCTTTTACAGGGATCTTGTTTTTGTTTAATGTTGTTTAATGTTTAAAAGTGAGCAGGAGACGGCATTTTTGACATACTCATGGAGCTAATGTTAGCTTGATTAGCTAGCTACAGTTGTCAATTCAGCCCCTCAAAAAAGACATTTTCCAGTTAGAAATGATAAATGGCTACCTTTGACTACCTCTTAAGGACCCATTGTTAAAAGATTACTAGGAATTTCAAGTGGTAAATCCTCCACTGTTGTCACTATAAGCAAGGCATAGCCAGGTGGGTTGGGCTTAGCAAATGATCAGTTGATGTGACAAGTAGTATGTGAAAATGTACTTCATAACTCATTTTGATACCAAGTAATCTATTTGAAAAGCTAATTTAATTTTGAAGTTTATTACAGTTACTACAATATTCCATCTTCAGGATATTTAATTTACTGTAGTTTGTTATATTACGTTTTGTCACTGTTTAAAACAGCGTGTGATATTAAGAAGTGGAATGCAGATAGCACTGTGTGGGTTGATTGCTCGTCGATGTGTTGGTAATGTCTCGGGGCTCCAGTAGGGGATCGCGCGCTTCTCTTCCTCATTCAATACAGACGAGTGAAGGCGAGAGCTGCGTGGGTGTGTTTCTTCAACCTTCTCCTGTTACTTTCCCCCTTTTTAAGGTAATTACCACTCACAAAGCACCGTAAACTGAAACACACGTTGATAGTATATGAGTATTACGAGTGATAGAGACGTTTTTTCTCTTGCTAACTGAGAGGACGTGTATGCCAGCAGCCTCATGGCGCCGTCATGTCCGAGTCCCGCCATACACGAGTGTTTATTTTGTCGTTGGTGCTTAAGCTAGCTAACTTAATGTTAGGTCCACATATTTATGCTGTAAGGTTTATGTGCAAATGTATCACTATAAGGGCTTAGTTCATGTCATGGCTGAGACAATGAAGAAGTGAATATGTTAAAAGTACATTTAATTTCAGGGTTATGTGAGAACTCGGTTAAAAAGGAGTATTAAAATGTCATTTGACAACTTTGGCTAAAACAATTTCCATTTCATGTGATAATTTAGTTAAAAATATACTTTAGAATGCATTAAGAAGATACTCATGGTGACTGTGGTCCTAAATCTGAGTGCATGATTATTGAATAATATGTTTTTTGTATACATTGTTTAAAAAGTAATTTAATACAGAGGAGTGAAGGCCAGAGCTGCTTGTTTCTTCAACTTTCTTCCATTACTTTCCCCCTTTTTAAGGGCATAACATTGACACTCTGATTTTCAGCTCATGTACAACAGTATTCTGTATTTTACATAACTAGAATTGAACAGACAGTTTCACATGTTTGACACGCAGATACCAATGAACACATCAGGGGTGAGCAGAGGAGGTTTTAGAGTGGTAAAAGCAAGATATGATGTTCAGGGGAGATTATTGTACACTATACAAAGCCATGGCAAATTCCTCTCTATCTGAAGATGCAATAAATGACCTGAGCTTGAAAGGAAATGCACAAACAAACTCTGAAGTACCTTCAAAGAAGAGAGGAGTTAGACCTAGGCGGATGTGACAGGCTATTAACAACTGTCAACAGCCTGTGGTTGGGTAATGAAAGGTAATGAAAATCTCTCTGTGCTTGAAATAAAGTCCAATAATTTTGACAAAGTAATCTCAACTGAAGTCTTGTTGTCAGAGTAGGGAGACAGGACTGGGCATTTCTGAATGGATTGTAAAAAATTTGACATGTTGACGAAAAAGTCATAATAATATGAAAACAACTTTGTAATTTAATGCAAATGTATAATTTTATTTTATTTTTTAAACCTACCTGTCCTTTACTCTGCTGTGCATTAACCGATGTTATTGCAGGTTTGGGACTGTAATGCATGAAACAAGGAGGTGGAAAACTGAAAACACTTCTGATCAGGTGTAAATCTCACCACAAATCCACACAAATGTTAACTTCAGCACCTCCGATAAAATACAGCTCACAGCCCCTTCAGTGGGAAGCATCCTGGAACAGTAAGACAGTCCCAAAAAGAGCAATAGTTTGTCGCTCAGTTTTAAAATTTTAAATTGCAAAACTCTACCAGCCAACGTTACCACTCTGTCTCAAACGGTCTGCGACTCACAGTGCAAGAGTGGGTACACTTGATTACTATCACAGCATACTCCCGTGTCAGCATCAGCTGGGTTGTGTTGATTTGCACTGCAACGTTATCAGTTATACATTTAATTTTCGCCTGCATGAGAAAATTGATGTGTGGCATGTGAAAAGTGTCAACTGCTTGAGTCTCACGCTCAATGTGTGAGAGTTGGCAGCTCTGGTTACATAGTGCCAATAATCACTGCCCTGGCTCAGAGTGCCAACGACAGAGACCCCACTAATCGTCTAAGTCAGTGTACCATCAAAATTATTTTGAAGACATTATTTTAAGATAAAATTACCACATAATGTTGCTTTAATAATCAGGTGTTCTGCAGAAACTGCTTCCCCATGGATAAATGGCAAATTTAGTCACAGCTCCTGTTTCATAACTGCTTTTGACAGCTGCAGAACAACAGCCCTTTGAAGAGTACTTTCTTGTTAAAGGACTCTTCAGCAGAATAGATACTGGCGGATACTGAAGAAATCTTCAATCTGGGTTTTCCACTGTACACATAGCAATCCAGTAATCATGTTTAATACATAGCTTCCTAATTGAGAATTTTAGAATATTGAGAAATAGCCCTAAATGAAATGTAGCAACACGCTAGAAAAGGCATATTAATTGATCATCAGAAGTGAGGTGTGCTTTGTGTTCTAATCTAAAAGTTAGACAGAAAGAGAGAAGCAAAATATGATGGCGAAAGAGACTTAATGCATATGTGTTTGTGCAATATCTTTGGTTGTGTTGTAACATCAAACACAGACAATCAAAGTTATGTCTGAAATCTCTATCTACATCTCAAAATCTGTTTATACTGCCAGCAAATTTACTATCTGATGATGATGAAAATGATTATGAAAACAATGAAAGAGAAACCACATATAAAATTGTACTACAGTAACTCCTAATGTTATATAGATTGTAATAATGGTAGATATACTGGCTTTGTGCTCCTCGTAATGAAGGAACAGTGCAGCTGTATGTTTAGTATACTATCAGATTGTGGCTACACAGATAAATACTTGTTCATAGGATACATTTATTGTTGTTTTTTTCCACTAAAAACTTTGTCTAGCAATATGTTGATATACAGTTTCCAGTACCTTTCTGTAATAACTAAAACCCAGGAACACACAGTACTAAACAGAAACTCTCAAGTGTTTGATAATATTTAACACTGTTTAACGCAGATACTTCAGGGTTTGCAATTTGTTTGTTGGTGCATCAGCGTAATGTGTACATACATCACAGTCATCCATAATCTCAAAATAAGCACTTATTATAAAATGATATTCTTTTGCAGATATTTACTGTTCATGGGTCAATAATTTTGGGTCAATTTGTACTCAACTTAGAGCTCCAGTTCCTCTCCATGACATTTATAAACATCAAAGTGTATGAGGCGTGAAAAGGTCTCTACTGTCTTAATCATGTTCCGGCTCTGTTGACCCATCTGTCACAACCTACAATTATCTGTTATGGGTACTCAAGAGAGCATCATGTTTAACGTTTCAAATTATAAAAACCTTCCTTACTTTCCTAAGTTTTCACCAACATTACAGTGAGATAACGCTGTATAATATTGTTCCTAAACACTGATCACTGTCTTTTCTGCTTTTTGTGATTGGTTAACAGAGGTATGTGACAGCCCATTGGTGGCCAGTCTGCCGCCGTCATCATTCAGAAGCTCCTCCCAGTTAACCAGCAGCCATGGGCCGGTGTTTGCTAAGGTCAACAGGAGGGAAGGTGAGGAATCATTTATTATATATACTTTTATATATTAAATATTTTTCCACGTGCAGTAATGGCACATTTTAAGATTGATTTATACTCTGAACATGATGTCATATAATAACTGAACTGATCCATACATTGACAATAGTACATAACCAGGTTTACTTTACTTGCAGGACTTTGTTTGAGCGTCTTACACTAGAAAGCTTTACACCTCTGTAAAGTTTTAAAAGTCTGAGTGAGTTTATTATCCAGAATTCCTTACTTTGATCAATGATGATATTCAGTGAAGAATGAATTTCCGTGGAGAGAGAGCTCACTGCAGTTTAAGAGACTATTTTCTGTTTCACTTTGTGGGAAGAATTAATTTGACTGACCATTCACATTTAACCCCACTTGGGGAAACATGACACATTTACACACACCTGTCTGTGGCATCCATAATTTTATTTTTATGCAATTTTACTAGTGCTGGGCAACGATAAAAATTTTTAATCGCGATTAATCACATGATTTTCTTGCGATCAATCACGATTAATGGCATTGTTGCGCACAAAATTGAATAATGAATTCTAAAGTAGTGTATTGCACACTTTTGATTAAAATGTACTGCTATATACACAAGTGCAGTAATATGGTTTGCAAACACTTTCAACAAAGTGAACTCCTAATAAGCTTTTTCAGTGCCGTGGGTACAAGTCAGCTCTAGCCTGAGTGACAGGTCGCCATGGTAACGACTTGTCAATCATAGATAATCCCGCCCTGAAACATACTCTGCTTTATGGTCTATTTTAAATTAAATGGGACCATAATTTACTAAATGAACATCATTTTGTATTGAAGAAGACTTGAAACTAGCGACTGGGACCATAAACTCATCAGGAAAGTGTTTACTGGGGTAATTATTCAGCTGAGAAGTATGGTCATTTTCCCATTATTTCTAATGGAGCCAGACTTTTTTTTGCAACCGGAAGAGTCGCCCCCTGCTGGATTTTCAATAGAATGCAGGTTTCAGGGACTTGCGCATCGGCTTCATATTGTAGACCGTAAGCTTCCCGCTTGATTCAGAGCCAGTGAACAACGGACTTTCAAAATAATAATTTAAAATAAAACTGCGTTAACGTGCGATAAAAAATTAATGCTGCCCTAAATTTTACTTAAATGATACTTCCTTCTTGTCTTGAAGTCTACACTATGGTTTAAACCAGCTGTGCAAAAACACTGTTTTAGTCAAGACAGTTAAAGAACATTAGGGTGACTTTTTGTTTTCTCTTCATCTATCATTGGTGTAATTTGCCAAATCTTTATACAGTGGGTATGGAAAGTATTCAGACCCCTTTAAATTTTTCACTCTTTGTTTCATTGCAGCCATTTTCCAAAAATCAAAAAAGTTCATTTTATTTCTCAGTAATGTACACTCAGCACGCCATCTTGACAGAAAAAAACAGAAATGTAGAAATTTTTGCAAATTTATTAAAAAAGAAAAACTGAAATATCACATGGTCATAAGTATTCAGACCCTTTGCCGTGACACTCATATTTAACTCAGGTGCTGTCTATTTCTTCTGATCATCCTGGAGATGGTTCTACACCTTCATTTGAGTCCAGCTTTGTTTGATTATACTGATTGGACTTGATTAGGAAAGCCACACACCTGTCTATATAAGACCTTACAGCTCACAGTGCATGTCAGAGCAAATGAGAATCATGAGGTCAAAGGAACTGCCTGAAGAGCTCAGAGACAGAATTGTGGCAAGGCACAGATCTGGCCAAGGTTTCAAAAAAATTTCTGCTGCACTTAAGGTTCCTAAGAGCACAGTGGCCTCCATAATCCTCAAATGGAAGACGTTTGGGACGACCAGAACCCTTCCTAGAGCTGGCCGTCCGGCCAAATTGAGCTATCGGGGGAGAAGAGCCTTGGTGAGAGAGGTAAAGAAGAACCCAAAGGTCACTGTGGCTGAGCTCCAGAGATGCAGTCGGGAGATGGGAGAAAGTTGTAGTAAGTCAACCATCACTGCAGCAATACACCAGTCGGGGCTTTATGGCAGAGTGGCCCGACGGAAGCCTCTCCTCAGTGCAAGACACATGAAAGCCCGCATGGAGTTTGCTAAAAAACACCTGAAGACTCCAAGATGGTGATAAATAAGATCCTCTGGTCTGATGAGACCAAGATAGAACTTTTTGGCCTTAATTCTAAGCGGTATGTGTGGAGAAAACCAGGCACTGCTCATCACCTGTCCAATACAGTCTCAACAGTGAAGCACGGTGGTGGCAGCATCATGCTGTGGGGGTGTTTTTCAGCTGCAGGGACAGGACGACTGGTTGCAATCGAGGGAAAGATGAATGCAGCCAAGTACAGGGATATCCTGGACGAAAACCTTTTCCAGAGTGCTCTGGACCTCAGACTGGGCCGAAGGTTTACCTTCCAACAAGACAATGACCCTAAGCACACCGCTAAAATAACGAAGGAGTGGCTTCACAACAACTCCGTGGCTGTTCTTGAATGGCCCAGCCAGAGCCCTGACTTAAACCCAATTGAGCATCTCTGGAGAGACCTGAAAATGGCTGTCCACCAACGTTTACCATCCAACCTGACAGAACTGGAGAGGATCTGCAAGGAGGAATGGCAGAGGATACCCAAATCCAGATGTGAAAAACTTGTTGCATCTTTCCCAAAACGACTCATGGCTGTATTAGATCAAAAGGGAGCTTCTACTAAATACTGAGCAAAGGCTCTGAATACTTATGACCATGTGATATTTCAGTTTTTCTTTTTTAATAAATTTGCAAAAATTTCTACATTTCTGTTTTTTTCTGTCAAGATGGGGTGCTGAGTGTACATTACTGAGAAATAAAATGAACTTTTTTGATTTTTGGAAAATGGCTGCAATGAAACGAAGAGTGAAAAATTGAAAGGGGTCTGAATACTTTCCGTACCCACTGTAGTTCTTCAGATGCAGTGGGGATGTGCAAAAGGGACTGCAAAGTAGGTCTGAAACGATTTATCGATTAAATCAATAAAATCGATTAATAAAATGCTTCGACACAAATTCTTTCCATCGATGCTTCGTTTAATCCATGTAACTATACAGCACAGTGTTTCGCACGGACATTTATTACTGTCGCACATCGCGCTTACGCTATGAACACGACAGGATTATAATGTAGCCGTTTGCAAAGTGGAGGTAGAGAGAGAAAATGGCGAGGGACAAAGAAGAAAGTGTCCAAAGTATGTTATTATTTCATGCTAAAGAAAACAACAACTCTGTCTGTGTCACAGTCCGTCCACTGTAAAACGAAACTTATGTCGCCTTGGCAACAGCACGACCGCAGCTGAACAAAAAGGTGTTCTGCCAGCGGACCACAGACAAGGTAACAGTAACACCAACTTTAGCAGTTAACTGAAATCTTGATTGTTGAGTTGAAGGCTAGCCAAAGTAAGCCGCAGTCCTCAGCTGAAAATGTGCACACGTGCGTTAGTTGTTCTCCTTTTTGGGCCGTGAGTTGTAACCTCACAGTCATGAGTTAACTGCGTGTTGGGAGCTGCACCTTTTAACTCACCTGCAGCTCTCTGTAGCTCCCACAATCCCTGCTACCTGCATGTGCTAATCTATCCTTCACCTATGTCTTTATAACTGTTATCTTTATAATAACAAACAACAGCTGTTTCGTGTGCAGGATCGCTCATTTCCCGTTTCACATTTCACATGTGTTTTCTTGACAAAACGTGGTTTGGAGACCAGCGTCGGGTGACGCAGCTGCTGTCAGCTCCTGTAGTGTGTGTGTGTGTGTGTGTGTGTGTGTGTCCCTGTCATCAGTCGCATAGTGTGAACACCACACGACTTCAAGACTGCCATCATGACGGCAGGTTGTGTGAACGGCACGGCCATCGGCCAACGCTTAAAGTCGTGTAGACTGCACAAGCCTGTAGCATAACTTGTATAGCACTGGGGTGATGTGTGTCTAGTAGTTGGTCTGATGTTTGCTGTATGACACAGTATGAATTTACGAAAGGGCTGATAAATATCTATCACCTATAAACGTGCACAGCTGATCCCGTTAGGGGGGCGCCGCCACCAAGCAAAAGTACTTCTTAAACGACGCATCGATGAATCGTTGAAATTATCTATCAAAGCTTCGAATACTAAAGTCATCGCTAGCTGCAGCCCTACTGTTAAGTTTAATTACTCTGATTTCATAGTTCATGGAACTATTTGATTGAAAAGGGCTAAATGTAAGAGGTTCTTGTTAGCTCAAGGTCCATGGTTTATACTCTTCTCTAACCTTTTCTTTTACAGCAGTGACCTTTTCCATTTTTTCACAATTGGGTTTCAAAGCATACAGCAACAGTGAGGTGTTAGGGGGGCTTGGCTATCCATAAAAAGTTTTGCCTTGTGGAGCTTTAAACTTTATGCTCTTGGTCAGTTGTTGACATCAACTGTCAAGAAGCACCTTCAAGCCAGTGAAATGTTGGGAACTGACTGAGAAAAAGCCATGTCCCCCGACTGAATCTCCTTTTTTTACTGAGGCATGTTCTGTTCTGTGGGCTGCAGTGGTGCATTTTCCTCTTAGTGCAGGAGGGAGTCTTTGCCTCTCTACAGGACGCAGAGCACAAAACATCAAAGGCAAACCTCAACTAGATTCACAAAGTGTGAGAGACACCTCTGTGGTGGCCAGGGGTAGAGAGGGGGAGACAGAGATAAAGACAAAAATAGATAGATGGATAGGTGGAAAATATATTAAAAGGACAGCAGTTACTGTCAGCCATCTGTATTGTATATAGAAATGCATTGGAATTATATTAGACTAGTACATCAAAAACTTCCCACAGGGCCACCTCTTCTCAATAGGGGGATAAATCTGAGTTGTGATTCTCCCACCACAATAAAAAAGAGGGAGCTCTCTACTGGATGCTAATGTGGGGTTTTGTGACAGGCTATCATGGCTAGTTTCGGGGCTATTGAGAACGAACTGTTAGCAGATTTCTCCATCTACAGAGCTCAGTGGCTGACTGTGGTGCCAGAGCACAGAATCACCAGGGAGTCTAGGATTTCATTCTCTTTTACTCTTACTGAAAGAGTAAGAGACAAATTGGAGATAATCAAGCAGAATGTTGTTTTCTGAGTACGTTTTATTGTGACAGTACACACATTGCAGGAAATTAATATGAGAGAAATTGTTGCTGTCATTTCTTGGATCTGTAGGCACCACTGAGACGTAGAGTCAGTGATATAGCTGAACCAGTTCCAGCAGCCTACAGCAGTGGTTTACCAAAGTTGGTGCTGTGTGGACAAGACAAGGTTGCCGCATGATTTGTCACATAATTGTTCATTTATTGTGCTTTTTTTAATACAGGGTGTCTTAAAAGGTAATAAATCAATTTTGCGAAAATTGAGGCCATTAAAAAGTCTTAATCGCCATTTAACAAGGTATTAAATTTTGAAGATATTTTTTTCAATGTGAAAATCCTGTTTGTCCGAAAGTTTGTTTGCTAAAAGTGTAGGTGAACGTATTTATTTATAATGCATAGCCAAAAATACCAGACAGGCAGTGAGAAGCGACTGTGATTCCTTTCTGTAACGTTAGGCGCAGGGATCTACCGAGCGCCTATTTCTCTCTTAAACGCTCCAAAAAATAGATCCGTGTGAACCGGAAAATGATTTATGAATACAACCGACCGTAATCTCCCACCCCGCCGGGCCAGCAATGTTAATCGTCCCATAGAAATGCCTGCAACCTTGTTTTGTTTAGTTTTTTCTGTCCGTGTACACCTTAAATATTTGCTAATTTGAATTTTGACATCTATATAATCATTTTAAATATTAGTTACTGTATTCATGGGTTATTTCAAGTTAAATCTGTAAATCGGCAGAACACCTGTTGGATTTTATTCTGAATGATTTAGAATGGGCCTATATTATACAGTATAATATTATATCAACAATTGTTAAGCATCTATGTACAAAAGTATATGTGTGCTATATTGGGGGTTGGGTGTCATGATAACATATTTTCTCTGATGATGTGGTCTAAAGAAATTTGGGAGCCACTGGCCTACAGTATATAGTATAAGAGTATGGCATGGCTTTGTGCAGTGTATGAGTTCAGGTTTGATGGATCTGAAATTATTCGGGAACCAGAACATTTCTGCAATATGTGATAAATACGTATGTTGTCTGGAGGAACTATAGAAAAGCATCATTCTATTTAGTGTCCAATTTTCTGAGCTTGTGTATTTCTCAGGATTCTACATAAGTGACTCTTGCTCACCTGGTATTCAACAGCAGAAGCCATCACTGACTCCCTCTCACTGGCAAACAGGAGCAAAACTGAAGAACATAGCCAGCTGAAGTGTCCTGTCAGTCACAAAGTAGTTACAACAGACTAGAAAAACTCTCTATTAGAGGCCAAGTGGCCAGCTGGGAGGTAGAGGTTACAAAACTCCCACATGCCTGCTTGGCCCTCGTTTCTGCCGGTTAAACCCATCTTGGCTTGTCAGCCTATATGGGGTCTGGCATTGGCAGAACTGTTCACACGTGATGGTTTAATCCCATCACTGTGCTGTCTCCACTTCTAGTGTTGTACCCTACTATGGCTGGACATTGTTTTTAGGGGAGCAACAGGAGGAAGCAACAGCCCTGCACTGGCATTTAGTCTTTTTATTCCAACAATGTGCAAAGTCGACAATTAGCCTTGGCACAGTGCTCGGCAGAGTTGCCCTGACAGCTCTGGTTTAGAGGCCAAGGAGGCAGAAGCTCAAAGCCGATGGTCTCATCCACAGACGAGCTATTTTTTTTTTGTCACAAACAAGAGAAAAACATTATTGATGTAAACTACAGTGCTGGAGAAGGTACTAGCCCAAGTTTGAGCAGCTTTATACTATAGTAGAACCTCACGTTCATTCAAAAGCAGCTTCTAAGTAGAATAACAAGCCTGCTCATATTTACTGATTCTGCTGACGATTCTATTGATTTTTCTTCTTTGGTGTGAGAGACCTGGGTTCAATCCCCCACTGTGACCCATCCACCAGTGTGTCCCTGAGCAAGACACTTAACCTCTCGTTGCTCCAGAGGTGTGCAACCTCTGACATATATAGCAATTGTAAGTTGCTTTGGATAAATGCGTCAGCTAAATGAATAATTGTAAATGTATTAATTAATGAGACACAGTCTAATTTGTTCCACCATATTTTCAAAATCAACCAAAAATATCCATCCGTTGTCAACCGCTTATCCTGTGTACAGGGTCGCGGGGGGGCTGGAGCCAA
This sequence comes from Micropterus salmoides, assembly GCF_014851395.1. Taxonomy (NCBI): domain Eukaryota; kingdom Metazoa; phylum Chordata; class Actinopteri; order Centrarchiformes; family Centrarchidae; genus Micropterus; species Micropterus salmoides. The sequence goes on along the minus strand of NW_024040374.1, from coordinate 6,362,575 downwards.
TCCCAGCTGACATCGGGTGCAAGGCGGGGTACAACCTGGACAGGTCGCCAGTCTACCGCAGTGAACCAAAAATATATTAACATAAAAGACTTCTAACGTTTTGTTTCTGCCGCTTCTCCCTGCTGATATAAACTCGCGCGTTCACACACTTTGGCATCCGACTTGAGACAACCACTTTTCTTTTGAGTTAATTACGGTAACGTTAACTAAGGGTTTGACCAGCGTTGAGTGTTTCCCGTGGTGTTTCCACTGTCTCTTGTTTGTGATAACGGTTCAAGCTAGCTACTTGATGTTCCTTCTACGTCAAAACAACGTATGACACCTTAAAAAAAGTGATACCAAGGCAGAAAAGAGCATTTACAGTATAGAATGTGGTACCACTAGTTGTTAGTTTGAACAGTCACCTCCCCTATTCTTGGGCCTTAACTGTGCCCTTCCTTAAAATACAAAATAATGAGGCCAGTCATGCTAAAAATTTCCTGCACCACGGCAACCTGGTTTTCCCTCACAAAAAAAGCACAGTGTGTCCATACAGGTTAAAAGATGAGAAACAAGTAGTTTTTTTACAAGCTTCAGTATGCTGAGGGCCCTGGTCTGACACACAGCTGCTGAGAATAAGGACAATTTTACTCTAAATGGGAGTAGTGCTGGAAATATTCACTCACACTGTGGCTTGCCATGATTCCCAGTCAGTTTGTTCTGGCTTTCAACATGCAGAGATAGAGAGATCTCAGTGATCACAATCAAAGTGGCAATGAACCTGACATGTAGTAAGGCTCTTACCTATTGACTGGATATGAATGCTTCTTTTAAAAGACTCACATTTATTTGATGTTTAACTCTCCCTATTTTTGTCCCCCATTTTGCTGTTCATGTGTTTGCTCATGTGTTGTCTTTAAAACCTTTGGAGGCCCCTTTGATTTTGCTTTCCACCTCTTCCCTTTTGCCCCAGCTTGCTCTTTCCTTCCACTGTCACCTTTACTCTTTTCTTTTTATCATTTATTCCTGTATTTTCAGGTATTTTCAGGCCATATCCTGGCCTGCTACTCTCTTGTTGTTCTCCTTGTATAGTGTGGTCTGCTGGAATTGTAATTTCAACTCCAGCCTCATGAGGGCTGCCAAGAAAACATTGAGATAACTTCATTCCATCTTATAGCCAAATGTTAATGACAGCATTTAACATTTATAGGGAAATGTTAATGGCAGTATTTAACATCTAAACGGTCTCTGTTTTTCAGTGGGCCATACTGATAATTGCACATTAGAACCACTGTAATTATGCTGAAATAGGCTTAGAACACTTTATCAATCCCCAGTAATCATTTTCTGGAATTACTAATTTAGATTTGAAAAGGGGATTTAAACATTAGCAAGGGGCTGTAAGTTGAAAGTACCTGTTTGGCGGGGACCATAGAATGAGGTATTGATCTTTGTGTGATGTTTATGTGCCACCTCTGGCTCTCCAGGTGCCCATTTAATACTGCTCATGAACACCTTATCTGGTTAAATTCCACAGCTCCTCTGCTCAAATCCTCTTAATCTGAGGTAGTCACGCTCTCCATAAATCTAATTATAAGGGTAAATATTGCCCGACACCCTGACAAAATGCAGTTAAATGCCTCTAACCTTAGATTTCTTTCTATATTGCGTCTACATCTGCTTCTGAACCCCTCATTCAATTTACTGACAATAGCCTGAGTTGTAAATCCATGACAGCTCATTAAGAACACAGTAACTGAGATTGTTTTTTAATAGTGATGACAGAATAGGATGTTAGTTTAGAAACTTGAAACAACCTGTCTTCATGGTTTCCTGACCAAAGAGCCTCTTGTAGCAATGAGAGTATTTACAGTCCTTTCTGAGTAAATGGCAGGCAAAAGTAACATTGGGTGTACAAAATTTGTGACTTTCACACAGGAGACATCAGTTGATGTCCCATATTGTACAAATCGTCTGCGTGATTTTCTGGGTTTCTTATGACCATGACCATGATCTTTCCCTTATCTTAACCAAATAATTTTAATTACCTAAACCTAACCACACCTTAAACCAGTTATTGAAATTGACTGATTTTATTAGCCACTTCCAGGGAGCAAAAACAAGTTGTGAACACAACATTCCCATATCATAACCTTTTAAGTTGATATGGCAAACCTGTTACAGTACCAAGCTTATTTACACATCCAGCAGTTATAGAGAAACGTCATTATTCATTTGGAGTCATGTTTCTGGCCACCAAAATATAAGTCCCAATATTCACACTCTTTAGCTCTGTTTTGGGAAATATCTGGTTCTTAAGCTGCTAAATGCTCCACTATGTTCACCAGCTTGTCACTAGCTGTGTCTGTCTGCCATCTGGTTCTGAACAGGTGTACAGTGGGTTTTTAGATCTTTTATAGGTGCCAGCTGTGGCTGGAAATGACACTAAGAGTGGTGAGAGTGAACCAAAACAATAAAAGAGGGGAGCTGGACTGCGAACCAATGAGCTCCATAAAGGCGAGGGGAGCTGCAGATTCAGATATTGATTATAGCCACTTTAACCATAGAAGTGGCAGAACTGAATTTATTGGGAGCTGTAGCCTACAATGTCTTTTGTCTGACTTGCATTCCTCAAAATTTCATTTATTATTTTAGCAACTTATCTATACTGTAACAGGCATTTTACTGCGAGATAAACAGATGTAATAAGGCACTTAACTTTGCTTTACATTTTCACAGTATTTTGCAAGTAAACGTGAACCGTTTTTAAAAAGGTCATATGGTTCCTTTGGAACTTCATTGATTTGTTCTCCTTTATAAACTCCCTGTTAGTCCCATTGCTTAGCAATCCTGTTATTCTATCTTCCAGCTGCCTACCACATTTTGCTGAAAATCCCCAATGCCAACATCTCCAAGGGTTCGGTCCTAATTTTATTCTGCTGCACTTGGCTAAGACCCCTAAAAATGGTTTCACTGCTGTACCTGTTTTCAAGGTCTTTATAATGGACATTACCTCACACACATGTTCCAGTGGCCTGCTATGTTAAAAACTTGTTTCCTATTTTGATTTGTTGCTATCCATCGCTGAGAATGTTAATATGGCTGTTTGTTTAGTCTGGTGTACTTATTTTTTATATATAGCTGCATATTATCCCTCAAGTTGGCAGAAAAACACCTTAAGCTCCACCTAAAATCCACAGCAACTATCTGACTCTGTAGCTCAAATCAGCTTAAAACCCTTTCAAATTCCCCCAAGCCTACGCAGACAAATTTACAAATCTTGAACTGGTAATACTGTCTGTCTGCTTAGCTGTTTATGTCTTAGGCCAACTGCCTCTTTTTGAGACCAACTGACTTTGGGGGATTTTTCCACTAGTAATGGCTTGTATCCTTTTTTTATCATCTGTCCTGTTTTCGGCTTCCTGTCCCCTTTGGTGTCTTCACCTTTCCTTCACCCGGGACTGTGTGGAACAACGGTGCATCAGTGCTACTCCAAACTACTTTTATTTGGCACCCACATCTGCTCCTTCTAGTGAAGTCATTGGCCTGACAAGCCTTGTGTCAGCCTATTTTACAGTCAACACTAACATAGTGGAGATTGCAATTAGAACAGAACGGATAGAAATAATGTCCTGGATGTTGTGTTCTTTTCCTGTTTTATTAAGAGACAGAGGCTGAAGTTAATTATCCTTCTGCAGGGACTAGTCTAGCTTTGGGTGTGGTGTTACAGAAGCTGGCTGATAGCTTGAAATCTTTCTGTGGCCCAGCCCTCATTACTTACAGAACTGACTGTGGTTATAGAGAACCGGATTGGGTTGCTCCTGCTATTCAAAAATCCATCACAAAGTTTGTGTGTAAACTTTACTCACAAACTTTGTAAGGCAAGGCTTTATGGTGTCCTGCCTTACTAAGAACTTAATACTAGCTAGTTACAAACTAGTGATTTATTTAATAGGGTTTCACCATTAAAACTCAAGAAATGCCTTAGCTTGTCAATTATAGTGTACATTGGTTGATCAGACATTTGTAATGGCATCTAATCAAAAGTGACTGGCTATGTAAACAGGAAGTCACTTTAGTATCACAAACTGTAATATAACTTCCAAATATAAACTTTTTGGGGGGCTAAATCACATATTAAACTTTACTGCCAATCATTTGTAAATGTAGGTAGGACTGCATTATTCAAAAATGAATAAAAGAAGAGAGTAAGTAGTTCGATCTTAAGGGAGAGATGGAAATGTCATTAATCTTAGCTTACATAATTTGGTCATTGTAGTCTAGTGTTATTGGAATAACATTTTCTCTTGAGGTATACTTGTTTTTTGGGAAATGCAATTTAAGTCGTATAAAGCAACATTTTGATCAAGTATCAGGTCATACGTCTACCATAATCCATATTAGCCTTCCTCTTTTACCTATTTTTTCATCCTAAACAGGTCATATGTTAGCAAGCTAATGTTTTTTCAATTACCTAGTTCAGTTTGCTAAGTAACAGTTACAACTGGCAGTTTGTAGATATTTAAATATTTAGTGACAACTATCTCCATGTAAGAAGTAGTTTGTGTGGTGTAATCTTTTTTGATTAAGTAATAGGTAAATCTCCACTTAGTAAACACGTATAAATAGGCTAAGTTTGAATTTACCAACAGCTGGTGCAACCAGCTCCAGGACTTAGAAATGCATTCATAAATAGCTGGTAAAACTTAAGTTACTTTGGAAATCAGTTTATGGGAAACATCTGTAGCACCAAAAAATCTAACTTAACTGCCAAAAAAAAGTTTTAGTCATATATTAAACTCGACAGTCAATCATTAGCAAATCTAATTATTGCTTTATTGTATTTATGTATACATCGAGAAATATGCTTTAGTTAGTTTTTATTCTTGTAGTTAAGAATGAGTGGGGTCTGATGATGCTAACCTAACCAACTATATAGTTATTAAGTCTGATGTTATTAGTATAATAGTTTTTTAATTTAAGGTATATTATATTTTATCATGTATATGATTTGAATTCCTCAGATTACATCTTTTTTAAACTGCATTCTTATCAACTGTCAGTGTCCCCAAAGTTATTACCTACACATGCTAAATATATATGAAGCTAACTTTGGTTTTTGTCATTTAGTTCAGTTGGATACTGTACGCAACAGTTATACCACATCATGTAAAAAATAGAGGCTTTCACAACCTCCTAGTGATGTAGAAACAGTGAAAGCTAGTGTAGAATATGTCTGGTATTTATTTAGCTCAAAGCATACAAAACTGTGCAGATATTAATTGACATTTAAGTAGTGGTACCATAGGCTACATATATCCATGTGCTGTTCATACATGAGTTTAAAATGGTTATATGGCTTAAAGTGGAAAATGTACAGTTTCACAAGCTTGATCCTTGTGTCAGACTTATCTCTTGTCTTTAATATAGATTATACAGTGATATGTTGATCCACAAAGTTATCAACTAAAATCTGCTCCACATTTAAGATACTCCTAGTGGCACATGGTTTCCCAGTTGGTTCCGCAAATGCAGATCTTTATTTTTATTTTTATTTAATGATGTTAGGCACTGAGATGGGGCTCTTATCTGGAGAAAATCAAGGACACTTGTAAGACACTTGTGGTTTCTGATGGGCACAAACTGGCTGCTGTGGGAACTGGACTTGTTATCTCTGAGTTTCTGTTCCATCATCCACCCCTGCCGCCATAAAAAAGTCATAATCCAGCCCTGACACCACATGTCCTTGGCCTGTATCCTAACACTGTGCCAGGAGGAAGCATCCAAAATAACATTCCCTTTGATGCTTTCATGCTAACCCAAATAAATCCATGTATGATTTGCAGCAATGACACATATTTACTTAATTGGAGGAATGCACAAGAAATTTTTTATGTACTTGTTGGAAAACTTAAGTAAATGAGAACATGGACACCAAAATCCCCCATGTACTAGTATGTAGTAAATTAGCGCAGGATTGACCTTTTAGTAGAATAACTGTCTGCTATTATTGCCCTCTGGATGAATATGTTTTAATAATAAAAAATTCTGCATTCAAAACTCCAATTTAGCTAGGTTTCTTTTAAAAAACTCAAACTTCCTTTTTGTTGTTTAGAAAGCATTTAACATTTGAGTACTTGTGTTTGTTTTTTTGTAAAATGAGAACAGGGTTTATTTATTCTTTATTTCTTTAAGTATACTGTCCCAAAAAAGCATTGTTTTGATATTGTTATCAAAACTCAGGTATTGTATCGGCATCAATATAAAAACAGTTCACACAATATCCAGCTTAGTTTTATGTAAGCATTTTACCAATTTCACAAAACCCTATAAACAAGCCAAACATCATTTTGGAGTCTATAGTCACCCTTTGCAACCATGTCTCCTAATTTATATACTAATAGTTTACAACAGCAAATATGTTTTTGGAGAAGTATTTGCCACCTGAATTACACTTTTAAAGGGGCTGTATGTAGTTTTTTATTTACATTAGGGCTGACCACAATAGTTGAAGATTCGATGCTTCGTTGGGCGGAGCCTGATTCGACTGTCAATCTCATCTCGGATAATTTATCACCGTTGATGAACCACACAAAGAATATTTTATCGTTTTTAAACAGCCACTACTTGAAATAGACCCGCGATGTGCATGCAGTTGTGAAATAGACCCGCGATGTGCATGCAGTTGTCAGTCAGCACTTCTTGGGGCTCTAACCTCCTTTAAAAATTAAGCACACATCTGTTTTCACTGTTGCTTCTTTGTTGAAGGATGTAGCCCTGTGCACGCATTCGAGCCTCTCTCCGACTACGGCACACACAGCACGCTGTTGCAGGCTACAGAAGTAGGAGCAACAGTGGTTAGCTCACGGGAGACTCACGTTTTTATTGTCCTCTCACGGGTCACATTTCTCCCGAATTATGACAAGTGTTCACAACTTTGTCTTCTTTTCATTATGGTTTCTGGTGCTGGACAATGCATCTGCCCCAAAACTCCCTCCCTCCGTCTCTCTCTTTCGCCCCAGTGTGTCCGCTCGGACAAATAGCATGCACATAACTCAGAAGAGAGCTCGCGGTCCGATGGATTTCAGTTGTAATAAAGGGAATTTGTGAACAAATAATAGCGAGGTAGAGGAGGAAGAGAGCCATATGTTTATAATGGATTTATGTGGAGCTTTTTCGTTCACCTCGGCTACGTCTACAGCAGAACTGTGGGAAACAGCTGACGTCAAAGTCGCATCAATTCCGACCTTAGTATCCAGACTCGCATTTAAAAAGATCCGATCTGTATCGGATTTGGACCACATATGGAAGTGGCGGATTCCGAATTGGAGGTCAATTTGGCAGAAAGTCTTGTGTGTTATCCACTGCGCCACAACCATCCTAGTATCTTCTGTTTACTGTAGAAATTCACAATGTAATACCTGGTTACTGGTTAATACATGGTTTGCTGATATCTGCCAATACACATGCCAATATGTGAATTTTTTTCCACTTTAAGCACTGAATATAGTCTGTACAATACATCAGGTCTGCATATGTCCATCCCACCTCTGACAATAATGGATTAAGAAGGTGTTTCAGTGGATTTAGTGAATTATTTTTTCTGCACAGATTTCCTTGTGTACACTCTGCTCATTCATCTGGGCTGTTTCTGTTTTCTTCTCCAGTTCCTGATAAGCAGATGTATCTACAAACAAAGAGAGAGGCTCTCTTTGTGTCTCTCCCTCTCTTCCTAATTCCTCCTCTGCAATCCTGTAGATGTCAGTTCTGCCTCTCTCTCTGTCACTCTTTCACTCTTTCATTCCTTTGTCTGTGTTCTTCACGTCTCTTCAATCCAGCCGTAATGAGTAAAGGTCAGTGTCTGCTCTCACCTGTTGTGCTGTCAGTGTTCATGTCCGTTACTGAGGTACTTATTAGCTCTGGCCTTTAGCTGCTGCCCTAACGAGCAGGCAGCACAACACTGAAACAGCTGTTGGGGGGGAAAAGCACAGAAGCAATAGGAAAGAAGATGAACTTAGGCACAGCTAATTCCACCAAAAGGATACCACTATTTCCTATCCCTAGATAATAAACAAACATCAAACAATAAACAAAATCTCAAATCATGTTGGATTTTGAATGTATTTGTTGTTGTTGACGATACATTGTCATTTTTGCTGAACCCACAAGATTTTAGGTAGACAATAGTCTGTTGCCGTTTACTGAAATAAATCATGTCAGTATAAAAGTCACAATCACATGAAATACGACTTCACAATTTTCAAAGTGACAAGATGTGATGCAGTTTGGTCAAAACACTTTCATTTCCCAAAGAAAAGTTAGAGTATTGAAGCCTAGTATGCCTTGTGAAATTACCCAAAATTATCTAATTATGATATATAATAATATATATAATATAATAGTGACTTGTGCTTATATGCATACATTTTAGTACATTTGGAAGTGCATAATTCACATAAATATTATGGTCTGATGAGTTTGTAACAAGACTAAATCTCCATAGCCAGACTTGGCTGATGCTGAAGTCAGGCACATACTGTATTTTTTTTCATGAGGGTGGTGCCAGAGGAAAAATGTTCTGTTCCTTGTATGATGGCTGTTTTGGGACATTTCAGACTCCGCATGTCAGGTACACTAAAGCTCTTTTGTCCACTGAGCTGAATGCCAATGTTAGACTGTTAATATGTTAGAATTCATCTTAGCATTTTAGCTTGCTTCTTAGTCTGTGTCAAATTTCATGGCAAATTCATCAAATAAAGCATTTTCAAAGCACAATGTAATTAACAAAATTTAACGGGTGCATTATGTTAGGGTCTACTAAACCTCTTTTCATTATAGACTAATCTGCAAATTGTTTGTTTATTGGATTCATTTATTAATTGTTTAGTCAATAAAATGTAAAAGAAATGGTGACAGTTCCTCAAAACCCACTGATATTTTCAGTTTTGTCCAACCAACAATACAAACCTAAAGAAATTCAATTGACCATCATATATGACAAAGAAAAGCCTTATCCTTATATTTGAGAAGCTGAAACCAGAGAATATTTATAATTTTTACTTAAATGACTGAAATGGTGGATACTGAGACACATAACACTAATTGTTGTTGACACTAAATTGTTAATGTTGGATACTATACACCTGTGCTTTCCTGCCACAACAAGTCAAAATGTTTGCAGTGAAAAAGGTCTGTAGGCGTTGAGATGTTTCACTTTATTTCATACTGATTAATATTACAACACCACTTCCATTGGTAAAAAAAAAAAAAAAAAACACCTGTCCAGCGCTATTTAGAACAATCCTAGTGGGGTTCATGTGGGTTGTATTACTACAATAATCATTCGCTATTTAAGTAGCCCAATAATAGATGAGATGAGGGAAAGTGTCCACTTCAGGCTGTGTGTCTGAAGTGTCGTGGTATTGATTTGTATTGGCCTCGTGTCAGCATGACATCACCTTTGCAACACAATCTCAAGTGCTCTTGAGGCTGGCTGTTTTATCATGCGTGTGTGTGTGTGTGTGTGTGTGTGTGTGTGTGTGCGCACTCTGTGCTCTGTAGGGGAGAAATCTCTCCATCTGCTGTATAGGCGCCATGGATTCGCTTTGTCCTGACTCAGCACTTTTTATTAAACACGCGCGCTCGCACACACACACACACACACACACACACACACACACACACACACACACACACACCCTTCTCAGTATTCAAAGTGTCGTTATCTTGTTGCAGCCTTTTCCATCACCTCCAATGTTTCTTCATAATCAGGTTCTGCCATAGCTCACTCTCTCTTTCTACCTCTCTCACCCATTCTCTCTCACACACACACTCCTTTGAGTAAGGGATGCCAGCAGCATACAAAACAGAAATTAAATTGCAGCTGGGTGAATTTTGGCAAGATCTCCGCAAAGGTTAGCTACTCTTTTAAGGCACAACTCTTGCTCTTTGTCTCCATTTCTTCCTCTGCTGTTTTTATTCTTCTTGCATGACACAAAGCACACAGCTTTCTTTTCTTTCGCCTTCTGACCCTCTGACTTTCTGCAACAAGTTCAATATGAAACATAAATAAAAACATGTCCTACAAATGCGTTGTGTGGTATGTTGCGGCATAGAGTTCAGACTGTGTAAAGTCATGAGGTTTCCTTGTTTGTTTCCTATTTGAAACTGGACTTCTCAATGAGGTTAATTCAGAACCGAGACCTTTCTTTTTTCAAATCAAGCCATTTTGTTACTTGCCAGGCTTTTTGCTGAGCCATCAGTTTTAAATACCATGCACATTTATTTTACTCCTAAAAAAGGATGACTTTGCCAAAAGAGTAAATCAAAAATTTGAACTTAGGTACACAGACAAAATGTATAACTGGAGCTCATTGTAATTTAAAAAAAATCCCAAAATGTATCTGTTTATTTTGAACGTTTAAAGGTGAGTGAAAAGACAAAATATCAGGGTGGAATTCAGATTACATTATTAAAAATTATTTTTGCTGCATAAACACAAATTTACCCCCTCTTCTCCTTTTTCACAAACCACACAGTACTCCCTTCTTTACCTCCACACATTTAATGGACTGATGTTGTATAATGAGCATGTCATTTGTGCTTTCTCCCAGTTTTTCTTTTCACTTTATTTTAACAGACATATCAATTTCAAATTCTGTTTCCAAGGGGAGCAAATGTATTTTGTAGGTGTACTTTTTATAGAAAGAGCTGTGTATCTGCTGATGTAGCTTAAAAGTGGAGTTTTTTTTATACATACTGTATAACTGAAACATAGCAGTTACCTGCTTGGTCTCATATTAGTGGATATCACATTGAACAATGTCTGTATATTAATATTATTAATGCATTTTAAAGCCAGGGTAGGTAAGGTTGGAGGAACTACTAAGACAGCTACATTTTGAAAGTATTCAACTGAAAAGAAATCTGTGCAGTGAGTGCATTTGATTTATTGATTGCTGTTGGGATGTAAATAGAATTTCAACAAATGGAACAAAAAATGCTTTTTAAACAAATTGCAATGCTATAAAATGACACTATACCAATGAAAATCTGATTATTTTTACCCTGGCACATTTTTCCACAAGAGTTTGCTTACATCCTACGGGTTTTAGATTACAATATGAACACAGTTTGAGTTAATCTCATACATCCCTGGATGTCCCCTTCCAGCTGCTGCAGCAGCTGTCGTCAGGACAGAAAGGGAGCATGTTACTCTGAAAAACATAGGAGGGATGTCAGCTCTGCAAATCACTGTCGAAAGCTTCAGCCCAGTGATATCAGCATGTAAATGTGAATTAGCAAGCTATTAAATGATTTATCCGCACATTCCACTCATCCTCAGTGTTGTCACCTTGGTAGCCCCATAAAAACCAGACCAGATCCACGAAATGGCAGGACACATCTTGACACTTGTTCAGTTGTGGACAGTCATCAAATTGCTTCAGTCTAATCAATTTCCAATAGTTTGTGACTCAAATATATCCTACTTTATATATTTGATTATAAGGGAAATTGGATAAAGTATGTTTATACCGTATTTTGCAACATTTCAACTCAAAAGCAGGATTTTCTCTGAATGGGCTGACTACTAATAACTTTAGAGACAGAGCATTAGCTCTACCATCCCAGTACTTTAACCTAACTCTTTGGCATTCCTGTAATATGCAAACTTCACCGCCAATATACGGACATCACTCTGACATATAAACAAGCAGTTTGCATTCATATCCAAACTGTGAACAGATTTATTATTGGCCAGCTTTAAAGTCGTAGCACGGAGCATCTTCTCTAGACTATAAATTCAGAGTTTTAAAATTTCATTTCAAGTAGATTAAAATGTAATGAATCACATTTCCATTCTACAATTTGTCTCACGATCCTCGCTCTTCTGACACCTCTGCCATCCTCTGCATCTCCCCTCTCCTCCATCATGCACACACACAGAAACACAAGCGCATACACACAGAAACACACATTATTGCATGATGTGAAAGGTGATTGTCATCATTAAAACACACTCTGTCTTGTTTCTGTCCCCTGTGCAGGAGCTGGAGGATGGTCTCCTCTTGTCTCAGACAGATACCAGTGGTTGGAGGTGGATCTGGGGAGGCGGACCCAAATCACTGTTGTTGCCACACAGGGACGCTACGGCAGCTCCGATTGGCTGACAGCTTACCTGTTGATGTTCAGCGACACAGGACACAACTGGAGACAACACCGGCAGGAAGACAGCTTAGGGGTAACTCTACTGGTATAATCAATTACCAAAACAGTATTAAAAGGGAAAACTAAATACATTTTTAAAGAACGTAACACTGCCAGCATTATCAACATAATGAGGAAATGTTGTCAATTACTGTATTTGCCAAGTCTAAAATGTTGATTGTTACCAAGGTATTTAGAAATTGAAAATTGAACAGTATGACTTTCAATACTGTCAAAAATACAGACACTCTTTCTGTTAAACTGATACGGAGATGCTGTATTGAGGTGATGTATTGTAGTGTACGTCCTCAGCGTAGGTGGGCGATGCTGCATAAAACTGCCTGACATCATCTACAATGCGACAGCGCAATAACTCAATCACTTTCCAGTAGTTGGTAAACAACACACATGGGAGCTTTATCCTTTTATTTGCAGACAAACTGTAACCTACACTGTACATTTACTGCTGAACGTCATTGCTCGCCATTTCCTCTTCTCCACTAAACTTTTATTTTGGCAATTAGAGCACTTAGCTAAGATTTGAGAAAGAGAGTGAACTTGGTTAAATGTTGAAAAAGTCAGTAAATAAACTGCTTGTTGGATAGTGAAACAGCATCTGAAACCGCCTTCCCACTACACCACTCTGACTCCAGAAATGGGGCTTTTCATTCCGCATTTGAGTATGGTGGTTCAGAACAGCTATAAATAGTTTTGACTTCTGATGTCAACACTTTGTACAAACTCGATTTTTCATGTATGTCCTTTAGAGAAATCAAATAATTAATTTCACTGTGGTATGAAAATCAACTTGCAGAGATTTAAAGAAGTTGTTTTAAATTTTGTTGCCTTTTTAATGTTTTTTTATCTTGGCTGTTGGCGCATCCTTCACTGTCGCACCAAGGAAAGTTTCAAAAATGTTTCTGTGGTGATGAAGAAACTTTGACAAAAAAAACAAAATAGACAAAAATGACCCTGAAATATCTGCTGAGTTGGATTACCTATCAAACTATTTCAAGTCTGCACAAAGCAATTTGGTTTAGGACCGAACTCAATTAAAACTAATAGCTGTCTGAAAAAGTTATGTATTTTAACAGCTATGAAGACAGCTTGGGAGGGAATGCAACTCAGAACTCAGGTTCATTGAAGTTAAAATGCATTTGGCCTTGCTGTCGTTGACATAATTTACATTTCTGTGGGGACTGGTACTGCCTGCAGCATCAAGTCTGCTCACCAGGAGCCTTTCACTCTTTATTAATAATGGATGGAACAATGAAAGAAACCTGGGCAGGGCTTTGTCGACTGCATGGAGGTGCTGTCAAACAGTTGAACCTCTGCTGACAGGAGGCTGGTGCTGTTGGTTGGAAAGGCGCACAAAAAGCTGCAGCTGTGTTCAGTGTTTCCCACAGGATTTTAAGAGACTATGGTGGGTGTGCCTTGAACCCTCTCACCGGGGGGTCCGGGGCATGCCCCACATAAGAAAGTTTTGTACATTTTAATGTTAAATGCATTAATTTGGTGCAAAATTAAGAGGCTATCTATGAAGAACTTGGTACGCTTATAAACAATGTTGTGCTCTAATAAACTATTTGATCATAACCATTGTATAGCTATAAATGGTGATGAAACAGCAACAAAAGTCAGCAAATTTATTTAATGTTTTCCCAAAAACTCTGAATCAAAGAATTAGGGCTGAAACGATTCATCGATTAAATCGATAAATTCTGTTCATTCTGTTTGCAGAGAGGGGGAAGAGAGAGAAAACAGTGAGGGACAAAAAAGAAAGTGTCCAAAGTATGGGGTTATTTCAAGCTAAAGAAAACAACAACTCTGTAATGTTACCGTCCGTCCACCGTGAAACGAAACTTTTGTCACCTCGGTAACAGCACGAAGCCTTATCAGAAAGCAGCCGGTGTTCTGCCAGCGGACCACAGACAAGCTAACAGTAACAGCAACTTTAGCATTCAACTGAAATCATGATTGATTGTTGAGTTGAAGGCTAGCCAAAGTAAACTGCAGTCCTCAGCTGATAATGTGCACACGTGCGTTTGTTGTTCTCCTTTTTGGGCCGTGAGTTGTAACCTCATAGTCAAGAGTTAACTGTGTGCCGGGGAGCTGCACCTTTTAACTCCCCTGCAGCTCTGTCTGTAGCTCAGACAATCCCTGCTACCTGTGTGTACTAATCCATCCTTTCAACCATGTTCTTTGTCTTTATAATTGCCATCTTTATAATAACAAACAGCTGTTTCATGTGCTGGATTGCTCATTTCCCGTTTCACATTTCACGTGTGTTTTCTTGATAAAAGTGGTTTGGAAACCAGCGTCGGGTGCCATAGCTGTTGTCAGCTCCTGTAGTGTGTGTGACCCCCTGTCACCGATCAGTCAAGTAGTGTTTCGCCGCCAGGCAAAAGTACTTCTTAAACGACGCATCGATGAATCGTTGAAATAATCTATAGAAGCTTCAAATACTAAAATCATCATTAGCTGCAGCCCTACAAAGAATAGAAGACATAATAAGTCATTTCCCTAACATTTTATTGTTGTTTTTTTACTTTTATTGGACACATTTTTTATATTTTCTGTGAATATAATCCAATTAATCTTATTTCCATGCAGTATAGACACCTTATTTTGAAACCCGGGCGTTGTGTGTATCCTCACGCTTAATTCATTAAGTCCAACCAGAGTCTGAACTTGATAAATAATGTTGTATGTGGTTCTTGTATCGTGTAAAATGAGGTAGGGCTCTAAAGCCTGGTTCATACTACACGATTTTTAGTCCGATTTGCCGCTCGGCGACCGTCAGGCTGTGATCGGGGGTAAATCAGCGGTCGATCGGCGGCAGCCAGTCGTTATGTGTGAACTACACAACGACTCATCAAAACGGCTCCCCGACACATTTCTGACACAACGTCTGCCAGATATCTAGCATGCCAAATATCTGGAAGAGTTGGCCGACTCAACATCCACATCCAGCCAATGAGAGCAGGCAGCTTGCAGAGCAGACAGCTACTTTTCACCGCAAAACACTTTTTACTCACCTCCAGCTCTCTGTAGCTCAGGCAATCCCTGCTACCTGCATGTGCTAATCCATTCTTTCACCCAGATTCTGTCTTTATAATTGGTATCTTTATAATAACAAACAACGTCTAAGTTTGCGTCATTTCCTGTTTCACATTTCACATGTGTTTTCTTGACAAAACGTGGTTTGGAGACCAGCGTCAGGTGACACAGCCGCTGTAAGCTCGTGTAGTGTGTGACCCCCTGTCACCGATGAGTCACGTAGCGAACGCCATAACGACATCAAGACCCCCGTCACAAGATGGCAAGTTGAAAATTGTGTAGTCTGCACAAGGCTTAAAACTGCAACACTTGTCTTTGTAAAGAGAGAAACTGACAGGATAAAATCGCTAACCTGACTGTCAGCTCGCACTGGTCCGTTACAGTGGATTTACCATTAAGGCTTTAATACGTATGCACTCCAAATGTAGGCGCGGCTAGCTTAATCGCCTTCTCACAAATGAGTGAAACAGGCCGTTAATGTTACCATAGTTACTCCAAAAGAAAAGTGGTTTTCTCGAGTCGGAGGCCAAAGTGTCTGAGCGTGCGAGCTTAAAATTTTTTTTCGGTTCATTCTGAAACTATGGCGGAGCAAATTAGACTAAGGCGGGCCGCCACGCAAGTTGCTGATGGAACACTTGGCAGCTCAGTTGTCGGGAGCCAGTCTTGATAAGAGTGTCCGCTCAGTGCCTACAATGTAAATGTGAATGAGAAATCTGACTGAGACTTGCATGTGGCGACTAAATATTATGCAGTGCAGCTCATGTGGACCCTGGCCATACTTCCTCCACTCTAGTGCTGAACACCGGAGCCCCCTCCTCTTCACGCTGTACACCCATAATTGCAACCCCCGACATGGAGAGAACTCTATTGTGAAGTTTGCAGACAACACCGCCATCAATGGCTGGATTTCAAACAATGATGAGACTTCATGTTGGGAGGAAGTCAACAATCTTGCAGAGGGGTGCACAGAGAAAAACCTACTGCTCAATGTCAGCAAAACCAAGGAGCTGATTGTTGTTGTTAAAATGGATGAAAGGACACATGCTCCTGTCTCAGTGGAGCAGAGGTGCAGCAGGTGAATAGTTTTAGGTTCCTGAGAATCAGCATCACAGAGAACCTGATATGGTCATCTCATGTCTCCACGCTGAGAAAGAAAAGAAAATCTCAGAAATGGCTGTACTTCTAAAAGGAATCTTAAGAAGGCAAAAGTGCCAAGTTCTGGGGGGAAATTCATGGCTGAGGCACTTTGCTCTGTTTTCTTTTTGTATTGTGGTTGCTTTCTATCTGCACATGTTCTCCAGTGTTTCTTTTTCTTTCTCAAAATCATTATTTTCCATCTTTTTATAGAATGTTTTTAAGCTATAGTGCCCATTCCATGTTTCAGTAAAGAGAGAAACTACTAGACTGCAGAATGACTGATCACCACCAAGCAAAACTACTGGATGTCAGAATGACAGGAAGCCATGCAGCCCTCCATTGATTGAAGAACATCAGATATGATTCAGAGGCAGTCAGGCATCTCCTCTCTCCTTTATGGAAGACAGTACACCCGTCTTGTTACAGTAGCAGCCCGGAGAACAGCTTTTGATTCTGATTTGACAG
Source organism: Micropterus salmoides (assembly GCF_014851395.1). Lineage (NCBI taxonomy): Eukaryota > Metazoa > Chordata > Actinopteri > Centrarchiformes > Centrarchidae > Micropterus > Micropterus salmoides. The sequence goes on along the minus strand of NW_024040374.1, from coordinate 6,345,727 downwards.
CAAACTCTCTGAAGCCTGGGTGTCATCCCTTGAAAGAGAGGGAAACAGGGTATGGCTTCTTACAGCTTAAAACTTGTTGATTTGACACTCAGCATGAAAGGTGATAAACCCAGATCAGCTCTCAGAGTGTTTTAAAAGCTCCATATATTAGTCAGGCCAGCTTAGAGTGTCGGTTAAGGAGGAGATTTGACTGCAAAAACAGCTGTATCAGTCACTCAGCTTAGATGATCTGTCTTTCTCTCTTTGCCCTCCAGTGCTGGAAAATAAGTACATTTACTAAAGTTGTACCAAGTCATTCTGAATAATTCCACTCTATGCTACATATTATATATATATATATATATATATATATATATATATATATATATATATATATATATATATATATATATATATATATATATATATATAACAATATCAACACTCATTCATTTTGCTACACTATGTACTTTTACTTCAAGTTTAAGTATTTTGCTAGTAATACTTATCTTTGAGTAACATTTTTGATGTACTTTTACTTGTAGTGGAGTATTTCTACCGTGTTGCCATGCGGACCTATAGGCTCTGCCATACTAAGTTGCTGCTGTCGTTGCGGTTGCTCCCCCTTCAGCTCTGGCAAACCAGTCATTGCTGTTTGGCATTGTGTGAACTCATTTGGCAAGGGCTTTAATGTAACAGATGTTCATTTATATGTAAAAGTCCCACACTCAAGTTTCAAGTACTGATACATTAGTATGAACAACACCTTACATTAGCCCCCTCCATGTAGGGTTAGTTAAAGGGTTGAAATAAAGTGTTAGGTACATTTAGCTGAAAATACTTATGCAGTCTGTGGTTCCAGCTGACCTTAGTTTGATAATTTCAACACTATTATGTTGTAACTGCTTAATCTAAAACTAAACTTGCCACTTTGTTCAGTTGCACCATCGCTACTTGCGCTATATCTTAACTAAGTTGACTGCAATCAAAACGTTGTCAATTGTTATGTAGTGCAGCAATCGAGTAAAATGGGAGAAAAGCCTCTACTAACTGTATGAATGGAAGTTAAGACCTACAAGACTGTTTGATTAAGAAGAAACTAATGCTATCATTATGCTATCACGTGTGAACTACCTAATGTATGATACAAAGCATTTGTCCATTACCACATTAATTATTATAATTTATCACTTGCTTCAGCTGTACTTTGATGTTTTTGCTAAGGTGAGGATAGCTGTATCACCTAAATATGGTCATAAAAAGCAAAAATTTCAACAACAATCTCTGGAAGACCTCCATATCGGTGAAAACATTCTTCTACTTTTATCAAGTACCAAGTACTTCTTCAACCACTGTTCTCTTATTCTTTTTCATGCCTTCATTCCTCATTCTCTACCCTCCTCTCTCTCATTGACTGTGGTCTTGTCAGAGGCTACTCATATTTCAGAACATGCCTGGGCAAGTAAATGAGATGCCACTCTCCTCAGCCTCCTCAGCAGGAAACAGAGCCGTTTGTTGAGCTTAACGCTCTGCGGCCCAGCCGGCTCAGCCCTTCAAAGCACTGAATACGGCACTGAGATCACAATTATGCAGCACCAGGGAAGCCCATTTCACTCACATAGCCACATCAGCACACTCTCAGTGGACACACATACACATACGGAATGACACACAGTCTCAAGTAGAGAGGACAGACACAAGCAAGATTACATGCACTTGAACACATGCAAATGCAGCTTGTATTTTTTTTCCTAACAGATGTTAATACGGGGGCTTGCTCTGTGTGTCCTATTTGCCCATCACCCAGAGAATCCCACTGGATTCCCACTGATTGGAAAAATAGAGGCCATTAGTCTTTTTAAGAGAGGCCTGGTACAGAGACAATGGGTTAGGCCCAGAGTTATTGATCACTGGGCAGAGAGAAGGAGAGACGTTATCAGCAGTTAGGATCAATGGTCTCTGTGAGCTCCAAGTTTGAAAATGCAGAAAGAATGTCTCTGGATTAAGGAGGTTTTTCTCCACACTCCATAGAAATATAAACGAGAACTAGCGCATCTCTTTCTTTTGAAGATCCTTTTCATTACAAACGTGGTTCTATTTACATATCAATTTTTTTTTGTCAGTAGAAGATTGAAGCTTTTAGACTCTTGGATAAATAAATAAATAAAAAGGCAGCGAAAATTCAAAAGAGAATACACTGCTTTGGTAAACAGCTTGATTATGAGCATCAATGTACAAAACAAATCCTCTGTTCCTGTCTAAGGTACTCAAGGACGTAATTAGGCTGCTACAAATGGTTTGGCGTCAGATTTTGCAGCAACCAGTAGAACATGGATGGTTGGATATAAAAATGAGGCAAACTAACATGTTGTTCTGTTGTTTCAGGCTTTTCCAGGTAACAGTAATGCAGACACTGTGGTCCAATACAAACTTAAACAGGCGGTGATTGCTCGCTACCTCCGCCTGATTCCTCTAGACTGGAACCCCACTGGGAGGATTGGACTCAGACTGGAGATATATGGATGTCGATATAGTAAGTCTGCTCTCTGTCTCAGTCTTATTTTTCAGGTTTGGCTGGTTCTAATCTTTTAAAAAAGAAAAAAGGATGCCTACTCAAATGAAAAATAAACATGAAGTTATGTATCTGGAGTTTAAATGTTCCGGTTCAGGCTTATTTACCTTATAGTCTTATTTTTGTATGCATGTGGTCAGATAGGTCCCTGTTTTCGGGCCTTTGCGGGCATTTACAGGTACACATAACAAACTTCCAAAGATCCCTGCCAAATACACCCCTTTTCACGCAGTGGAGGTAAATAAGCTTATTACATAAATTACATATACAGTATCTCACAAAACTGAGTAAATATTTGATCTTTTCATGTGACAACACTGAAGAAATGACACTTCGCTACAATGTAAAGTAGTGAGTGTGCAGCTTGTATAACAGTGTAAATTTGCTGTCTGATGTCTAAACCGCTGGCAACAAAAGTGAGTACACCCCTGATTGAAAATGTCCAAATTGGGCACAAAGTGTCAATGTTTTGTGTGGCCGCCATTATTTTCCAGCACTGCCTTAACCCTCGTTGGCATTGAGTTCACCAGAGCTTCACAGGTTGCCACTGGAGTCCTCTTCCACTCCTCCACGACAACATCACGGAGCTGGTAGATGTTAGAGACCTTGCGCTCCTCCACCTTCCGTTTGAGGATGCCCCACAGATGCTCATTAGGGTTTAGGTCTGGAGACATGCTTGGCCAGTCCATCACCTTTACCCTCAGCTCCTTTAGCAAGGCAGTGGTCGTCTTGGAGGTGTGTTTGGGGTCGTTTTCATGTTGGAATACTGCCCTGCGGCCCAGTCTCCGAAGTGGGGGGGATCGTGCTCTGCTTCAGTATGTCACAGTGCATGCTGGCATTCATGCAGGGCTCTAAGCTAATCTTTTTCCCAAAGCTAAATGAAAAAATTTAGGAGCACACAAAGAAATTCAGGAGCACAGTGAAAAATGTTCAAGTAACACAGAGTTTAACAAACTATTTATTTTGCTTAGTTTGCTCCTTCTCTTTTTGTCAACTGTGAAGCCATTAGAGGACTATGGAAGTGAAGACCCTTAGATAGGTACACTCAGCATTGGTCTTAAAAATCTGTCGGAGCTTTTTAAAATATTGAAACAGATGTTTTGAAAATTTGCTTTAAAAATACTGATCACTTATCACAACTTTACTGTTTACCAGCAGCACCCACACAACCCACACCTTATGTAGACAAGATTACTGAACAGTATTACAATAACTTCAGTAAAACAGAACCAGGGGAATGTGTTGCTCTCAGGAGGAGGCTAGAAGGAGCTCATACTGGCAGTGGAAATCTGCATCTTTCCACTGCAGAGGCTCTTTCTACAACATGGAGGAGAAACTCGTTTTAATGAGTGTATGAGTGTAATTTAACATTAGACAAAAAGTTATATTTTAATCTAATAGTTTACTGTGGTATGTTGATATATAAATTATTTAATTTTGCTATATGTAGGCTATTGTCATTTTATGTAATAGTATACTATACAGCCCACCACTAGTATAATATTAACTTTAATTGGACAAAAGAGCAGTTTCATGTTTGTGAGTTGTTTTTAATTACATTGGTCTCTTAATTTGTTAATAATACTATCTAATTAAAGGCAGTGCAGGCAAGTTGCTTCTGAAACACTTTTTGTCATATTTGTTGAAACTGTCTATGTACACCAATGCATATTAAAAAGTTAGTTGCTCTGAAAAAGAGAGTATAAAAATCAGCTGTCTGTAGTCCTCTCAGCGCTGCAGTAAACACAGCTACGTTTTATTTATTATTTTATTTATGCAACGATTGGCTGGCTGCGCGCACCCGGTCAGCTCGCTCAGACCTGACGAGCGAAGCGGAGGTGATATCTGCGTGGCTTTTCAACGATAGTGACTGACAACTGAGGAACACCAAGGGGCTGAAAAGTTACACCGTGGTGGCTTTATTTCTGCTGGACAGGTAATCTGGCTTTTATCATTTGTTACTTTCATCGCTAACAAAAGTAGCTATCTACTTAATATTCAGCTAACTGTTGCTACGAGTGCAGGCTGGTGTAGGAGCCAGAGTAGAGACGATGAATTATATCTAGCTGTAGGTGAGCTGGAAAACAAGCTGTGTTTTCCAATGCTAATATAATGTAGGTGCAGACTGCGCCGGTTTAGTTATTCACCATCTGGGTTTATTATACTATGTTTACACCTATCTTTACACCTTGTATCTAATCTGTTTGTATAATTATCTTGTGTCTGCAGGCGTTGTTTGACTGGATGTTACTCTTTAACAAATAATGTAGCTGTGTGTTTGTAGTTAAGAGAAAGACATTTTAACGTTAGTGTACATAAGCAATGATAGCTAAAGGTCCCCAAGTATCTGTGTTTCTGGTATATAAGCTACCTTTAATATAGTTGACATTGTTCGTAGCTAAACCTACTGTGTGAAAACATTTTACTGTAAATGGTGTTATGCCATTACTTATTTTACCAGAAGTAAAAAATCCTGTATGTTTTATTTCTACTGCGCCCTCAGGTCACCTACAGTCTTCCAACACCCTGTGCTTCTCACCAGTACACTGATCGGACCATGCTGGCTGGCCAGGATTACAACCACTGTGTTCACAGACCAGCCAGGAGAAAAGCTGATTACACAATTCAGTATGTTGTATTATGAGAACTATTGTGCATTTTACTCAATACATTTAAAAGTGATGAGCCAAAAAATATTAAACAGAATGAGGAATACAGATAGATGGTGCTGATTTATTGTTATTGATTGCATTTTATGTGGAAATAGTTTACTAATTACTCTATAAGAGAACAATGTCAGGTGTTAGAAACTTTTCACTAAGCTGATCCTCCTTTCTGTATTATCAGGTACAGCAAGGTATACAACAAAAAGTCCAGAAAGTGGAGCTTGTACTCATTGAAGGTGGAGAAGGACTACAGTTACATCGCAGACCTCCAGAGTGCCATCCTCCTGCTCCTCCGGTTGTCTACTACTGAGGAGATGCTTAGAAGCAGAACCAGACAGGTGTCCCTGCCCCAACTGTGTTGCTAGTTACAGCAAAATATAAAACAAAATGTAATATGGTTGGTTTTGAAATGTGGTAATCATGTCAGAGAGGTGACTGTGATATATTTAATCATCTCCACAGCAGCGATACGATGCTATGAGTAAAGTCTGATAATCAGTCTTTCATAATCAGTCAAGATACATCTGGACACACCTTGTCTCTTCCTGTATATATTTATTTTTATTGATGTTTTAAAAATGATCTATTTGTGATATAGGTTGTAGTTTTAGTAGTATATAATAATAAACAAGTATTTGAAAAAAAGTTACCTATTTGAATTTTGTTATATTGATCAAGTGGACGGTGAAAGTTATCACACATCATTGCAGGCAAGCTCACATTATCTAGTTTAAACCAACTAAAACACAAAATTACACTGTGTTTCACATGATTTGCTGTAATATTGCGTACATAAACGTTATAGCTTATGTAAGACAGTTGCTTTTCGCAGGAAATCTGACCAGTCCTTCACATAGAGAACAGTTGGCCCATACAGGCTGTTATAGGCAACTGAGAAAGTTGGTGAATGCCTAAATTTTTAGGTGGTGTTACAACCTGATGACATATAGGCAATAAATATGTTATACATATACTTAAATTCCTTTTAAACCTCAAAAATGTCCCTTTTAAAGGTGTGTGGCTGATTTAATCGGTTACAGCTCAAAGTGGCGCGGCAGTCTTAAAATATGTTGAAAAAGTCTTCAAAAGGTCTTAAAAAGGTATTGAATTTTACTTCAAGATTCCTGTAAATACCCTGTACTTACGATACTGGCACCACATTTTAATTTTTAGCTTACAGATTCACAAGAATTCTGCTTTCACAACAATAAGACTAAATTACTCTCACTGGTCTTTTTAAGGTCTGTGGTGTCATTAACAGAAACTAGACCATATGGTTTTACTGTGGTGTTTGAAGGATTTGTACATAAGGGGCTATTGGATTTCTGATTCATTAGAAACCTTTATTTCAGAGAGAAATAAACAGCAACATTCAATACCTTCAAACAACAAAAAATACTGTCATGCACTAGAAAATATGAGCTGTTGTACAGTTTCTATACTGTCTCATGTTGTTTAATGAGAACTGAAAAAAGTAGAAACTCTCAGTTAATGTCAAAATTCCTCATTTGGGAAATGCAAGCAATTCAAGCATTTGAGGTCACTGCAACAAACATAAATTGAATGTCAAGATTGTTCCTGTTGTGCTTTGTTATTTTATTGCTTTGCAATAATATGTCTTTCCAAGCAGTTCTCATCCCAGGGCTACACATATGGACGCTTTGTCAAGACCTCTTGGCGTTCCTTTTTACCCTTTAGTGTCGTTTTTGTACATATAGGGCTTATCAAGAATAAATAAGTGGTTCACAAGGTGAAAAGGCAGAAATGTTGCAGTTAGGTTTAGGCACCAAAAGTACTTGGTTAGGTTTAGGAAAATATCATGGTTTGGCTTAAATAACTACATTACTTGTGTGACTTAAATCGCGTAAGTTAGGTAAAGCTAGTTACGTAACATTACTATAAGAAGTCAGTGTTGACCATGTTTTGAACAGGAAACAAACACTGGTCTCCTTGGTGAAAGCCATTCACCCTATTCGCCATTCACCTCTCTAGGAATGAGAACGGGCTGGTCTTCTTTATTCACTAGCTCACACCTCCTCTGTAAGTGTGCTTGTCTCGAAGTTACAACAACCTCTTAAACCCCAGATGTTAGTCAACACAAACTAATACTTTTCAGCCAAACATTGTTCAAATTCACACTATTATTTTAAATTCTAGTGGAGATTCTAAACGTACCATATTTAATTTTGGAGAACTATGTATACGATTATATCCTAGACATCTGAAATTTTTCCATTTGATGGGGTTCTGGGTTGGAATAGTTGACTCAGTGTAAACATTACACAGCTTCAATGAACAGTTGGAGCAAGCTAACAGAATAGATATGATGCTGTCAGATCTTAAAGTTACTTAATGGAGAAAAAAGGGGTAACACTGGATGTAGAAATTTAAGGTATAATTTTACATAAGCATAGAATTGATAATTAGACAATTGCTTCCATAGAATGAAGTGTATCTCTCTTGTATAATAAATTATTCCTCCTACACTTTGTTATTCTGTAGCTTCTGACGTGGCCAACTTTGATGGCAGCAGCAACCTGGTCTACAGGCTGAGTGTGAGGCCGAGCTGGGCAGCGATGGAGGTCATCTCTCTGAAGTTTAAAACCCTGACGAATTCTGGGACACTGCTCCATGCGGAGGGACAGAGAGATCACAGCCTCACTCTGGTGTTGGAGAAAGGAAGGCTGCTGCTTTACCATCAACAAGGTACAACATTATTCTTCCAATATTTTTTCACAGCAAGAAGGTCATGGGTTCAAATCCCGGTTGCCCCGGCCTTTCTGTGTACAGTTTGCATGTTCTCCCCGTGGTGGCATGGGTTCTCTCCGGGTGCTCCGGCTTCTTCCCACCATCCAAAGACATGCAGCCTAGGTTAATTCGTGTCTCTAAAATTGTCCTTAGGTGTGGATGTGAGTGTGAGTGGTTATATGTGTTCTATACAGTATTTAATAGAAGTAAAGGTAGGCAGGTTCTTACTTTAAGCCTCAAGTCCTGCTGGTTTTCATTGTTGAATTGCTATTCATGGACTACTATAGACATGGCACACCAATTGAGTGCAGTTACATTTTGGACAAAAAACAGCAGTAGCCGGCTTCCTGAGGACAAGGATTGAAAGCCTGTGATGTAGGATGGCTGAAACTTTGGATTATGGATTACTATGGATTTTTGAATTGTTTTGGATGACTTTTCCGGCAAAGTTTGTAGTTGTATCTGTCTGTTCGTTCATTGTTCATTGCTCTGAGTAAATGTCAGCTAAATGCCTAAACTGTACAGTGTAATTATGGACTCAGTCAGGCTCCAGGGGATCCGCCATCCAGTCTCTATATAAGGAATTTAATATCTAGCACATTTTTCTCCTCACAATAAAATGGATGGAGCTTTAAGTCAGTCTCCGTCCATCTGCTGGTTTGTTTGCATGATTGTCAGATGTGATTTCTAAGATACCACTGATCCAATTTTGATGAAACTCAGGGGAATTATGTTTCTTTCTGCTTATGCTGATTATTTCAATCCAGTATTTGTTTATCCATATGTCTTCCAGCAATTTCTCAGACAAAACTCAGATTTTGAAGAAACTTTGGGAATTAGTGTAGTTTACCATTGCAGGCATGCAGTTACAGGTTAATACTAGAAAAGCATGGATGTTGTTTATTGACTCTGAAGGCGGACAGCAATATTTGTTGGTGAAAACATGTTTACTCCTACCTTAGTTTTTTCTTTTTCTCCAAGTTTTTCCAAGACTTTTTACTCAGTTTCCCTCAATCAACTGTTTCTCTCTGTTTTTCGCTCTGTTTTGCTCTCAGCTTGACATCCTCTCTCATATTCTCTTTCTTTTAATCTATGATGGATGCTAGCAACATGTGTTAAGGATGAACTCTGTGGAGCACAGTGGGCTAGCACAGAATGGAGTACTGTGGAGACTGGGAGGGAATATGTGTGTCTGTGTTTGTGTTGGTGTAAACGAGGTTAAACCTGAGGTGGTGTTGGACTGCCAGGCCGTCGTATTATCACCATATGGCAGACCTCTCATCAACCATGCCATCTGGCTGCTTGAGTACACTGCCACTCTGCTCACCAACCGTTCCTTCATTTCCCAAGAAAAACAGGATTTCTTGCCCTAAATTAAGTTTGATGTTAACACAGGGCTTAATTAAAGAATAGTTCTGACTTAAAACTATATGTTTCATGACCGTTTGTGCACTGAAACCTTCTTCCTCTCCATACTGGCCCTCAAGTGTTTTGCCCACCTGATTTTGTTGATTTGGTCATATTTCGTTGATCTTTGTGCTTCTACCATGGGTAGGTAGGGTACATTGTACCAGCCTGGTTTAATCTTCTCTGTATAGCTTGACAAGGGTTCCGTCAAAAATAGACCAGCCGCGTATTCTCAGTGGAGTGGAGAGCCAGTTCTGGGCTGGTTCTGAAAAGTGCAGTGGCACATCTGCTGGAATCACAAGTATTACCTAGGCCACATCGCAGCATCAAGGATTATTCCCACTTTATAGATTGCAGGAATGTTATTGCCCTTGTGTTAGTACAATATCAAAGTGTCATGTTTTCCTCATAAAACAAATAATACTTTCATATAGTTATTTATATGGTTAAACATATATATTGTTTAAAGTTGTATTTCATAGTTATCGGCTAAAGGCAAAGCAGGAGGTCTCTCAAAGAAAATCTCGCCTCCCGCTGTCTAGGGCCATACCTTACAGATGCACACACATGCTAAAAATCCTGGGTGTTTTTACTTGGAAATGGAGGATATTTTGGAAATAATCTAAATTTGCTGTGTTCAGACATAGTTTATACTTCTCTTTCTGCTTTCCTCCATCCTCCACAATTGTCTTAACCTCCCTCTGTCACTTCCTCTCTACATTCCTACAATGAAAATGTAGGAATGTAAATCTGTCAGTGGTAGAGAGGTGTTATCTGCAAAAGCCATCAGTCTGACATCAGCTCCCTGAGTGACGCCTGTCACATCTCCCTGCTTAGCCCAAGCTGATAGTCAACAAACTCCTTAAAGAAGTCTGGGTAGCTGGGAACGAAAATAAACACTGCTCGTTTTTGTAAGGGAACAGAGATTAGATTGAGCTATGATAAGCCAATACTGAGGAAAAAAAACATCCTCCGCCTCAATCACAGTGCTGTCACTGCAAGCTTCTTTCTCTAGCTCTCTTTGTTTTCCTGCCTGCCTGGCTGCCCCTTACTGCCTTTTCTATTTTCCTCTTCTCTCCATTGTTATTTATCACAGCCTTTCTCATATGTCACCACAATTCTGCCCCTGCTACATTTTTTTTCAGAGGAGATTATTTGCCTTTTTCAATTGCATGCTCTTTGTCTTTCTCAGTCCTCTGTCTTTCTTTCACACATCCCCTCCCTCCCTCACACTCTCCCAGGAGTTTGCAGTCGGCAGACAGTGTAATTTAGATCAATAGCTTAGAGCATCCACCCTGAGCCACAGCATGCTCCTCCACAGTCGGCTGATGGCTCAAGAGAAGAGAGGAGAAGAGAAGCTCAAAATAGGGGAGCATAATAAAACCTGAAGATTTAGATGCATTATCTTCATAGTTCCAGAGTGTGTGCTATTCCCTGAGGCTCTTCATAGTTATCTCCCCCATTTGGCAACCTGATCCTGTCTGTCCCGGGCCTCTCTTTAACAGGAATACATGTCACACCATGAGGAAAACAAGCTGACACAGAAGAACTAAAGATGACTAATGATGGCTAACACTAGGCATCAGGGATTTGTGTAGCTTACACACAAACATAAAGAGCTTCGCCAGCGCAGATGTGTTTTTGTAAGAAACAATATTCATTAGCATAAATTAATGATGAATTAAAACAGAAAGACATACAGACAGACCAATAGGCCGTTTGCAAGCAGATAGACTGGCAAACAAACAGATAAATACAACAGTGAGACACAGTTTCTATCTCCCTGTGGCTGTCCAAGCATTTGGAATAAATTGGCTGGCTCATTAGGATTTATGTCCGCTATCCAAAACCATCTCAATTCCTTTCTACTTTACATTTATCAAAATGTCAGTTTGCTATAATGTAGCCCACTGCTTCATAATTCAGTTCACTTCTGAACTGTCACAGGGAAGCTGTAATACACAGCAGTAAACACACTAAGGGCTAGTGTGTCCTGCTCCAGTGAATTCTGGATGAATGGTGTTAAGTATTGCTGACTAAATTAGGATGGCATCAGAGAGGCGTGCAGGACAAGCTGCATGTTAAGTGAAATTCTGTCTTTTCTCTGCATCCTCAATAATAAGGACATGCTGTGGTTGGTTTGTGATTGCTGGCTGTGCTATATTTATATTTCAGATTTTACGGTAACAAAAATCAGCATGATCACAAAGGTTTTCACCAATCACAGAGCAGCAAAAGCTACAACCAGATCTTCCCCAAGGCATCTGCAGAGCACTGTTGAAAAGGAATGAATCTCTCTGGACAAAGTGTGCCAGTTGGCAGAGAAATAGAAGACGATGAATTATGATGATTACTGTTGCATTTACTTACTCTATTCCATTTTGTTCTACAATGATTTACAGTGAACCTCTAAGAGATTCTGTTGTAAACAGACTCATAAGAGTTTCAGTCAGGAGCCTATATATTTTCAGAGGAGGATGAAACTGCTAAGGTAGCCATGGGACACTTACTGTAACACACCCATGCGGTATAATTAGTTGCTTGCTGCTGATTCCCTCAGTGTGCAGCAACAGAATTCTCAAAATATAGAACAAATGCCAGAGATATTTAGTTCACACATCACATTCGAAAAGCTGGAAACAGAAAATCTTTGGCATCTTGCCTGAAAAATGACTTAAACACTTAGAATTAACTAATAATTTCTACCTTCCATCGACTTCCATTTTTTTTCCTGATCTTGATAAGTTTTATTAATGTGATAACATTTTATGTGAAGTAATTATTTCAGTCCAAAAGTTATTTTTTATGTATTATGAACATGCTTTGGCGACATTTTTGTGGACAAACGGTCCCAATGAATTGATTTGAAGAGACCGAGAGAGACTTGACACAGCGGTGACATTCTTGCCATGAATATGACCGGACTGTTTCCTTTTTTTTCTAGTTTGTTTTATGATAATAAACTCAATTCCCAACTGTGACTAAAGCTGAGAATTGGTTTAGAGAAAGTACATTATTTTTACAGCCAAGCTGTATTTCAAATAGTAGCACCACGTGATGCTGAAATACTGAAACAATTATAACAGTCTGTCTCCTGATAAGACCTGTCATTGTCGTCCTTCATAAACAGATTTAGAGCTTGAGCAAAGAGCCATAATGGAATAGCAGACAGGATATGATAAGGTGATATTGCCCCAGGGAGCTGTCTGGAACGACTCCTGGAAAGTGGAAACTAGTGTTCAGCGCAGACTCCTCAGCTTAAAGACAAGAACATTCAATATTAGTCCACTCAGTATGGATAAATCAAGCAGTTATTGCCTCACAATGTCCTCATGGTATGCAGGCAAGGAGGGGGGAATGAAGAAAATTAAGACTGACAGAGTAAGAAAGGAAGAGGGAGTTTCATAAATGAAAGTTAAGTGTTTTTGTAATTGTTTGCCCTCAGATTTATGGTATTGATTGCTCCCTCTCTATTACCAATTATTTAAGCTGTAACCAAATATGTCACCTCATTTAATGACCTAATCATGAAAGGTACATTGGAATAGTTAGACATTTTGGGAGATGCTGCAGTCAACTCTCATGTCTGTATGTTAAGTATGGAGCTGGAGCAAGGAGGTGATTAGCTTAGCTTAACATAAAGGCTAGAAGCAGGTGGAAAACTGGTGGCATGGCTCCATCTAAAGTTCACAAATATGCACACTGTAAAACATTTTAGCGGTTAAGTCTGTTAAGTCCCTTGAATCAAATTAGTTTTCTGTGAAATTGGGCTATAAATTTACCTGATTTGACTGGCTGGTTCGACTTAAAAACATAAGTGTCCTTGCTGCCTTCAAAATGTGAGTTAACTGAACTAAACTTGTAAAACTAACTGAATTAAGTTCAATAACTTATATTTTTCTTTTCAATTAATGATAAAAGATTCACTAAATTCATGTATGATGTTTTACAGCATACCAAGACCTCTAAAGCTCGCAAATGAACATGCTTCTTGGTGAACATCAGCTCCTTTGAAAACCACAAATAGTTGTTTCACATTTCTAAATAAACAAATGAGATTTAAAATCTTAATTAGCAAGCTCTAGAGGTGTTGGTAGGTGTATTTTCAAACTTTGGAGAGAGCCAGGCTAGCTATTTCCTCCTCCTTCCTGTCTCTATGCCAAGCTAAGCAAATTACTTCCTGCTGCTCCATACTTTCAGTAAAGCCCCCGAAATCTCTGTAATATTTCACTACAACATAAAATATTCATGATTATACAATCAGGTTTGAAAAAAAAAGAAAAAGACATAGTTAGGTCTAATTTATTAAAAGTGTTACACTCAACAACTAGGGTGGACTGAGTGGTTGTGGTTCGATCAGATTTGATTGACAGTCCTGGCATCATAAGCAATCAACCCCGTAATCAAAATTTGATTCAAAATCTATCCTTCATTATTAATGACTTGGTGTATCTCGGTCCTTCTGTTGTAGCTCCTTTTGTCAGCAGAAACATTTTTCTCTCCCAACACATTAGGGGATGCAGAGGTGGATCCACCAATTTGGACCTGCTGGTGTTTGGTCTGTCATTAATTATGTCCTGCTGTCATTTTGTAGCATCATCATTTATTGTGGTGGGTCCTCATACCAGCCAGCATACAGATTTGTGCGCTCTAATGAGAGAGGGTGACCTCAGTGACCTGCTCACTGTTTGAAATAAAGATGAAAACATTCCACTGAAGCTGCAACGTTTGTTTTGATAAATCAAACAAGAACCTTTCTTTACGTTTTCTTACTGCCAGAAGTAAGAGCCATTTTAAAATTATTTTTTCAAGCATGTTTGTCCTTGTTAAAAATGCACCTTGGAGGAGGACACACAGAATGCTGACCTTGAATTGTTTTTCAGGTGCACACCTCAGAAAAGAAATCAAAGTTCCTCAGCAGGAAGTCCGCAAAAGAGGATTTCTGCATTAACTGAAGTCATTGAGTAGCAATGAAATGCCCCATCATTGATTGTTTTTCACATCCTCACCTCTTGCAGGTGTGAGTTCATCCTCTAGCGGTCAGCTTCTTGTTTCTCTGGGAAGTCTGCTTGATGATCAGCACTGGCACCATGTAAAGCTGGAGCGGCTCAGCACTCACCTCAATCTCACCGTGGATAAAAACACTCACCAGGTTCACATACCGGCTGAGCTCAGCCACTGGGACATTCACCAGGTCAGAGGAAATGGACAGAATTTAGGGCACAACAAAATAACACACATAAAGTTGTACTTTAAAATGTGTTGTTTGTGTATGTAGACATAAAAAGGTGGCTGGAGAACGTTTGTAGTCTTATCCTTTATAGTATATTGTATGGGAGCTATAATCACCTTACATTCATGTTAGTTACTTTGGATCTCAAAATGTCAAAATGTTTCATACTAACTATATATAAATATAAGTGTCATCATAATTCACTTCTCCAGCCAACTTGTTTACTGGGCTAAAAGTTTGTTTTTGTAGTTTACTGATTGGCTCATCACCATTTCATTTATTGAGTAATTTTCTCCTTAAATAAACCAAACAAGACTCAGCGACAGCCAGTTCTCTATAAAGGAGAAGAAACAAACCTAGCCTACAAACAAACTTGACAGGGTTGTGCATTTAGCCGTATTCTAGTAGTAGAAGTCTGAGTATCTGTGAATGAAAAATGTACAAACTTTTTACAGTAGCCTCTGAAGCCTACAAGGGTGCTTACACATTTGTTTTTACATGTTTCACAAGTGTTGATTTCTTGTGCAGCTAAGTCTGGGAGCAGCCCAGAGCCATGGACTGCAGAAACCCATTCTGTCCAACAGGAACTTCCATGGCTGCCTGGAAAACCTACTGTACAACGACCTCAACCTGATAGACCTGGCTAAAAAGAAGAACCACCAGGTCTCTGTAGTGGTAAGTTATTCTGTTTCAGCATCTTTGGAACGTCATTATGGAAATCTACCATTCAGCATTTATCAGAAGGACAAATAGATGACTGTGGAGAAATGTTAATTTAGAGGGGGGGAGGTACAGAGTTGAGATGTCGTAAGGGTTAAATCAGGTGGCCATGGGCTTCAGAAGTCAAAGTCCTGTTTATTTTCCAGTAGACCAGTGATTCCAAATTTTTTAGGCTTGTCACCCTTTGTAGCAAAACAGTGCCTGAACAGTTCAACTAGTGTTTTCGCTTTAGATTGTTTATTTTTGTTTATTATTTTATTATTTATTTAAGTTTAGTAATGAAAAGATTTATTTAAGTTTAGTAATGAAAAGATGAAATTCTCCAGTATTTTGAAAGTAAATGTTTGAGAAATGTGAGGAAGAGTGAACTTGGTTTTGAGTGTCTGTGACCCCTTGGAATGGGGTACAAGGGCCACGAACGTTTTTAAGGAACAAAACATCTGTTTAGCACTCTAGAAATTCATGGAGGGATGGGTTAAGTTACAGTTACTGCTTGGTGAAACTCTATACATTCAGCAGCTAAATTCAATTCAAATTTGGAGCTCTGAAACAATTTGAAATAATTAAGTAACCATGGCACTTTATGTTTTAAATTTTTTTCTGTGAAGATTATCTAGGGAAATCAAGGAGGTTAAATCAAGGCCAACTGGATTTGGTTTAAGATACTGGAAGACATTTTGCATCTCATGCAAGAGGCTTCTTTAGCTCTAATTGACAGGCAGACCAGCTATTTAACCTCTGTGGGGTCGTTATCAAGGTGATGGATACAACTTGGTTTGTTAGTGCTCCTGGCTGTTGAAACAACTGTCATTATGGACATAGAGTCACCTGAGGTCAAGTCTGAATGACTGTCGACACCATCACGTGAGAGTTCATCCTGGGAAGGGATGAAAGGACTGATAAGGATTGTTGTAGAGTTGTAGTCAAGACCGCCCAAACTGAGACCAAGTCGAGACCAAGACCGAGGGAGGGTGAGACCAAGTCAAGACCAAGACCAGTTCCCCACATACATGAATAAAATGTGGAACGAGATCATATGTAGGTACTACTCAAATTGATCTGAAAGATCCACATTCCCGTTAAAACACGCACATACAAACACTAAGAGCTGAAATCAACTTAACCATCTTTCAACACTCCTTTTCATGCTTCCCATCGCAGAGAGGGGTGACAGTCGTTAACGGTAACAACACATTTTTAATTAGGGTTATTGGCTGCATTTAAAGCAATACGTTTTACATCCAATCAAAGTTGAGATGTTAACAAATAAATCAGACAGTGCACAAGTAATTTATTGATATTTCCAAAGTTATGGTCTTGACTGGTCTTGAAATAAAATCCAGAGTCCTCAATGTCCGAGACCGAGACAAGACTGAGTACTAATGCTGTCGAGTCCGAGACGAGACCAAGACCATCAAAAAGTGGTCTTAAGACCGGTCTCAAGACCAAGACCGTTCTCGAGTACTACAACACTACATTGTTGACCTGAAAAGAGCGTCCCTTGACCTGAGGAGTTGGCCCGTCTGTGTTGAGCCATGTTTATGCAGTGGTTGTTTAGTTCTTCCTGGATCTTGTGGCTGTTTTCACAATAGTCCAGTTTGGATATCCACAAGCTTTAAGCTTCAAGCTTCAAGCTTTATCCTTCAGGTGTTTATGCTCCTTGTCTTGGGCTTGGGCACTTGGTTGGTATATTTTCAGATTGGTGGTTCAGGGTCCTGATAACCCCTAGCTGATGCTCCAGTGGATGGTGAGAGTCAAAGAGCAAGTGTTGGTCTGTGTGTGTGGGTTCTTTAATGTGGACGGCAAAGTCCATGAAAGCCAAACTGTTGTTGCTGACATCCTTTCATAGTAACCTCATGTTACTGTCCACCAAGATGATTTGTGGGGGTGGTGATGGAGCAGTGGATAAGACACATGCCTTTGGTGTGAGAGACCCGGGTTTAACTCCCACTGTGACACATCCACGAATGTGTTCCTGAGCAAGACACGAAAGCCCTAGTTGCTTCAGAGGCATGCAACCTGATATATATAGCACTTGAAAGTCGCTATGGATAAAAGTGTCAGCTAAATGAATTAATGAAATGTAATGTCATTTGTTCTGTAAAGGCCTGCCATGGGTTTTAAATTTTGACCCATGTGTTGTCTAGGGATGCAGCGATTACCGGATTTCACTATTAACCCCACTTTAAAACGTCACGGTTAATTAATCGTAAAGGCGCTGCTACACCGAGTATTTCTGTTGCACAAAACGAAACTGTGGCAACTTGCACATAACGAAAACAAAGTTAGACGAGCAGTGCACCAGCTTAAAGTGTCATGCTTATCAGAGGCTACTGCACACTCGCTAAACTCTGGCAGAGGGACCAAATTGTGAAGCTTTATTTCCACCAAAGAAACGGCTAAAGTCGGCAGTGTGGGAGAATTTTGGGTACACCAAGTCTGAACAGGGCGTTACTGAAGATGACGGATCACCTGTTCAAAAACTTGCCGTTAAACGTTTGCTGCTAAAGGAGCAAATGAATACCTAAATTAAACTTGACGCAGCACCTGCGGGATCACCACCCAGCGTTGCACGCCAAAGTAAAGGTAGGCCTAATACATTATATTAAATAATGTGGCAAGTTGGTAGGGAATTAAATATAAAATTATTGTATAGTGAGTTTTATGTGGCATTTGCTTGTCTGTTTTATGTTATGTCTTTTTATGTGGTGACATTGCACTTTGAGCTTCTTGCATATTCTTTTCCAATGTGGTTTTATACTGCAAATGGCTAATAAAGTTAATCTGAATAAACGTGTCACTTACAATCGATGCCGTAGCGGTAAACAAACAAAGCAGCATGTAACCTTTCAGACTCACCTCAACGACAGCACCGCTGCGCTGAGGCCCATTATTTTCAATGTTTTGTCCCGCGCCAGGGTGGTTTGTTGCTGCGCCAAGCAACATGCACCGCACGGAGAGCTCGCGCACACGCCATGGTCAAAGTAGTTGAACTTTAGCGGCAAGTAGCTTCCACGTAGTGCAAATCGCTTCTTTTCTCAAAGGGCCTTTATGGAAGACAGAACATAGTCCTCTCAAGACCTTCAGTCACTTAACATTTATCGTTACATCCTGTTTCCTCCTTCTGTCTGTGTTGAGAAAATGTTGCCAAGTGTAAAACACTATCATAACATCAGGAGCTTATAGACTTTCAGGACTATAGGCTACCAATTAACTGCATTTCAGTTAACACTACACTCATTTTCACTAATACTTATATGTATGGATGAGCGTTGATAACAGTAACAGTTCAGTTTATTCCCTCCTTAATAACAATTTCCCCTGGGGGATAAAAGTTAATATTCCACTTATATTAATAATACTTACATAGTATAGAAATATAATTGTTAATGTAATTAATTATTAAAAACCGTACCAACAAAATCTGTAATCGTTGGATCCCTAGTGTCATCCACATACCAGTAACTTAGTGCTGTCCCTCTGAAAGAGTTCAGGGCTCTGCTTTCTGCTTTCTACTTCTTCTGTGTGGATGTTGACCATCAAGATTTGTCTCTGAGGGTAAGTGCTAAAAGATGAAACTGACTAGAAAACAAGTGACATCGCAGAAGTTTCTTATTCTATTTGCATGATATTTATATATTCAAGTTATATTTATTTTTTATTATGAATTTTCATTATTACAGTTTGGTCATGTATCACTGCATACTATGATGTCACTAAACTGTGTACTGTGTGTCTCCTGTATATTGACTGGTTTATATAGTGGTACTGTTTAAGGTGAGATAACATACATTCAGTACATTGTGTTGTTTACAAGAATTTGGTATATCTACCATTATACTGCTGTTGCATCTATAGTGAACCATTTATTGAGCAATTTGTAAAAAATGTAACATTCAAATTAGTTTCTCAGTTCATATTCTTTTTTGGCATTATAATCAAATGCTTTTATAATGATAAACTTTCAGACTCTTTGTGCTCATCACTGTCAACAGCCACTGTCATTATTATTTTCATTATCATTATTTTCACCATCTGCATCATCATCCTCTTTATTTTTAAACCCGCCATCATCATTGCCATTAGCATTGTCGTAATCTCCTTCATTATCATCACCAATGTCATCACTTGCAAATTTTGGAGTTACAAAGCCCAAAGCAAGAAACTAGAGAAGAAAAGCAGAGAATTGAGGAAAGGATGTAGAAAATGAGAATGAGGAGAAGTGAAGATATAAAGAGACAGGGAGGAGGGAAAGAGAGAAACTGGCACTGATCCATATTTGTAATCAAAGAAAAGTTTATTTAATATGAATTTTATGCTTGCGTGATGATGGTAATCAATGTACAATTTGTGCCTCACACTGTGCTGAGAGACTTCCCTGAATACATTCTAAAAGAACACTAACCATATATCTTTATACATTCAGATTTTTGTGATGCATTATGGAAATGTGGATTTAAATCATGCTATTGCCTTTGAACTTTGGATCGAATTGCAACATTTCTGAAGGCCATTGTTCAAGTCTGAAATCAGTTTATCCATTGTATCATATCTATTTACCGATGCCATGCTGTGGAGAGATGTGAGACAAATAGCGAAAGTGAGTTCAAACGCTGTGTGACCCTGAAACGTCAGGTCTTCTAGCTTATTTTAGCTGCTCAGCTAATATCAATATGGTAATACAGGTGTCCTTTTCAGGGAGGTGCTGAGGAGACCCTGTGACATCGAGTCAAACACAGTCAGCCTCTGCAGATGATGAATATTCATGTTTTATTATCTCTTTCATAATCATTTCTCTATCTTCCTTCCCTGTGTTTCTCAGGGCAATGTGACCTTTCTTGTGCTGAACCAGTTTCAGTCGCTGTGACGTTCATTGACTCCCAGAGCTTCCTACAGTTGCCAGGACTAACATCGTGGTCGTTAGGGGTTGTCTCTGTAGCTCTGCAGTTCCGGACATGGAACAAGGCAGGGCTTCTCTTGACCTTTGACCTCCCGGAGCAGGAGGGCACAGTCTGGCTGTACCTAAGTGAGGCCAGACTCCGCCTGCAGATCAATAAAGCTGACAGGGCCCAGCTGGAGCTCAGTGCAGGTCGGTCCAATTAAGATTTTGCTGAGTTACACCTTTGTAATTTTACAAAGAGGCATGAATCTGTTGACCCTGTTATTCAGTTGTCTCACAGAGATGTCATAACATCTTGTCATAGCTCAGATTTATGCCACTGACATAAAACAGTAGTGCATTTTTTTATTCACAAAAAACACAACAAAACAAACAAAAGCCCAGTGTCAGATTTGCACAAGGCCATATTTTACCATGGAGAAAGTGTCTGTGCTGAGATCTACCAGTCACAATTAATACTGCAATCATTTACATTCAGATGTAATCTGTACAATCCTAGCTTCATTCTGACCTTTACCTTGTGTAATCTGTTTGCTCATATGAGACATTTCTGAAATGAAAGTCAAAAATCCATAGTGTGAAAGTAGTTTGATCAACTTGGAAACAGTTGTCTCAAGGTCTCAAGCTTTCTGTGTCTATGACAGTGTTGGGGTAGCTACTCAAAAAATGTGATGGATTACACATTACCAGTTACATTTTTTTTACTAGATTACTCACTGATGAAAGTAACTAGTTACCCTACTAGTTACATTACTTTTGTATTACTGCATAACATCACCTGCGATGCGCATTAACTACCAAATAACAAGTTATACCTCATATATTCCCAGATCAACACAAATCCTTATTTTAATGAGAATGATCTCTCTTTTATGCTCTTTAATACTACAAAGCTGACAACAAAGTTATGAACATCAGTTATGGCCGAATGAAATTGAAAGGATTTGAGGACCTCAACAGGCTGACGTGTGTAAAGTTTTCTTCCTTTCCAAGTATCAACAACGATGTTCCTTTGCGTTCAGCTGCCAATTACACACCTGCGCAGTGTGTACCACAGTCGCTCTCGCGCATCAGTGATATGTAAGGGTTGGGCAGTAATACTGTAATTTGACTTTTCCCAGTAAAGAGTAATGTAACGGATTACTATTTCCAAAACAGTTATATTATTACAGTTACTAATCCAAGTAACGCTGCGCTACTGAAGGCGCTGCAGGTCAGCGGCACCGGACCTGCGGTTGTTCAAGTCAGCTGTTAGCCAAAAAGCTGAAGGAAGACTGGAGAACAGGGGGAGAGAGGTATTTTCGACAGTTGTAATTAACGTTATTGACATTATTGTGTCACAGTCTCAGATGCAAAGAACATTGTGGTCGTTGTAAACTTTGTGCGACCAGCAAAAAGTTTGTGACCGCCAACAATTCTACATTTATACTTGAGCTAATTAAAGCATCAGCTAAAGCAACACAGCAACGTGAAAATCAGGAATAAACTTGGACTCATCGAGAGAGAGTGCCATTACATCACCCAGTAGTAAGTAGAGTAGCTAATATTACTTTTTTAAGTAGTATATGCGTGATATGAGTATAACACTTGAGTTGACAAAAAGGATCGTATAAATTGGGTATGTTTTGATTATTGCTTGTTAGAGGCTAAG
The DNA here is from genome assembly GCF_014851395.1 of Micropterus salmoides. NCBI lineage: Eukaryota > Metazoa > Chordata > Actinopteri > Centrarchiformes > Centrarchidae > Micropterus > Micropterus salmoides. Next base: position 6,323,851 of record NW_024040374.1, on the reverse strand, counting down.
TCTAATGTTTATTTTGACTTTGTTGTTGATTGATCACTCATATAGGCTACATAGGCTACACTTTGCTGTATGCTCTTATTCATTAATATTAACCAATTAACTTCTACTGAACTAATTTGAAAGTTAGTAGTTATATTATTTAGTTATAGACTCAATTATTTCATGTTGCATGTTGCACATTTAGCTGTTGAAGTTTGGAAAAAAATGAATACAAAATAATAATTATTATAGAAAGGTTGCGATGGCGCAGTGGATTAGACACTTGTCTTGGATTCCCACTGCAACACATCCACCAAATAAGTTATTGTCATGGGTCCTGCTTTACTATCCATGTTGTAATTGAGCCACCGCCAGTTTAATTGGGGTGTCGGTGGGTCACATTTTCCTGCTTTTTTGCCCTTTGCCAATCACATGCCTGAATACAGCATAACATTAAAATAGGTTGTCCTTCCAACCAGTGCACATATTAATTTGTTAAATAAATATATATATATATAAAAATAAAAAAAAGACACTGGCCCTCATCACATATCAGATGATGCCGAAACTTCATCTGTGCGGTTAACAGGCCAAACCCACACAACAAACTTATTGTAGCTCACTAGCCGAACTATGGCTTTAAAGTAGATTTTTCCCTCTTACTGGAGCTGCTTATTAAAGAAGTGGTTATACCTGATGAGCAGGAGTCTCTCAAATCGTTTGTCAGACAACCTGTGCTCATCGGAGTCTGCACAAGACTGCCCAGACTATAGAGCCTCGCCACAGGCACACTAGAGGGTATCGCTGTCCTTTCGCGAAACAATATGAAGTAAAACCTCCACCCCTCAAAAGACATCTTTGGCAGCTCTGCCATTTCTGCATCCTCATGAACTGGCGCTAAAGTCAAAAGTGAGGTCGGAAAAGTGTTACGCAAACACGCACGGAAAGGGACGTTTGATTTTATTTTTCTCTCCTCCCGTTATGCAGATAGTTCAAGAACCAGTATTCAATTAACATGACGATTTTGTTATTAGTAACTGTAATGTGATTACTGAAGTTACCAACAGTAATGCGTTACGTTACTGCATTACAGACAAAAGTAATCTGATTACAGTAACTCATTACTTTGCAACACATTACCCCCAACACTGGTCTTTGAACCGCCTGTCACAGTCATCATGTGACCTAAGTAGCTGATAACAGTTGGTCATATATGGGAGTCATAATATAATATATATATACACCCCTATCAACCTCCCTCTGCGTGGAAGACCTTGAGATGTGTTTGGAAGTGGCAGTAAAATCTACGTGGAGTTAAAATGTTTTATTAAACCTAAATATTGCTTCTGGCTCATTAAAATCTTGAGATTGCTCCAGACTTGGCTACTCAGCTAAACAGTAATTTAAGTGTCAAAAAATGTCAACACAGAGCAGAGTACCTGCTCTGGCTCTTGCGCTGGATGAAGAGAAGGCTGAAGCAGGTAGAGAGAGAGAGAGGACGGACTAGCCGTATGTGGGTTTATGATTTTGTGGGCGAGGGAACATCTCAGCGAGTACCACCGTTTGGTCCAAGAGGACGAAGCCCAGTTCCAGGATAGTAACTGTTGCTACAGTGTAGTATTTGTCCCGCCCCTCCTCTACTGATTGGACAGCTGGGTAAAAAGTGAAAGTTGAACATCTTGCCGACTGGAAAAAACGCTCAGTGCCCAGCGTAGAAAAAAACGCTCAGCGTTCAGCGCCTAGCGTGGACATGGCCCTTAAAGGCTTTCTAATTAATCTGTTTAATTGATTTTGCATTCATGTTTGTGTCTGTGTGTGCATGAAGGCTCAGGTCTGAGTGATGGTCAGTGGCATTCTGTGGAGCTGAACTCCAGACAAGATCATCTGAGCATCACAGTGGACAGAGATGAAGGAGCCACTGCTCACACCAGCATCCCACTTCCTCTAACCACAGACAGTCAACTCTTCTTTGGTGGTAAGAAGACATGAAAGAATATACTTTCATATGTGCTGAGCTTATGACAGCTGGTAAAAGGTCTTCATCTAAAAGCCTTCTCTTGTCAACTATTTTAAATTGTACACGGAAATATTTTCATAAAAGATGGGGAAACTGCTGACATGGACATTTAGGACTGGTTAAAATTCATGGAGGTACTCAGGTATTAATTATCATCTCCAGATCTCTTTGGAGGTTTAGTGCCACCCAGAGAGGGATCAAGTCATAAAGCTGCTTAGTCTCTCCCTCTCCACTCCCTCCTCCTTTTCCCTCTCTCTTTCTTTGATGTTCCCTACCTTCAAGTGATCTTTGTCCTATCCTTTTTTCTTGCCTCTTTCCTGGTTTTCTTTTTGCGTGTCCTTTCTTGATGCATTCCCCTCCCTCCAATCATGTTTTCTTTTTATTCCCCCCCCCCCCCCGTCTCTGCAGTGCTTGTATATGTTCTCCCTCAAACTAGTCTACACGTCTCTTGTAAACTGATAAAGGCATATGCTACAGATACACATACATAACCCACTACAGACGCTTGTCTATCAATGACACTGTGGTCTTGAACAGCCTTTTTACAACCACAACACAAGTCACATGGTAGTTCACTTGTAAGATTATAGAACACAGTCTCCATATGATGAAATGAAATATGAGTCTAAAGTTGAATTGAATTGAGTTAGTTGAGTATAACTGTAACACCAAATTTCGAAAACTTCTTCCATGCGTCATTGTCACTGCCGTAGGGAGAACAGCTCCAACAAAATCTTCTTTTGAGCTCCTAAAATTCAAAGTGACAAGAAACAGTGACTCATCTTTCTTCCCTCCTCTGCTGGGAGGTGTCGAACTGTGCGCCTGATGGGCTGACTGTAATTAGAGTAACGCAGAGTCTGGAGCGAGAATGCTGTATTTGGCCACAAAATGCCACCATCCATGATCACTGATGGAGAAGACATGGGTCTCATTCACGTATTTTGTCAAAGAGTGGCATATACCGAGATAATGAGAAAGTGGAAAACAAGAACCCTTGTGAATTTAGAACTAGCTAAATATAGTAGATTCCGGAGAAGATGTGGAATAAAAAGCCTCTTTCCCACATTGAATCTGAAAATGCAACTCTGCTGCGGAAAATACAAGCAAGGAGGAAATCCTTGATTTTCCTCTGGAGAGGAACCAAATAGCAGCTAGTAGCAGTCTTTGGCGAGAGAATCAATCTACAGTTCTGAATAGTGATCCCTCTGAACAATGACAACAGTAGGTTGTTGCCAGTGCAGCAAATAATAACATGGAGGTGCCTTTTCTCCAGATGACGGTGGTGGTGGTTACTGTGTCTGTTGGCCAATATCATCACGTGTCACATGTGACTTTATTGGAGTAAATTCTTAACTTTCTGTATCTGAGTGGAAAAATATTCAGCGTTCTTCACAGTTTTTAACCCCTATAGAATATCACAGTCAAGTTTAAATCTTATATTAAAGCTGGCATCCATAAATTCACACAAGTGACAAAGTTAGATATATACTGACACTCTCAACCTTCTGGTTCCACCTGACTAATCTGTGTTTCACCACACCCCTAAAAAGATGTAAATGCTCCGTACTTGTATAGCGCCTTTCTAGTCTTTTCAACCACTCAAAGCGCTTTTACACTACATCTGCATTCACCAGTCATACACATTTATACACTGAGTATAAATTTATACACTGAGCCTAAGTGCTCAAACAGAAACTAACATTCACACGCTGGTGGAACAGCCACCAGGGGCAATTTGGGGTTCAGTATCTTGCCCAAGGACATTTCGACATACAGCCTGGGGGAGCCAGGATTGAACCGCCGGCCTTCCAATTAACGGCCAACCCGCTCTACCTCTTGAGCCATAGCTGGCGTTTTTCAAAGAAAACAACAAAAACAATCCTAAATAAGTACTAGGCTGTTGCCCAACCAGTGACTGCAGGTCATTTGTTTCCCTCCTCAGGTTGTCCTGTTCAGGAGAGCAGTCACAGTCAGGAGTGTAGGAACCCCTTCAAAGTTTTCCAGGGCTGTATGCGTCTCTTGACTCTGGATAACCAACTTGTTGACCTGATCAAGGTGCAGCAAAGGTTGCTGGGAAACTACAGCCACTTGCAGATTGACATGTGTGGCATCATCGACAGGTAAGTCCCCAAAGGGTACAACCTGAATTATTTTCTTTACTGCTGTCACTACTGTTTAACCCACACGTACCACAGCTTCTGAACATGATTCCATGCAAGCAAACATCACCAATCCACTGCTATTTTGCTCTTTTGGGCTGATGCTCCTCTACTTTGTGTGATGTTTTGGTTCAGGGTTTTCCACGGTCATTTTGGGATTTCTGAAAACAGTGATAGGAAGTACTCAGTTTGGGATTTATTTGCATTTTGCTTTTGTTATTACCCAAACATGGTTTCTTCTTTTACAGTGCTCAGTAAGATACACAGATGGAAAATTTAATTAGTTGCTGTCCCCTTTAAAGTCAGTTGAGAACCCAGGTACAGACAGAAGGAGAGTAAAGGATAAACTCCCCTCCTTTTATCAGGGGAAAAATAAAATAAACCTCAGGAAGAGCAGCAGAGGAGGGATCCACCTCCCAGGACTGGCAGACATGCTATAGAGGTCTGTAATGGCTTACATGTTCCTATGTTACAGTGAAGTTGGCCACTGTAGTTTATTTTAAGTTAGTCTCACATACACTGTCCTGCTGCCATTAGATACTCTCTAATATACCAAATCTTCAGCTTTGCAGCAGATGGACTTGGGGCTGAGAAACAGACAGACAAACTCAGAGTTGTTTTTTGTCTTTCTGTTGGATGTGTTGATAATAATAAAAATATAGAATATCGCCAGCCTATCACAAAGAGACACAGGAGTAATCAGGTGAGGTGTCCTCAAGGAACCAGAAGAAATCTAGCACAGGGTATATTCAACCGACCAAACAAATCCAATCTATATTAGATATGGCACTCATGGGCTGGAACGTCCCAGTGGCTGTCGGTGTGGACAGGAGGTGATACCCTGGACAGCTCCCTTGCTGCTGACTAACTGCAGGGTCAGGACCTTGGAGAGCGCTGCAGCTTGCAGTCTCTGGACTCTCTTATTTCAGGGTCCACTGCATTTGAAGGCATAATTGTATATTTTTAAACCCATTCATGTAATAGAGTTATGTTTATGTGTGCAATGGGTGTGATGTATAATTTTTTTATGTACATCATACAAATTCACGTTTCCACAATTCCAAAGTACACTCAGATAGACAGGTAGATAAATAAATATGAGGTGAAAAAAGGTACAAAATATTGCATTTTATGGGCTTTTTACTCAAGGAAAAGATCTGCAGGATCTTTCTTGTAGTCCACACTCCACATACAGTTATGTAAGTTTGCAAATCTGAACCATCTCTCTCGGGTGGCTAAATCATTTGTTTATAACACAGAATGAAAAAGATCATGTTGAGAAATCCCTCCTTAAGGCTCAAGAGAAATCAGTGATTAAAAAAAGGAGCTACACCTAACTGCATTTCTGAGGAGAGAATGGGAGACTTTCTGTATGTGGTACTAAGTGGATTAATTATCACTACCAATGTATTCAAGTTCACTTAAGGTTATAAGCCAAGTTCTTCCTAATGTCATGAAGAATATAGACTTTAAGAATACCACAACAGGCACAGCCATACAATTAGGGATTGCCGTTGGATTCAGGTCCTGCTACTGATTAACATGTGCCAATGGAAGTGTTCCAGTGTTCTGCGATGATTATTGGTGTTTCCCATGGTTCCCAAGACATTCTTTAAGAAAAATAGTTTTTGGAACAAATGATCACACAGTTTTTAAACAAACGGTCCATTCTTGATTAGAAGCTCTATTTTAGCTGTGTCCTTTTCTCTTTTTAGTGCATGCTATGTAAATTATTTCTCCCACTTATTTCATCTCTACCCCTTGTGTGCGTGTATCTCACTGACTGCCTCGAGTTGCAATGCTCATCAGAGTGCACAGATTTGATTGACAGAGTAGCATCATGTGAGGTGATTTACAATGCATGCAATTGGTCTATGAGTTGGCCACTAAACCAGTGCCGTTAGACTAGAAAAGCTGCGCTGGTTAAAATAGAAATGCTCCCAGTCAAGATTTAATAATTCGGAATAATTCATCTATATTTTCTACAGCAGACAGGGGAAAGAGAAAGTGTGGCAGCGACAACATAACATGCACTTTGTTTGAAGCATACTGACACCTTGAGGACACACTTGCTTTCTAAGGCTACGAAGTCTGTGAACTTACTACTCCCTTCTGCTGACCTGATTGTATGAGTGTGTGAGTGTATGTTTTGAAGTGAGATAGATTAAGCTGTCAGAAGCCAGTAATTCTAACTTCTTTGCTTCTGTCATATTCCTGACAACTTAATAATACACCTTGTGAAAACGCACACACACGCATCCAGAAATATAAAGAAACACAGGTCACCAAGAGGTCCACTATTCTTGATGTGTCTGACTGTCTGTCTGTTAGCCTATGATTCACACATTCATATACATCTTACCCTTCACACTCCTGTGTCATTCCAAATTCCCTCCAGTGTTTGTGTGTGTGTGTGTGTGCGTGCGCGCGAGTGCGCGATATGGCAGCTTATCCAGGACCAGGTGCAGAGCAGACTAAAAGGATAAAATGACATAACTTTCTCTCTCTCTCTCTCTCTCTCTCTTTTCTCTCATGCTGTTCAGCAGACACATTTATTTGAAGTCTTTGTAGGACATTCCAGTCTACCTGCCCAGCAAAAGTGAGCAGATCGGAGGAGGTGCTGTGCTGTGTTGGTTTAGCCAGAGGCGGTAATAGAAACCAGGAAGACTGGATGCAAGCCCTGTGATCCAGACTACGTTATAGGACACACCACACTAGAAAGTTTTAGATAAGCTACAAAGTCTCATTGCTCAGTTAATCCAGGATCCTGTGATCTGAGCTGTGGTTCAGTATGCTTTCACGTTGCATTGCAAATTGTTAGTCAAGCTAGAAACCCTCCGGAGATTTATAGAGGACAAAGTGTTTGCAAAACTCGAAACTTTTAGCCCTGGAAAGATAGTTTGTAGATTTAGTGATATGGGCTTCTGTGCAGTTCACCATTCGACCCAAGCTTGTGTTTCTGAACCTTCCTGTAATTTTCTCTCTCTGTGTTACTGTTGGAGGCTGCATATACCACCACCACCAACAAACTGGATTTTAAGATAATTAAAGAAAACTGCACAGACATTTGTCTACCTACTCTTCTTGTCTGCTCTTGCAATGAAGATGAAGTATTTTCTCTGGGCATTAATTCTGGAACCTACATGCGAGAAGATGTAGCCTGACTGTGGGAAAAACTGTGAGGAAAAATTAATAAGTTTTCAATAGTTTTCCCCTGTTTTAATCAAGATGGTTCTGTAGGATTGTACAGGTCAGGAAGGTCCCTCCATGGGAAAAGATTCAAAATTATGCCATTCAATTCACATTTTTTGGTGAGAGTTAGATCATGAGAAGATTCCACTCTCAAGTCTCTACGATAAATTTGAACCTATACAGCGAACAGCTAGTAAGCTTAGCAAAAAGACTGGAAACTAAAGTAAACAGCTAGCCTGGCTCTGTCCGAAGTACCAGCAACCATTGATTAAAGTTGGCGTAGGCAATGTTGGAAAACTAGCAACATTGATTAATTGATTGGCTATGACAGGAATTAATTTTCACTCGATTCGCTTCTCCTTATATTAAACCCAACTCTTATTTATCAAAAATCACTTTGGCAGTAGAACAGCTTATCTATTGCTATTGACTCCCATGAGTCCAGCTAGCATAATTTTCAACAGCTTCTCTTTCAGTCTCTCTCTAGCTACAGTCCCTTGACCTCATTCCTCTCATTTCCACATACAGTTGATATCCAGTCACTGCCTCCATGCTGCTCTCTTCATCCATCCTTTTCCTCCATCACTGGCAGCCCTCTGTCTCACCTCTTCCTTTCCACCTTCTCTGCTCTCTCCACCCTGCTTCACCCTTGCTTCCTAATTCCTAAATCCTCTGAATGTACGTCCTTTCTTTCATCCTTTTGGATTCCTAGCTTTGCTCACAGAGGAATGTGTGTGTGTGTGTGTGTGTGTGTGTGTGTGTGCGCGCTGTCTTGTCTTTGTGAGCACCATTGTAAGTTTTAGACATTGAGCGTGAGGACATTGGTTGGGTAAGGGTAGGTTAATGGGTGGGTACAGGAATGTATGTTAAATGTTCAGCTTAATGGGTAACTTTGGCATTTTTGAACATGGAGTCGTTCCAATGTTTTATGTCTATGTGACTAACTGGGCAGCAATCTTTAAAAAATTGGTCCAGTATTGAGCAAGCAAGTCTGCAGAAGCAAAACAGGGCCGCGATGCAATCCTTGCAGGCAATTGTTCACTGTCAAAGTACGTAAATGTAAATGCTCTGTATTTGTATAGCGCCTTTTACACTGCATTCACCATTCATTCACTAAGCATAAGTGCTCAAACAGAAACTAACATTCACACACATTCATACACTTTCATTTGGGGTTCAGTATCTTGCCCAAGGACACTTCGACATACGGAGCCGGGATTGAACCGCCGACCTTACGATTAACGGCCAACCTCCTGAGCCACAGCCCCCCGTACGTCTGAAGTGCTTTTGCCACTGACAGGCTCACATTGTTATGTTGCTGCCGACTGCAGTGTGTTCGCTCAATACTGGTCCAAATTAAAAAAATGCTGTCCCACTTAGTCACATAGACTAAGGTTGAAAAACACCAACAAGTTACCCTTTAAAGGGTTAGTATGTAATATTTTGGAGTATCTATGGACAGAAATGCAAATCTAAAATCCAACTATGTTTTCACTGGTGTATAAATCAATCAAAAATAAAATGTATTTATAGAGCACCAATCGCGAATTTGCACAAAGTGCTGTACAAAGATTAAAAGCAAACATCAATTTACAGGTTATCACATACATATAATGTATACAGTTAAAACACTAACAAATGAGTTCCTCCAAGTGTCATCCTCAAGGGTCGAAAGCCAGATGGAAGAGATGGGTGTTAAAGTTTTAAAATCAGACAGTGAGGAAGCCTGTCCAATGGTAAGGGGAAGGGCATTCCACAGTTTCGGAGCTGCCACCGCAAAAGCACGGTCCCCTTTAAGTTTGCGACGAGTTTTTGGCACTCTCATGAGAAGTTTGTCAACTGACCTGAGGCAACGGTAGGTGTGTAAGGATGAAGCAGATCAGATAAGTAAGGGGGGGCAAGGCCATTCAAGGATTTAAAATTCAGTAAAAGAAGTTTAAAATCAATCCTAAATTGAATGGGTAGCCAATGGAGTGAACGTAGAACTGGGGAGATCTGTTCACATTTACGTGTTCCCGTTAGAAGACGAGCTGCAGCGTTTTGCATCATCTGGAGACGGGCGAGAAACCATCCAATCATCCCAACAAAAAGTACATTGCAGTAATCTAGTCTAGTTGTCACAAAGGCGTGTAAAACGGTCTCAAAATTCTGCTTAGAAAGAATTGGTTTCAACTTAGCCAGCTGTCTTAATTGAAAGAAACTAGATTTAACCACTAACCCAACGTGTTTATCCAGTTTCATATCAGCATCGATTTTGACTCCTAGGTCAGTGATGGTTGGCGTGACATACTGAGCTAGGGGGCCTAGATCGAGGTGAGGAGGGGAGCGTGTCCCAGGGGTGCCGTTAAAAACCATCACCTCTTGTTTTTATTAAAACTTAAGAAGTTAAGGGCCATCCAAGGCTTTATGTCCTCTAGACAAGCATCTGAGTGTGTCATCCTTACTCAAAGGTACATAGATCTGGCTGTCATCTGCATGACAACGGAAAGAGATGCCATGTTTCCTAAGTATTAAGCCAAGTGAGGAGATAAAGGGGAAAAGGGAAGAGGACACCGCGGGTCCTCTTACATGGACGTCGCCATGTTATGCCGCCATGTTTCTACAGTATTCTAACTGGACAAACGGCCCTACAGAGAGCGTTTCATCACTATGTTGAATACGTACGAAGAAGAACAAGTAATGTTTGTAGTAGTAGTAGTCGACTGTTTTGTAAGAAGTAAGAAAAGAAGAAAAATGGACAAATAGAGGCCCACACGTATTATTTAGCACAAGAGCCGACGTGTCGGCCACCGTAGCTTCTCCTGCACGCTTGGAAAAGGGAGGGGTGAGCATTGAGTGATGGTGCAGTCATGTGGTGTCGGAATAATCAGAATATTTTTTTCCTTCTTAAATCTTTATTGTAAAAAATGAAATAAAGTGTACATGAAAAAGTACACGGGACATAAAGAAGTATACAGAGCTTTGATTCCTGCAAATGTTTATTGTATAAACATATTTTGCAAACATGTAATTTCAAATATGGTTATAACCATTAGTTTACTGTCCATGTAGAGTGAACTAGATGTCTGTGTGTTGTTTATGCTCTGATAATGCTAATCCAACAAATCTTTGTAGTGGCATCCACATTCCCACTTAAGCGCACATGAACACACACTGAAGTCGGAAGAACACTTTCACAACTCAGGTAATGGGACCTTCTGAGGATCATTGAGTGCACCTTGAGCTGCTGGTTGCAATTTCCAACCTTCACCACCAGATGCCACTAAAACTTACACACTGAACCTTTAAGGCAAGGGAAAGCATTAGGTCAGTAAGGTTACTCACAAGTGTAAATGTACAAACATGTATGTGTGTGTGTTATTGGAGAGAATGTTGTTGTTGAACTAGTTTTCACACTTGAGAGTCAAAAGATACCTATTGAGCTTCAGTTTTACATAATCGTTTAAATCGGTCCAAGTTTAAGTGAGCCCAAGCGGTTTCTGAGCAACACAGTTATGATGGAAATTAGATGGACAGATGTCTCATTAGAGTGCAAACCATGTCCTCTGGACCACTGTTTCCCACTGGTGTAGAATTAACTGTATTCGGGTGGCCAATTATATTATTTTAGAATCTATTTTATAGTCAAACTCTGCTGGAATTGTATCGTATTCTCCTCAAGGTATGTTGCTGTAGATGATAGAATTACTGTTAATGCAGTGCTGTTGTGTGTTGTACATTTTGCCCACCCGACTGCAAATACAAATGAGCTCACTAGTATTCAGCTATAGTTGATTTAATTGAACTTAAAATAAAATAGGCTAAATATAATTTTGCAGCTGACTTCCTAATATTATCCCCTCACCATAAATACATTGTCATTTTGTGTAAAATTATCCACTGCACTTCCTATGCAAAACACTACAGCCTATGATAACACAGAGCAGAGTGGAATTAAGGGGTGAGGGATTAAAGGATTCTTCTGTTTATGTACATGTTTTTTGTTAAAAATAAATAAATATTCAATGGAAGAACTGGCTAGTTAGCATGATCAGTGATAGCCACAGACAAATAACCATAAAACTTTATACAGAAAATCAAACAAAGTAGGAAAGGGCATAAACCCAAACATCAGTGACCAATGGACGGTAAAGGTGATGCCTAAGAAAAAGGGGGAAAAAGGTTCATCCCATAAAAAAAATAAAAAATAGATCTCACGGATTCCACTCATTTTACATCTGTAAGTGGAAAGAGTTTGATCAGAAACTGTTTATAAAAATGTGTCCCGTGTGCATCTCAGGAGCAACTCAAAAGATGGGAAATAATTAAGGACATTAGTGTGGTTCCATATCTTGAAAAAAAGGTTTTTAACCCAAAAACACTGAATAAATAATAGAATGCACTTTGTTCTTTGAGAGACAGGTTGGGTGGGAGTTCAAAAGTTTTGTCTCTGGCTGATGCAATATTAGTTAACAACCCTAACAATGGGGTGTTTCAGATCAGCTACTTCTCAGAACTTACATCTGTGTTCCACTTGACATGAAAATAAAGACTTGTGAATTTTTGTTATAAGACTGCTTTTATTCAGGTCCCTCCTACACACTTTATCAGAACAGACAGGTGTGCTGAAGGCCTGTTGTTCCTTTTCATACAGACACCCTTTTAGAAACTTTTTAGAGAACTTTTCAGTGACACTAAGGTTCTCTCTTTGTCTGTATCTGTGTCTCTGTCTGTATTTCAGGTGCTCCCCCAGTCATTGTGAACACGGAGGTAGATGTACTCAGTCATGGACTACCTTCCACTGTAACTGCTCCAACAGCGGCTACAGAGGAGCCACCTGCCACAGCTGTAAGCAACCAGCAACAGGGCATCTGCAGGTTTTTAAAATACTTGAAGCTAAAATATGGTGAAACTTTCCAGTGCAGCCAGTACTTTTATTGGCCTTATTTTTGTCGTTATTATAGTTCCTCCAAGAGTCATCCTCAGTCAGTATCAGCTGACCAATATTCACTGTCCTACAGCTCTAAATTTTGGTCTCCACCAACTCCTGATGGAAATAGCTCGCTCTTTAGCTGTTAAATGCTCAACTATGCTCACCAATTAGTAGCTAATTGTCTCCTGATTGTGCTGGGCACTGCAGGAGCGTACAGTGGCTTTCACAGTGAAACAGTGAGCGTGAACCAACACAGTAAAGTTGTGGGCCTTAAAACCAATACAACTAAAGCTAAAATATTTTGTAGATGTAAGAGGAACTGCAGTCGAGTGATCATTCTCTATGGGTTCATCAGTATGAGCAACATCTTTTCACAAACTGTTTCATAGTTAATGTAAAAATAGTCATTAATGCAGCTTTCGTTAGTGCCGTAGTTCTGAAGTAAGGCAAGCAAAATGAGACAAGCTTAATTAATTCCTTCTCAAAAATTGAAATGTAAACACCAGCAATGCCTGTTTTATTATCTGATCATGTATTTCAGTTATTACATTACATTTACAATTGCATCTACAGTTTGCTATAAATAGATTTTTTTTAATATGCTTTCTCTTAACATATGAGTTATGATGCAGTACGTGACAGATGTTCATAGATGAGGAGCTGGACAAGTCTGGATGTTCATATTCTAAAAATACTGGATACATCTAATTCACTCAACTTTATTTATATCAGGAGGGAAAAATAGTACAAAAAACCTTTAAATCTGTCAACTAAATTGAAACTTTAAACCCAACACATACATGTTCATAGAGCTTGTATGTCTTACAAGACACGAGAATTATGATTATGCTGGAAAAAATCTAACATGACTACTTTTACTGTATGTTAACATACAGTAAAAGCTTACAGTTGTGAAAAATTTATTTCATGAGCTATCGGCAGGTTTTTTATTAAAATTCAAAACACAGAACATTCTTCACTCCATTTTGCTGAAATGGAAAAAAACACACTTTCTGTTTTGCTGCTGATGAGAACATTACGTATGGGTGATTGCTTTTAAATAATAGGCTTTTACTTTTTTGTGTGCAACATTTGATGTTCAGCTGGATAGCAAATCTCGTGCTTGTGAATGAAGCCTTCGATCAATAGAGAATAGGATTATTACAGTATTCCAAACATGCTCTCATTGCATCTGCTTTAATAACACCGAGACTCCATGTCCCCTAACACTTAATTTCCTTTTGTGTTTTTTTTTTTTTTTCCTACTCCATTGTTTCAGAACTTTAATTAGCTGTGTTCAGTTGGGAATAGACTTAACAGATTGGTGGTACTTTATTATGCTGAGAAAATTAGACTTCCATTTAATTTTAAGTCTTTAATTTATGTCTTAAAGAGTCTTATTTTTGTGTTTCTGACACCTGCAGATGGCCCACAATCTCTGGAATCTCTTATTTATTTGTTGATCATTTTAAGTGTGTGTGTGTGTGTGTGTGTGTGTCAGTCAGCGTGTCCAACTGTAGCCCAGTCTGTAAAGTTATGTGACAAGCTGCTTTTCACTTAAGTCCCATTGGACATGATGAAGCAGAGGAACATGCTCAAATCAAACATCCGTCACTCAAACTGTATCACTTTGTACAGACAAAAAAACCTAGGATAAGGAGCATGAACAATGGAAGCAATTTCTCATGTTTCTAAAAAAGTATGACTAATTACATTTCCTCAACTAAGGAAACTATCTGTTTTGTCTAGAGTCTGATTTGAAGAAAGGCATCAGGTGAAAATAAATGTTGTGCAATGATATTGAGTGTGTGTGACAATATTTTTCTCCTAAAATGTAACAGCAATTTTATAAAATACTCAAAACAATGATTAAAGCCACACTGAACATTTAAGTTACACATTTCCCACCTAACTGCATGAGGTACCTCAAGTGCATTTTAAGTTAAACACGCTTTTAGTACAAAATGAGCATAAATAAACATGATTTTTCTTCAAACTATATATTACCTGTAGGCCTGTAGACACTTGTAAAGAAGTAAGTTTGCACTAAATTTGATATGCTGCTTCTTAACAAAAATAGCCTGGTTGCTTACACACAATGCAGAAAAACAGTGTCACTTTACCCACTGAGAGAAAGCTGAAGAAAGAACAAAGGGATGGCACCCCGCTGTAGATGAAAGCCACAATTTTAACCCACTTCCCACTTCAAACAGCACACATCAACCACAACGTCAGAGCAAAGGGTGTGAACTTCTTTCTACTTGCTTAGTATTTTGATTTTCAGAAATATGAGGTCTCGAGGTAGTTCATTAAATCATAAAAAGAAGCAATTGAGAAGTGAAAAAACATAGGTTTACTCTTAAGTAGCCAGTAAGTAAGAACAGCTTAAGAATAAAATATTCTTTGTTCGGTACAAATCTAATATTAACCTTTTTTTGCAAACCAATTGGGAGAAAGAACCCTGGGGTTCCTTATCAAAATTCCTTCACAGCTTGTTATATTTAGTCTTGAAAGCAGCTAAACTACAATATATGAACAGTTTTTTTTTGTTGTAGTTTTAATATTGCTATACAGGTCAGAACATTTGAACTACAATGAAAGACTTCCTGTGAGGCTCAGAACAAACTGGAAATCGTTCAGCTACCTTCCCTGAATTATCAGGAAAAAAACGGAAAGGAGAGAAGGGTAGAGAGATAGAAAGATGAAACCTTAAAAATAAGAGGACTGGAAGAAGTCATACAGAGAGAAATATAAAGGGAGAGTGAGGAGAGGAGCGAGCGGGAGGCATACAGCGGGAAGAGATGGAGGCAGAAAGCATGTCAGAACAGGAGAGCGAGTCCTAAGGCAGACTGTTCTTTCTACATAAATGGATTTCAACTTATAGGACTGCCTACAGTATTTTAGGTGAGTCAAATTAGAAATTAAAGAGATTCGGGCTTTGATTACATTGCCAAGCACTGATTGAATCTTTCGGTGCTCCTGTGGTGTGATCAGCTCCAGGCTGGATCAGGTTTGCCACACATACACACTGCTCACCTCTGTGTTTCGTTGTTATATTTGGGTCAAAACCTTTCTCGAGCTGTATCAGACACTGTCTTGGGATAAGTCTTTGACTAACGTGAGAAAAAGAAAAAAACACATATGTAGAATAATGTGGGAAACTCTACAACTGTTCATAGATTTACTCCAATGACGTCTTTCACTATACTTAAGGGAGTGTGACAGTCTGTGTTTGTGTGTGTGCTACAGAGCAAACATTATGTAACCAGAGGGCTTTATATAATTTGTTTTCACCTATTTTTTTTCCATAGTTGCCAGTTTGATTGTTACATAACGGTTTTTAATTGATTTATGCCTTTTTTAATTGTTAATCTCATTGGCATTCACTTCACCCTTGTTATCTACATTACATAGAGTACAGCACTAATGCAAATAGGGTTGGGAATGTAGTTTTCCTAAGGGGCAATTCACACCTAAATGGCATTTGCAATATAGTCAAATGAAGTATGGATACCAACAAGCAGAGAACAGCTCAAGTAATCAAAAACTAGTTATGATTCGAGAAGAAATCAAAAACAAAATGTTGATTTTTGGCAGATTTGTTGAGAAGGCAATTACAATAAATGACAAGATATTTTATGGTAAAACCTAGGACAAAAATTAATATTCTCTATTATGTGATGCATAAGTTGATCGTTCACTAACTGTACACTTTCTTAACTCTGGGAGTAGAAAAATACAGAATTACCATTATGATTACAACAGGTCATATTAGATGGATTGCTCAACAAAATTTGGCTGCATCTCTGCTGTCTCTTGTGAAACTTCTGCCATGACACATATGAAGCACAGTGTTTGTTCAGGCAGAGCACTGAAGTCACACTCACTTTCCTTGATCGGAGTCATTTGTCACAATTTCATTGGCTTATTCATTAATAATCTGTTCAGCTACCAGCTGACTAGTAACATCCAATCACATTCATACACAAGATTTATAACGTTTCACTGTTACTCTGATGCCAACTCTGACTCCCTCCACCACCAGAACCTCTTCTTTATGTCATTGAAGCTCTGGTATGGTTATCTTTATTCTTTTATTTATTTTAGCTTCAACAAAGTACTTCACACACTAACAATAAAATCAAACAGCAATTTAAAATCACACAGTCAATAAAACATGAAAAGGCAAAACCTTGTCAAAGCAGACCCCTTATTGCCTGCCTTTTCCGCCAAATCTAACAGTAAACCATTTGCACTAAATGATTAAATTCTTTAACACAAACTTCTCTGACGCTGGCGTAATGGAGCCAGTAATGTAGGGAGAGGGGTAGTCCCACTTGCCTTTAGGAATTTATATGGGCAGTGTTTCCTCACAAATCCTTGGCTCTTGTTAATTTCAAATTTGGAATTGGTTCTTTATATCAATCTGTTGCTATGAGATCATGCAAATATTTTGTAATGGAGAACAACTGTATATTAATCTGTCTTCCTTGTTAATACTGCCCACTTACATGGTTTTGATACACTGTACTGTAGGTACAGGTAAATAACAGATTGTTATTTATGAAAATATTGTTTGTTTTCTTTTTTTTTTTTTATTCTTTATTTTTACAGGCAAGTCATTAAGAACAAGTTCTTATTTACAATGGCGGCCTGACAAGTGGGGTAACCACTTAGGGAAAAGGATTTAGGGCTGAAATAAATACAGTACATTAGAAATACATACAGTTTTAGCAATTACATAAAATACAATTAAAAACACAGTAGACAACACAAAATTATTATGTAGAGAAGCAACTGCAAGTGTCCGTGAACAAAACATAATAGTTTTGTTGATATCCTTTAATTGCATTTCCTTTCACAGCGACATACAAACAGTCATGTGAGGCGTACAAACACAAAGGCAACACATCAGGACATTATTACATAGACGTAGACGGCAGTGGACCAATCAAACCCCAGCTCATCTACTGTAACATGACAGGTAACACACAGATACAGCATCTGCTATATCACACAATTCAACTCACTATATTTGTTCATGAAAGTGTCATTTTATTTTGTGTAATTTCATCCAAATTGTTGATCAGATTTTTAAAAATTATTTCCCTCTTTCTCATTCTTGCTGTCCACCAGAGGACAAGGTATGGATGGTGATCCAGCACAATAACACAGAACTGACCAGAGTTCATTCATCCCCTGAGAGAAACCAACATTTAACTCACTTTGAATACGCTTCTGAAGAGGAGCAGTTAGCAGCCATCATCAGCCAATCCGAGCACTGTGAGCAGGAACTGTCCTACCACTGCAGGAAGTCCCGGCTCCTCAACACACCGGGTAAGACCTAAACTCTTTTGTTGCATCTAAGGGATTTTTTCAAGTGAGGTGTTTAACTTTTAACGTTAAGCACTCTGAGTGTGAGATGGAGGAGAGTGGTGTGGTGTTGTTAGGGGATGGCAGCAGGCACAAAGTTTTTTACAAAGCAAGGTTTTCTGCAACTGAGGGATCTATATCGGGAACAAGAGTCGTCGTATAAAATGCTGATTTAGTCAATTTAGTAACTAATTAAAACATCAATTACATTTCTGTTGTGTATTTTCTCCTCCTCACTCTACTGCAGCAGCAAAAACTGTATCTACACCACGACTTGATTTATCAAGTAAATCATTAGCTGCTTTTGATTCTGGGTTCTGTTAGTTGTTCTTTTTTTTTTTTTTTAAAGGACTTACACGCACAAGAAATTTTATTTAGAATGGATGGTTCAAAGCAAGCACTTGCAACATTTATGCACATCTTAATGTCAAAAGAATCTAAACTTTAACATTTCTCACCTTCACTCATATAAAGAGTAAAATAAGAATACTTGAGTTCAAATTGCACTGAAGAAAGAAGTCCATCTTGTTATCACCAGTGAACCAGCAATTTGTACACTAAAAAACCTACTTATCAGAATGTTTGTGGGGGAGAGATGTCTTATGATAGAATAGCTGCCCATTGCAACACATCCACCAAGAAGTTGGACATTGCGGTCACAACTATATGTTAGCAGTACTGCGAGGAAAAATATTGGTTCCCTCAAGCTAATTCAGCTGTAAGGACGATTATTTCAAAGTGCATTGTGTGCCGAAGGCTCAATGCTAAGGCTGGAATACAAAAGATGGCTGACCTGCCTGAAGACAGGCTACTACCTGATCAGCCACCCTTTACCAACATGGGGGTTGATTTCTTCGGGCTATTTGAGATTAAACGTGGAAGGAGCCTTGTTAAACAATATGGTGTGATTTTCACTTGTCTCATAGTAAGAGCTGTGCACATTGAGATTTCTCACAGCTTGGATACAGATTCCTGTATCAACGCCATACGCAGGTTTATATTCAGAAGAGGGCAAGTAAAAATTATACACTCAGATAATGGAACAAACTTTGTTGCGGTGGAAAAGGAACTGCGTAAAACATTGGAAAACCTGGATCAGACAAAAATACAGAACACCATGACAGAAAAGGGTATCAAGGAAAGTAAGGAAAGTATTGAACTCTGTGTTACAGCAACAGACTCTTGATGATGAAGGACTCCAAACAGTCATGTGTGAAGTTGAGGCCATCATCAATAGCAGGCCGATAACCCCCTCAACAGATGACACTAATGATGTTGAAGCCTTAACAACTAATGACCTGTTGCTTTTGAGAACACAAGCCAATATCCCACCAGGAGTCTTTGACAAAGACTATCAGTATGCATGGCGTCGATGGAGACAGATTATATAGTATAGAGTATATAGCCAATCTCTTTTGGACTAGATGGACAAGAGAATATATGCCACTCCTTCAGGAGATACAAAAGTGGCTCACACCTCAGAGGAACTTCGCACCTCAGAGGAACTTCGCACCATGCGATATTGTAGTGATAATGGATGACTCTGCCCCTTGCAGCTCCTGGAGTATGGGGCGGGTGATAAAGACATTACCAGATTCCAGTGGTACGGTGAGACGAGTCAGCGTGTAGACTAATAACGTACAGGACAGACCTGTGAATAAACTGTGCCTGCTGAAACACGCAATGTGAACAGTTTGAGAATGTTAATAACAGTTTAAGTATATAGTTTTACATTGTGTAGTATGATTTATATTTATCAGTATAACTGATGTAGAATGTTATATGGCTCTCATGTTGATGATATTTCATAATTGTTCTGCAGTTAGCATATGCAATTAGGGGCTGGAAATGTAAGAGCCATATTAATACTCGTAATGCTATAATCTGGTACAGTGCATCAAATGGTAACGTTTATGTTTTACTGTACGCTGTCCCTTTTTAAATAAAGAATTTAGTAATCTTGAAAAGTGTTTTTTTTTTTTATCAGAAGTTACTGCCTCTGAAGGTTCTTGTGTGTCAAGCTTTAAAGCCAAGAAGACTGCTTAATAGTGGTGGTAAAGCCAATTGAGAAAGATTGCCGCTACACCCATTATCTGTCCAATTATAGCAGGGAAAACAGCAATGATAACATTGTCAAGACTTGGTAGGAAGGCTGTAACAGTTCAATAAAGTGTAGCCACAATAAAGTGTTGGTTTGTGTTGAAATCCTAAATAGATGGGCGTGACACAGGTAGATAGAAGAAGACAAATAGAAGAGGGAAAAGAAAACGACAGGAAGATCTTCCTATGTCCAATTTGATTTGCAAGTCAAGTGTTGACTTAAACAGATCCATCTACACAATGTGTTGTGATGAAAACATAGATGACTGAAAATTCTCTGTTAGGAACATATTCCATTTAACTGTCAATTACTGTAGGATTCACTGTTTGATGATTAATGTGAAATCCATCTTAGTTTTGCAGTAACTGCACCATGAAGCAAAAAAATGGATTTTAGGTTAATGGTGTGTGTGTGTGTTTGTGTGTTTGTTACAGAGGGTGCTCCATTCAGCTGGTGGTTGGGAGGTCCGGGTCTGGGTCAGGTCCAGGCATACTGGGGTGGGGCTATGCCGGGCAGCCGGCAGTGTGCCTGTGGTCTGCAGGACAACTGTTTGGATTCACATCACTACTGCAACTGCGATGCTGACTACGACCAATGGTACTGTACTTTATTATGTGCTTCAGTTCAGATCCTTCGCATAATAATTGCCTTGAACTGCTAGCCAGTCAGAAAGGAGAAGTTTCCATAGCCATGGTAACAAATGATGAGGTTTGCATCAAAATATACATTGACCAGTGATTTATGGTGGTGTCTTACAGAAGATATTATAGATAAAATACAGTTTTTGCCATGCTAACAGCCCAGCTCTTGAAATGTCAATGTCAGTTTGGTCCAGACTCAAATAACTATTTGATGGATTTCATGAAATTTGGTACAAATATTAACGGTACGCATTTTAATCACTTCAGTGTTTCCCAGACCATGAATTCCATTGATTTTGGTGATCCCTGGACTTTAACTTTAGCAGCATCATTAGGCTGGCATGTAGCTTTGATGTCCCAACAACTGTTACAGATTGCCATGAAATTTGACTTTTCATCTGTCTGTCCAATACCTGCAAAACTACTAACAATACCATCAGCCTCTGCTGTACTTTGTGTTTGTGCTACTTAGCAAAGGTTAGCATGTTAATATGCTAAATTAGGATGTTGCACATTGTAAACATTATACATGTTTAACATCTGCATGTTATCATCATTGCATTGTAGCATGCTGACCTAACCATTAACCACTGTGTACAGCCCCACGTAGTCACTAGCATGGCCGTAATGTTGTTTAATTTTAAATCAAATTGGTGAAACCGCAAGTGTAAACCATAGTAAATGATTAAATATGTAAATATAACTCTAGTTCACTGTCTATAAAATAATCATTTGGTTGGACAAGCTTTGAAAAGAAAAATTTAAATGCATCTTTTAAGGAAATAAATAAAACACTGTAAGATGTATTTTGAAGAGACACCTATTGCTTCTGAGACTCTTCAGTAAAATGATTCAATGAAATCTGTCTTGCTGTTCAAATTAAGTCATTAATACGATTCAGTGTTTACCATCACATCCTGCCATACTGGACAGAAAATAGCCATGAGACAGCCGGGACGAATCCCATGTTATATCCAATCCTGTATTTAAATCCTTTTATCTAAGCTGTAAGCAATTCTGTATTTAGGTCACCTTCCAATCCTGTGAACAATTCTACAGTTAGACCCATTTTCCCATATTGTAACCAATCCTGCTACTGTCTGCATAGCCAAAGGTCTTCTTACTGTTATCTTCCCGCCTAAATCTTTGCGACTCCTTCTCTATGTTTATAGACTTTCTTCTGACATCAATATCTCATCAGGTTCAGCAGTGCTGTGTGTGCCTACAGTCCTAGATTTATTTTTTGACAAAATTTCACAGCAACAAAGCTGAATGTTGGAATTTGAAACGCCACCGAGCTGAGAGAGTGTGGTGAATGTGCAGATGAATCACTCAGCCTACGTTCATTCGAAAAACAGTTTGACAAAACATCAGCAGACATGTATCAGCTGAAATGCTTGTCTTCATTTGAACATCTAGCTGTAAACCTCCTCTTCAACATCATCTTCTTTTCCATGTCATCCTCTTCTTCTTCTCCACCCTGTCTCCCTCCACCTTTTTCTTCTTCTTGTAATCCCTCTCCTTGTTTTGTTGTTCCCTTTTTCTTTTCTACTTACTTTATCTTCTGTGCTTCTTCCTTCTCATCATGTCGTCATTATGTTTCTCTTCCTTCCATTTCTCTTCTTCACCTTCACTTTCTTATCATCCTCCTCCCTGTTGTCTTTCTCCTTCTCCTCCTCCACTTGCTTAATTTGTCTCTTTCCTTTCCCTTCTCCACCTCTGTTCTTCATCTACTAATCCACATCCTCCTCATTTTTCACTTTCATGTTCCCTGTCTTCTTTTTCTTCCTTTGCTGCTCTCTCTTTCTTCTCCTTCTACTCTTTTCTTTTCCACCCCTTTTACATCTTCTCCTTCTCCACATCCTCTTCCACATTGTCTTATTATTCTTTTCCCCTTCCTCTTCTCCTTCCGCTCCTCCTTGTTCTTTCCTTTCCTCTTGTCTTCCTCTTTCTTCTCCTCCTTCCTCTTGTCTTTCTCTTCAACCCCACATCTTTCTTCCTTTTGTCCACTTTCCTCCTCCTGTCTTTCTTTTCTTTTTTGTGCTTCCTCATGTCTTTATCTCTCTTTTCCTCCTCCTACTGCTTCATCTTGTCTTCCTCCTGCTCCTTCACTTGCAGGGCTGATGATTCAGGCCTGCTCATCCATAAGGAGACCCTCCCAGTCAGGTCTCTGGTGCTGGGTGACATCCAACGGCCGGGGTCAGAGGCTGCCTACAGGGTGGGACCTCTCCGTTGTCATGGAGATAGTAAGTCCTTTTCAGTTGCTGTTTTTGTTTACATGATATTGGTGTCAATGTAGACACCTTTTCTCCACATGTATTGTTGCCTCTTTGGATATTTATGATATTATTTTTAACTATATTCAGTGAACTGAACTGAAGGAATCCCTGTACCCAATCTTCTCTCTGCCATTTAATTTGTTAATCGAAAAACAGGCTGCGGCTAATTACACTGGCAAATTAGCAGACCAATAGCTAAAATATGACCTCCTTTATGCTCTTTAATAACAACTTCTAAAGAAAAGATATATAATACACAAATCTAACTTATATATTTCACCTTGTTTTAATTGCTTCTAATTTCAGCCTTCAGTTTAATGAGCAAACAAATGAATAAATAAACGGTACGAGAGATAAATCAACATAAATGAGGTAGCTTGAGAGTTTGTTTTTGGCTAATTAGCTGAACAGTTGGTTAATTTGTTTACTACACAATCTTCATTATACAGCCATCATTATGACATTTCTTTTAATAAACTTTGTTCCAGAATGATATATGCATTTTTTGAAAACAAAATTTACATCCTTTTATATTAGAAAACCACAAAATAATGGAGGATATGATGAATTTAAGACATTTGTTTATCTCTCAGAAAACTTCTGGAACGCTGCATTTTTTGACAAGGAGACATCTTACCTTCACTTTCCAACCTTCCACGGCGAGCTGAATGCAGACATTTCCTTCCTGTTTAAAACAACATCCTCCTCTGGGGTTTCATGGAAAATCTAGGCATTAAGGACTTCATCCGGATCGAACTCAGCTGTAAGTGAGAACATTCTGCCGCATTATCATAGAAATGTTTTCTGGTTTTGTTCTAAATTGTTGGTAATGAAAAACGGACAGCATTCACCAAAAACAACATATGTTAAATTCCCCCCTTAGAATGCGTTTCGCTGGTTACTTCACTCAGAGTTTGACACTAGAAGGCTGTTTTCACATTTCACCGGCTGACAGTTTCTCTGTGCCCACCTTCAATCTGAGTTTAAAATATGTATGAATATGTATGACATCACAAGTAGTGTGGAAATCATTCATGGTCTAATGTGCAACTTACACAAGGGTGATGTGGAAACTTTAAGCCTCTAGAGAACACTGACTTTCAGTGAAGCAGGAGACAAATTGTGTCCAGACGTTGAAAGAAGAAGCATTTTCATAAATTCTGGATTTTTCATGAGTAGTTGTAACTGAATCAAATTTTTAACTAGGTAATTAAACTTTTTTAGTAGAAAACCCATATTAGCCAAATGTGTCTGTAGTGGAAATCCCTGTAGTGACTGTAGGAACTCTCATCTGTCTGAAGTAAAGAAGGAAATAGTTTTGGGTTTGATAGATGGGTCAATATAATGACAATGTAAACAAATAGTAATTATTTTAACCAAAACCATGTAGGTCTGCAACGATTAGTTGACGAAATCGACGACATCAACTATAAAAAAAGGAAGAGATGGCAATCTTCTTATTAAGAACATTTCTGGTTGTTCATTTCTTACTGCAATGCACTACAGGAAGTGCTGGAGGCAGTATCGCTTCCACTGTCTGCCATACTCACGAAGAAGAAGCATTCCTGCGAGAAGCAAAAACTAACGGAGAAATAGCAGAATGTTTTTAGTTTTTACAAGTTTTGTCCGCTATTTTGTCTAAATACACTTTTTAGCAGTTTTGAGGCGAGGAATCAGCTGTAGAATGTTAATATTTGCAGTTTTAACAAAGTTGATGGCGAATTGAAAATGTGCTCAAATAATTTTGGGCTTGAGCTCCACGAGCGGCCGCAAGGTTAGTGGTGTCAGCCAGCCGGCCAGTCACACCCACAGAGCCCTCTGGTCCCAGTTACACAGATCACTGCAGCAGCAACAGAGGAAAAGCAGTCCTATATGTTCATTTATTTGTGGCGGCCTGCCACAATATCAACGCTGACCACCACATAGTGATTTTAGATTTTTTTTACTAGGCCTATTTTTTTTTAAAAATTGTATTTGATCAGCGCCGTAGTGCATTCGCGCAGCACATCCTCTCGCTCGTCTCTCTCTCTTTCTGTCCAGCGCTCCTGAACACCGCTGCACAAATCTGTACAACACAATGCTATCAATGTCGGAGATCCAGCTTTAAAAAAGTTATTAGAAATGAGTAATGGTTTAAAGTAAATCAAGGAACATCTGGCTCGTGATGCAGCCTACAGAACACTAAGTTATTGCCTAAAACTTATAATATTGTATAAAGTTCCAAAGCAAAACTTTTAAAGCGTGTATAAATCAGTGAATTATAGGAGTAACCTGTCTTGTCTTCTTCCCTGGTTAGTGTTGATACTAGTGTTCACAATAAATAGTAAACCTTGTTCACTTCATGGTAACATTAGCTAGTCAGGCTGTGTGTTGGAGATCAGTAATTCAATTGAAAGATATTAGTTAAATGGTTTAATTAGGGTTAGGGTGTAACAAAAATGATCATGACTAGTCGACTAATCGAATAAATAATTAACAGATTAGTTGCAGCCCTAAAACCATAATGTTTCTTTACACCTAACCAAACCTTAATCGTAGCTGCTTCGTATCAAAGATTTGTAATTATGCTTTTTTGTTTGTTTGTCTGTAGCAGGAAATGCAAGGAACTAATGTTATAGTACCGACCATACTGTAAGACAGGTGATCAGTGTGAACTAAACTGTAATCTCCCTTTAATATCTTGCTTTCTCGCTATCTCACTCTCACGCACACACAAGAGAAATGGTGGCCGTCCTCCTCGGGGAAACCCCGGCATTGTTGCAGCGGGGTGCGTCTCTTATCTCGCTGCAGCACTATTACTGCTGTTATTATGACAGCTGGTGTTGCAATGACAGTGGATCATTATTATTGCTGTTCACACAACTGGAGCCAGAGTGCAGGTTCTAAATTAACTTATGCCTCTGGGTTTTTCTATCAAATGGCTCCACATTTCCACAGCAGTACAGCTTTCCCTCCACTGTCAGCATCATACATGACAGATGCGCAGATGTAACCGCTCTTCTAACTTCACCCAAAAATGTGGAGCGTAGACACGCAGACAGTGTTGTTATGGATGAACAGACTCCATGTGGCCTTGAGCTCACCTCTCTTTATTGTACGCTATGTTTTTAACCCAATAGAGCTGTGTAAATGCTGTGAAGATTAATGACTACTGCATGCTAACCTAGATTAGGTTTGAAGGGTCAGTCCCACGGGGATGACATATACTTACAATGCATATCTTAACAAGTAAAGGCATTGAATTATAACTCAGATGGCATATAGTACATTCTCGTGCTTGCTGCTAAAAAATGTAATGTCTTTCTGTGTGATGTATCAACAAGGCGGAGAACATGCCACGTTTACTTTTACTGCTACTAAAGTAGAGTTAAAATTACAGGTAGGAGCCTACAGCTGCGTTATTGCCTCTCTGAGGCTGCGCTGTGAAGCTGTACTGAGCTAAATGCTAACATCAACACGCTAAATAGCTCAGAAAGGCAATGTGAACATACTGATGTTTAGCATGTATAATGTTTACCATTTTCACCATCAGTTTAACATGATAGCATGCTAATATTGGGCAGATGGGAATGTCAGTTATTTGCATTTGGTCATAAACTAAATTATTAAACAAGAAACTTCTTGATAAAACGTAAAGGGATTACTAAAGTTATCAAAGTACAATTCATCTTGAGCGGGGCATACTGTAAATGCCTCTACTAGAGTTCATGGCTGTCCAGCCTGCAAATAGATGGACAGGTGGAAGGAAGTCACTTCACACTTCTGCCAACATGTGATGATGGAGGAACCCAACACACTAATGGGTTCACTGAAAGATAGCATAGTCTGCAGCCAAACTGAGGAAAGTGCTTTTCCAATGAACAATGTGAAAGAAAAATACATTTCTATCTATATCTGTTGCAACTGAATTGTGGTTAGAAAAATTCATTTCTTGAAATAAATCTGATTTTGTTCTTACAACTTTATTCTTTTGTTATGTTTGGTAGGATATTTTTATTAAACAAAGAGAAAGAATGTAACGCCTTGCTCTCCTCCTACTCCACCAAGGAACAATTGACAGGACAGGGTCTTCTTACTCCTTCTTACAGTCTGCTGCAGACTGTTCCTTACTGGTTAGATGGATTTCACACATTAAAATTAAGAACATCAGTAAAATGAGGCAACTGCTGGATCGGAAACTTATGTGTCTTGCTTATCTTCAGTGAGCAAATATATTTTTACCAATTCATAAATAGATGTTAACATAAATAAAACAAAACTAACGATTAAGAGCGTCAACATCATTACACACAGTGCCATGATGAAGTGTTTCTCTCTCTGTGCAAAGATGGAGCTGCGACATATTTGGAAGGGACATAAGGGATTTGCAATGTCTCACTCATCAGAGGACACAATTATCTCAAAGTGTCAGTGAAGGGCTGTTAATCAGCCAGTTAGAATTCAGTGGGAACAAGTCAAACTCACTCTGCTGGTGTAACAGTCGCTGAGTGGTGACGGTGCTTCTTACACAGTATGTGTGTACAAACCATATCTCCATTTTAACTATTCAATCTAACTATTCTGACCCTCCTCTCCAGCCTCCTCAGAGGTTGTCTTCTCTTTTGACGTGGGAAACGGGCCGCTGGAGGTGCGAGTGGATACGAGCATGCCGCTGAATGACAACCGGTGGCACAGCGTGCAAGCCGAGAGAAATGTGAAGGAAGCATCACTACGTGTCGACGAGTTTCCTGCCGCCATGCAGGAGGCTCCTGCAGATGGACACATTCATCTGCAGCTCAACAGCCAGTTATTCATAGGTGAGAAGCAAGAGAGAGTGTGTGTGTGTGTGTGTGTGTACAAATGCAGTTAAAATGTTAAACATAAGGTAAATTCTATGTGAGTTGTGTGTTAAAGGGAGTAAGGGTTAGTTTGAGGTTATAGGAAGGCTTTAGATTAGGCAGTAAGTAGACAGAGTCATGGTGTTTCAACATAAAACTCATTAGCTGGGTAGAGTGCTTGTGATAATTGCTGTCACATCTTATCCTTATCCTGTGAGTCTTGCAACACTTAAAGACAAGCATGCAAATGTGCCGACAAGCACGCACACAACTGAGAAAAACAGATTTTATGAATGGAGGGAACCAGGAAATTACCGTTTCTATGTCTAAGCAACTCATTCTGAAGTAGGCAGCCATTCAGAGCAGTTTTTTCTTTTACACAATAAATTCTGAAATTTCTTCCTACTTTGCTGTTCAGTTCATAAAAGCTTTGCTATGCACTACAGAAGTACCGCATGGGCAGCTGCTGGAGTTCCAGAAACCAGGCATGTGTCTATTAACAATAAACCTCATCCGAGACCTTTATAACCCTGGCCTGAGGTGCTTAGAAAGTAGTGAGTAGTGTTAATACGTCCTGCGGATATTGGATGTATTTAGAAATAAATCTTTGGTGCTATATATACTGGAAAATGAGGTGCTGAGTCCATGCTTTCTAAACACCGAACAATAATTACCTTTGATAAATAACGGTGTGCTGATAGAATAGATTATGCAGTGTTTGTGTATATATATATGTGTGTGTGAGTGTGTGTATAGCCCTATAAAGCTGCACCTACATCTTAACAGAGCCATATTGACTTGTTCATTAGAAACAACATGTTTGCTGTAATAGAAGTTGCACAAAAACAAACTCATCAGATTCTGAGTCTTTAACCAAACAATAGCCACGTTCCCATCTATTAACATATTTTTATTTGCATTTTAAAGTATCAAATAAGAAAAGGTTGATGGAAACGGGAATATAAAATTTAAAAACTCCTCAATTTTGTCTTTTTCACAAAGTTAATACCCTTTATGAAAAAACCTTGTCCAAATAGATTCTGATGTAGTGAACATTTAACTCAAATAACAGATTGTCTGTTTCCGCTCCAAAAGAAGAAGGGGTTATCCTATGATTTTCTTATCAACAAATCCCATGAACACACCAAAACCTCTCTCAGTACTTTGACTTTACTACCTTGTCTGTGGCTGTCAGCCCCATTTCTACTGAAGACATAAATCTTAAGAGGTTGCAGGTATATACACTGAACAAAATTATAAATGCAACACTTTTGTTTTTGCCCCCATTTATCATGTGCTGAACTGAAAACACTTTCTCTATGTACACAAAAGCCCTATTTCTCTCAAATATTGTTCACAAATCTGTCAAAATCTGTGTCGGTGAGCACTTCTCCTTTGCCAAGATAATCATGCTGACTGCAGGAATGTCCACCAGAGCTGTTGCCCATGAATTGAATGTTCATTTCTCTTCCGTAAGCCGTCTCCAAAGGCGTTTCAGAGAATTTGGAAGTACATCCAACTGGCCTCACAACTGCAGACTACATGAAACCACACCAGCCAGGAACTCCACATCCAGCATCTTCACCTCCAAGATCAGCCACCCAGAGAGGTGCTGCAACAATCAGTTTGCATAACCAAAGAATTTTTGCACAAACTGTCAGGAACCGTCTCAGGGAGGCTCATCTGCTCGTCGTCCTCATCGGGGTCTCAATCTGACTGCAACTTTGCACAGATACCCCCACAATACAGTGAAACTGCACATTTTCAGGTGGCCTTTTATTGTGGCCAGCCTAAGACACACCTGTGCAATACCCATGCTGTCTGATCAGCATCTTGATACGCCACACCTGTGAGGTGGATGGATTATGTTAGCAAAGGAAAAGTGCTCACTAACACAGATTTTGACAGATTTGTGAACAATATGAGAGAAATAGGCTCTTTTTTTGTACATAGAGAAAGTCTTAGATCTTTTGAGTTAAGCTCATGATGAATGGGGGCAAAAACTAAATGTTTTTAATTTTGTTCAGTGTAGTTTTGTTTTTGAAAGAAAAGTCTCAGACATTTCCTAAAACAGCTGGGCACTGTAGTTTTTTAGCAAACATTACTCGAACAGAAGGAAACATTGCATTTGTTGGGGACTGTTTTCACCAGTGGACCAATTCACATTTTGTGCTTTGGTGAGTATTTATTATTAAAACAGGCCAGTGTATGAGGGACTGACTCAAAGTCAACTAGTGTTCATGATAGTAAAGGAATATGTGACCCAGTGCGAAAGTGTGGCTCTTTGATGTGTTTTTGGACAACAGTGGAACTCTATGGCACAATGAATAATCTTAGGATAATTAGGATTTTGCTACTCAGGCAATACTTTAAGGATCAATTTATTGTTGATTTTGTTATTTTCATGGGATTTGTTAACAATAAAAGAGAAATATTGAATGTCACCAGCCATTTCCTTTAGATAAACCTGACTGAATGGCTAGAACATTTTCCTGGTTTAACAACTAAATATAAACATTTTGAAGTTGAACTGTGACGAGGTCTAGCCATTGTAGTACACCTTGAGCCATTAATATAAGATGATTATTTGATATGAAACGGATAGATGTTGGGTAATTTTAAGAAACTGGGGCCTTACAAACTTCTACAACAATCCCACCGTTCTGTTCCTCTCAACTTCATCACTTTGAACTCTCTTATCTTCACTTCATCTCTTCCACAGATTTATTATTCCGTTTAACCTCTTGCACTTCTGTTGAACTGTGTCTGATGGAATAAAAATCCATCTTGTATTATGGGGCTTTATCTTCAGCAAATATTATGGACATTTGTTCATTTGTAAACAAACATTTTGAATAGAAAATCAACTGACAAATAACAATGAGATTGGGGAGATGCAGGGAGATGGAGTTGAGCATTGATTGGATGGCTGTGTTAAGCTAATAATCCTCTCTGAACAGCCAAAAAGAAGTGACCATGAGTTGTTCTCCTTATATGGACAGCACTGTCCTGGTTGGTGTTTACCGGCAATGCAGAGGGATTCATATGTTTGAATGGAAATGTGATGGGATTATGAAAAAGGCTGCTTTGGGAGAGGGTGTTTGTGTTTGACAAAGACTTGATTTACAGCGAAGCAATATGCATTTGGGTGCCTCTACTCTCTTGTTTTGGAAAGTGAGGGGCCATTGTTATTGTTAATCCATAATGTAAGCAGCCTCCCTTCTGTGAAATCATAATTCACAGTACTGCAAAGACATCTATATTGCTATGAAAACTGTGTCCCATGTGTTATATATAAAATTGCCTTGTATAACTTAAGACAGGATATTCCATAGTTTGAATTAATAAGCCATAATATTGCCTTGGGTGAATTTATATAACACAGAGTTATTCTGGTTCAACTTCATTTATTGCCATAGGAAGGAATTAATTTTGTATACACGCTGTAACCTACATCCTTGTACAAGTGGTAATTAAAATAATGCACATATTATTATTATTGTATTGCTATAGTGTCTCTGTTGGCTGATGTGTACAGATGTATGCGTTTATGTCCTTCTGCTTAGTTCTTTGTAATAATAATAGTTACAGCCAAAGAAACTTTTTGAAACTCTTGGCAATTCCCTTACATTTTCAAAAAGGAGTGGAAAGAAGAAAAAAAACATTGTAACTCGGCATAGGAAAAAGAATTTGCATCTATCTTAATTAATCCCTGATTTAATGCACCATCCGGCATGTTAAGTGATCCAAATCAAACTCACCCACTATGCTGCATGATCAACAGGTGCATGCTGGGTCTGGCTAAAATGCTCCTGGTGGATTCTTACCACTGCCTACTCTATATCGAACATACATCTTGTTGTCTGCCTTGGTGATGTATTATTGTGATGTTGATTCTATAAGAACTATCAGAATATTTAATGTATGTATATTAATAATGCTTGTTGCACCGCTGCGGTTCCCATAGCCTCCTTTTATAATTTTTTTTTTTATAATAGTCTGAGTTTTGTCCTCTTTGGTTAATTCTAGTTAGACTACACTGAGAAAGGCAGTTGTATTTGTAGGTGATAATCAGTTCTAGAAATAATGCCACTAATATCCATCTATGGAAAATAATTATAGTTGGTTTGAGAATCAGTGCCCTGTGGTGCGGTTTCCTCTCAGGAACGGTGTGATGTTGTCCTCCTAGTGTGGCATGCACTTTAATTTGTAGCCTGAAATTTGATCTTATTATCTTTAGTATAACATTGCCATCATATAACATCATATAGCGTTTATTCAGAGTTAATTTTAACTGACAGACTTTTTATTTTTACTGGACTACTCTAGTACTCTATACAGTAGCCTATGTTAATGAAACAAGTCCTTGGTCTTGTTTTTTATCCAATACCAGACCTTTTGTGCAGGCCCGCTGTCAGGGGGGGGGGGGGCCCATGCAAAGGTCAATGGTTAACCCTTAAATGGGATGAAGTATAACCCTTTACTTGGTGTCATATGAAAAACAAAACTTTTTAGATGTATTTACATGATAAATAAATGTATAATCATTAAAACTTATTTCAGACTTCTCATCTGATAACCCACTCCCCGCTGTTATTGTGATAATGGTACGGTCGAAACATTTGGTCATTCAGATGTGCAGGACCGCAAAAAGCCAGTTGCTTGAAGCGAACACTGCAGCCTGTCAGGGGCCCAAAGAAAAGAAGCCAAAACAGAGAAAACATCATAGGGAGGCAATGGCCAAATTTCTTAGCCAAAAAAAGTATTAAAAAGCATCATCTATGTCTAACAGGCAAATGTGAGAAACCAGTGGAAAAACAAATAAATACCTAATACCTGATAATGAGTCAGGGCAAGTGAGCTGATGCGATGCGTCTTGCACAGTGATTCGCGGTAAATAACTGAAAGAGTTTTGCAAAATAACCATCTAAAACCTGAGGCGCAAACTTGCTCTGTTTGGGACTGTGAGCTGCACTTTATCTGAGGTGCTGAAGTGAACATTTGTGTGGATTTGTGGTGAGATTTTTGCCTGATTGGAAGTGTTTGTTCCTCTCA
The DNA here is from genome assembly GCF_014851395.1 of Micropterus salmoides. Classification (NCBI taxonomy): domain Eukaryota; kingdom Metazoa; phylum Chordata; class Actinopteri; order Centrarchiformes; family Centrarchidae; genus Micropterus; species Micropterus salmoides. The sequence goes on along the minus strand of NW_024040374.1, from coordinate 6,291,326 downwards.
TCCAGTAGTACAAATGTTTCTGTGTCTGCAGACGGTCTAAAGGGGCCAAATCAGCAGGTGACTTTCCCAAACAAAGGCAAAGACAAAAGAGGAGGAAAGACTAAATCATGTGTGCTGCGTCTGCAGAGATGATATTACAGGAGAAAATATTTTAATACACATTTAATGTGTATTCAAACATGAGTATATTGATCTGTTAAGCTCTGTGCGTACAGCATGAAGGAATTACAAACGTTTGTTTCCTTATACAATGACATTGTGTTGCATAATGACAAATAAACAACCATGTAAAAGGTTACTAATACTACTACATATCTAAAAGCAACACAGAGTGCCTGAGAGCTTTACTGCATTATATTCTATTATATTCTGACCAACCAACTGAATTTTGTTTTTTCATTTATTCATTTAGCTTTTATCCAAAGTGACTTACAATTGCTATATATGTCAGAGGTCGCACACCTCTGGAGCAACTAGGGGTTAAGTGTCTTGCTCAGGGACACAATGGTGTCTCACAGAGGATTCAAGGTCACTCACACCAACGGCCTGCGTCTTATCCACTGCCCCATCACCACCCCGGTTTTTAATAAAGATTAGTAACAAGTTTGAATTTGATTAAGTATGTTTATTTGTTCACTCATAATTTGATTGTATGATTTAATGCTTTGCAGTAAGTTCTTCAATGTTTGAGTTTACTTTTCTCTTATCACTCAAGTATTGAAGGGCATTTATTTCTCTGTCTTGTTTTAAGTTAAAAGGAGGAACAAACATAACTGTCATCTAATTTGAAAGATAAAAAAAACAAAAAACTGTATTGACCTTTTTATGCTTAATATAATTATATTGAGTAATTGAACATACATGTGAGCATGGCCTGGATGAGTCTACAATACTGAATTTTGAAATGTTCGTTAGGGACTCTGTGTCACTATAAGGCTAATGGCCAAGAGCTTCTTTGAAATTTGCCGTGTTGATATTAGAACAAAGGGTAGGTGGGTCATGGTGGTGCTGGAGTGGGTGTCGATGAGGGGCCCAGTTCGAAAAATGTTGTCCCCCCTGTCCATAATTCCTAATGGTGGGCCTGCTTTTTGTATTGTGACACTATGAGGTGATCCTTTAAAGCTGCTTAAGTGGCTCTCATTCTCAGTTATAGACAGGGTTTTTCTTTTGACTCCTGCAGGAGTTCTTACCCTGGCAGTTCTTGTCCTTTGTTTATCTACCTCCATCAGAGGATCTGTCTGTCGTTGGTCTTTTAGCCAAAGTACACCAAGGATTTGATCCTTTATTGCAGTCACAACCAGAAACTTCTTTGCCGGTCAGTTAATAGAAGTTTGCTGTGCATGTGTTTCATTCAGTGTAGTCAAACGGTTCCTTATCGAGTCGTTTAGAGAATGCTTAATTGAATTTACCAGGAGGAGGCTAGAGTCTCACAGAGGTTTGTGATTTAGTAGTACAAAAATCTTTTCTGGCTGAACATTTGAAGCTTTTCCAGACTCAAACTGTGAGTGTAACACCCTGCCAGTTCCAGTCTGTGAGTGCAATAACAATTGTCATGCGTGGATATAAAATAAGACGTCGCCAGCTTGGAACTCCAGCAAAAATATAATTTGCCAAGTCTAAACTCTGAACAGTGTGAGGTTGCTACAGTATATTAGCATGTTAATTGTCAGGTAAAAGGAGGAAGAATTTCTTCCTCTGGCTTGTTAGTGGAAAGAATGAATATCAGACACCAGATGTCTCATCAGTCACGCAGTTAGCCAATCAACAACCAGCACAGTGACATAGGCAGTGTCAGTATCTCAGTGCTCTGCAGAGCAGACATGGCCTTGTTGTGCTGCAGTGGCAACATGTGGCTGTCAATCATAATTTACTGCAGAAGACAAAAAAAATATTGATTTACAGTCATTCCGAGACAGAATGAAAGGAGGAATGTGAGCAGTGTTGCCAGATTGGGTGGTTTACAATTCATTGGAATAAAGTACAATATACACTATATTACAATGAATTGGCTCCTTCGCATCTCCAATTAGTATAGTTAACCTGATCATTGAGATTGACAGGGCACTGCAATAGGTTTGACACACAGTGACTGATAAAACCACATGGCATTGAAGCTTATTACAGCTAGACTGAAACATTTTTTTCTCATTTTCAAATAATTATTCGGTCAGCCTTGTGATAAAAGCCTCGTAAAAAAGCGTACATCTGTTCATATAAGTAAATTCTTTTTACATTTAATTTAATATTATCTATAAAATTATATATAAATCTTGTACTTTTGTGTTAAACAGAAGATAAGCCACACAATGGGGGATCCTTGAACATTGGGCAGGTTTTAAGCTCTGATTGGGCTACTTGGTGTCAGTCGATTCCAGGGTAACTCAAATGAGAAAATGTCTTTTGTTGGCAGGAGGCACTGCATCCAGACAGAAAGGCTTCCTGGGCTGCATCCGTTCTCTGCAGCTGAATGGCGTAACTCTGGACCTGGAGGAAAGGGCAAAGATCACCCCAGGGGTCCGACCTGGATGCCCAGGACACTGCAGCAGCTACAGCTCGCTGTGCCAGAACCAGGGTCGCTGTGTGGAGAGAACCAGTGGTTTCTCCTGCGACTGTGGCCAGTCAGCCTACACTGGATCCTTCTGTCATAAAGGTAAATACATTCACATGTACAAAATCCAAAGACTAGAGCCCTGATATCCATGATGTTCTGGCCGTAAAAAGTCTCTCCTCCAACTTCAAATTGGGTCCTTTAGTTTTGTCACTACAATTGCCTTTACAATTTAATTCCCTTGTGCATAAGAGATGAAAGGCTAATTTAGCTTGAAGTTCATTACAGGATTGTGTCAGGAAGGCATATGCTATAAAACTGCTCCAGACATCATTCATGGGCTAACAAATGAAAAGGAGCAGTATTAACAGGTATTGTAGATTTGAAAGACCTCATTTTAACTGACTTAGGAAGTATCTGGATGTGACTATAATAGTAATATGTTCGTAACATTAACAACAGTAATATGTTTAAATATTTCAGGAAAAGTGGTGTTTTTCTGTCTCTCACAATTTAATTCATGCCATATATTCATCAAATGTTATGTTGCACCTACACCTGCATTTTCTTTTTACGACTTCTTTATATGTCTCTCATAGTAGCCTATAATATTAGTGTCGTGACTGTTGGATTTGAACAATTTGCCTGCTTTTTATTGCATTTTCTTTTGCCAGCTCAGTATGTGCATCCCATTCAGAGGCTCTCCAAATAAAGAGGAAGAGATTTGTTTGCCAGTTAGAAATGGCAGTCACAGGCAGTGATGCATTAGTCAGACTCAGAGGAATAGCACACCTACATAAGGAATGCCACATTACCTGCAATGGTATGTGAAGGTCATGGCACAGAAATGTCTCTTTGCAACATACATCTAATTTTTCCTTTAAATTTATGACAAATAATAAGATTCTATCTGGCACTCCATCCCTTGATGTTTGTGTAATTAAACTCGCTAAGTAGCGCTCCAGTCTAACTTGGTGCTACTCGTGTAGAAGACCACTGTATTACTGAACGTTTTAGGAGTACCAGCACAAAAATTAGGAGCAACACTTAATTCAACATGCAACTCCCTGGGGCCCCAGGCAAAACTCTGCAAAGGGGCCCTCCTACCTGACCTGTGAGCCATGTAAATGATGTGCTATTGCCTCCCACTACAATTCTCTCTCCAGTTTTTTATTGTCAGTCTAAGAATAAGTAGATCTCTACAGAATATAATGAAAAAACAATATTTATTAAATAGAATATTTTCAATAGAATGCTGACATAAGTGAATATTAACAGTAACATAAAAACGACATTGTCTAAAATATAAAACCCAGAAATTAAACAAATTAATACCAAGCTTCGACTCTGCTGCCTGGTATTTATTCCAGTTAATAAAATAATTATAAATTCAATAGTCAGTGTCAACCAATGACACATGAGCAGAGCAGGTTCAGTTCTGTGATTTATCGAAAAGCAAGCACACTCAGAGGAAGAGGCTGAGTCCAAGGTATGTTCAAAAAAAAAAATCCACACAAACAGAAGGCAACAAAGGTCCATGCAAAATTGAAGGCTGAACACGAGGAAGGAGCAAACAAACACACTAGACAAGGGCGACATAGCAACTACAAGCTAAAACCTGAACCAACAAATTTAACAAAAAACAGGCATTTCATACCAAGATAAACGAGGGGTGTGGGAATACAACAGGTGTGAGACATCAAGGTAATTAAACAGTGCGAAGCAACACCAGACAATGACTGCAAACGCAGACAACTTCAGACTAAAACAAGAAACAGAGTATAACACTGAAAATGGAATCAGTAGACATAGCACTCAGGCAGAAATGTAACTTGACTGTCAATGAACATACCACTCTCAAAATACAAAAGCAGATGACAAGCGGACAAAAACAAGAACAAACGACAGCGGACCAGGATGAATAAAACAGAACACAGAATAAATGTGAAATCTAAATGGGAATGTAACTTGGCAAACAGATTTAAGAACTAAGACACTGAACTAAAACACAGAAACAGGACTACACACCAAAAACTGAACTAAGAAAGGACTAAGAACCAAGATAAGAAAACAGGGAATGAGACAGAACTGGTAAAAGTGAACCAAGCTGAACATGCAAATGAACTTTAGAATAACGAAGGCCAGACAGAGGAAACGAGACATGGAACAAAACCCCAAAGCAGGACATTGACTGAGAAAACAGATAATCATTGCCTTGTTTTAAAAGGATGTGCGTCTGAGGAGTTTTATCAAGTCCACAAAGTTTCCGGGTAGAGAGTTTTATGTTGTGCATGGGCATATGCATGATCAAGCGTAACGCAGTTATCTTTCCCGAGCAGCAGTTTATAAGCACCATTGCCCATTAATCGTAATAAATCCCTTGAAGTGGTTGGCAGTGTTTCATTGATTACAGACTGAGGTTGAACAAAGCAGGCTTTTCATTTCTAGCCGCATCCGCTGATTTTGCCTGCTGAAATGACAACTGCTAGCTAGCTTAAGCTAACATTAGCTACATGAGTTAATGTTTATGGCTGACTTTCAAAACAAGAATCCCGTAAAAGCGTCTTAAATATGCATTGTCATGGGGTAGCCCCATGCCTTCATTTAAGCCAGCGGTAGCATTGGTATTAGCATGCTAAGCTAGCCTTAGCTGAGCATTAGCATAGGACTTTTAGCATTAGCATTACCTTTAGTATATGGGCTAGCATCAATGGACACATGGCTTGTCATTTCATGTTATTTCATTTCAGTTCATTTAAGTACTAGTCAGAGTTAAAATCATGGTTAGATAAATACAACACATACACAGTTCACTTCAAGTCATTTATTTTAGCTCATTGGATTTACCCAGGGTCATCCAAATGTTTGTATGTTTTATTCAACCGTTCTCATCCTCAAGCAAGTGGCAAACAGGAAGTGATGGAGTGTGGAGTCATTTATAGGAATGGTCCAAGTGTGAGCCAGTACAGAGGGGTGTACTGGAGTACCTTTAGTTGCTGTTTTGAGAAGCTTTGTTTAGCATGTAACATTTCATTTCTGGTTTTATAGTTGATATATTGTGGATTGGTGTAGCCAGAAATGTTTTGGACTGTTGAGGTAACATAACGGTGTTTAATTGATTGTCAATTAACTTTGGTTTGTCTTGTAGGAGGGGCTTCTGGTATAAAGGAAGGAGACTCCTCTGGGGAGAACAGCTTTGGCCTGGAAGGGCACATGTGCTAGAGCCCGATAGGCAGGGCCTGATATAGATTTTTTTTTGTGTTGTTTAATATCAGTTTGCAATGATAATTTGAGTAGTTTATACTTAGTTAAATTTTTTATATATTTTTTCAATAATTCACTTGCACAACTGCACTTTCCACGTATCTGGTGAAAAAATAAATTGAAGCACCAGGTGAAGAACTCATGTCCATGTCTCCTCCTTGCACCATGGGGATAAACGTTACATGCACTTTATATTGTGATAAGAGACAAAAGGCTAAAACTCATGATCCATCAAAACACAGCATTGTTCTTGTACTGCATAGTACAATTAGTGCCATTGTTGTGAGTGAAAAAAAAACAAAGTTTTTCTACTAAAGTAACCCAGTTTAGCTGCTTTGCTTGCATACAACAGGTTAAATTTTGTTCACTGTACACTTGAATAAAACCACAAATTCAAAACATTCACACAAAAAACTAGAATAAAAACTAAAACAAGGGGATTTGAAATGTAGCAATTTGTAAGCAAACAGAGAGGTTTATGTTAAAGCTTTACAAAACAATTATTATGGCCTATCATGTCCTGGTGTTTTAATGATGTGGTAAGTGCAAAGATCAGATAGCTTTCTGAAGAGGATCCTTCAGACATTAGACTGACCCCGACTGTCTGTCTCGTTCACTGTCTGTACAGCGTGTCCTCTCTACTCTTGTTTTGAGTGAATCACAATGAGCCCATTCTGTCCTGAAGGTCATGCTTCAGGGACTTAAAGGACTCGTTCTAGCCCACTATGCAATTGTGTCTGCCTTGTGATGCATCAAGTGCTTGTTACAGTGTTAAATGTCAACATAATGTCAAACTATGTCAGTACTAGAAATATATTGTGCTATGTTGTTAAAGGAATAATTCAACATTTCGGGAAATACGCTGACCTGGCTGTGTTAAAAGGTAACGAAATCTACCTACCAGCACCGATTAAGCTCATATGTTAGACTTATGTTTTTTTAAACTGTACAAAAACAAAGTGCAGTCACAGAAATTAGGGTTTTGATGCCATTGTAAGTTTGCCAGGCATCCTGAACTGGAAATGAAAAATGGGGGGAAAAAAGAAGAAAAATAAAATAGTCTGCACATATCTGTGGCTAGTAGGGGGATTGTGTTACCTTTGGACAGATCCATACTTGCTGTTTCCAGGCTTTATGCTAAGCTAAACTAACTGGCTAATACTTGCATACCGAATAGTCAGAGATAAGAGCAATATCAATCTTTTAATCTCAAGAAAGCAAATAAGTATATTTCTGAAAATGTCAAACCATTTATTTACATCACAAACAATTTCATTTCAAGATACTTAATTTACCAGTTTAAGCCAAAAAGAAGAGATCATTCAACAAAAAGGCTTTGAGATTTATGACATCTAAAAGGTATCTTGACTAAAGACAGTTTCGTATTACAGATGCAATAGAGAGGGACATGAAAGCCATACACAGGTTGTTCACTAGTCAGCTCCACCACTGACACATCCCAATGCTGTTAACTTTCTCACGTTCAGAGGTTTCAGCCAGCTTTAAGTCGACCACGTCTATCGCCTACATCCTGAAGGAGCCCTATGAACTGAGCAGGAACAGCAGTGCCTCGCCTTCTGCCATCTACTCTGATATGACACTGAGAGGTGAAAATATCTCCCTGAGCTTCAGGACGAACCAGAGTCCTGCGCTGCTGCTCTATGTAAACTCTTTCTACAGGGAGTACCTGGCCCTGCTTATCAACAAACATGGTGAGCACACTGGAATTTAGTTTTTTTGTTTCCTTTTGGCTTGACCAGATTGGCCACTCTTATTTCTGAAATCCCCTTTTGTATCTTAGCCTTCTAGCATTTTCTAAAGTTAAACTCTCCTCTCCTCCTTTCTCCCTCTGGACTCAGTCTGTCATCCTCTGCTGCATGCAGCCAGGCTAATTGTTATGCACAATGTCCGGTTCAAAGAAAGCCTTTGGTGCAGTTACTATTAAATGATAATCCGGTTTTCAGCGGGGGTCTTCCTTTCCTTGTTCTTGCTATTGTGATTATTTATCATGTTAAAATTTCCATCACTTGCTTCACTGTAGAGATTTACATAGCTCCAGCTGGCAGGGAGCAATTCCAGCATTCCTGTGTAATATAACAGGATTTGTTATTATCCAGTGTAAACGCAGCTGAATTACTAGCTTGAATTAGCATTCAGGCAATTTTGAACACACTCCATTGTCATGTTGGAAGTGAATACAATTCTTATTAAATTAATACAATTTTATATAATTTTTCAGACAAAAATGTTACTAATTCTTCTGTTAGTTGAAGAGCTTTTTCAAAAGGTTTTGAATAGTTGATCATGTATCTGCACTCTTGCTGAAGTACCTAATTGAATCCCAGAGAGAGCTTTCTTTTGGACACTCCAAAAAAAGGCTTTTCTCATGTTTCTGTCTTTTACTGCGTCAGTAACAGGAGCCTCAGATGCTACACACAAAGAAACTTTTCTAAGTTGCTCGCTGAGAGCCTGAAACACCCTTTTGCCCTCTGCAAGATTGTTTTTATTATCAAGATGTACTCTTGTGATAGGGGAACTGCTCCCTAATTACTCTATGAAAAAAAATAACAGTGAGTTACAATTAGGAAAAGAAAATTGGGCATTAAATATTACGAGTTTGGATTATTAAAAAAAGATTTCCTGCAGACATCTCAGGGCATTTAAATTATCTCAGCAACGTGGAATTTATTAAGTGTAACACTGTAAAAAAATAAATAAATAAATAAAAAGGGAAATTAATTTTTTAGTGTAGTTCATAGAGAGAAGTATTTATCCTTGCAGTATTAAATTGTTTGTAGCTTCTTAATTCAGCAGCTAGTATCTTGGAACATCAGATATGTGGATGTTCTTTCTTTGAAGGAGTGAGTACATGTCTTCCAAGAATGTGGACATTTGAGTAAAATGGCTTAAGTGCTAAATTAATTATCAAGGAGTCGGTCCTTTACTTTAGATGTGTGTGCGCCAATCAGCAACATTGTGAAGATTAGATCAGATTATCTTGCATTTTTGACTTTCATGGCATCGGCTTTCCTTCGTACATAAAGTAACAGTATTTTAATATAAAAATATATTGATCGAGTTGATGCTAAAACAGTTTGTTCCAGGGTTTTTTTGTTTCTTGTATTAGATTTGTTTTATTTCTCATGAGTAATAGTTGTTATTCAGTGACCTCTTTCTATAAGTCAAATTGCCCCTCAGGGACAAATAAAGCTCTACTCTACTCTTCCTTAATATGATAAGTGGAATCTGAGGTTACATTACAGTAATAGATGTAAAATAATAGAACACTGACTCTTCGAGTATATACGAAAAACAAGCCTCGCTTAGTAACAAAGTAAACAGTTTCAGTATTGCAACTTGATTCTCTCATCAATCTTTTTAATGGCTTTGCATTTAGGATTAAGATTGTATTGTTGTTTTGTGTTTGTAAAGATGAGCTGGAAGTGAGGTACAAGCTGTATAGCAGCAGAGATGTGGAAGTGCTGGGGAGCAGAGTCACGAACTTGGCTGATGGGCGTCTGCACACAGTGACCATCAGGAGACTGGCTGACACTGTCACTGTTCAGGTACACACATAGCAAATAATAAACACTGTGCGACACAGATCACCATAAGCAGGTAAGTGTTTAGACACTGAACCATAGAGTGGGAAGAAATATATTGTAATTAATTTCTGATGCTCAATCTACCTTTAAAAGTCTGTCACACTAACATCCTCATTTTGTATTGCTTTGTTAAATAAAGCTGCTACTCACACTGCAGTAAATGCGATAATTACAGGAATCTGCACACTGACTCTCGTCATAGTTAATGCTGGCTGTCGCTTATTTTGTGACCCAGCTGTTAGTTCTCCCACTGCAAACTGTATATGTACTGTATACAGGGATATGCAGTGTTCTAATAATATGATCCTAGCTGGGATAATACTCTTGGACTGGAAACTTTGTGCACAGCGTCCAAAACTCACAACATAAGATAGAATTATATACAATAATTTGCACTGTAAAAAATACATAAAAGAAAGAATGTCCTGAGCCAATCCACAGATTTGATTATTAGGTATTGGCTTTAAATCCAGATGTTCTGTGAATGACAGCTGTGAGAACTACATACATATGTAAAAATACTGACCTCAGTGTGTGACTGACTCTCAGAGACACAAAATACAGAAACAGCAGTTGATATGACAGTAAGAATCAGACAGCTGTAATGTTCAAATTATTATTCTATAACAGAAAAACAATCGGAATGAAAAAATCAATTCCCTCAGTGGACATCTTGCCTAGGGCACCAAAATGTCCAGAGACAGCTCCAACCAATAAAACTTTTGGAAATCTTGTAGAATGAAATTTCATAAATGCTACATTTCCTTTCTGTTTTAAAGCTACTTTATTTTTCTCTTTTTTCTGCAGCCATGTCTGAAAAGTAAAGCCAATGTGGAAGCATGTTAAACCTGCATTCTTCCTAATGGCCAGCAGGGGGTGACTCCACTGGTTTAAAAAAGAAGTCTGATTGTATAAAAGTCTATGTCAATGACCCTAAATGACCCTATTTCTCACTTGATTTATTACCTGATGAGTTTATGGTTTCAATTACTAGTTTCAAATCTTCTTTAATATAGCATGATGTTAATTTTTAAGGTTATGGTCCCATTTAGAGAAAAATATACAATACAGCAGGGTATGCTTTGGGGCGCGGCTACCTTGTGATTCACAAGTTGCTTCCATGACCTGTCAGGCGTAGAAATGCGTATCCCTCCCCAGCTCCACCCTCTCATCCAAATATGGTCACTTTTGGTTCCAAAATTGGCGACAGCCAATATGCCAAATTCGAGGCTCCAAAACGACAGTCCACAAGCCAATGGGTGACGTTGCAGTAGCTATGTCTTAAATCATCTTGAATCCCATTGGAATATGCAGGTTAGACCAGAGGTTGACCCCCTCAACTAGCTTTTCATGTTTAATTGCTTGGTTCCCTGCAGCCATTTGTCGAAGTTTCTTCACAGAGCCATCATTTGGTCACAGTTGGTCATTGTTTACAGTCGTTACTTTGTACCTGCTAAGCTTTTCACTTTACAGATGTGACATACATTACCTTTCAGATTGACCAGAATGCCAGAGAGGACTTCAACTTGACATCTGATGTGGAATTAAAAAGCATTAAATCACTCATTCTGGGCAGAGTGCAGGGTAAGTGAGGTTCTCTTAGCACAGACTCCAGCACTCAGACACTCATTTGAATAACAGCATTGAGATGTTTGGCCTCCTGCGACAAAACACTGTTGTGAAGCTTTCTGCTGTTTTCTATTCATCATGTTCGGTGGACTAAAGGGAAAACTGCAGCCGAGTAACTTTTGCTTAAAAAAAGTTGATATCCATATTCAAATAGTCACAAAGAGAGCACTTTACTGTGGTGATGCAAACTAAGAACAACCTCAGAAATTACTAAAGTTGAAGCCACCCACTGAAGTCGTTATATAGCGTTAGATGCATTTTAGAGTCATATGGGTGGGTAAAGTATTTGTGTAAATTGCACTTTTTTCACTAATGCAGAAGTTCAGAAAATACAGTACATGTTGGTGATCTCTGTGTTATCAAAGAGTTCAGTAATACAGTCTTTATGCCCTTCTAGCTGAGCGGGACTTCAGACCGCTGTAATGATAATAACTTTAGAAAAGGTCCTTCACTTTGTATGGTAATGAGGAGAGATTGAAAAGAAGAAATTATTTAGAAGATTGAAGTCAGCAACCTGCAATTCAGCATAACAACTAATAAGTCTCAGCTGCTGTGGGTGGGGTCAAACTAAACCAGGAAGTCAGACAATACAGTTCAACCTCTCTCTGCCTGACAGCAACAACGTTTTACTTTCACGTCACTCCTGCCGTCCTCTACAGGACTCACCTGTCCTCCCCAGGCTTCTCTTACAGGGGAAAGACTTTGAACCAAAGATGTGATGCCTTTGTGTTTTCCTTTACATCTAATATTTACTTTTGGAGTGCACTATCTGAGATACATTGAGAAAAAAAAGCTGTTAAACATGTGTGTCTGAGGTAAGGTTGGATATCAAAAGATCAATTAGAAACTATTCTAAATTTATAAGAACCAGGCATCCCACTTATTCCTAAAAACATACCTCAGTTACAGTTATCCACAGCAAAATTTATAGTTCAGTGTCAGATTTCACCTGTTGACATTACCATCACAGCACTACATGGATATATCTATATGATCCCATCGTGCTTAAATTATATTACCCACAGGTACTGCTTTCCCGACTGCGGGCAATTCATGTACTTATAGTGAGATAACTTCTATTTTTCCTTGTGTCATTTTTAATAGAAACTGTGATACAGAGCAGCAATCTCATTGAGCAATGGAAGTGGCTCTGCTGCAGATGTATGTTACTGATAAAGGAGCAGATAACTGAGCCTTTTGTAGACTTAACTGACTTTAACATTGTCTTCACTATCAACTCCACCAGAAACTTGTAAGAGAAAACGCAAGCTGCCCGAGTTGACCAATCATAGCTCTTGCAGTTTCCACCAAAGCTCCAATGTATAGTTACATTAACATTACATACGTGCTCAGGCTCAAATCTAAGCCATTACACAACAATAAATCTAGCATAACTCTTATAATATAGCTGACGAGAGCTACAGTAGAGCTTAAAAATTCAGGCTACAACTTCAAGTGGAAGTGATTTTCTATAAAGAACCACAAGGAATGTCCCGTGTGCCAAATGGTTACCATGCAGGGGACCTTTGCCTCCTATTTTTTACATACCAAGGAGTTAGCATTCACTAACGTTGCTGACTATAATTGTCACTAAGTTATAATAAAGCTACAATAAAAGTAATTCAATCAATAGGTAGTGGAAGGCCAACTGACATTGTTTCAGTTAAACTTCTGTTAAAACAAACCTGACGCTATCAAAACTCATAACACAGCAGCTCTGTATGGTAATTGTTGATGGAAACGTTGAAGAATCTTGAACAATATCTTGTCATTTATCCAGGCATGCATCAGTCCATTATCTAACCCGTTAATCATCCAGTCTGAGCTGGACCCTACATTAGCAATTGGGCAAGAGGCAGGGTTCACACTGGACAGCTTGCCAATTACAGGGCAAACTGGCTGTTAAGGGATGCCTGATTCTGATTGAAATAATGGTGGTTAGAAACAAAATCAATAAGCACAATCATACAAACAGACTAGAATCTATAAAATCTATTGACTCTTCCATCCCTGAGAGGATGAGTGATTTTTGAACCACACCAGTGAATAAATTAGTTTTAACTATGAAAACCAAATAAGTCTCATCCTGTGCAGAAACCAACACAAGGTGCACATGTTTGAAACTTGATGCTGGTGCTGTTTTTACATTTAGCTCCTTAATTTCTGTTTGTGTTGTTGTCGTTGACCCAGGCCATGTTAGTATGTGACTCAGCCTTTCCTCTGGGCTCTCAGGTAGTCATATCAGTATCAGAGAGGCAGCAAGATAGTTGATATACTGTCACTCCCTGCCAGTGCTGTCATCCATCAGCCTAACTAATGGACCAGGAAAGAATGGAGAGGCTGAGAAGATGCCCACAGAGAGAGGGAAGGTAAGATAGTGATACAGAGAGAGGTGCAGGTAAAGGGCAGCAACAGGGCGGAGGTGGACAGTAATCTTCAGTTCATGGATACAAGGCCAGTGCTGTCAGTGTGGGATTTGACTGCTTGCACAAACTTCTTAGTGAAGACGCAGTCTCTATTCAGCTGTAATACTGGTTATTATATCATTTATATAGTAAATAATAATACATTATACCACATCATGCTATATTGTTTAATTTTTATTAATCTTTATTTAATTCATTCTAGGATCTCATGCGCTTAATTTTAGCTGTTTATTTCCACATTTTCAGGGTTTTTCGTAGCTCACAATAAGGCGGAACCACCGGAATCATTTGCATACACATGCCTTCAACTGGCTCAAGCAAACACTTTTTACAAGCAACATATTTTAAGAGTTCTAATAATATGATTGAAGAAAATGACATTTACACAGTTAACAAACCGCAAGTTGTCAAATCAAACATAAAATTGTTGGCTTTTGTTTACACTTTAATCTCAGATAATCCTTTATCACAAAGACATCATGTTTGGCAACCAAACAAAGATAGTTAGACATGCACATGCATGCTGTGTGAAGCACATTTGTTTTTAATTAAAATACTTAAAACACTCCCCTGCCTGCTGTATTGGAACAAAACAGTTGGAAAGAAAGTTAGATATAAAGAAACGGTGTGTCTTGAGGTGTGTGTGTGAGACAAAACATGGTACACCAGAGCAATAGCAGACAATCTAATGCTAAATCTGTTGTGTTTAGCCTTTTCTCTTATCTCAATAATTTGCCGCCCAAAAACTTAATCGAAGCCTGATCAAATATACAGCTGATAAACAGCCCTCTCCAGCCAAGCCACTCCACAGTGTCTCATTTATGTGGTGAAAAGTTGCTTCTCTCTTGTAATAACTTAGATGACTGGCAATAATGTGTTGTGTAATCAAATTGCACTGCAGGAGTAACTGTAGTTAACACTGACATTTATAGCTGCTGAAGATTTTATTTAGCACCTGCTGTCACAGATTGTTACGTTTTGAGTACACTGAGACACAGGTACTTCCTTAAGGGGGGGTTGTAAATTCATGTTTTTGTTATGACAGCTGAGAGACAATCCAGTGAGTAACAAAATCTTGCATATAAATATACTGTATGTTACATTTAGTCAAACTGATTTATAAAAGCATATAACAATAGTGTTTCATGGCAGGTTTCATCAATATGGGAACTGCAGTGCATTTGTTGGTATATGTCAATCAGATCAACATTTCCACTTGTGTACTTTGCTGAGGATAATCATGGTCCTCAGAGGATGAATCCTAATGGATAATAAATATAATAATGTAAAAGGAAGTCTGTCATGCTCATTTTAGTCATGCTTCAAAGGGAAGCAATCATTTTCCTCTAGTACCCCATAAATGTTAAGACTAAAAATTGAGAAGTTTGTTTCACATTGTACAGTATAATTAACATTTCAGTCTCTACTAGAGTGGATTTAGGTTTGTTGCTTACCAGCTGTTTATTAAAACTGCTACATAAGGGTTTTTACAATCAGAAGCTAGCTTACATTTCAACAAAAAAGGCCAACACCTTTCCTCCTCCTTCATTGTATTTTACAATACAATGAAAACAATGCATCCCTCCTCATCCATTTAAGTTCATTTTGCACCGAGTCATCCAGTAAAAAGTTCAAACCTACAGAATTTTTTGTATTTCTGAATCATATGTTACTGTCTCACCAGTATCCGAAACAGCAAGCACCCACCAACACACAGTCCCTTGCGTTGCTTTAACTGAGTGCTACTGTCGGTCTGAGTACCCACAAAGAAAGGGAGGTTACTGATCTCAAACCTCAACTCAAACTTTCACAGTGGCAGAAGGAATAAAAAGCCTATGGGAGGATCAGCCAACAATAATATTTATATTGGTAGATGCTACAGGACTTGATTTATGTTCAGAGGTAATATTAAGTGCAGATGCTGGAAGTAGTGCAACCTTTATGTACTGTAGCGTGAAAAATGGCAAGGGTAGAGCATAACACATTTGACTTTGATGCTGGACACCGCAATTCATGTCCCATCTCAGACCAACATTTCTTTTTTATATATTTAACCATGAGCTTTTTTTAACCTTTCAGCTGCATAACCTTCTAATACCACTGTAGTTAGCATGCATGAATATTGAAGGAATAATTGTTTCAAAACATCGATTTTAACATTCAAAAACTTTGCCTTTGAACATGTGTGGTTATCAATGTTTTATTTGGCGGGATTATCTTCTTTTGTAACAGCGAAACGAATATTAAAATGATTAAGATGTAGATAGATACCACTTATCCTCGCAACCATGGTCTCATCAAGATAAATTTGATGTTTATCACGGCTGTATTTTACGCATGTAATTACAACTGATAACAAATGTGTCTTCTCACTCAGTCTGTTTTGTCTCTGTGTTCTTCTCTCTGTGTTCAGAGTCTGATGATTTGGATGTAGAGCTGGCCGGGCTAGCCTCTCTTGGGTTCACTGGCTGTCTGTCAGGTGTTCGTTTTAACTCCATCAGTCCTCTGAAAGCTGCTCTGCTGCACCCCGATAGCCCTGTTATTGTCACCGGCCCATTGGCCCAGTCGAGCTGTGGTTCCTCCTCTCCAGCTAATCCCTACGCTGCAGAAACTACACACTCCTTATCAGGTACAAGGAGCAGACTCAGCTCTTATATCCCAGACTATACTACACTATATATCATTAGGTAACTCCCAAACTCTCTCAATGTTGGAATCCATCTGGTATGCCTTTTAATATTTTTCTTAGGGCTGTTCATTAGACCTTTTTATGGGCTCATTAACCATCCTCCTGGGTAAGCAGACAAGAGTGATGGCACTACGACAGATGAGATCAGAGTCAGACAACTGTACTGACGTCCTTTGTGGCTGAGCTAAGGCTTTCACCAAGCACTTTCTGCATTGACTGATGGTTCTCACACTGACTCTACCTTCTCTTCTGTCTCTATAAATGTCTTTGATTTTCCTGTTGACCTTTTTGCCTTTAATTTCTCGACTTCTTTTCTACTTTTTATTCACTTTTTCTCTGTCTCTCTACAGACCAACCTGGATCAGTAGATCCAGGTCAACCTTTAGTCAATGCCATCAGGAGTGACTCAGCTCTAATCGGAGGTAATGCAATTGATCTCAGCTGCAATAATAACAATTCAGTAAAATATTATGATGGCATAACTTCATATTTGGGAAGATTATCACGTGTAAAACAGTCATTCTTAAAAGACTAACCAAGAGATGTTAGATGGGAAAGAGACATCAGTTTTTGATCAAAATGATTCTTTCCTCACTTGAGGAGGTAGTGAAGAGACGTAATGGGTTGGCTGTTTAATGATAAGATTTGGGACACTGACAAAAGGATTTTAGAATTGAGTTTCCATTTTAAAACCACTTTAATTCAGCATTTAACTCCCAAATATAGTTTGCTTTATAAATGAAACCAACTTTAGTGATAAAGTTTGTTTTAACCTAAAACAAATCTTTGAAAAAAAATTCATAGTAGATACATAAAAGTCCAATAATAAAAAAATATATACACACATACACTATTCCATCTATGCTATTTGTTAGGTAACGTTAAATGACTTATATGCATTCAGTTTACTTTCTAGTCTTCCAAGATATGCTGTTGATGGGATGTTAGCTATATTAGCAGAAGAGTTGAGTATCACTGTCTGTAGCTGGTGTTGCTGGTTTATGTGATGATGTGGCATGACTGAATTTGTTTTTATAGATATATATATTGCTATTGTTGTTTTCCCTTCTTTTTTTTTTTTCGGTCAGAGCATTTGGACTGAATGCAAAGTGAGAGTACATGCCCTGCAGTGACAGAAACCAGAGTTTTTCCTTATGGCTATTTAATTCATTCCAGTTTTTGTTAGTTTGGATTTAAATATATACTGCATTTAAAAAAAGCAAAGTCATAATCTTTTCCCTATCCCTCAGTACTGCTGCCACATTGATACTTACCCTGTTTGTTGACTTTCTTATGTAAATGTGAGGATGTTACAACCTTCCCAGGAATAGAATTGCTTGGCAATACATGACCCTTTACATTTCTGTTTGTGTACAGATTAAACAAGCATGATACGTGTTAATTAGTGAGATATAGAGGTGGTGGTTATTTTTTAAACTTTGTAGACAGCAAGCTTTCTCCTTGCTTGTAGTGATTTTGCTAAGCTTAAAAAGGTTCCCTCTGAAGTTATATATGAATCGTTTCTCACCACATCACACCGTGTGTATCCTTGAGGTCTAACTAACAGGTTAAATGTATGTCCTTCCTCCTAAAATATTTGCAACCCCGATTTTAAATCCTGCATCATTTACATCCATGTCATTCGTCTGCTCCCATGCCTATCCTGGTGTGTTGCTGTTTTTCCTGTCGGATTAACGCCACCTGTAGATCAGTGGAATTGTATTATACAATTGACAGGAATGTGAAATGGTCAAAAAGACATGAGAGTGGTATCAATCTTCTTATCAGTGTTGCTCTTGGCAAAAAATAAGCAGATTTTCCAAAAGGATCTATTCCTTGCAGAAGTCAAGTCATTGCAGAAAGCTGACAGTAACCTGGTTACCTACGTTCATGCATGTGGTTTTGAAGCAAAACTCATATGTACTCATGTATTTCTGTTTTAGGGTTGATCGCTGTGGTGATTTTCATCGCTGTGTCTGCCTTGGCGATAATGGCCAGATTCATTTGCAGCAGGAAAGAGACGTATCGAAACCAAGAAGTCAAAGCAACGCAGCCTGAAGATGGCCATGAGTTCCCCTTCAGCAGCCAGGCGGACTCCCAGAGTGCTCCCACTGAAAACCAAAAGGAGTATTTCATTTAGCAGGATCCCTGACGTCCCACTGACCTTACAGGACAGAGCGGGATGATTTAACAAGCGCTCAGGGCTTTACTTGGCACACAGAGCCCTTCAGCCCAGGTACCAGTGGATCAACAAGATGTGAAGTCAAACAGAACAATTCATGATTTTCTGTATTTCCTTTTTGCTGTAATTTTGATGTAAATATTTAAAAATGTAAATGGTAATTTGTGTGCTTCTAATAATATTTCTCTGCCATATTGAAATGTTTAAAATAATTTATTAAAAGGAAACATGCAGAATAGATGTGATGATCAAAACAACTATGTTCCAGTTAAACTAGACTTTTCGACTTTGTGTTAATTTATAAAAAGCACTTTTTCTACGAGGACAATGACCCTTCTGTGAAAATTGAGATGTCAGAGCCATAAACTATGTGTCAAAATATGAGAAGACGAAGTCAACTGATCGGAGGATTGACGTGTACTTCATATCTACACATAAGAGTTCAGCCAAAGCACAGTCTTAAAATCAACTAAAATTAATCTGTTATAACTTTCAACACTTGCTGTATATATAAATACAAAATTAAAGTCACTCTAAAAGCGTAACTTCCACACTGTGTGTTTGAGTTAGTGAGAAAGCTTTTATGTTACTTGCTGTGCTTTTTCTTTTTATCATGAGGAAAATAAAAGCTTTACAATGAGACCAAGATTTTTTTTTAACTTTTACTTCCTGCCTGTACCACCTGCAGTGAGCAGCCAACACTAAAACCCTTCTAACTGTGAAGCTTTAAGGAGCACGGACCATAAAACACAGACTGTCACTTCCTTCGCTCTGCAGACATTTAATGCGTTTTGCTGAAGCACTAATATGTGTTTGCCTGACAGGTAGTATCAGATAATCAGAATGGGAAAGAGTTGAACAGAAGCTGGCAATGACACATAAATGATGCAATGAAAAGCAGCCATCCAAATATTAATATTGGTATATTTATAATTCACTGTTACAGCAGTACTTTAATGGTAGATGGGATTTTAAATAGGAGATAAAGTAGTTATGTCTGTTATTTTTTCTTTTTTTCCCCCTCACAACTCCGTCTCCAAGACATTTTTATGGTTAAAGTAGTAATGTGCAACATTTTCATATTAACAAATGTCTCTTTATAGAGTCTTTAGCACAATAATGATACACGGTTCATGAAAGTTTTAACATTTGCTCTTCTAAATCCCGCTGTCTGGTAGCACTTTCTTTCCTGTTGTGCAAATAAACGCATCTTATATTTCCTGGGTAGGTAATGGGATTTCTTTTGCAATCATGGCAACCAAGGAGATAGTTTGATTTAAAGGAAATATGGAGCAAAATCACCAGAACAATGACTGCTTACGCAATGACTGATTACTGACCATGTATGACCACTTTCAAGACATTACTCTTTGGGTTAGGTGCAAAGACAAATGATTTTCCTTTGACTGATCCCAATTATACCTGATGTGATCTGTATCTGGATAAGGAAATATTCATGTTAATGCAAGGTGTAAATGCACACAAAGCACATTGTGATAGGCAGGGTGTCTGCGGGGTCTTAAGTCTTAAAGGGTGATAAGTCAATTTTGCGAAAATTAAGGCCATTAAAAGTATTAAAAAGTCTTAATGGCCATTTAACAAGGTTTTACATTTTGTAGATATTTTCAGTGTGCTCAAAGAGTTTGTATTCTAAAAGTGTGGGTGAACGTATTTATTTTGCACAGCCGAAAACACTTGATAGGCAGGACGTAACTTTAGCGTCTGTGCGATTCTTCGGTGTAACGTTAGGCGCAGGGATCTACTGTGAGAGCGTTGTACTCTCATACGCCCCTAAAAGTAGATCTGTGCGAACTGATTTACAAGTATAACCAACAATAATATTCCACCATATCGGACCCCCATGCCAATTGTTCAAAACATAGTCGGACTGAGCTATGTCGCCACTTGAACAGCCCCGTTACTCAAAAACAAGATGCACCGTCAGCAGGTGAAGCGGTAAGACAGAAGACAACAGGGAAATATATAAATATAGATTTAGCCAAAGCCAGGATGCCATTGTGCTGCTTTTATCCGCCTCGTCCTCAGAGCAACATGTTCATCATGTTATGTTTTACTAAAGTTATTGTAAAAATTTACATAAAACCCTATTTAAAAAGGTGTGTTTCTGTCTAAACCAGTTATAGCTCAAAGTGGCACGGCAGTCTTAAAATATGTTGAAAAGGTCTTGAAAAAGGTTTTGAAAAGTCACCTCACTCTGCCTCCTCCTGCTAGCTTAAGATGCACGGCAAAAGCTGCAAGTAGTAGCAGTAGGTGGCAAATATTCGCTTACAATGTCAACATACTCTAGAAATTACGCAAGGTGCTATGTTCTAAACAGGGGCAGACTGGCACAATAATTCAGGCCGGGAATTTGACTCCATCCCAGGCCACCCTGTTCACACAAACCACCAAACTGCAAATTTTTGTGGACTAACCCTATTTGTTGGTGTAACGGGGACCAAACCAGGTATAGTCTTTGCCACTATGTTCTTCTACACACATTTGGGAAATGTAATGAAATGAAAGTAAGTAGGCCTATAATGCAAATGTCAAAAAAGCACTCCTATAACCTATGTAAAGAAATATTGATTTCAATGTTCAGTCACCAGTGTCCATAACGCAAACAGCACAAAAATAAAACCTCTATCTTTCAATATTTCCTACTAGATAGTCTATATTTAATGTTTTCTATAGGCCTGGTCAATAAAGAAAAGAGATTCAGTAGCGCACAGAAGTCGTTGCTATGGTTACAACCTATGTGTTTCCTCGCGGAGCGCTTGTTTGCATATTTGTTCACATGAGGAGCGCTGTGAGACCCCGCAGATCCATAAGAGGACGTAGGAGGAGGGTCGCACCCTGTCTGAAAAAGTTTTATACACACAAACGCTGAACATGTGGCACCTGCGTGGAAGCTCTCAACACCGGCAGAGAAACAGAGAGGATCCGCCAAATGTCCTGCTTGCTCGATTATATAAAAAGTTTACCATATTATCGCTGCCGCTGGTCAAGTTGACAATTAACGGCAGGCCAAAACGGCCCTCAGGCCACCGGGAAATGTCCCAACTCTCCTGACGGGCCAATCCGCTAGTGGCTCTAGCAAAGCCATGTCAAGTGGCCAGCTGGCCTCAGTAACCTCCTGATCTCCTCTGTTTTAGATGACTCTACATAAGACATACTGTTTGCTCCATCAACCTAACAATACTGTCTTGTTTAAACAGCAGCAAGTATTATTTCTTACAGTATCTGTGTTGCTCACATGTGAAGCAACTTATTCAAAGGTACGCTAACTCTTGCAAAATCAAATAAACAAATTGAAAGTATTTGGGGAAAATGTCGCAACAGCCACGTCTCAATCACTTAATCTCAGTGTGCATGTAATCACAGCCTTAAAGTCACCAGTCAAACTCATATCAACAGCCAGGATTAAGATATAGGAACAGTTTTAAACTGGCTTTTGAGGTGCTGTTTTCTGAATGTTTAAGGAGTCGTGGTCCATTTTGGCTGAGAGTGGATAACTACTTTGTGCTGACAAGAGCCACAGCTGTACAAAAATGTGTGTGAATTGTAATTTGAGTGACCTTGAGTTATTTTCTTTAAAGCAATCTAGCCTTTTCTCCATTATGATAGTTTGGTTAACTGCTAACTCCTACTCCACAACACAACATAATGTTTCAGAAAATTACACCTTTACTAGAGAATTATTGAAACAAGCTGATTGGTATCAAAATTAACTGAAATAATCTCATCCCATTGGCAAGGTTTTCACAACACCAATAGATGACTTATCAAGGCAGTATTATATGCAGTCTTAACCATTATAATGAAGGAAAAATACAGCATTGGCTTATTCTACAATTGGAAACAATGGTTTAATGGCCATATTTTACAAACAACAAAAACTGTCTAGTCAGCATTATCATTAATTTCATCAACAGCCCACTTTTTTGTGTTTTGTTTTCAATGTTGAATTATTTACTAGTCTGAGAGTCTGAGCCTGAATTTGTGTGCGTAAGTGTGCTTTTGTGCACGTCCTGTATGTGAGGACCGTTTTAAGAACTTCAGCATGAAGACATTTCTAAGGGCTATTTGAGGGTTAACATTAGATTTTATTGTTATGGTTGGAATGAGGTACGGGGAAGGTCTAGGAAATACCCTATATCAATGAATGTCCTCAAATGTTTACGCACTGATAAGTATCTATACTTTATTTGTGATGACTTTCATTAACATAAATCCATTTTCTAGCCCTTACCCAAGCCTTACCACATCTACATGTCTATCCATAATCTTTACCCTCAACCTAACACTTAAAAACACTTAATCTCCAGGAATGATGAAGAAAGTTAATCTCATAGCCTTGATCAAACCATTCTGTCCTAACTCAACAACCACGAGAGCCCAATACAGCTATGTCGCATTACCTCGCATCAATTAAATTTTTGTCCTCTCCAGAAAATTCACAGTTCAAGGCCGATTCAGACTTCGGAGTTAAACCTGGCTGATAAACCAATTTTAATAGGAGGACTATTTATAACACAGTTTAGGTAGGTACAGGTAGACAATTTTCCTGGAGCCACCTTTCTCCTCATCATGTGAGGAAAACTGATTCCCCAGAGTAGTGCTGTCTGTGAGCCTCAGCAACAGCTTGCGACTGCAAACACCAATTACAACCTGGAAACAGTTGCAGCTGTGGCTGAGAACCACATAACTAACTTTCTCCAAATTTCCCACTCGTTAACTTTTCTGACAGGTTGGAGAAGAGAGCCAAGGATTTAATCACCACTTTAAACAACAATGTAGTGCAGGAATGTCAATACTTACTTGACCTCAACATACTCTTTTTTCATACAGAACCCAGGTACCCAGTGCATTGAACAGATGGGACAGTATCCTTCAATACTTGTTTTCGCAGTCAACATGGGAGGGGGGAGGAGAACCCATTTACAACTCCCCACTCATCCAACATAACAAATCTTTGTTTTTCATTTAAGCTCAATCTTGCACAATCACATCCTTGGAATGTAGTTCAGTCTTTAGTCTCAAACCTTAAACAACTCTTGAAAAAGTGAGGACAAGCTAAAATCTCCCCTCACTCTCAAAATCTCAAACTCAAATTTGTCCTCACAAATATAGTATAAGACACATACTCACTTCAATAATCATATATGTTTCTGAAATCCAGAATATAAAACGTGTTTTATTAATATAATGCATGTCCTGTAATAGCTGCTTGTTAAGTGAGTCTAGTTTAGATGGTTCAAACATCTGACTGAGAAGTCTGCTGTGGGCTTTATACTCTGGTGCGTTTTGGAGGTTAAAGGGTAATAAATTTCCTCCTGGGTCCAACTGAGGAAATTAGACTATATGAGCTGTGCAAACCTTCCTTTTAACTGGCATACCAGCTATTTAACTTCTCCCTCTCTATTTCTGTGGGTGTTCTTGTGGAGTCTCAGTCTTTGATTAGAAGTGATGTAGAGCTTTTTAATCTGAGTTAGTCTGCTGGTGAAACCCATGACTGAGGGGGCTGGCCTTGACATTAATGAAGAATGTCATTACCAGTCAAATTCATTTTTGTATACTAACATATATTGATTTTTTAAATCAGAACCTTAACAATATATACAAGTCAGTGTACATTTTGGCCTGCCTATGTGTGTCACTGAAGGCCTTAAAGTAAATTTTCATGGATTACATGCAAATTCAAATCCTGTTGTAGAGGAAAAAAAAGAATCATCACTCTAGCAGAAAATGCAGTGGAAAAACAGTGTTTTGAGGCAGCTAAGAGCTTTTGTTTCCCTGTTAAATGAAGCTGAAACACAGCAACACTTTCCCTCTCTAGAGCAAATTAAATTAACATAAATTTACATCACAGATTTTTGTTCCTCCTAAAGTTTTTTTGGGGGGGGGGGGGGGGGTCTCTTTATGCACTACATGACATTATTGATGGGTATTAATATGCTTCTGTCTGCGGAGAGGAGATAAAGACGGCTGACTAAGTAACTAAAACTGAAATATCCAGGAGATGGAAATGTCAAAGTAATTTTTTATGATCACGAAATTCCCTACCACTTTTTAAAAAGTTGGAGGTTAGAAACTGATTCAGAAACACCTCTGACTCTGGAAATTAATCCAGATTTGATGGTATAGTTAATGACACTGTACAATACTGAGCAACAACATACATTTTTTCACTGTCCTAAAACCTTCCTTACACATTGCATTCTCCTAGACACAAAGTACTATGTTTCTTGTCTAAGCCTTAGCAAACAATGAAAAAAATTAATCAAATCTGAAGTTTTGCACTAGAACTTATAAACTCAAACTTACTGCAGTACTACTAAAAGGTTTCTCAGGCAGTTTCTGTGCACTTGTGAAACATTTGCTCTCAGATTTCTGCTCTGCTCTTTCCTGCAATAACCCTGTCAGAATCTCGAAGGGCTGGAGCTAGAGCAATTTACAATTATTCATTTAGCTGACACTTTTATCCAAAGCGACTTACAATTGCTATACATGTCAGAGGTCGCACACTAAAGGCAAGCATCTAATCTATGCACCACCCTCACTCCACAGGAAATCTGTGTAAGCAACAATACAGGTGAATCTCAGAAAATTAGAATATCGTGAAAAAGTTAATTTTAACATATCTTCGATTCCTTACATATAAAGTGAACTATTTCAGGCATTTTCTTTGTTTTTATCTTGGTGATTATGGCTTACAGCTCATGGAAACCAAAAATCCATACCTCAAAATATAAGAATAAACAATGTATGATACTCAAATGTCGACCCGAGAAGAGCCTTTAATCTCTCAGTTTGGTTCAATATACACAACCACTATCATGGGTAAGACTTCTGACTTCATTGACACTCACTGACCCCCTAAGCCACAGAAGATCATTGCTGAAAGGGCTGGCTGTTCAGAGTGCTGTATCAAAGCATATTCATGGAAAGTTGACTGGCAGGTTAAAGTGTGGTAAGAAAAGGTGCACAAGCAACAGGGACGACCATAGCCTTAAGAGGATTGTGAAGAAAAGCCAATTCAAGAACTTGGGGGAACTCCACTGTGCTCCCTGTAACACATGACCCCCCCAGGCTCAACATTTAACTGTCTGATCTGCAGCCTCTCTGCTGTGTGTCTGCAGAGCGCCTCCACTCCACACACACACACTCTAAGTCAGCCAGCTGATCAGTAGACATTACCGACATTGACAACAACTACGCTCATTAGCATAACTACGTGGTGCAATAAAAACTTAGCGAGTAAACACTGAGACAAACCAGCAGCAGCAGAGGAAGGAGGACAACAGGAGGGACTGAGTTGTTCATTCTTTCTAAACTTCACTCAGGATGTTGTCAGGAATATGATTTATGACATGTTAGATTTATTTCCAGTGAGATATTAGTGACTTTGCGGTTGTAAATCCTGTTGCTGCTCTAAACAAAATTTAGTTAATAAAAAATGTTTAAAAAATAATACATGCAATTATTTAGTAATAAATAGGACTGATAACAGCATTGATAAAGAACTGAACCAATAAGAATCACCATTACAAGTGTGTTAATAAAATCTTAATGATCCCAACTCGTGAGAAAATTTCCAGCCCATCTCTGTGTCCTGGTTTTAAATCCGGCACAAATGAATCTGTAATTGAATAGCCCTGGTCTACAGTAATCATAGTAATATATCTTCCTTGCAACGAAATTTACATTAAACTGAATGCAGCATTGTATATAGGGCTGCAACTAACGACTATTTTGATAGTCGATTAATCTATCGATTATTGAAACGAATAATTGACTATTCGGATTATGAATCGCAAAATGATACAATGCCTCTCATTTAGCTATTAGCCTTTAAATTAAACCCGAGGTTGTTTTAAACATGTGCTAATTAACAGTCAAGACAATAAAATAAATACTGCTTTCAAAAATGCATCTTTTAATGAACGTTTCTGCTGCAGCAACAAAAGGTTCCACTGAAATCACGTCCTGATAAGCAGCTGATCTGCTGTTTAGTGACGGAGCAGCTTTCACGCCAGTACTGCAACACCCCGGGACAAACTGACACTGTATACAAAGAAAGAAATAACGTCATGCATTACATTTGCCGAATTTACAAGAGGGGATCAATAATAACGATTTTGTAGTGTTCCACAACATTTATATAGTTTCCCCTAACTCAACAACTCACAAAACTCAGTGATTTTTTTTAAGGGAGTTTGGGGCGGATTAGCCGCCACCTCACGCACAGAAAGGAGAACTGTTTTCTCTTCTTTAGAAAGTATGAAATTGTCCGGTGTTGTCTAATCTTGTGCCCTTGGCAGCAACACGTTCTCCAGCTGGGTACGTCGTCATGAGCGATCGTCTCATCATCGTTTATGATTGTAAAGTCAGGGCACATCTGGAATGTGAACGCGGCTGTTGTGCATCATAATTATGTGCTACTCACAGCACCATTACCTTAACAATCAATCAAATTGACAAACTGTATAGAAAATGTTACAGCTCATAACGTGAAGTAACTCAGCTTTAATGTGAAGCCAGCTCGCTAACTAGCTTACTGAGACCAGTCTTCATCATCCACAGAGACAACGTTACGCGACCAGGGGATCCAGAGAATGTCTAGAACACTAAAGCTTATTCTGCTCATGAAGCCTTACAAAGAAGTGTTGCATCAAAGAATGTACTGTAACTTGAGCTAAAGTTAACAGGAATGTTTTTTGAATAATGTAATTTAATAAAACTATAACTAAGTTACTGAAGCATACTAAAACATTACATTATGTGCTAAAGAAAACATTTTGGTCTAAAACCGCCACTGCTCAACAAGGAGCCACCACGCACAGATGTGTCCAGGAAATGAGCTACAAGTGTGTGTCAAGCCACTCCTGAACCAGAGACATCAGAAGCGTCTTACCTGGGCTAAGGAGAAAAAGAACTATAGTCTCATTTATAAAACTGTGCATAGAAACCTCACTAAAAGTGTATGTGCACCCAAAAGCCAAAAATGGCATACTCCAAAAAAATATTCAGACTTCTAAAACCATGCGTATCCACAGTTGTAAGCAAGTTCCCTTTATAAATCACAATCTACTTGAAATGTGGTGTTTGTGAGCGAGCTCCATGTCCGACCATTCAAATGCCCATGGTTGCATATAAATGGTCAGTGAAACGCCCCTCATTAATATATATTTGTACTGACTGTATGAAGAAAAGGAGGCAAATTCTGACCGAAAAGCTACAAAACAAAGTTTTAGTCAGTGTGACACTGACTTTCTTTTTGGTGAAGCTGAACTTTCACGAAACTCTTGCACACCGGAGGAAATGGGGCACCCCCTTCATAATCAATCTGCATCCCTCTTGAGCAGTGACATCACTGGCTGGAGGGGGACACACGCAAGACGAGATGACCCAGGTACTAATTTGGAGCCTTGCTTGTGTTTAAACATTTATTTAGGCTATACAAATAGCCCACCCAATAAACAAGGCAGCCGATGAGTTGTTGTAAATGACAATAAAACAGTGTTATTTGTGTTTTTACCGCACCGCATTACATCCACATGCTGGCGCACAGCGTTTGGCTCGATAAGGCAACGGACATGTGATAACAATAGGCTACATGAAACTATGCTCTCGTATTTGCTCGACTGACGCATTGAAAACGGCATCAATTTAAATGTAATTTGTGCCCCTGTTCACCTTATTTATGAGCCTATTAATTAATATGATTCATGATTAAACTGTACAACATATTTGAGGCGTTCTTTTGACGAAACAGATAACTCCATTTGTGTTTATTATCCTTAATCTGGATCTTTGTGTGATGCAAATAATCTTAAATTGTGTGGTGGTGTTTTTTGCGCACTTCAGGGAAAGTCAATCAAACAAATGTTTGTTTATTAAGAAAGTTTTAAGCCTACAATACTCAGAGGTAATATTTCAATTTATTTTACACAATTGCAGGCCTATTCATTTCAAACAGTTTCATACTTCTGCCATGTGAGTCGCCGTTTCTCATTTGTTCTCATGGTTCAGAGTTTACTTACAGGACCGCACATTCTCCCGTCAAGTTTGTTTTTTTATTGATCACAACCTTTGCTTGGCAGGTGGCGTCGCATGTTTCCAGCCTTGTTTTGTACATACGCACCACTTATAAATGAGACCCCTGGACTGTTGCTCAGTGGTCCAAAGTCCTTATTTTAGATGAAAATAAATTTTGCATTTCATTTGGAAATAAATGTCCCAGAGTCCGGTGGACAAGTGGAGAGGCACAGAATTGCTTGAAGTACAGTGTGAAGTTTCCACAGTCAGTGAGGATTTGGGTGCCATGTCATCTGCTGGTGTTGGTCCACTGTGTTTCCAGAGTCAATGCGGCAATCTACCAGGAGATTTTAGGGCACTTCATGCTTCCATCTGCTGACAAACTTTATGGAGGAGATGCTGCTCACAAGGATGTGACTAGGGCAGCTGACTAGGGCTGTCGCGATATATGCAGAGGATGGCAAGCACCACAACAAGGATGGATCGACATGGGCTGTACGTGACCCGACTTTAAACTCTGAAGATGTAAGTGTAGCCGTGTTTCGTGTTTTTTTCTGTTTACTTTAAAGGTTAGCTAAAAACTACATGACTAGAATCCGCGCGTGCGTGCGTGCGTGCATGCGGTATGTAAATTGACTTGATATACGTGCCCTGAAGGTAATGATTTAGCTACGTCTGAAAAAGACACGGTCAAACTACAAAAAGAAGTTTGCTTGGCAATGTTGTTGACTAGCACCAGAGACAATTTAGAGGAGACATAATAATAATCCTTGCCACTCAATCACATCCTTAATACAAGTCTATGGGGAAAGCCCGTAAAGATGGCGAAGATGGCGGTTATCCCGCCCCTCCCGCTAGAAAGCCAATCGTCTGCTTTTAACAGCCAAATTGTGAATCATTTCAGCCAATCGCATGGTTCCACTGATGTAAGGGTCTGTTTTACCTTTAATATGCAAGCGCGGTGACGCATGTGTAGTAGAAGTATAACCTGTCGGGAAAAACGCTTTTTAAACCTTATTTTGGGGCAAAGTTGTCAAAGCGATTTTTATCAGATTTTAATGCTGATTCTAGTCATGTAGTTTTTATGTCTCGGTGACCAGTAAAAGTGCAGTTCTGGCTCTCTCCCCATTCATTTAGATAGGAGCCTGGTCTTGTTAGTCCGAAATAGCTGCCCGGAAGCATTGCCAAGACGGTGGCCGAGTGGCAGGACTTGCCTAAAAGGACTTTGCTAGCACGCAGCAACTAGATTGCTCAGACCATAAAGCTTCTATTAGCGGCTCGCTGTGCAGTGAGGTGACAGATACAGACACTCTTACTCTACATTATACATTCATTGATTAACATATTGCCGCGGTGGAACTTACTTCACCGCAACAGCCCTACACCAGACCCAACAATACAGACAAGCTGAAGGCCGCTATCAAAACAACCTGGGCTTCCGTAACACCTCAGCAATGGCACAGGTGAGTGCCTCTATGCTGCACTGCATTAATAAAGATATTCATGCAAAAGGAGCCCCAGCCAAGTACTGAGTGCACAAATTATTGTCGTAGTACAGCTGTGCTCCTCCCTGTTCACCTGTGTTTCTGTTTTCCCATTCCTGCTGTGTTTTGTCTATCGGGTCTGTCTTTCCTCGTATGTGTCAGGTATCTGTGGGAGGTGTGTCCTCCGACGCTGGCAGGCAGCTTGACTCACCGGTTCCTTGTCAGTAATCAATATATTCCGGTCCAGCCCTCCAGTATTCGCCAGATCATCTGCTTACCTACATGGTAGCTAGTCACGGCTGAAACTTCTGAGTTGTTCATTACATACATTTCTGTATTAGATATTCTAATATTTTGAGATATGGATTTTTATGATTTCCATGAGCTGTGTCAGGGTTTTGAGGAAAAGCATTATTTGAATGTGAAGTTACACTCTCAAATTGAAAGACCATGCTCTTGAATAAAGATAGGAAAACAATCCCATACTTTATCATTGCTGAGAACAAAGACAAATTATCTGCAACAAGTTTCTTTGTTGTCATTAAGTAGTAGTGTGAATGAAATGTATCAGAAGTGCTCAAATATTAACATGCAATCTGTCATATTAAACTAAATCCACATTATGCTGCTACTTTCAGACATTTTCTATGTCTTGTTGGTCAACAACATCACATTTCTACACAGAATGAGAAAGAAGTTGCACTTCTTAGGAGAAGAACACAGGCTTGAGTCAAAATTGGGAGGGTGACTTTTCAAGAACCTCCACACTCACACAGGTGTTTTCACTTGGAGCAGATCTTGTACAGGTTTGGTTGGAGATGTGCTTGGAGTCCTGCTGAGAGGGCTATACAGCTAAAGTGAAAGCATTTGTGTGGATAACTACTGTTGACTTTGTTAAGTGCCACTGTCAGTTGGTAGTTTTTATTTGTGTGTCTTGTAATGACATTAAGTCATTTTGACAGTATTTTTGGTCTAACCCTTTGTTACAGTATCTCATCTTTTTTCTAATCTGTAATAACGCGCACGAAGTGCAAGGAACCTATAGTTTTTTTTTCATGTTCTTAGGATACTCGAATTCTCACGAAAATTTGCACACACCTCAGGTCTGGTGGGAAATCCAATGTTTTGCAGTGATTGGGGTTGGGCGTGGCCAGGGGGCTCAATAGCACCCCTAAACAAACAATAGGTTTTGGACAAAGTTTCTTTGATCTTCATGAGATGTGGTGTGATACTTGCTTTTATTACAAAGTCCACATTTCTGCTTTTTTAATAAGATTTTGCTGAACAGGAAAGTCAGCCATTTTGCGCTTCCTGCGACATTTTCAATTTTTCAAACAGATATTTGAGGCCTTTAGGATGCTCAAAGACCCACAAAACAGAACAGAGACAAACTGGTAATGTTTTGATTTGATGTCATTTTTAAGTGTTGTAGTGTAGAGTGTTGCACGTTGGCTCTATAGCGCCCCCTAAAGCCTTTTTGGCTGTGAAATGGCCAGGCATAGTCAAACCCTCACGAGACTTAACACACTTGTCAGAACGGATGTTTTGTATTGGCTGATATGGTTTGGGGGTGTGGTTTTGGAAAACTGGCTCAATAGTGCCCCCTACAAAATTTCAAAAAAGCAGCCCCTGCCGTATATTGTACCTCACTGTATGAAATGAGAGAGAGCGATGCATCATCTTCTAGACTTAAAAATAAGTCTCTTGGAGCCATACCCTAAACCCAACAGGAAGTTGGCCATTATGAATTATTTACGAACTTTTACCCCGGTTACACTCTCCATACTTTAACAAACTCCTCCTAGAGCATTAACCCAATCGACTTCAAATGCGGGCTGCGCAATCTTAAGAGCATTGCGATGTTAAATTGCAAAGCGTTTGATTGCTAAAACCGCGTGATTCTAGCGGCATGGCCATGGCGTGGCGTTGTTGAATTTTGATGTTTCCACATGAAAAAGGAAGTAGCATGTAAATGGGCAAGGCATGGTCAGATCTGTTCCAAATTTCACATGTAAACCCCTTAGAGTCTTACATGTCAATATCCAGTCATAGTGATAGCGCCATTTACTGGCATCTGGAAAAGACAATTTCTGATGCCTCTTTAATATTTTTACCCCATCCATAGTGAGGCATTTATGCTCCTCATAGCAGGGTGACCACATCCATCTCAAAGTTCTTGTCAAATGTTCTTGCCTTGGTGAGTAATTATTCGCAATTAAACAGGAAGCTGTTTTTGAGAGTTATACCCTAAACCCAACGGGAAGTCAGCCACTTTGAAGTAGCGGCTTTGGTATCGTAAGTCAACAAAGCAGCAGATGAAGCCGATATTCATTCAAGACTGTCTTTGTGTTATATTTACAGCAAAATAAAACTGAAACTGGCACCTGAAACCACCATGTCTTCTTTTCGGGTGTAACATTTGCATTGATAACTCGCAAGAGTCCCAGCTGTAGTATCCAAAATCATTTCAGTTTCACACTTGCTTCCAGTGAAAACCTCAAATGCCACTGCTGTCTACAGCTGTTATTAGAAGCTGAGTCTAACTTGTAGTAGCTCTCTCTTTCAAAGCTCTCTGGTTGTTGCTTTTACAGGCAATGTTGCAAATCTGTGTGCCAAAAGCAAAAGTGGATTTACGGGGTTCGTGTCAATGTGAAGTATCATGATTTTTCAGGTTTTTTAATGCACTGGATTAGCCATATGGTATGGCAATTACTTTATCACTCTATAAATCTACATATAACCTGGTAGAGAACTTTATCCAATTGTAAGTAAATTTAATAATTTGTGTTTAATGAAATCTTCCCTCTCCTGTCTCTCCTTACAATCTTTTTTGTATGCTATTCAAACGGGCACCGCCAACATTGTCTGTTGGTGGCACTCTGTCAAACATCTTATCTTTTAATAGCCAGATATTGTATAGCAAGGCATTACTAAACAGCACGTAGCATGTTCACTTAACCAACACAGCACTTAATATCAAAAGAAAACCAAAGGGATGACAGATAAATAAATCACATGTTGTTAAATACTGCAGCTTTCTCTGGACAGAGCGCTTATGTAAACTTATGTTTAAATTTCCCACTTTATTTCAGTTCATCACTCCAGACTCAACACCAGAACTTAATTTTGAGCAAAAAGGGCAAACCTACAGCATTTCTAGAGAATCTAGCATGTGTTGGATTTTATTAAAGCAGAGATTCCTGCAAAGACTCTGATAAAGCTTTTTACTCTGTTTGCATATTATCTGCATGAGGTTAATAGAGCCTCCCACTTTGAAGAAGACATACTAAAAGTAGAGATGTTTTACAGAGTGAGATGACATCTAATTATCCTGTAATGGAACCATGGGGAGTACAGGTCTGATAGCGCATCCATTGTAGCTGAAATTAGCAAAGAATTCATTAACTCTTGTGATACAATATTCTCCATATGTCCCAGAGGTACTTAAAATCCTATTCAATTTGAACTCAGGGTATCGCACTATCTGAAGTGGACATTTTGTGAGTTTCTGGATTTTAGAAAAGTAGAGTGAAAGGTAATTATTAAACCTTTAACCCAGACACTTTGTTTTGTGCTAATATGTTATGTTATAGATAGCAAGTGACTGCAGGAGACATTAGTGGGACAAATGATTTTGGTAGATGTACTGTTGCCTACACTTATTGGTCTTAAAATGTATGATGGAGCATTAAACTATGGTTGATTTAACTCGGTTCAACTTGTTCACCAGAGCTGCATACTTTATGTGACTTGCAGTTTGGTAGATCAGGCTGTGTGTCGGAAGATATACGGGCCTGACTCTTTAAACCATAAAATAAAAACCTGAAAGGGCTAAATCAAGAGAAGAGCAGGCTTGCCAAAGCCAAAAGAGGCCTATGATTCAGCATGACCACTGTCAGTATCTTGCCTCACATGCAACCTTGTCTTCGAGAAATTATGTTTATATAGTCCTAACTTGTTTGTAGTAGCAAACATAAACCTGGATTATGATCAGAAGCAACATTTGTTTTTGAGAGAATGAGTTGCAGAGTAGGTGTCAGGGTGGATGGTGGGTACATGGCCTCAGATTTACTACAAATTGTCAACATGTCTCTCCTCAGGTTTTTTCCCCACAGGCCCTGAAAACTGCAGTCATTAAGCCACTCTTAAAAAAGAGCAATCTAGACAGTTCATTAATGAGCAATTATAGGCCTATATCAAATCTCCCATTTTTAAGTAAAATCATTGGAAAGGCTGTTTTTCAACAGTTTAGTGCTTTCTTGGCACTAAATAACTGTTTTGAGGTCTTCCAATCAGGTTTTCGACCACACCACACAGACGGCTCTTATGGTGTTCAATGATATCCATTTAAACACTGACAGTGGCAGAATTTCAGTCTTAGTATTATTGGATCTCGGTGCTGCATTTGACACGGTCGACCACAACATATTACTAGACAGACTTGAAAACTGGGTTGGACTTTCTGGCACAGTACTACAGTGGTTTGAATCCTACTTAAAAGACAGGGACTACTTTGTGTCTATAGGTAATCACACATCTGAACTGACAAAAATGACATGTGGAGTTCCCCAAGGCTCCATTCTGGGGCCTCTTTTGTTTAACATTTACATGCTTCCACTGGCTCAGATTATGAAAAACAACAAAAGATGTTACCATAATTATGTACATGACACACAGATTTACATAACCATATCACCAGGGGACTGTGATCCCATACAAGCGCTGAGTAACTGTATTGAACAGGTCAATGGTTGGATGTGCCAGAAATTTCTTCAATTAAACGAAGGTAAAACTGAAGTTATTGTTTTTGGAGCCAGGGAGAAACTGGAAGTCAGTGCTCAGCTTCAATCTGTAATGTTAAGAACCACAAATCAAGCCAGAAATCTTGGTGTAGTCATTGACTCAGACCTGAATTTGAGGAGCCACATTAAGGCAATTACAAAGTCAGCCTACTATCACCTGAAGAATATATCACGGATTAAAGGACTTACAGTGAGGAAAATAAGTATTTGAACACCCTGCTATTTTGCAAGTTCTCCCACTTAGAAATCATGGAGGGGTCTGAAATTGTCATCGTAGGTGCATGTCCACAGAGACATAATCTAAAAAAAAAAAAAATCCAGAAATCACAATGTATGATTTTTTAACTATTTATTTGTATGATACAGCTGCAAATAAGTATTTGAACACCTGAGGAAATCAATGTTAATATTTGGTACAGTAGCCTTTGTTTGCAATTACAGAGGTCAAACGTTTCCTGTAGTTTTTCACCAGGTTTGCACACACTGCATGAGGGATTTTGGCCCACTCCTCCACACAAATCTTCTCTAGATCAGTCAGGTTTCTGGGCTGTCGCTGAGAAACACGGAGTTTGAGCTCCCTCCAAAGATTCTCTATTGGGTTTAGGTCTGGAGACTGGCTAGGCCACGCCAGAACCTTGATATGCTTCTTACAGAGCCACTCCTTGGTTATCCTGGCTGTGTACTTCGGGTCATTGTCATGCTGGAAGACCCAGCCTCGACCCATCTTCAATGCTCTAACTGAGGGAAGGAGGTTGTTCCCCAAAATCTCGTAATACATGGCCCCGGTCATCCTCTCCTTAATACAGTGCAGTCGCCCTGTCCCATGTGCAGAAAAACACCCCCAAAGCATGATGCTACCACCCCCATGCTTCACAGTAGGGATGGTGTTCTTGGGATGGTACTGATCATTCTTCTTTCTCCAAACACGGTTAGTGGAATTATGACCAAAAAGTTCTATTTTGGTCTCATCTGACCACATGACTTTCTCCCATGACTCCTCTGGATCATCCAAATGGTCATTGGCAAACTGAAGACGGGCCTTGACATGTGCTGGTTTAAGCAGGGGAACCTTCCGTGCCATGCATGATTTCAAACCATGACGTCTTAGTGTATTACCAACAGTAACCTTGGAAACGGTGGTCCCAGCTCTTTTCAGGTCATTGACCAGCTCCTCCCGTGTAGTTCTGGGCTGATTTCTCACCTTTCTTAGGATCATTGAGACCCCACAAGGTGAGATCTTGCATGGAGCCCCAGTCCGAGGGAGATTGACAGTCATGTTTAGCTTCTTCCATTTTCTAATGATTGCTCCAACAGTGGGCCTTTTTTCACCAAGCTGCTTGGCAATTTCCCCGTAGCCCTTTCCAGCCTTGTGGAGGTGTACAATTTTGTCTCTAGTGTCTTTGGACAGCTCTTTGGTCTTGGGGTGGACAGGTGTCTTTATGCAGCTAACGACCTCAAACAGATGCATCTAATTTAGGATAATAAATGGAGTGGAGGTGGAGATTCTGAAGGCAGACTAACAGGTCTTTGAGAGTCAGAATTCTAGCTGATAGACAGGTGTTCAAATACTTATTTGCAGCTGTATCATACAAATAAATAGTTAAAAAATCATACATTGTGATTTCTGGATTTTTTTAGATTATGTCTCTCACAGTGGACATGCACCTACGATGACAATTTCAGACCCCTCCATGATTTCTAAGTGGGAGAACTTGCAAAATAGCAGGGTGTTCAAATACTTATTTTCCTCACTGTATGTCTCAGCAAGACCTGGAAAAACTTATCCATGCATTTATCCTCAGTCGACTCGACTACTGTAACGGTGTCTTTACAGGGCTCCCTAAGAAATTCAGACTGCTGCAGCTGATTCAGAGCGCTGCTGCTCGAGTCCTCGCTAAGACCAAAAAAGTGGATCACATCACTCCAGTTCTGAGGTCTTTACATTGGCTTCCTGTACGTCAAATAATTGATTTCAAAATCCTGCTGTTAGGTTATAAAGCACTAAATGGTTTAGGGCCAAAATACATTTCTGATCTTCTGCTTCGTTATGAACCATCCATACATTACATACATTTCTTCATTTAGCTGATGCTTTTATCCAAAGCGACTTACAATTGCTATACATGTCAGAGGTCGCACGCCTCGGGAGCAACTAGGGGTTAAGTGTCTTGCTCAGGGACACAGCGGTGGATGGATACATATAGCACGATTCACAATATTGGGTTCACAAGAACAAGCCAAGGATATTTTAACACTATTTGATAAAATATTCAATGCTGAAATATATTTAAATTGGGGTCTGGGGGTCCCCTAGGAAATTTTGAGCACTAAACACTTAATTTCCTGCATTCTGGAGACATTTTCTGCACCAATTTATGGTAGAATTGTCTTATTTCAATAAAGTGATTAAGATTTTTTTAGCTTAAATGTTTTTGAACAATGCACATTTGTGTCTTTTATCTTTAAATTGCATTGCATGTTTTCTTATTGTGCAAATAAACCTACCTAACGGTAATTTATGCTGAAAAAAAGAGGTGGATGCAAGTCTCGGCAGGTAGCCTACAAAATTTGATCTGCCGAATTATACATCCACCTCTTTAGGTCCTTGTCAGAAATTTTGTTGTGCTCATTGATCAAACAGCGTTATCGCCACATAGCGCTATATTTACTGAAGTGTATTAAAACATTAAAGACTCTAAACATTCATAAAATATATACTTCGAATCATTTATCACCATTGATGAAGCCCACAAAGAATATTATAGCGTTTAAAAGCATTATTTGGGGGTGGATACAATTCTTGGCAGGCAGGCAGGCAAAACTCGGCATAACACCAGTTCGCACGCCAATCAGCTTGTTGTGCTAACCTCAGCGCCACTGCCCTCAGCCTCGCCCGCCAACGTTACCTGTCACACCAAACGGAGTATATTATTAAGTCTCACACACAAAGTATTCATTTATGACGTTACGGCATTAATTAAATCCTATGAAAGGACAAGAAAAAATTTAAGACCTTGGTAAACAAAATTTAATTCTAAAGGCCTTATTTTTGGAATCTGAAATTTAAGACTTTTTTAATACTTTTAAGACCCCGTGGGTACTCTGGCTTTCTGTCCCCAGACTCAAAACTAAACAAGGAGAAGCAGCGTTCAGTTATTATTCTCCGTATATCTGAAACAAAATTCCAGATAACTGCAGGTCTGCTGAAACTGTCAGTTCTTTTAAATTAACACTGAAGACTTTTCTTTTACCACTGTCTTTAACTAGTAGATTGATAACTTACACTGCACTGTAACTTTTACTGTCCTGTTCTTTTTCTTTGTTTTTAGATATTAACACCGTTTAAAAAGCTTTTGATTCTACCATCTCACACGGCTGATCCTCATTTAACAGAGCCGAGTAGAATTACAAGGATTAGAGTAAGGGTTAGAGTCCCCTTAGGGTTAGAGTCCCTAACTAACTAAAGGGGGGGACAGAGTGGGAGATGGGGAATCAAAAAATAGAAAATAAAAACAGGCAGGTCTCCCACCTTTGCTTATTGTACTCTAGCTTTTAAACTTTTTTTTATATTTCTCTGTTGCTTTTATGTTTTATGTAAAGCACTTTTAATTACCTTGTTGTTGAAATGTGCTATACAAATAAACTTGAAAACCAAAAAAAACCCCCCAAAAATTTAACCCCGTCTACTTGACATAGCGACTGGCTTTTGGATTAGCTCTTTGAAGTTTGAGAAGTAGACCTCTGTGTATTCGAAGCATGTCATTGCTTGCTTTTGTTCCTCAAATGCAATCATTTTAATGTTCAAATGTTCTTTTCCATTTGATCATTTTAACAGGACATCCCTGAGGGTTCAGCTTCACTGAATGCAGCATTTCAATCTACATGCTCTTCACAGATTATTTTACAATCCCTCAGTGCTTCCTTCAAATCTGCTGTCATTTTTGAATAATTTATTTTAGTATCTCTACATGCTATCTTCAGTATTTCTTGAATAGTATAAATTAGCGGAAGGAAAATTATAGCATTCTTTGAGTGTGATCACTGGCGCAACAGGACACACTTTTATTTCTTTTATTGACACAGTGGGAGTCATTCAAGCCTCTCATCATCCGCTCCCTGGGCAGAGAACAGAAAAAGCAAAAATCCAGAGAAATCTTGCACCTGTGCATTTCCTTAACAGACACGTGCAGCTAAATTCATAGAAGTTTCCATTTACTTTTTCCAGTTGTTTTATTCCAAGTCATTGAAGATAAAGAAATAGTGAACTGTTAAAAAGGACCTGGAAATGGTGGATAAAAATGTGATCATAAACATACAATTTTCCTTCTCTTTAGCTATTTATGTATTTTTTTCATTGCTTTCTACAATGAAGAGGTTACGTGAGTGGCACTGAAATAAAGTGGGTTGAATGTTTTTATTGGAGGGAATCTAAGCCTGCTGCTGTTAGACTCTTTGGGACTGTTCATCTGATAATCCATCTACAAATTAAACCCTGTCTATTTGACATGGAGACAGGCTTCTGGATTAGCTCTTTGAAGTTTGAAAAGTGGACCTCTGTGTATTCAAAGCATGTCATTGCTCGCTTTTGTTCCTCAAATGCAATCATTTTAATGTTCAAAGTTCTTTTCCATTTGATCACTCGAACAGGACATCCCTGAGGGTTCAGGTTCACTGAATGCAGCATTCCAATCTACATGCTCTTCACAGATTATTTTACAACCCCTCAGTGCTTCCTTCAAATCTGCTGTCATTTTTTGAATAATCATTTGTTTCAGTATCACTACATGCTTACATGATTCAAAATTACCAAAATACCATTAGGATTCCACGGCTCACTGGAATGATAATTGAATTTAACTCACTGCTCACTCAAGGTTGGTATCAAGTGTTATGAATAAATGGGCTCTCAGCTGAATGAAGAGAGTTGATTAATGCTTCTCCATGCAGATAAAACAGCAGCAATCAGTGGTAAGAGAAGAGGCGGTTGTAGAGTGTGGTGACTCTTCTGCTGTTTTCTGCTGCATTCTGGAGTTGGGCTGGATAATTACCAGCGGCCCTCTCCTGATTAGTGATCTGATGAGACTGCAACACTATGTATCGCCACCCACCTGATTACAAATGACATCGCAGACCTCTGTTGTCACTTTGTATTCATCATAATCATTCTGGGAAATGTATCTGGCATAGCAATGCATCTTTGATGATGGCAAAACATTGTGTAACGTTAAAAAAACACGACTGAGCATGTGGGTCTAAAGTCTTTGTATCTTTTATCAGTGTTACTTTCAGAAGGGGGACTGTGTACAGCCTCCTCTCTGCATGCTTCCATAAAATTATTTATAATTCGTCCTGATCAGTGGTAGAATGTAACCAAGTACATTTACCAGAGTGAGTAAATTTGAGGTACTTTACTGCAGTATTTCCATTTTATGCAACTTTATACTACTGCTCCACTACATCATGGAAGCAAATATTGTACTTTTTACTCCTCTACATCCTTTCTGTCCTGAAAAAAATAAATAAATAAATGTATATCTAAATTTGGTGATTTTGAAACTGAAGCTTTAAAGCCCCCCTCCAGTGTATTTTGACATTTCTATATTTCATATTTTTCTGAGTCATTTCCTTACAATGTTGATTACCCACATAGTTCGCCAAATATTTTTTGACAAATGGCTTAATTTTGTGCTCAAAGTTGCAAAAGTTGCTTAGTTGTTAAAACGGGGTTGTGACGTATGACTATAGTAATTCCATAAGTCATACATCATTCTCCAAGCTTGCGCACGCGCACTGTCATGACTTGTTAAAAAACATCATTGTGAGCTAGCTAACCAATTTACCATGTAATTTACTTAGAACTTACAGTAGGTATGTCTCTCTGTGTCAGATTGTTGGTTTGTCTTTCTAGTTTAGTTAGCTAACGTTAAGTTAGCCAGGCGTAGTTAGCTAGCATAGTTATTGCAGAAAGTTAGCTAACAGAGGGTCTTTATTTTATTTTTTAGTTTCCTCCTCTTGGTTTAGTGTGCTGTTCATTTTCATTATGGCATTTGTGCATGCGGTGTTGGAGGACAGATGGCACTTTCACCTGCCACCATCTTATATACAGTCTGCAACATGCATTTACCAATGTATCAGTGGAGGCACCCCTCCAGTGTGCAGTGCGTGACAGGATCATCGACCGTATGATTGCCAACAGCTGATACGCGCACATTAGTTTCTATCATGGGTAAGTAATAGCTACTCCTGCCAGACAGTAAAGTGTACTAAACTTTACAGTGTAGTGATGTTAACACAACATATCATTAGTGAACATTCCAGCCGGTCAGTTTTTGGTTGTCATGCAATGTATTACGTCCGACTATTAACCACACCCCCATTCTCTGTTTGAGAAAAAACATTAACCAGAAATGGCAGTTAAAACTGGCTGGAGGGGGGATTTAAATTTTTCTTTGTGGGTTGAAAGAATTCACTAAATAAACCATTGGATCCACGTATATTTTAAACAATGCTGTTCCTCTGAACACATAAATTGTAGTGGAGTATTTCCAAAGTGTGGTATTGCTTAAGTAAAGGATCTGAATACTTCTTCCACCACTGCTCCTGATATCAATTATCACCACCAAGCCACCTTGGGGCTTCGACGTTTGATAATAAATTAATTTCTCTTAAACATTTTTCAACATCACCTTTGTTTCTTATCACTATGGCAGATAAGTGTGAGGAAGAAGGATAAAGGGCTTAGGTTAGAAGGTTTCTTTTTGACACTGCAAGATCTACACAATGTAGACTATTAATTAGGAACATTGCTACATCTCGTCTTTGCCCGGCCAGTGTTCACCCCTTCAGTGATCAGATAAGAGTACAGACATAGATCACTAGGCTTTGTTGCTCTGCTGATTACATCTCCAGCAGAATTATGCAAAAAAAACTCCATAAATAAAAGCAATCTGGCGGACACAAAGTCTCTAAACACTTCATGTTTTATTGATATTCCGCATCCAAACAGTTGGGGTTCATCCCTCAGACTGTTCACGGCTTCAATACATCTCTCAGGATGTCAGCAGGACCTCAGTCTCACCTCCATGTGTCTGGACAGATTATGGAAGCTAGATGTGTTGCAGTAACATATGTGTGCAAGCTGCTTGGTTGTTTTTAAGCTTGTGATTCATACAAGAGATCAAGAAGGCTAACCCTTAGCATCTGCTACAAAACTATTCTTGAAGAATGTTACCATTGTGTCTTACAGCTGTTCATTACAAAAATTTAGCAAGAAAGGGCAGATTTAGTTGATAAAGAGTGAACAACAATCTTATAACCATCTGCAACAACTTTGTCAGCTGGAGGAGACCAGAAGTTTCATGCAAACTGTCTGATATACACACTGAAAAAACAAAACAATAAGCTGGATGATAATATCCCGCTGTCCATGGGCTACAAAATGTGACATGATGCTGAGTTACTTCAGCTTAATATTTTTACTAAACAGAATACTTGCATCTGTGACTCATGTTTACATGAAAACATACAAAGCTGAATGAATGTGGTGAAAGCAAAACTACTGTGTACTTTTAACTGCCACTGCAACTTGTACATTAAAACATTGTTTGTGCCAGTGGATCCAAGTTTCGCATTTACAATAAATGGCTAATTCTGGACATATATTCAATATAATTATGTGCTTTGTTATTTTTTTGGCTCTGGGAAAAAAGATTTTGTGGGAGGCATTTCTTTTTATCAGTTTTATTGAGTGTTAGATGTCCAGGGCAAAAATGACTTTTGGTAAAAAAAATACAACACTCTTCAAAAGAATCAAAAAAAGTGTTATATACTGAGGAGAAAAAACATTTAATCCAAAATGGCCGACTTCCAAATGGGTTTAGTTAGTTGCTCCAAAAGGCTTTTTTGTACATCTGGACATGATACATGTTCCACAAAAATTTGTACACGTAGGTGAAACTTTGGCTGGCGGGTGCTCTGTAGGGGGCGCTGGCAAGGCATTTTGACACACCCATGCATGAAACACATAAAATACCAAATTTTTGGTGAGTTTTCGAGCATGTTTAGGTCCCCAAAATGTTGGATGGATGGACAAACAAACACATTTTATACTATGAATTTTCACTGTTTGTTTATTCCCGTCCCTTCTGATCTTTCTAAAGCTGTGGCATCACTGGAGCAGATGTCAGAAAAGAAGGCACAGAAACATAAATAAATATATAAATCAGGATGAGTTTATTTGGTTCATTTGTTCAGACATGAAGGCGCAGCTGTAGAAGCAGGCTGGCCCAGGTGGAGTTGAAGAAAATAGTTTAATTTAACCATCAGGCAGATTGAACCGTAGCTACAATAGATGCTGCTCCTGCTCCTTCCCATTGTACACAGGGAAGGTCATGTCAATATATATGCAGAAATGCTTTAGTTTCCCTGCTCAACAATACACACACGTTTTTCTCCTAATGAAAATGGCAAGGAATTTATCAAGTGTAAGACTTATTGTGAATTTAAAACATTTTTGAAATATGCACAATAATGGCGGTGCATTGCTCCCACCATGACAATTCTTAATAAAACTTCATTTCTTTTTGTTAAAAATTTATTTTTATAATGACTTATGACATATTTCCTTGTTATTTCAAGAAAAGTGCTATGACAATATATGACAATCTTGTTGCATCACTTTATTAAAAAAAATAGCTCTCAAAAACAAGAAACTAGTACAAAACGATATGTCAGGATGTTGTTATAACAAGAAATATCCATATTTGTCATCTTTTACTGGAAGCAATATACTGCCACACACCAGCTGTGGTATCCTTAAATACGGTTTTATATTTTCTTGCAG
Organism: Micropterus salmoides; assembly: GCF_014851395.1. Lineage (NCBI taxonomy): Eukaryota > Metazoa > Chordata > Actinopteri > Centrarchiformes > Centrarchidae > Micropterus > Micropterus salmoides. Next base: position 6,247,814 of record NW_024040374.1, on the reverse strand, counting down.
AAAAAAAAAAATTCAATTCAGTTTTCCGAAAAACAATTACAGTTGCACATATCTGTGTCTTGCTCATGTGTGCTCAGACTAACCAATACTATGATCAGTCTTTCAACAAAGCAATTTTATACACAACACGCTCATTTAATTTTCCATTGCAGTGTGATATTTGGATCCTAAACCATCTAGTTTAGTTTTTGGCCCAGACTCATCAAAATCACCATCCACACTGTGATTTTACCCCACAGAGTCAGATATGTAGGTGTATCTAGATTCAAATGACATACGGTATTTATAACCATCCGTTCTGGCAACATTCAGGCTGTCATGCTGTGTCAAAATCCCTCAACTCCTCTGTGTAATTATTCAGTCTTTGCTCCTGTAATACATCAGTAATACTGTTTATGGCCCAAGGTCAGAGCGGAGGGGCCAGGGAGCCAAACCTGTGATGGATTAACAGTTTCCAAGGCTTTGAACTCTCTGTGACAGTGACACATTTCAGCAAAGAAAGAAAGCCCCCCTTTAGACTCTTTTCTCTGACACTTGAAAAGGGCAGGGTGAGAAGGCGCTCTTAGTGTTTCTCTGAGTATTATACTATGATCGTCAAGCAGTTAACACAAAGCTAAATCACATACAGGTGAATCTCAAAAAATTTCAATACTGTGAAAAAGTTTTTTTTTTCCTTTCAGTAATTTAAGTCAAAAAGTAAAACTTTCATACATTATAGATTGACTACATACAAAGTTAAATATTTCATGCCTTTTGTTGTGTTAATCTTGATGATTATGGCTCACAGCTCACAGAAATCCAAAATCTTAGAATAAAGAATTAAATATCGACCTGAGAAGAGCCTTTTATCTTTCAGTCTGGTTCAGTACACACAACTACAATCATGGAGAAGACTTCTGACTTGACAGTTGTCCAGAAGACGCTCATTCCTTCTGTGGCTTACCCTCCACAGATGAGGGTAAGCCACAGAAGGTCATCGCTGAAAGGGCTGGCTGCTCAGAGTGCTGAAAGCATATTCATGGAGAGTTGACTGTCAGGTTAGAGTGTGGTATGAAAGGGATATAATTTTACGATAACAATATGGATATGAATATGGAGTGGAGAGGCACAGAATCCAAGTCACTTAAAATCCAGTGTGAAATTTCCACAGTCTGTGAGGATTTGGGGTGCCATGTCATCTGATGGAGTTGGTCTACTCTGTTGTCTCCAGTGAGTCAATGCAGCTGATTTTAGAGCACTTCATGCTTCCATCTGCCGACAAGCTTTATGGAGATGCTGATTTCCTTTCCCAGCAGGACTTAGCAGCTACCCACTGTGCCAAAACGACTAGTAACTGGTTTGCTGACCATAGTATTACTTTGCTTGATTGGCCAGCCAATTCTCCTGAACTGAACCCCATACAGAATCTATGTGGTATTGTCAAGAGGAAAGAGAGCCAGCAGACCCAACAATACAGACACGCTGAAGGCTGATGTCAAAGCAATCTGGGCTTCCCTAACACCTTAGCAGTGCCACAGGCTGATTGCCTCCATGCCACACCATGTCGAGATCTGACCAAGTACTTAGTGCATAAATTAACCTTTTTCAGAAGAAGTTGTATTATGCACTCTTTGTTCTAATATTTTGAGGATTTTTGACTTCCATGAGCTTCAAGTCGTAATCATCAAGATTAAAACAATAAAAGGCCTGAAATATTTCACCTTATATGTAATGAATCTACACATACATATTTTTCATGATATTCTAATTTTTTGAGATGCACCTGTGACTGGCAGCATATACAATTTGATACTTTTTCAGGAATCAACATCCATAAAATTACCTACAAATTAATTAAAACTACTGTTTTAAAAAAGGTGCAACCTGCTGATAAGATTATTTGTAAAACTAGTAATCACATTTCATTGTTGTGCTGATTGAGGGCTTATAGCATTGATGCAATTCATCCATGAGTGATTCTGCCTTGTGTTTCTTTTCATTTACAACTAAATACCTAATCATTTAACCTTGTTCCATCTCAGATCCAGATTGATTCTTGTTTGTGCTTTACTCACAACTAAATTATCAGCCATTGAGTCTCATTTTGCCTGAAAAGATGTCATGGGAGATCTTTTGGCATCCACCTTGAACTTGAAAGGAAAGTTGTTTTTGCTTTGGGCTTCTTGTTCAACCACGGTTCAGTTGAATGCACATACAAAATAAAGGAGCTTGTTACCGCCGCCTCCAACATCTCCCTCTGTGGTTCAGGGCCTCCCTGAGTTTAGATTTGTTGTTTGCAGCTGCAGTCTCTAGGGTTTTAACCTTAGTTGGCACAGTTCAGTGCTCCTCAGGGCTTTGTAGCTCTATTGACAGCTTGATACGAACAAATGAACAGGGTTTGAGTTTCCAGAATGTTCTGTGGCCATGAGTTTTAGTCCCGAAAGTGGGTTCAACAGACACACTTTCCTGACTGAAGTATATTTCTTTCCTTGTAAATGTATCAAACTGAATGGGAATTTGTTTTTGCAAATGGTCTAGAAAAAGATGCATAGGCTAAGCCTGAAAGTGGACACCGATCGTAATCGGTCGATAATGGCTTTAACTAGTTTGATCGGTGGTTGCTAAAAAGGCCGATAAGAAAAGGCGATCAGATGATGCAATACTCGCCAGACAAATTTTCAGCGGCAGCTAAAATGTTCTGAGCGGTAAGTTAGCTAGCACCAAAGTCCTTTTCAGACAGGAAAGGACTGATGCGCCCAGTTAATCACTTAGAATGAGAGTTGAGCAGCAATCAGAAAAACGGAGCAATAAGCAGGAGCGATCATGTCACCCGCAACCGGAGTTTAATCGTCTTGACCCACAGCACATCAGGCAGAGAGAGACTGATCCTTCAGTGTGAGTTTCCTGATGCAAAGAGAAGCGCCACTCTATCAGTGAACTGCCTCTCTCTCCGTTTGTGTTACAAAACGGAGACCTTTTGCTACGTTTCCGCCTCCCGTCCAGACTAAAACGGTGAATCAGAAGATGTTTGTTTGAAAACGCTGCTGACTCGATTGACAAAACGTTATAAAATGATGACACACACTCACAATTGGCTTAGTGAGTTGGTCTTATCAGTCATGCAAAGTAAAAACACGATGCTTTACAGAGTTATAGTTTTGGTATTTTAATTAAAATACTTGTACTGTGTAAATAATACTTAACAGTTAGCCTACTGTGCATGTCGCTGTATTTACTTTGCGACAACTCCCAGTCTGTTTTCCACCGCCACCGTCTCTCTGTACTCCTGTGTTACTTTCAATAACAGTTCCACTTCGTTGTAGGTCAGTGCAAAAAAAAAAAAAAAAAAAAAAAAAAAGCACGGTGTGGTTTTTCGTCTTTTATTTGTTTATCTTTCGCTAAATTGTCTGCAACTGTGGAGTAGAGCATCTGCTTCATGTTTACACCAGCACGCGCATGCTCAGTGTTCGCTACCGGAACAGCCACTGTGTTGTCAGTCGTTTTAATATAGACTGAGATCAACTCTGAAATGCAGCTAAAACGCTGCTGTGCACAGAGAAGATCGTATTCGTTATAAAACTGTTTAAAAAACCATAGTAGTGTGGATGTAGCCTCACATTACTCCACTCCTCTCTCTGCTCCTCTCATGTCAGCCGTATGGACAATGGCATCGTCTATCGGCCCAACCCTACTGCAGTGATGTTCATACTCCGTTGTGAACCATGGATTACACCAAATTACTCTAAATAATTATGATGTTTAAATGTTAAAATTTATTTCCATTCAGAGTCAGTTCACCAAAGCCGGGCAAACCGTGATCAGGAGGAAGGTCATGAAAGAGGGTCTACATATAGGGACAGACGTGGTTTGACCCACATCACTGTGTCCATCTGAATGAAGTTTGATTAAGTAAAAGGCTCTATGAGTTTGTGTCAGGTGGGTTAGGAGCAGATGGTGTGAAACTAAGTGTGCCACATTCTTTGTACTCTTTAAGCAGGTTAAATTTGTAAACATCCATTTCTTTTGGTCCAGGCTAAACAGTGTTTTTCTTCACTCAAAACTGAGCTTTTCCAAAATGGCCTGCAGTGTGTGTTTAAATCTTAAAATGCCAGCTCGGTGTTTCAGTGGGTTCGGGGTGAACGATGCTTCTGCAAACTGATTGCATGTGTCAGCCTGGGGTCAGGGGTGGTGTGGCAGTGAAGTTGAGAAGAACTGTTTTTTGCCTCCAACTTTCTCTGTGATGGATAATTTTAACTGTCAAAATAGCTGAATACACAGCAGAGCTGTGGTCATTAAGCTGTATTTTTGTTGATTTTGTCAGATGACATTGCAATTATAAAGTAGGGATATCATCAGCACCCCAGCGCAGCAGCTTGAGAATTACTGCTAGTTTACATGAAGCATTTATGGGCCGCATTTGAATGACTACAGTTGTCTTGCAACAGAAACAGGAAAAAATATGCAAATGACAACAACTATATTGTTAATTCAGCAGTATTAAACACAGCATGGGGGATCAGAGAGCAGGAGGGGACTGAACGGAGGCTTAACAGGCAGAGTAACTAGCTGTGCTTGCCAAATCAGAGTGAGCTGTGTGGCAGAGAAGTTAAAACAACTTTCTGCTCTCTCTAAATTTCTCTGTGATCAAGCATTCATTCAGTAACAGTATAGTACCATGTCACTGTCAGACTGAATTTGTCAACCTTGCTGTTAAGGAACTCATCCTGTTCCTCTCTCTCTCAGACACAAACTTCACTCCCGCTGAGTGTTGCTTTAAAGTCCCCAATCAGAGAAATAATTAACACATTAGCTTTCACTGTACACCCTATTTGACCAACACACACATCATTCTTATTATCTTATTGAGGTAAACTGTCAGGCCCAAATCACGCCAAAAGCTTCCCAAAACTGAAAGTCAATTATACAATTTGAAATTTCAAAAGTCAAACAATAGTGATGGAGCAAATGATGACTGCAAAAGTCAAAGAGCATTGGTCTAAAACACTTAATGATTCAATTCTGGTTTGGGATGTGAATCCACATAACACCCTGACCTTTCCATGTACACCACTGTGCCAAGTAAAGCCAACAATATTATTCATTGTTTAATTAAAAATGAGACATTGGCGGAACAAAAAATAATTTTCACACAGAATGTTATTAAGAGAGGCAGTGGAGAAGTGAAGAGGGGTTACAGGACACACTTTCACACTTCCACAGAAATAAAATCTGTGCAATTTTATGCAAGCCATTTCATTAGTGCTACCTCAGTGTTTTGGGGCAGAGCATACAAAATATATGGTAGTTTTCTGGCAGCCCATTGTAATAAGCTACCATCCCATTTAGCCTGCTCACACTGTGGCTATCAACTTTGGACTTTCTCTCTAATGGGGGTAAATAAGTCCACACACTGCATCCAAATTGCATATTAACCCATATATCTGTTTCGAACCAAATAACTTTTGACTCATAGTGCAGCCAGTCTATTAGCCCCACAGGAACACACTGTACAGTGTATTAAAAAGAAATGATATGTCTGGTAAGTGGTCTTTTTGTTTAGAAAACTGGTCCCTAGATTATCCTGATGTAGTGAAGATAACAAATCTAGAAAATAAAGCAAATCATGTTGTCTTAATTCTGAGTGAGCTCTGTAATGACTTTGTTTGAGCCTAGCAGGGGAATGGACTAAACACTCAATGCTGCTGTTGCAGTGAAGAACACAAGCTGCTCCACTCAACCAACACATTCTCACTCCCGACTCATCACATTTTGACGCTTGATCAAGGGCCTTTGGAGTCGCTTTTTAACGCCCTGGGTACCCCTTTTGCGTCATTTTTAGACGTTTAAGGTTCCACGCTCAAGTTAGGAACACTTAGCAACAATAAATATGCAAAGTCCCGTTAGACTTTCAAAATAAAAACGCTAGTGTTTCGAAACATCGCCATTTTGAAACGGCACGTTTTTAAAGTCGTCAAAAGATCATGGTTTGGGTTTAAATAACTACATAGGTCAGTTAACACGTAAGTTAACTTACGTCAACTGCATAACCTAAATAAAATAGGACACGAACCCCGGTTAAAAGTCGGGGTTCTGGCCTTCCATCCACCCCAACCACCTCCTTGCTCAGTCTTTTCTTTTAAACATCATATACAGTGGGTACGGAAAGTATTCAGACCCCTTTACATTTTTCACTTTGTTTCATTGCAGCCATTTTCCAAAAATCAAAAAAGTTCATTTTATTTCTCAGTAATGTACACTCAGCACCCCATCTTGGCAGAAAAAAACAGAAATGTAGAAATTTTTGCAAATTTATTAAAAAAGAAAAACTGAAATATCACATGGTCATAAGTATTCAGAGCCTTTGCTCAGTATTTAGTAGAAGCTCCCTTTTGATCTAATACAGCCATGAGTCGTTTTGGGAAAGATGCAACAAGTTTTTCACATCTGGATTTGGGTATCCTCTGCCATTCCTCCTTGCAGATCCTCTCCAGTTCTGTCAGGTTGGATGGTAAACGTTGGTGGACAGCCATTTTCAGGTCTCTCCAGAGATGCTCAATTGGGTTTAAGTCAGGGCTCTGGCTGGGCCATTCAAGAACAGCCACGGAGTTGTTGTGAAGCCACTCCTTCGTTATTTTAGCGGTGTGCTTAGGGTCATTGTCTTGTTGGAAGGTAAACCTTCGGCCCAGTCTGAGGTCCAGAGCACTCTGGATGAGGTTTTCGTCCAGGATATCCCTGTACTTGGCCGCATTCATCTTTCCCTCGATTGCAACCAGTCGTCCTGTCCCTGCAGCTGAAAAACACCCCCACAGCATGATGCTGCCACCACCATGTTTCACTGTTGAGACTGTATTGGACAGGTGATGAGCAGTGCCTGGTTTTCTCCACACATACCGCTTAGAATTAAGGCCAAAAAGTTCTATCTTGGTCTCATCAGACCAGAGGATCTTATTTATCACCATCTTGGAGTCCTTCAGGTGTTTTTTAGCAAACTCCATGCGGGCTTTCATGTGTCTTGCACTGAGGAGAGGCTTCCGTCGGGCCACTCTGCCATAAAGCCCTGACTGGTGTATTGCTGCAGTGATGGTTGACTTACTACAACTTTCTCCCATCTCCCGACTGCATCTCTGGAGCTCAGCCACAGTGACCTTTGGGTTCTTCTTTACCTCTCTCACCAAGGCTCTTCTCCCCCGATAGCTCAGTTTGGCCGGACGGCCAGCTCTAGGAAGGGTTCTGGTCGTCCCAAACGTCTTCCATTTGAGGATTATGGAGGCCACTGTGCTCTTAGGAACCTTAAGTGCAGCAGAAATTTTTTTGTAACCTTGGCCAGATCTGTGCCTTGCCACAATTCTGTCTCTGAGTACTTCAGGCAGTTCCTTTGACCTCATGATTCTCATTTGCTCTGACATGCACTGTGAGCTGTAAGGTCTTATATAGACAGGTGTGTGGCTTTCCTAATCAAGTCCAATCAGTATAATCAAACACAGCTGGACTCAAATGAAGGTGTAGAACCATCTCAAGGATGATCAGAAGAAATAGACAGCACCTGAGTTAAATATGAGTGTCACGGCAAAGGGTCTGAATACTTATGACCATGTGATATTTCAGTTTTTCTTTTTTAATAAATTTGCAAAAATGTCTAAATTTCTGTTTTTTTCTGTCAAGATGGGGTGCTGAGTGTACATTACTGAGAAATAAAATGAACTTTTTTTGATTTTTGGAAAATGGCTGTAATGAAACAAAGAGTGAAAAATGTAAAGGGGTCTGAATACTTTCCGTACCCACTGTACCTGTCTTTACCGTCAAAAACTGACACTACAGGACTTCCCCCCAATGCGTTGAACTATGATGCTATAGAGATCCCCTGTGCGTTACAAACAATTAAAACAAACATAGGATTTATATTAGCTGATTAAAGGATTGTGTGACCATGACAAGATATAAAGACTGTTGAGTGTTTGGGACTGGCTCACAGCGACTGACCTGCTGTAGTGCTGCAGCTGCTGCCAAGGCTGACAGCTACGATAAAATAAGAGGGAGATGCACACCGAGAGCTGCAGGTAGAGGAAATAAAATGCCAGATTCAAAAAAGTGTAACCTGAAAAGGAAACAAACAGGGGAAAGAATGAGGGTGGCCATGGCAGGGGTAAGAGTGAGACAAACAAATCTACAGACAGGTGTGTGTGTGTCGTCGTTTGCTTGCGTGTCTACAGTATGCAATATTGTGATAATGATTTTATATATTGTATTATGAATTGAGATATATTTGGATTTTTATTGACAATATTTCTAATCATAAATCTAAATGAACTAGCATTAATCTTCCACCTTAAAATAAATAAAAAATATTCCACAAAGTAACGAGTGAAGAAATGGCCCTGTTAGATTTGAGAAAAAAGGTATGAAATGTTATTGTGAAAGGTAAAACAGAATGAACACACACACCTTAGTTTATTTTTTAGATTTATGGTTAGACACAGTCAATCGAAATCCAAATATATCTCAGATTCACAATGCAGTATATAAAATCATTATCAAAATATTGCCTATAGACACACACACACACACCTCCGTCTATAGATTTGTCTCACTGTTAAGCTGCGTTCACACCGAAAGCGAATTTCATATTCTCCTCACTTTACTTGCGCGAGTTTGACCGCTGGATATTTTCAGTGTTCACAAACAACACGTTTTAAGCGAATAAACAGCCTGTGGATACTACTGCTATATGAACCCAAAGTAAACCTTTTGCTGTCATTTAATTGCAATAAACGGATCAAACTAATGCCAAAATAACTACAATATGAAGGCATTTTTTATATAAAAAAAATGAAGTAGCAGTCCAGCAGAACCCCAGTGCAATTCGACGTTAACAACAGTGGAACCGGATGTGCACGGAAGCTAGCTACCGAGAAGCACGAGTGAAGATAAATAAAGTTGTAATCGCAAAAACTAAGTAAAAAACTAATTTAATAAAAGCAGTTAACTCTGATCTCCTCCTGCGGGTAAACGGCGTACTTGTTACACCGCTTGGCAGGTCTTCTCCAAACAATGCTCTGAAGCCGCCGGTGACGTTTGGACTATCTCACCGCTGATAGGCTTTTGCAAAATCGCATCAAGCGAATTTTTCACCCAAGTTGAAAAATCTGAACTTGCGCGAACCAGAGAATGTTGCGACAAACTAACATTCACGCCGCCCGGAGCGAATTCGCGGTGTGAACGCACCTTTACCGCTGCCTGTGAGCATCTCCCTCTTATTTTCTTGTAGCAGTTAGCCTTGGCAGCAGCTGCAGCAATACAACAGGTCAGTCATAGTGAGCCAGTTCCAAACACTGTCAGCAATCTTTACATCTTGTCAAGTTCACATAATTGTTTAATCAGCTAATATATTTCCTATGTTTGTTATAATATTTCTAATCACAGATCACCACCAGTAGTATCAGCAGCAGCAACATCCCCAGCTACACCCTCAACAGCAACTGTTCCCTGTAAGTGATGTCAGCCCACAGTGTTTTAAAGCAAGAGCTGGGTATTCCCCGTGTTTCTTTTTCAAAACTGTGTCACAGCATTTGCTGATGTATCGATACAGAAGCAATATACGCATATCTGTATCAATATTTTGAGAACAGCCCTATTTAAAACCTTGTTCCATGTGCCCCTTTTATACTTTGAGCACCTGCCCTTCCAAAGGTCCCTGCACGGCCCTGCAACCCAGCACACCCCCCTCTGCACGCGTCTGCTTTTTAACATTGTAGCCACTTGAGAAAGAGTGAATGAGATCCAGGAAACCCTCAAGGGAGCCTGAGGACAAGGAACAAGGATGGTGTTTCTTCTTTTACAGTGACTGCTGCTTGCTGGCCCTCTCATCTCTGTTCCCTTTCCTCTTGTAACCCACAAGGGAGCGAAGGGTCATATGTGGCGTTCTGCCTCAGAGCACTTGCTTAAACCTCATTATGCAGATTCACTCCATTTTGGGATTATATTTCCTCACCCTCCATCTCCCTGCTGAGTCTTGAGTCGAATCATTAAAGGTTGGGATGTCAGACAATCAGTATGTCAATAAATCTCTGGAGAGCATTTATTACACACATGCAGACATTCAGACTCACTGAAGAATGAAAACTTAAATTAATAATCACTTTTGCCAAGAAATCATATTATTATATATATTTATATTTACACACACACACACACACACACACACACACATATACACACGCTAAGTGTTTGTTTTGACTACTGTTCTAATTTGATAACAATTACTGCTCATTAAGGTTTTAAACAGACAACATTGGTACGGTAATTTAATTGGACCAATTTCTGTGTGGGTGCCAACTAAACATTCACTTCAATTCCTACAGATATACAGGCACTTAAGAATGGATGTATTAACATGACAACCCATTCATTGTTTTCACTGGACACATGCCAGGAAAGCCTCATGGACATATTTGCATGCTTCTACGTTTTTAGGGTCTATATAGAGCATGCCGAGTTCTTCTTCAGTCGAGCTGGTTGTTCAAGACTTCCTCTGTCCTGCTGATCTTTTGTTGTTCCTTCCACGCATGTAAGGGATAAAATAATTTTATCACTTCTTCTAGACTTTGCAAATGTTATTACACCAAATAGATTAAATTCTGATAGTCATTTTAGATGTTTGTGAGCTCTAAAACATTTGACCATTTAACACTGTTCCTTTTGCAATGATTCTGCATGGGGGGGAAAACGTTTTTTGACCATTGTGAGTTTCATGATGCTGCTGGAAGTTGCAATGCTGAGTATGGCTCACAGCCAAGGATTGTTCCTGGGGGCTTGCAGTTCACCAGCTGCAGTACATAACCAATGCTTTCAGTCTTTACAGCGCTTCTCCTAGTATTGCTTATTTGATCCTTCTTTGAAAAATGTGAAAAACTATGCGCACTATCTGCATCATTAAAGTTCCTATTTCATTACACAAAAGTCACGTACTTTGCTATTTACCTGAGAAGGGTTTAGTAGATTGGTACTTTGTCAGTTCTAAATAAGACTTCCTTCAGGGACATGACAAGGTGAGGTGAATGCTTAGAGCTTATCGTGTTGACACAAGCTTGTGGTTTGACAGCTCTGCAAATAATTTATTCTGTTACCATACTTTACAAATTCAAATGAAGAATAATCTATTTGGTCGATTGCACGATGAAAATATAAATATGTAACCTGTAGTGCAATAGAATAATTTATATGCTTTTACATAATTAGTAGTATTATTGTATTGTTTTCTAATTACATAGATTTCCATATTCTGAGTGGGTTGGTGGAAAAGAGTGGGAGGGATTTCTGGAGGGTATTGAAAATCCATTACAGGAGTTAACACTTGCCGCACTAACAATATGAAATGTGTTCAATTTTATACAATATTAATCTCCACATTTCACATTTGTGGCAAGGAGAAGTGGGTAATAGAGAGGACGACATAAGAGGGCAAAGGGGGATTAAAGAGGTCTGAGGATGAAAGGTGAGATGGAATCATCATCATAGTGACACAACTGGCCTCATGTAAGAACCACTCATACTGATTTGTTAAGTGGCATGTTTGTGATTTAAGGGAACTTTTACTATTTTCATGTACAAACAAAATTGTGGTCCAGACCTGTTGTAAGTCATTAACAGTTACACTTTTTGGACTAATAATAAGTAATAATGCCTTAATTTGAATGAATTTAGACTTTAGTTATGTATACATAGTAGGGGTGTGGAAAATAATAGATTTTTTAGATGAATAGCGATGCAGACTTGGACGATTAACAAATGTCAATCGATTATCTAGAGGTTAATTGATAACGTTATGTTGACGGAACAAGAGAGGTGGAACTTGGAAATGCGGAAGTGCAGCTCCGGATCGTCTGTGTGGTGCCCACAATGGAGACGTGTGGTTCTCCCTGTTTAGCACAGACAGGCGGCTATTGAGTGAGTGACTGCTGCTACTAAAATTTCACATGATCAATAAAGTCAATGCGTAACTCACGTTTATGATTTTCACCCGCACACTGTGCAGCGCGGTAGTGCTAAGCAGTACTGCTTAGTGAGCGTCCTCTGCTCATTCTTCAAATGACAGCTATGTGACAGGCGGCAGTAGGTGACGTTGAAAACGAGCGTAGCAGAGGAAAACATGAGCGCTATGTTTCAGTCTTGCTGTACATGTACAGTGTAAGTCACAGTGTGTGTTTATTAAAGTCTGTCTGTTTTCCAACTACTAGAAAGGCAGTTAGCACTAAAACATCTGCAGTCTGGAAGCTGAGCTGGATGTTATTTGGCTGCTGAAAAGTTGTTTGTTGTTATTCATCACAAACATTATTGTACTATACGAGACAAAAAAAGGGAACATATTAAGGTGGAGTGAATGTGGTTTGGCTGGAGCACTGTAAAGTGCGTAGTTCAACACGTATCTGACTCTATAATAACAGCAGCCTCAAATAAAAATAGCAACAGCAGAGGTCAGTAACGCTGTAATAATGTAATAATACTATGCAATGTTAGCTACATTTATATGACGTAACATTAAATAACTGAATTTCATTACTACCTATTACTTTGGATTGTTACAAATACTTTGCTTTAAAAAGTACCAAATAGTCAAACGGTGAGAAAAATACATCTGTATCCTATTCGTTTTACAATCATATCGTAGCCTCATAATCGTAATGAGGTACCTAGAAATTCCCACCCTTGAGGTGATGCATCGAGGAATCTAATCAAATCATGAGACCAGTGAAGATGCACACCCCTAGTGTTTAAAGTTGAATGCAAAATAATCTGTCCACTATTTTACACATCATGGCTCGCCAATTTAGTTTTGTTGTTGTCATATTTTAGCACAGCAATTTATATTATAGGTGTTCTGTACAAACTAATTGTTAACATTGAGTCTTTAAACTGATTTAACAATACTGAATCAAACTGTTGTGAGCTAATCATAGCATTAAGTTGTGGAGGTCCTCTCACAGTCAGCTCAGCCGTCATTCAAGTTACTTCCTTTTTAAAAGCAACCTCATGTGCAGTTCTTGTGTAGGCTGGTTTTGCGCTGACCTGAAAGTGACAGCTTGGACCACATACAGACTGAACATAGTACTGAGCTGAAGACATGAAAGCTGAAATTGAAAACTGCGTCAGTATGAACAGTGATGCGTTCACTTACTGTTGTACATGCTGAACCACATTTAAACAGTGATGCAACTGCTTAGCATGAGGAAAAAAGTTAACACACTAAATATTCTGCCATGATTGGCTGTGCTTTCCTCTCAGTCCCTAGTGTTTCTCAAGTTTTCCCCTCTGTTGTGTTCCTGTCTATCTTTTCTGTCTGGGTGTGTATTGTCTGGACGTGGCGCTCCAGTCTCTGTTCCTGGCTGATCAATCACCGACTCACCTGTGGCTCCCCTGCTCACCTGGGAATCATCCAGCAATCAAAGCCCTGCAGTATTTAAATCTCATCTCTTTCCTCCATTCCTTGCCAGTTCGTCTGTTCACATTAGTGGTACTCGCGCTACGGTCAACTTCTGAATCTTGTCCTGTGTATTAGCTATTGTTGCCTAACGTTTTGCCTGACCTCTGTTTTTGCTTGTGCCTCAGGTTTTTGGTCCCAGTGAGAGAGAACCCTCACAAAACAGTCAGCCAGAAAACCACCATTGCACGTTACGTGTGACGTTAATAAAGTGTGATTTTCAATTTACTCCTGTCTCCATGTCTATCATTGGGTCCCCAGAAAGATCAGCCCTTAACATAAGTGATTACAAATCTCTTAAACTATACAATTCAGGGCTCGACAATAACGATGGCCTGATGGCCATGTAACGTGTTGAAAGTGAAACCATGCAGACGGAATTTACAACTGCATTCTCAATAACGGCCAGCAGGGGGCGAGTCTGCTGGTTGCAAAAAGAAGTCCGGTTGCCACTTCTCAGCTGATTTATTACCTCAGTAGTCACTTTTAAATGAGTTTATGGTCTCAATTTCTAGTTTCAATTATTCCTCAACACAGCATGATGTTCATTTAGTATATTATGGTCCTATTTAAGGGAAAATAGACAATAATGCAGCGTATGCTTTTGGACAGGACTACCTTGTGACTGACAGGTCTCTACCATGGCAACCTGTTCATCAGGATAGAGGTGACTTGTGTCCGCTGCTCTGTGTACAATTTTTCATAAATGTCTGTCAGCGGGAGAGAGACCACGTCATGTTTGAGTCTGTTAGTATGTTTTGTTTTAAAAGTAAATTGTTTTGTTAACCTTTTCATTTTTTAATCATTTTAACTGATTACATTTAAGTGATTTGAATAAGCAAAGTGGGTGAATCCTCTCACTCAACAGATGCAGGGTCTTAATGCAAGTTGCTCTCTAGTATCATCCTCCAACTGTAATAGTCTCTCTAATATTTCCTTAATTAAGTTGCATTCCCTTGACCATCTCTTAAGTCATAGACTGCTTTGTTTTAGTAAGACATTTTTCTGCCATCTAACTTCATGTCAAACTATTCACGCTTAATTTCTGCATCTCTCCATCCGAAGTGCTTGCCGAATGGTTGAGCAGTTCCGTAAACCCCCTCTCCCCACACCTTTCTGGAATTGGGAGGTGGTGTCCAATCATTTCCGAATCTGACATTCATGCCCATGTAGCAGCCTGTCCTCACCAGAAAATGACAATGTAGGTCATTTGTTAAAGCAGGTTTTTACAACCTATACTTACGTTTATTGCGGCTGCACCGACCGTATGATGGTAGCAAAGGAAGAAGTCGGGCTATAAAGAGCGAGAAGGAGGTGGGTGGGTGACTTTCACACAGGAGACCGATGTTTGAGTCCCATGTGAACCCAAGTAGATGTTGTCACTTGATTAACCCTGCTTTAAAGCCCCTCCAGCCAGTTTTAACTGCCGTTTTTAGTAAACGTTCTTTCTCAAACAGAGAATGGGGGTGTTGTTAACAGTCGGATATAATACATTACCATGACAACCAAAAACTGACCGGCTGGAGTGTTCACTAACGATATGCTGTGTTAACATCACTACACTGTAAAGTTTAGTACACTTTACTGTCTGGCAGGAGTAGCCATTACTTACCCATGACAGAAACTAATGTGCGCGGATCAGCTGTTGGCAATCATACGGTCGATGATCCTGTCACGCACTGCACACGATAACTCCCACTACGTTTTATGGTGCACTTACTTTACCGCGGGGGTGTGGTGGGTGCCGTCAGTAAAATGCATGTTGCAGACTGTATATGAGATGGTGGCAGGTGAAAGTGCGACGCGTTTTCTGTCATCTGTCCTCCAACACCGCACGCACAAATGCCATAATGAAAATGAACAGCACACTAAACCATGAGGAGGAAAAAATAAAATGAAGACCCTCTGTTAGCTAACTTTCTGCAATAACTATGCTAGCTAACTACACCTGGCTAACTACAACTTAGTTAACTTAGCTAACTAAACTAGAAAGACAAACCAACAATGTTGCATGAGTAATGTACAACATACACATTAGTTTGCCTTTGACCCTATTTTAAGCGTCTGTGTTTATATTTTAATACTGCATGAGAGCAGATCCTCTGTCATGCTGCCTTTATAGAGAGCACTCTTCTGAGTTTCTTCCAGGGTCCACCTTGCTGTTAAACTGAAATCCCACATGTTTAACCAACAAAGTTTTCAGCCTCCAATGTGGATTTAATATTAGACTTGACAGGCCTTATTTCCCCAGGGAATCCCTGACTGGTAAAACCTCTGCTTAATATGTGGAACTAACCACACTTCCTACATGAGTAGAGGTTGCTCAGGTCACTTTTAATTTCATCCTCATTGCACAGTTTTCCATTTTATCCACTGGTAGCTACAGAAATACAGAGACTGCACAGGCTGCAATGTATTGGTTTGACTCTCTTTCTGATCACAAATGTGGATGTCACCATCTACAAATCATTTAGCAGATGGTGTGGGACTCTGTAGAATTACATACACAAATCAATTATATAGCTTTGCAAGTATTTAATTATAAAATATATATAGATTCAGCCGCCGTTTTGTTGTTACTTTAAAGCGTGGGGTACTTCCGGAGGCATTGCGAGGCTACCCAGCTGACCAATCACAGAGCTTACAGTCCACGTTGACTCGAGGTGTAGTTACATTTTGAAGGAGGAGCATGTCAGGCGACGGCATAGCCTCTGCGTAGCCCCGTAGCCTACGCCGTAGATTTGACGCAGAAGTATAAATTGCACTTTACAAGCTCGTCCTCCTCAGTTTGTTCTACTACTACTCCTGTGTCCTCTTCCCTCTTAAAATACTGTATGCTCATCCCTGTGTGACAACTGACTACTTTTCAATTGTTTATGGCAGTGACACACACCTCAGGACACACGTTTTAAAAAAAGTGGCCCAGGAGTTTGTCCCTGGTCAGCCCACTCTCCAGACAAAGCATTTGTCGGAGCCTCTGGATCTTCAGAGACATTTCTTCCTGCATTCTTGAGTGAATGAATTTATGCAATTAGAGTACATAACTAAATGAGCCTTTAAAATACATTTTCAAAACTATAAACCCCTCTCTAACTCTCCTAAAGTAATCACTTCAGCTGAGCCCTTGAGTATGTATGTATGATAACTAGGCCTAAATAAGTCATATCATCAGTCTTACCATAAACTGCTGCTTTGGACTGTGCTGGCTTTGACTCTGTTCTGATATTGACCTCATCTCTGTCTCATCTCATCTCCGTCTGTCTCATGTTCACCATGTCAGCGCTGGTACTGGTGCCGCTGGCCAGTGGCGGGTAGAGTACTCAAAATCTTTACTCAAGAAAAAGTACAATTACTCCCATAAAAAGTTAGAGGAAAAAATTACAAACCTACTCGAGC
The DNA here is from genome assembly GCF_014851395.1 of Micropterus salmoides. NCBI lineage: Eukaryota > Metazoa > Chordata > Actinopteri > Centrarchiformes > Centrarchidae > Micropterus > Micropterus salmoides. The sequence continues at coordinate 6,230,965 of NW_024040374.1, read as the reverse complement.
AAAAGTATAATAATATATTTCATCTGCTGTTCAACAGGTTAGAAACAGCTGCAACATGGTCATTTCTAGGGAATGCAATTTGCTTTGCTGGTTGATTACCTTTAGCTATTTCTGTTTAATACAATTATTTTCCTTTTTAAATCTCCATGAATGTATTGATAAGATCACTTTAAAATATCAGCTTGCTGCCCTGCCATTATTGTTGCCTGTATCTTTTATTATGGACATGTAGCCAACCAAACCACTTGCTTTGCAGTAGCACAGGCAGCCAATACAATCCGATTATTCGTAAAGCATCTAAATAATCTTCACAACGCAAAGAATTATTGTGGCAGCAACATGGAGCAGCTCATTGTTGAAACAGGCTAATATCCATCAAAAGACAGCGATGCTCTTTTCAACAACAGGATACTGTTACTATATCAGAATCAATCTAGTGACCATCTAACTTATGTTACAGTGTGAAGTCCACGTTTGCTCTGCAGAGAGTCAATATGCTTTTAATACGGCATTAATGGAAAAGTATTTATTTGTCAGCTTGTTAAAGAGCGTCGCAGGCTGCTTTCCAACACGGCCAGCAGTGCCATGGTATGCGCTCACTGGATTTAGGTTATATTATTAGAACAATAAAACCTTAAACTGAAAAAGGCATTTGCCTGATTTTCTAAATGTTTGCGCCCAGCTCTGTGACAAGCGCCCGAGACCAGGCGCTCTTCTGCATAACACATACAGACTGGATCATTTCGGTTAATGAAGCAAAATGCAGATTACAGACTGGTTATGAAGGTATGAATGGAAAATGTAGCGAAATTTAAAAGTAGATTACTGGCCTAAAGAAAATACTGGAGTAAAGAGTAAAAGTACAGTTTTAAAAAAGGAACGTGAAAAGGTGCCAATGTATTTATTTAGTTACTACCCACCATCACTGCAGGAGTCCTCACTGCTGTCTTCAGGCAGGCTATAAGTAACAGCAGCACAAAAGAAACGTAGCCAATTGAGGCACTTTGCTGCACCCGAACTCTTTTCTCCCTTAACTTTTTAGCACCACCTTTGCCTTGTGTCACATTTTCGTTTTCATGTTTTATATAGGCCAACATCATTTTTGTCCGCGTTTCAACCGTTTAATCATTTCTGATGCGTGTGTGATTGATTGATTGATTGACTAGTCATTCAAACCGCCTCTATGAGCCAACTCCGAAATCGCCGGAAAAAAGTGAGAGGGACAAAACATAGATTTTGAAATGTGGCGGGGACATGTCCCCCTCATGTATATTGGCTCCTACGCGTATGAGTTTTAGGTTCCTGGGAATCAACATCTCAGAGAATCTGACATGGTCATTTCACACCTCCACACTGGTGAAGAAAGCTCAGAAACAGCTGTGTTTCTTAAGGAAACCTAAGACGGATAAATTCCTGCGCCAATTTTGTCAGCCACAGAGAGATCCTGACTGAAAACATCACCAAATGGCATGGGATGTGCATAGCTGGAGACTGGAGGGCTCCGCAGCAGGTGATTAAAACTCCTCAGAAGATCATTGGTACCCATCTCCCGAGCATCAGTGATTTCGGTGAGGTGCTTGCACAGAGTCCAGAGGATACTAAAGGACAGTACCCACTCCAGCCACAGCTTTTCACTCTTCTGCCATCTAGAAAGTAATATAGAAGTGTCTGCTGTTGCCACCAAACAGCCGAGGAGCTTTTCCATTTCAGTAATCCAGCTGCATTCTTCTCAACTCAGATCCTGACAACAGTCGTGCTACTGCACTGACAGGGTCACAGCACAGCTGATTAGGGCTGCAGCGGAAGGAAACAGCGCATCGACAATAGTAAATTGAGAGGTTGGGGCTTCAACGGTTATCCTCTCAATAAGAACAGTGTAATCTGTATGTTCTTCTGCGGGTACGAATGGTTAGATAGTTATAATGGTCTCATTCGGAATCCAAAAAGTAGAGCCTGGTTTATCGTTGCATACATTATCGGCCGATATAAGCTACTTGCAGTTATATCTGCATCGGCTTTTATAACAGCCAATATGACATGAGCGTTGCATAGTTTGCCCACCAGAGGGCACGCTGCAGCTCCTCTGTTCAAAACACTGCAGCACTACAGAACAAAAAATCAGCTGACAGCAGTCTACCGGAGCTCAGAGCCGCTCTGCCGGAGCTATGGTGAGGGGCTCCTGGTGGCTCAGTGGTTCCGGTGAGTTGGTCCCTTGTCACGTCAATTACACGACTTAAGTAAGAACAAAAACAGCCCTTATCACTTCTCCTCTCCTGAAAACATTCATACCAGACTTGCTAATCCTCCCGTCCTCCCGCTGCACTCTCCGAGGTCACAGCAAGATGTTTCATTAGTAGGTGAGTGGTGGAGGCTAACTACACTTCTAGTGAACGGTCCTCTCATTTCTCTCAAGTTCATCACTTCTAAATATTATTTAACATAACTTATTTAACAACAGCTAACGCTGCCCATTGCTAAATTAGTCACAAAGCCAATGCCGTGTTTATCTGTGAAGGAGTGGTAACGTAAATCAGCGATTAAACTATAGTGTGACGTATTCTAAATATATCTGCAAGCAGTTGTTATAGCAATGACATGAGATATGAGTAGTATTATCATTATTATTATTAGCAGCTGTAGTATTATATGGGTTATTTTTATATTTTCTGTTTTCTTTGCACCCCCAAATGCACTATTTACTTTTATGTTCATTAGTAGTTGTACTCTAATTTATAACAAATCAGATAATTTGAATTTTTTTCTGTAGTTTTATTTGACTCTTATTTAACAAAATCTTATATTTTGTTGTACTTTTGTTCAAAGTACTATTTATCACAATAAAAAAAAAGTTTCTTTTCATACTGCATTATGTCATGGTATCTTGGTATGGTCTCAACACAAAAGTTTAGGGATAATCTTGTTTATGTCACGTGTTTCTTAAAATAAGGGGAAAAAAAACTATATCGGCTATCAGATATTAAAAATCTCAAAAATCGAAATCAGTATCGGACTTAAAAATTGGTCGGGCTCTACCAAGAAGGTGTTTGGTATACACAAAAATCAAAGAGAACGAAAGAAAACCATCTGCTCTCGAGTTAGATTTGTATTTAGGAGAATAAAAGGGTTTCCTGTACCTCGGCAAGGTGTTGGCCAATAGAAACCCACTGTTTTGGTTTCAACTTCAGTCAGTCCCAGAACATGCTGGAGAGATTATATTTGTCATCTGGCATGGGAAAGCCTCAGGAGCCGGAAATCATCAAGAGAAGGACATCTGGACTACCTTTCTTAGCCTGCTACCACAGGACCCAGTTCCAAATAAGAAAATGGATGGGTAGATTAAAAAATGGCCTTTATAGTTGGGCAGTACGATTAGGAGAAAAAGTCATATTGCAATTATTGTGGACAATATTGCAATTTGATTATAATGGAAAAAAATAGTACTATGAGTCTACTTGCTTAATTATCAATGAATGCGCAAAATACTGATATTTTGAAATGTGTATTTCTCAACTTGAACAAAGTTGAACAGTATTTATAACAATAACTAGTAAAACAGACGTAAAAAAGAACAAGGTGAGCGTGTTGTTCTACGGAGGAGGCGGCTAGAAGCAGCAAATATTGGCACACTGGCAGAGGCTCAATGTACATCTTTCTAATGCAGTCTCTCTATCCACAACATGGGGGTTAGTTTATCGTTAGTATAACAAAATTAAATACTACATTCATTAGAATTTCATATAAATGTATACTTTTTTACCAATAGTTGAATATTAAATCCAGTTACAGCAGTTTAATTTCTGTGGGTTGTTTTTATCCATCAAATTTTTGTGCAAGCAAAAAGCTCTAAACTGGTCTCTAATTTGTTTATGCTAAGTAACTTACTAACTTGTCAAGTATGATATTGTTCAACATTTAATGATTTGCTGTAGCACGTCAAACTTTTTTTAGTGTTCCGCCCCATTCAGGCCATGATTGGTCAGTTGACAAAAAGTGACTGACAAGCACGTCAGCTCTGTAAAGAGTTAAACATGTTGTACAACAAAACGTAGAGATACAGCTAACTGCTAGCTAAACCCAAACCTTCCTTATCTTCTCCGAGTTTTCATATGTCTTAATGTTTCAGCTGCTGATGACGGCTCTCTGTCTCCATCAGAGCGAGTCAGAAAACATTTGGAACGATTAGTGGCAGGGTGGGGGTTACGTAGGTTGTTGTCTTAAAAGTTGAATCACACACTGCTCATAAAACATTTGTCATTGTACGTGGGCTCATCTGTTTTTAGGTGCACATGTGAGAGCCTGGTGTGGGCTGAGATAATGATCAGACTGCAGCACATCTTTTCAGAATCAGAATCTGTTTTCGGTTTCATTAAATCTTTCTATCTGCTGTGCTCAGGTCTTAGGTCTGCAAAAGACACATCACAATATTATCTGATTAAATAAAGGTTGTGTATAGAAATGAGTAAAATATGCAAACAGTTATATATAAAATGATTAGCTGGTTCAGCAAGTCATCAGAATAAGTAGAACAGGTGACTCCTCCCATCCCGGTTACAAACTGTTTCAGACTCTCCCCTCTGGCAAGAGGATGCGACCCATCAGGATCAAAACCTCTCGCCACAAAAACAGCTTCTACTCGTCTGCAGCTAGCCTCATTAACAAGGCCCGGGTCCCTCACTGACACTCTTCAAATAATACAGTCGTCTCTGCACATGTAAATATCACTTCATTTCATATCATGCACGAACCTGGCACATTACACATATTTGTTGTTTTATTGTTATTTTTATTATATTGTCAATTTATATATTTATGCACACAACATCCTCTTCCGTTGCAATACGTCTGCACAACACAAACCAGAGTAATGCACATGTAAATATCTATCTATCTAAATGTCTATTATTCTTATCCAACTTGCATTTGTTTATTCCATATTTATATATTTCTACATCTATTTATGTCAACAGTATGTTTTGTCTGCGTGTAGCACCAAAGCAAATTCCTTGTATGTGTTAAACATTACTTGGCAATACAGCTCCTTCTGATTCTGAACAGAGCTGCTGCAAGTTTATTTAGGCAACATGTAGCAGCAGATTATTTCTCTTCTATTAATTTACTGGTTTGACAGTTGACACATGTTTCTACACCCTGCATTTAGTCACAGGTGGGTAGCTGCAATTGCAATATGTTGTTACAATACATATTTGCCTAAATAATATTCTTTGTGTGGTCCCACCAGGTGCAGACGACTTGGTGCAACACTGGTGAAGCTGGGGCGCCATCTCTCTGCCACTATACACAAACGCTACGCCTACACATGCGCATTGACCCCCCCTTCCTTAAGGGTCATTTTGTATTTATTCACGCAATTTAAAAACATTAAAGATTTTTTTTCCTTTTTACATGTTTATTTGCATCATTATACATTGATATCTATTTTGTAGTATGCAGTATATTAATCTATTAGGAGAAAACTGGTAGTTCTATGTAAAATCAGACATTGAGCACCCCCATATCGTCAAAATGCCATGATTCTTGTTTTCCTGCAAAGCTTCGACTGTGAGATTGACAGTCAAATCAGGCTCCACCCAAGGAAGCATTGGCTCTTCGACTATTTGAGGTGAGCCCTAACTTTTATCTGGATGAATTGACAATAGTTTGGGTCTAGTGCAGAGAAGGGAGGGTAATCGACATTTTGTGTGAGAGCACAACATATCACCTCTCAGCCTTTCCCACACACAGAACGGCTCTCATCTCTCTCCCAGTGTTTCCCACAGGATTTTAAGAGACTATGGTGGGTGGGCCTCTGACCCTCTCGGGGTGTCCGGCAATTGTAAGTCGCTTTGGATAAAAGTGAAAGCTAAATGTAATGTAATGCATTAATTTTGTGTATAATTAAGAGGCTACTATGAAGAACTTTGTAAGCTTGTAAACGATGTGAACAACATTTTATTGTTGTTGTTCTTACTTTTAAGGGACACATGTAATATGTTTTATACTTTCTGTGAATATAATCCAATTAATCTTACTTCCATACTGTATACATACCTTATTTTGAAAACCGGGCTTTGTCACGTGTGTATCGTCGCGCTAAATTCATTAAGTCCAACCGGTAAGGTAAGACTCCCACACTGCACAGAGAAACTGACAGGATAAAGTCGCTAACCTGCCTGTCAGCTCGCTCTGGTCTGTTACAGTGGATTTACCATAAAGGCTTTAATACTTGTGTACTAGGCGCGGCAACTTAATTGCCTTTTCACAAACAAGGGACAGAAACAGACCATTAACATTACCGTAGTTACCAAAAAAGAAAAGTGGTTGTCTTGAGTCGGATGCCAAAGTGTCTGAGCATGCGACCTTACAGCAACGCGAAGCAATGGCACAAAACACAACGTTAGAGGTCTGAAATGTTATGAGATGTGTAAAAATATTTTTGGTTCATTTTGAAACTATGGCGGAGCACATTAGACTATGGCAAGCCTCCTTGGTGTCGTTAATTAGTAGGAAACACTGCTCTCCCCTTCTTAACATCCCTCTTTCATAGATGTGCAAAAACACATTTGTTCTCTCTCTCTCTCTGTAATTCTCTTTCATTTTCACCTTACCTATGAGAAAATGTAAATGAAACATATTTCACTTTACTGCAGACCAAAGCACACAATGGTGGTTTAGATGTTTCATCGTGAACATCATCATCTTCAACAGGATCTTAACATCATGAACTACCGAGGACCAAATCTGATAGCAAATTTAATTTCTTCAAACTTCAGTGGGAGTTGAGAGGAAGCCCAGGTTTTGGATGTTGCCTGTGGGCCAGAACAGTTAGCTATAGTGGTATGGCTGCAGACCTAAAACTCTACTGCTGTGCAATCATCAATACCAAGTGACTATAATGTCATTGAGTGTGAGTGAAAATTCAGAATGTCAGGTTATACACCAGTGTGAAGGATCTTATACAATAATCAATATTATAACCTTTCTTTCACCTAGTAATTATTAGCACAGTTACAGAGAGCTTATTACAAAATGCTTTACAATATAAATGTCAGTTTGTCTTGTCTCCAGCCACATTCCCCATTTCCCCAGGACCCTTGATTTCCATTTTCCGTCCATCCACCATCCTATCAGCCTCGCGGTTTACTGTTTGCTTTACACCATGTCAGAGCTGTATGAAGTTTCTGCTAATTCAAACAGACCATTTTCTGCAGTTGGTCCTTCACTTTAAAAGCATTCAAAGCAAAACACAGGGTGGCTTTTATTGTGAAGCAACCACAGGAAATGTACAAAGTATCAGCCATTAGTATGCAAAATAGGACTACAAAACACCACAATAGTCCTTTTTAGTTGAAAAGCTGCTGACAAAAAGCTCCCACACCTCCAACTCCTCAACAACGTAACTAGCTTTACTGTTGTACTGTTGTTGTGTGAAAATTATGTTTGCATGCATGATCGTAGGGCTGGACAATTAATTGAAAAGTAATCAAAACGGAAATTCAGAGCCTCTAACGATGTAATTTCACCATGTCGGTTATTAATAAAAATTTTCCCTACATTGTGTGTTCATATAGACTTTCCCCTTAAAACTACTGTGTGTGGTCACGTGACTCCGCCTCATCCAGTCCTGCTGAGCTTCTCATACTGCAATACTTTCTTGTAAAGAGACAAAAATGACAGGATAAAGTCACTAACCTGCCTGTCAGCTCGCACTGGTCCGTTTCAGTGGATTAACCATAAAGGGTTTAATAGGTGTGCACTCCAAATTTATGTACGGCTAGCTTAATCGCCTTCTCACAAACGAGTGACATAAACAGACCATTAACGTTACTATAGTTACCTCAAAAGAAAAGTGGTTGTCTTGAGTCGGATGCCCAAGTGTGTGAGTGTACAGCAGCGCCCACAAAACACAACGTTAGAGGTCTGAAATGTTATTATGAGATGTGTAAAAATATTTTTGGTTCATTTTGAAACTATGTCGGAGCAAATTAGACTGTGGCGGGCCGCCATGGTCTCATTTATTAATGGGAAAAAACTGCCTTATTAATTAACATTTAGATAATCTGTGAATCAAATAAATAAATGAACCCAGCTTCAATAATTGAGCATATTTTCTGTTCAAACCTTGTCAGTGATTTATGAGGGCAAAAAGACAACACAACATTCAAAAAGAAAATAATCGTTCAATAATTGTAATTGTTGTGATTTTAGGTGAAATCGTCCAGGGTTAGGTATTTTTGACAGGTTTCTTTATTAAAACATGTTGCTTACTTGTAGGGCTGTCCCCAACTAAGGATTTACATAGTCGAATCAGAATCCTCAACTCCTGCCTATAGTCGAATCATATGTGTTTTTGTGCACTGCGATTGCGAGACGAAGCTTAACTGAGGCTTATTGTGGACACTTTTCTCTCTCTCTCGCCTGCCATTCACCGGTCTTGTGCACAGTTTTGCGTGCATGCCGTGCTGCCAACAACTGCATGCACGTCGCGGTTCCCCGTGGGTCTATTTCAAGTAGCCGGCTGTTTAAAAACAAGATAATATTCTTTGTGTGGTTAATCAAGGGTGATAAATTATCCGAAAAGTCCCGGGAGGTGGGGACAACTCGGCACAACACCAGTGAAGCTGGGGCTCCGTCTCTTCAGCAAGTGTACACACATAAACGCTACGCCTACACATGCGCACTGACGACCCAGGGTTAGGGTTACAATTTTGGATTTATTCACACACATTTATTGAAAGTTTTTTTTCTTACACATTTACAGCATTAAACATTGAAATATCTCTCTATCTATCTCATCTATCTCATCTATCTCTCTAGATAGATAGATAGATAGATAGTAATAGGCTGTATATTAACTTATTGGGAGAAAATTAGATGTTGAGCACCCCCATATCGGCAAAATGGCATGATCCTTGTTTCGCTGCCATGCTTCGACTGTGAGATTGACAGTCGAATCAGGCTCCACCCAAGGAAGCATTGAATCTTCGACTATTCGGGGGCCAGCCCTAGTTGCTTGTAAATAGATAGAAATCTTAAGGATTACAATTTTAAAGGGCTTAAATGATGATAATGCAAATTAGCTACCCGTTTCTTGCAGTAAACTTCAGAGATGAGCGAATGTTTTTTTTTAGAAAAAGGACAATGTCAGACTGAATAACTGAGTGGTAATAAAATGGCCATTCAGTTTGACTATTATGCTTTTTTGTGCTTTTGTGTTTTTTGTTCCTTTGCTGTCCAGTAACTTTTACTCACATAAATTTGCAAGTAACAGCTGAAACACATTTGAACCAGAGCCCTTTAAAGAGAGAATTGTATTCATGGAGACTGCAGATAGTTCCCAGAAGTCCTGGGCGATCAATTGAAAATGAGCGAGAGAAACGACAAAACTGTGATTTTTGGTAATTTATACAATAAATGCGTTGATTTACAATATTTGTAAAGCATAATGACAGCTACATATTTGGGGCGTGGCTTAGTGAAGGGTCAATTGCATAACATGTATGGCAAAAAAAAATTAGGCCCTTTAAAATAAATGAGTCTTTGGGTTTTTCCTTTTATAGTCATTTAAGTCTGTCTGTTTTGTGATCACTTTTTGTATTGGTCAATCCACAGTCAATCCTTCTCTGAACTATTGAGCTCTCTAAAATGTTTGTCACCAGTTCTGTGAAAGTTTCCTCTTTTAAAAGGAAAGTTGGCAGTTGAATTGTATGTAGCAGCTCAGGCAACTGGTACTGTCCTACCACCAAATGGAGTATTCACTGAGTCGACCTGCTTCTCTTCAAGATCACACTGGGAGGCTCGCCATCAATAGAAAGGGATCTTTGTGGTAGTTCTCACTCGGTCCATAATATCTGATCTGTTTGCAAACAGGAATGTAAAATGTTGTTTTATATGTAGTACAACAATCACACTAAAAAGCATAAAATAACCTGTAACATTACGCATCACATGCTGCATAATATTCATTGACCACATGTTCAAGCGTATTTGTCACACTTCAACAGAAAAACATCTGTTGTAGGAATATTTTACAGGAATAAGCTACTCTTATAGAGGGAGAGGGAAAAAGCCAAAAGCATAATACAACCTCTTTAAAACAAAGACAATTACCATAAATGCAGCTGTACTCTGCTAACTTGATTTTTACCTAACTATTTTCAGTTGCATTGTGCTGCTGATTAAAATTAGAAAACATTAAACCACTTTAATATACATTTCTAGGCTCTGGGCCACTTACATTCTCATAACACTCAATACATGTAGGCAACGTAGCACTGCACACATAGTTAGCAACGTTAGCATCATGCAGTTCGCTAGCTTACCGACACAAACAGAGGTGGGAAACAAGATTTTCCGACTCCCGGTTGCTTCTCCTTATCCTATCTTCTGTGATGGTTTGTTACCTTGCTAATATACTCACTTTTAACACACTGTTAACTTTAATTCTGTTACTTTCCTCTGTTTTCTCCTGTTGCCATCTCTCTCTTTCTCACGTACACACCGTAGACACACGCGCGCAGGGTCACGCAGTTGCGTCCTGACCTGTCAATCAAGTTCAGCTGGGAGGGGGAAATATGGTTTCTGATTGGCTGATGTTTTTAAAGTGACATTACGTTATTTTATACTTTTTGTATAAGTTTAATAAGTTTTTTTTAACCCTGTATTATCACTGGGTTACATGTACATGCGCCGTTTTAGATACAATGGACATATTTAAAATACATTTTAAATGTGTTTATGTGTTTAAGTTACATTTAAATGTATCACTGGGATTTGTATTAAGAGAACCTAATATGTTTGCCACATCAAATCACGCAGGTGATTGCTGAAGTCCACTAAAACAAACAGTCCTATCGATTTTCACGTCTTTTCCCTCCAGGTGGCTTGATTTGTGTCACAAAGACTCAGCTGTTGCTGTGGAGAAAGAGCTGCACATCCTGGAAGTGGAAAGCCTGTGGGCTAGCATGGGGATAAAGAAGTCTGACAGATACATGAAAAATACATGTGTGATAGACAGGTAAGATACACAAGAGAGATATATCAGTGGAACACCTGATCAGAAAACCCCTGTTCAGAAAACCCCTCGTGACATGAGAATTCATCAGAATCACAGGCCGAAGTTAGATTTTTTTGTAGAAATGGTTAAAAAGCTAAAACAATGAAGCTGTCATTGTGCACATCTTAATCATATAAATTTGATGTATTCGTCAAGTATTTTGTGCTTTATGAAATAAAAGAATACAAGTAAGGCATTTACTTTTTCAATACATAAACATGCTACACGCCAGGAAACTTCCTAGTATTCAAGATGAGATTACGATATACAGCATGAGCATTTAATTTTTTGCCTCCATTTTAAGCCTCTGCATATAGACTTAATGTAAACAGAACTTCTGGCATCTTTTCCAGGGTCCACCTTGCTGTTAAACTGTCAAACCGTAAACTTTACAGTTAAACTGAATTTCAACTTATTAAGGAATGTATCTACAGATTTTGGGTAAATGGAACTTGCTTTACCAGATTCTAGCATTTTATGATTTTACTTCTCATCTACTGTAGCTGCTCCTGATATAAGGTGAAAACAAAGGGCAACATACTGGAGAACTGCTGGTGCTTGAATTTTGGAGTTGCCAGAAATGCCAGACCACTGGTACTCAAAAAAGCTGTGGCTAAAGGTCACATGTGGCACTTATGCTGGCTATTATGGGCTGTTGCAAATTACAACTGATTTTTCAGGGAGACAGGGTTGTTTGTTCAGTAATAAGATTTTTCACCTAGATTCTACAAACTTTTATGTAATTATTCAAATTTCAGTAGTGACATTTAGTGACATTTTAGTGAATTAAACTGTCCACAGAGAATTAGCATATGTGTTATCTAATTTCTGTATGTTTTCCTCCTATTATCTAAGCAGTCAATAGCAATTAGCAGCCATATGCATATAGGTAAGATGGACAGGCTCATTTTAGTGGCTTATTGAAAATCAAAGACTTATTGGCAGGCAGGTTGGTAAAGGTACGGGGTTAGGTTCCGGTTCTGGCTTGAAACAAAGGCATTAGATACATGGCAACTTTGATGGTCTGGCAGGGAATGAATGGAACTGAGCTACACTACTTATTTAAATACATCTTTAAATGAAAGAGAATTGTCTTAAAATAAAAACCAAATAAATGGAGACTGTAAACATTAAAGTAGGTCATTAATGGATTGTGAGATGGAATAAAATGAGGCAGACATATTGGGATTGTGGAAAGTCAAAAAGTTCCTCATTCAAGTCACTCAGTGATAGTGTGACGAAATATAATTTTTTTTTTCCATGGGCACATAGGAACACCCTATATATATATACACAAGCACGGCTCCTTCTAAGAAAAACAGTGGAGAAAAAGAGTGAAAACATTTCATATAGTCTAGATTCATTACACACAAATTAAAATATTTCAGGCCTTTTTGTTTTAATCTTGATGATTACGGCTTTGTCAGGGTTGTGTGGTGAGGCAGTTTGGTGGACCCAAATGCAGGTAATCCAGGTAATCCAAAAATAATAACAGTTCAAACAAACCAGGCAATCCAAGTGAAAAATCCAAGAAGGGAAAATAATCCAGAAAGCAGGGAGACACAACACACAGGGCAGGCTAAACACAACAACATGTGACAGAGCATATACACATGACAACGACCGGACAAGACTAAACAGAAACACCAGGTATATATACACACACACAAAGGGACTAACGAGCAGGGCGGGAGCAACACAGGTGACAGGGATCAAGGTAAACGAGGCAGGCAGAGAGACAGCAGGGAAAATAGAGAGGCAGGCAGGCAGAGTGATAACTGGGGGAACAGACAGAACACTTGACAGGCAGACATGGGGCAAAATAGATAACCAACACAGACAGAATACATGTTACAAAATACCAGACAAGAATCTAACTTCAGACAATAACAGAAACCCATGTAAACAGACAAACACCGACCAATTATAACACAGGGATCATAACAGACAAAACCTAAACAAGAACACAGAACTAGAACACAGAGTACAAAGCAGACTAAACCATAATGATGCAGAGAAAGAACTAGAAGCAAATACTATGACATGAACTAAGGCACAGGACTAGGAACAAAGACATGGAACAAATAACCCAGACAAGACACACAGACTAAATAACAGATACAGAAAGGACTACAAATAACAGGACTGACTGAGAACTAAATGAACAAAGCAGAACAGACACGCCCACAGTGTGACAGGCTTATAGCTCATGGAAATCAAAAATCCATATCTCTCTCTGAGATGCATCTATATATATATATTTATATATTATATATAATTTTTTACATACACTCACTTTAATAGGTACACCTGTTCAATTGCTTGTTAACACAAATAGCTAGCTATAATCACAATCAATCACACAGCAGCAACCTAATGTACTTAGGAATGTAGACATGGTCAAGACAACTTGCTGAAGTTCAAACCAAGCACCAGAATGGGAAAGAAAGGGGATTTAAGTGACTTTGAATGTGGCATGGTTGTTGATGTCAGAGGTCAAAGGAGAATGGGCTGACTGGTGTGAGATGACAGAAAGGGTTACAACCGTTACAACTAAGGTATGCAGTATACACGCACAACACGTCGAACCTTGAAGCAGATGGGCTCCAGCAGCAAAAGACCACACAGGGTGCCACGGTTGTCAGCTAAGAACAGGAAACTGAGGCTACAATTAGAACAATTCATCCTTCTGTGTATAAAACCAGCTCACCAGCCCTTTCCCTTTGCCAGGTCTTTATGTTGTCAGTGTTTTTCACATGTGTTCAAGCCTTATGAACCTGTTCCTGTTTTCCTGCCTGATATCTTCTACCTGGATTTTGACCTGCATCCTTTTATGTACTGCCTGTTAATTAGAACATTGGTTAAGTAAACCTCTTTCTACTAAACTGTTCTACCTCAGCGTCTGCATTTGGGTCCTCAATCCTATTGCATAGTATACACACCTCAATAAAATCACAATAAAATGTAATTCACAAAACTGTGATCTTCAAATTCCGAAGAAAAAAATGTGATTTGGTTCAAACAAACTTAAATGGGGCTTAACTAGCCTTTGTAAAACTATAACTTCAGGTTCCACAGTCCATAGACAAATAAAAAGCACTTCTTGCACCATCTTCTCTCTGCATGACCCATGATGAAGGGTCAGTGGAAAAGATTTCTTTGCAGCTACAGAGAGAAGAAAATAAAAACAGAGGTTTAACATTTGTCACAGTCTGGCCCTCTGCAACAAAGATTGGAGACCAGACGAGTTTTCAACAAAACAGTAAACATTTTATTTTACAAAATAACACTAAAGAACAGAAGAAAGTGGAAGTCAGTATCAGTCATGCAAGCATGTATGGATGTATGGAAATGTCAGCAGAAACAAAACAACCAGCAGCTGTGCCCGCTGTGAGAGAGAGAACCACAGGAAGGTGGAGAGCTTGTCATCCCGGCCCTGAGCTTGTCATCCCGGCCCTGCTGCAGGACAAGCTCTCTCAGCTGAACGTGCCTGACTCCACCTACAGGTGGATCACTGACTTCCTGACGGACAGGAAGCAGCACGTGAAGCTGGGAAAACATGTCTCTGACTCCAGGACCATCAGCACCGGTTCCCCTCAAGGCTGCGTTCTTTCCCCCCTTCTCTTCTCCCTGTACACCAACAGCTGCACCTCCAGTCACCAGTCTGTCAAGCTCCTGAAGTTTGCGGGTGACACCACCCTCACTGGGCTCATCTCTGGTGGGGATAAGTCCGCCTACAGGTGGGAGATCGACCATCTGGTGACCTGGTGCAGCCAGAACAGTCTGGTGCTCAACGCTCTGAAGACCGTGGAGATGGTCGTGGACTTCAGAAAGAGCACAGCCCCACCCTCCCCCATCATCCTATGTGACTCCCCAGTCACCACTGTGGACTCCTTCCACTTCCTGGGCACCATCATCTCCCAGGACCTCAAGTGGGAGCTGAGCATCACCTCCCTCACTAAGATGGCCCAGCAGAGGATGTACTTCCTGCGGCAGCTGAAGAAATTCAGCCTGCCAAAGACAATGATGATGCACTTCGCCATAATTGACTCCATCTTCACCTCCTCCATCACCATCTGGTACGCTGCTGCCACTGCCAGGGACAAGGGCAGGCTGCAGCATATCATTCGCTCTGCAGAGAAGGTGATTGGCTGCAATCTTCCTTCTCTTCTGGACCTACACGCCTCCAGGACTCTGAGGCGAGCAGGAAAGATTGCAGCTGACCCCTCCCACCCCGGATACAAACTGTTTCAGTCTCTCGCCTCTGGCAGGAGGCTGCGGTCCATTAGGACCAAAACCGCTCACCACAAAAACAGTTTCTTCCCATCTGCAACTAGCCTCATTAACAAGGCCCGGGTCCCCTACTGACACTCCCCCCTTTCAAATAATACAAATGTCTCTGAACATGTAAATACTGTTTCATCTCGCACATATTTGTTGTTGATTGTTGATCTTTGTTGTTGTATATTTTTATGTTGTCAGTTTCTATATTTATATTTACACAATATTCTCTTCCGTTGCGTTACTTCTGCAAGGCACAGACCCAGAATAATGCACATCTGTAACATTGTTCTTCAATTCCATATTTATATATTTTTGCATTTATTTATGTTGACTGTATGTTTGTCTATGTGTAGCACCTTATCACCACAGCAAATTCCTCGTATGTGTAAAACACTACTTGGCAATAAAGCTCCTTCTGATTCTGATTCTGATCTGATCTCCCAAAAAAACACACAGGGCCAAAGTGTAGCTCCTGAAGCTGACTAACTTCCCAGACACGCATCCTGTAACACAAGAAGCAGAAACCAGAAACAAGGACACATATACCTAGTGCAGTGGAGGGCTCGTCACCGCCCCCCCCTCCCCTGATAAAAACAGGGTTCCCACCGGGAAATTCAGCAAGCTACGGCTATTTAAAAAAACAACAACAGCAGAATAGCCAATAACATAGATCAATGACCTTACTTATCTACTTTTCAGATTATACACATTTTAATACTGATCAGTTCTGTAGAGTTCCCCCCAGCCAGCCAGCCAGCCAGCCAGTCTCTACCCTGCCCTATTACTTTACGGTGGCTTTAGCAAACTTGCTAGATTAACTGTCAGAGATGCATCAGCCAGATGGTCAAAATATTTCTTGATACAAACCAACTGCTCTTCCCAGGTAGCACTATGGATCACAACATCATCCAGGTACACAGCACATCCCTCCAGCCCAGAGACAGCCATATTCATCAACGGCTAGATTGTTGCCGGTGCATTATGTAACCCAAAATTCATACAGAAAAAAAAGACCAGAAGGCGTGATGAAAGCTGAAATCTCCCTTGTTCTTTTGGACAGTTGCCAATGACCCTTAACTATCAACTTTTATTGAACTTCCACTAGAAGGAGAAGCCCAGCTAGACAATGAGGGTCCTGCAATACCATTCTCAAGCATATATTTTGTCTGTGCCCATCTTTTTTTCTCCAACACCCCAGTAAAAATTCTGGCGGATTGGCTAGTGCTTCACCTACATCAATGTCATGTTCTATCAAGTGTGTCTGACTGGGTGTATCGTTAAACAAACAAGGAAAACTATTAACCAGAGCAGTCTGTTCAACTCCCCCATACGGGATTATAGGGACGAATCCCAACAGAGTGGCTTGAGTGTAGGGCCGGAGGTGAGGACTGGAACTCAAGATGAAGTTGGGACTTGGGGAGAAACCTGTGAGGTTTTGTGAGTAAAGCAAAGGAAAAGGCTGATCAAAAGCCTCAGGCTAACAAGTAGAGGTGTGCAAGAGCTCAATGTGAGAGTTTACATTGGGCAGTAAGCCTGTTCTGTCAGAAAAGCGTGAGATGGACAACTGAATAATTCCTGCTAGACAAGCCTTAAAGCAGCTATAATCAATATTTTCATAATAACAATGTTTTGTATCTAAGTGATATGTATGACAGCAATGCCAAAATGCAGGTGTGCACAAATTTTCTGAGCTCCACTCGATGCTTATAAGGCTGCAAAAGATGCAAAAAAAAGCAGCAGTGAGATATTGTAATGGACACACCTGTTTCTGAGCAAACATGTATGTTGTGCTTATTTATAACAGGTTTCATGATAATTTTCCGTCCAACACCACTGAGACCTGGATCTCCACTTCTGGTAGTACCTCCTTGGTTGAGCATTTTTAAAACCTTTGACAATCGTGTAAGAGGGCAAGAAACCTGGTGAGGTTTCTAGTCACTGCATGAGTGACTTTGACTGGCTAGCTAAAGTACCTGCATGGTGAGGGGTAGATCTTGGGTTGCAGTATAACATTAATCTCCCATGAGTTATACCTTACAGGTGAAGTTCATCACTTGCAGGTGAGCAAGAGGGGTCACACATGATTGCCTACACCCTGCCCTCTGGCCAGTAAAGACAGTTAAGTACAGCAGATTGCACTTTCATATTAGTGGTGATGATTCTCTTCAGATGTGAGCAGGTGTTGAAGAATTTAACAGGTGACACTGAAGCTTCAGAATCATTTGAGGAATCATTTACAATAAGACATTTAACTTCTTAATCTTTTCTCTACAAATAGCTATATTTTGTGACTCGACAAAACAATTTTTAAATACATTTGTGAAACATTTTAAGACCCCATGTGCAAAACCTTCTCAACTTTGATAAATGTAATTTGGAGCAGATTGCTGTACCTTGTGGAACAGCAGACCTGGTGTTACATTGCAAATTCTACAGGGCACAGCACACGAAACAGTGGGCTTCTAATGTTGTCAACAAGCTGCAGAATATGGCTGCATTTTGTGATTACTCAAAGAGACAGATGAAAACACAAAAGCCAGTTGGAACAGATTTATCACAGATTGTGCTGTCAAACACTGAGTCACATGTATAAATGAAATACCTGGAGTGGTGGCAAACTGGTGTGACTGATAGCAAACATATTAACACAAAAGTAGGCACATAGACAGATAGGTAAAAAGTGCACACACAAAGAGTCATATATACATATATATATATATTCTCAAAATATATACTGTCCTGTCACTGGTGTTGATATTGCTTTTCTACCGCCTGCCTATAAGAACAATGACTGAGCTGAGACCATTTTCCTGGTAATGAATTAATTTCCCCTTAATGAATCCATATATACCTGTACATCCTGCTCATCTCCTTGCCTTCATACACAGTACATTTGTCTTTCCTGCTGAATATTTCAGGATGATTTTCTCCACAGGGTGTAATAATGTCTACCTGGAGAAGAAAGACGAGTTCGCTCTTCTGTTTGTGTATGATTTGGTTCTTTTTTCAGCTGTAGGTGAACTGACAAAAACATTACAACTTCAAGCAAACTACAGTTTCAGTGAAGGCCTGATGAACCATTGAATTCTGACATTATTGGTGCCTCCGAACATATAGCTCTGCATTTTTCATGGTGATAAAGCAACATGTTGAGCTTCATTTAAAGCAACATTTTGTAGTATTTTGTTAATCTTTTAAACAGCTTCAAAATCATTTTGATGGTACACTGATTTGTAATAGTGTGAATGGCATGTCTCTCATTGCCACTTCGGGCCAGACGCCGGTTATTGGCAGTATGTAACATTGGAGTCTAAGCCAAACATTTGAGGCAAGACATTAGTCATGCAGTTGCTGAATCTGTCTTCACTGTAAGGCACTGGACATGCTTTGCTTAAAGTAGCCTACATTTCAACTTTATGTGGACACCTACAATCCATACATACAGTATATAAAAGTAACACACACGGTCTGTATTACAGTGTATTAGTAAACTTTACTATATGATATGATATACAATTTTTACAAACCCGATGCTAAGATTTTAAAGATCAATTTTGTTACAATTTTATAGAGATCGTTGGTCCAGATCGTGTCTGCAGTGCGACATACAATCCAAGAGTGACTGTTGCAAGATTGATGTATGGCAGCAAGGAGAGACAGTGATGAACTACGAGTGGAAACTAACCTAGCCCTGCAACTTTAGGGCGTGTGATACATGGCACACAGTAGAAAATCAGTTCCCTCCTCAATGGCTGCTTTAATGACAGCAAGAAACTCAATCTGGGGCATGGTATAAAACACTGGGATGGGCCTCAGCAGGTATCTACGATAAAATCCACCAGCAATACTCCCTGTTGAGATATAACACAATTCTTTTATTGTGAAATGTGCTCAAATCCACAGGTGAAGCAAGATCAAAACAGTGTTCCTGGTGTGCAGCACAGCACAGTATTCCTTTGTGTTTTCTTTGTAATTGTTACAAAGGGAAAAACTTTAACTTACTAAGAGTATGAACAAGGAATCTTTATTGGTATCAATGACATTATAGCTTTTATATTTGATTACTTTCTAATTCATTAATTCAAAGGGTATCGAAAACACTATCAGGCACTAAAACCAACCAAACTGCAGCAGCAAGTCTTGTCAAAGTCTGCAGGCAGCCAGGAATAGTATCCACACGCTAACAGTACAGGCTATTGTTATTGCTATCTTCAGCATGCAGGCTGTAGTTCAGCATGCAAGGTAAGTGCAAGTACAAGAGCTGGTATAAGCAGCAGCCAAGTTGAGTTTATGGGTTTGTAGCTAAAGCACACGCAAACAGCTGCTGTAAGCTAAGGGGGGGAAAATGTGAATTAGTCAGTCACTACATGCAACAGTATTGAATTAGTTTTTAATGCTGTATAAGGCTGAAATGTTTCAATTTAGTTGCCTGACATTTAGCTTGTTAACATAAAAGCAGAGAAGGTGAGAGCTTCTGACAGTGTCGGACTTTAGAGCACATGCATGTGGCTATTTCTTTGAGGCAGTATGGTTGGAACTATGGGGGGGGGATTGGGGGGTCTGGCCCCCCTATTCAAGGCTTGGACCCCCCCAAAAGAGGCAAAAACAACAGTTCAGGCGGGTCTTTCTTACTTGTAGCCTAATTGTAAATATTACGATATATTTCCCATATGCATGCCTTATGTTCAAGCATCTTGAAATACGATTTCAGACACCCCTAAAATGGACCATACCAATTAACCTTTAGGTTACTTGAATGTCTTGCCTGCCTACATCACTGGATGTTGGGTATTACATTTTTACATTTAGCTGACACTTATCCAAAGCGACTTACAATTGCTATACATGCTATACATGTCAGAGGTCGCACGCCTCTGGAGCAACTAGGGGTTAAGTGTCATTGTGTCAGGGACACAATGGTGGATGTTTTTGCAGAGTTCATTATTTCATTTTAAGTCTTTTCTGAGCCTTTTTACAATAAACAGCCATTTGTTCTCACTCTGGAATTTAGGAGTTTTACCGGCCCGATAAATGTTAAAATCCAGATTTGTTATTTCAAATGTATTCAGTTTCAGGGGTATTTATAATGCCAGTTCATAACTAAAGTCATCACAATACGCTTTTTATATAGAGCAGGGAAGAGATCCAACAATTCCCAGTGTAGGTGGGAATTGAGCTTTCTGCAGTGGTGGCGAGGTTTGATCCTTTACCAGCTGTGCAGATGTGTACAGAGGCTGGCTGTGAACAAAAGAAAAGAGTACAGTATGTTGCAGATTCACCAAATATTAATGTGATACACAGTATTGTGTTATTTTATTATGCGTACCCGTTGTGTATTTTTATATAAGATATAATATGTATATATTTAGTGTTGTAAAATGCTGCAGTTAAGGCAATGTGAGTTAGCATAGCTTCTCACATAGGCCTACTGCAGGTATTTATGGCAGTTCACTCTTTTCATGTCTAATTTTAAGGCTCCCTTATAATGTTCCTTGGTTGGCTCCTGTTTTCACTGTAATGTTAAGTTACAGATGTGTTTTGATATCCTGTTTTATTTGCGCATGGTGACATTTTTTTACGCTCCTGATTATCTTGTTAACTCTCGCTAACTGTCCCACTTTTCCTATAGGATTTCCTAAAGTTCTGATATGTTGTTAGTTCTTGTTAAATCATTTGCAATTAGCTCATTTAGTAATGTTGATTTTAAGCTGTAAGCAGCAGATTAAAGGGAAGTACATATTTTGTATGTAGAATGATAAAACCCATATGACAAAAGAACTTCATATTTTTATTTATGAAAACAGATTTTTGTGTAACTGGCAGAAACAACAGAGGGAAACAACCTGTCTCATTTTTTGTTATTTACAGCACAAAAATATAATTTGACTGCAAGCCTCAACCCCATTACTTTAGCAGTCATTTCACCTAGAGATGAATGGTACACAGTATGGTGAAGATTTTGTACAGTAGCTAATACAAGGCTGTTCATAAAAGGGGTAATAATTTATGGCATGTAACAAGCCGTGACTTTAACAAAGCTAACTGGCAGGATTGTGTGGGCTTTCACTGGGTGAATCATTGGCAGGCTGGGTGGCAGTTAGTTGTCAGTTCTTGGCAAGAATGTTCTGAGACAGCAGGTGGTCTTGGTCTTTCTGGAAGGGTCCTTTCTCCCAGAGGAAGGTGGACAGGTGGTTGCCTGGGTGGAAAAGGTTGGTGACAGTACTTGCTGCCCTTTTCTTTCCGCTTGTGGCATAAGACTTATCAATGAAAGGCTGCTGACAGCTTCTGACCTGCTCAGCAGTGCAGACAACACTGTGCAGCTCGGCGTTGGGGCCAGAGGTGGCCTGCTGATTGATAGGTCTAGAGGGCATCTGAGCATCTCAACTAATTATGATTAATGCCTCCGTGTCTGCTGGATCACAAACCGCAGATGCGTGAAATTAATTTTAATTACTCAGTTTGTACAGTTCAGTTGTTTTTGTTTTGTTTTGCTCTGATAGAACAGAGCTAACAGAGCTGTGGATGAGCTAAATACATCAACCATTTCAAAATGGCTTAGGGTGTGCATTTAAATGTACTATGTAAATGATATATAGATCCGAGATTTATTATTAGTCATAACAACTGAAGCCATGCACATTTTAAATGTATATTTTAGGCTTATTGTTACTTCACTTGTTTGACTTTCACCATCACTTGTCCTACAGTTAAACTTTTGAAATGAAAAATATTTGCATATTTAGTAGATGTAATATTAAGAATGTTTAACTAGTTAATTGAACTTTTTTGTTGGAAAAAGTTATTATTCCAGCAGAATATTTTTAAATGAATCATTTGTGGATAATATCTTGTGCTGGAAAAACACATGGATCTTCTTCTCTGTTTCTGCTCACAAAGGCTCACCATTGTGTCTTACCTAGAGGATCAAATGCCTATTGTGTTTCTAGAAATGTTATGCCTTTAACTCGCTCATCTCTATGTAAAAAGCCCGTACTTATGGACGTCTACCTGCTAAACAGCCCTACCTTATAGATGGCCTCCTTGATGTTAACAGGATAAATAATTTTAAAGCTGCATTAAACTGCATCATTTCATGCTGGCTGGCTCATAGTTGCATATATCACACTTAATGGAGTCATAGGATCCCATGCAATATTCATGAGCTCCTCTGACATTCAGCCAGCTTCATCAGAATATGCTGAGCAAAATTTTCAAATACCTTCTCTCTCTCTCTCTCTCTCTCTCTCTCTCTCTCTTTTTCTCTTGTTGTGCCTGGCTACCAGTTTTGTTTTGGGTGATCAGCAACTCGACTCATCATGTGTTGATTTAAGGTCAGTGGCCGATGAACATATTCTGGTGAGAGAGATTTGGTAAATTTCCTAACATATTTCCCTAAGCAGGCCATTCAGGGCCAGATGTACTGTGGCTTTCGCACCTGTTTTCCAGACACATACAGCATTCTACTCCAAACGCATGCTGTATTATCAAGCAGATTCACCAGGCTGCAGTTGCAGTTTTTATGTCCAGACTGGACTGTATAGGTCATCTCTGCAAGCATCTTATTACAACCCATATTTACGTTGGTTATTAGGCGGTGAACTCTAGTGGCTCTAGTAATTATGATGGGAGCAAAGGAGGAAATCAGGTAAGGTGGTCTAAAGAACAACAAAGTCAGAAAGTTATGTTTGGCGGTATGGCTCTGTTCTTGGAAAGCCATGAAGCAGAGAGAGCAGCGGCAAAGGCTGGTGTGGACTGGCTTCTATTAGTTAAGTTAAGTTATGTCACGTGACTTACTGTGACTTACTAACATAATATAATTATTTGAAGCCAAACCATGATCTTTTCCTAAACCTAACCAAGTCGTTTTGGCAAACAACCTATTCTATCATTTAGGTATGAGGACATGTCACCCCTTTCCTAATTGCATATCAAGCAAATGTAAAGATTATAATATCATAATTCTATGAGTAATATTTTGAGCAATAGTTACCGTTTATCTCAGGTAGTGAAGCTTAGTAGAAATTCTACATCTGAACTGCGCTTATGAGCTCTCATACACTCGCAGACTGCATTTGTGCAACATCACTTTCTTAGTAAGCTGGCCTCAGAGTATTTGTCTTTTGAAGGAATTCCTTACTTTTTTGTTTTGTTTTGTTTTTCCTCCTTGGGGCTGCAATGGCAATCGTTAAAAACAGCTTGGATTTGCATTTTGCAAGCAAATTCAAGAGGCTCAGTCAGCATGGAGACCCATTAAATTTCACTTATATCTGGAGATAATCCCTCTGGTGGATTCACATCACATGAAGTCCTCAGGTAATTCTGTCCCATTGCAAATAAGACATTTGCCCTGTAGCCTACGGATGCTGTAAAACAAACCACCAGCATGTTATTTGCATGCTGCATAAGGCAATGCAGCTGAGTAGAAAACAGAAACCTTTCTATTTCTACTTGTGCATTAATGGTTCTGTTTGTGCATTTACATCTGAATTTAGATAAAATGGTTAAGCTGTAGATAAATTAAATTCAAATCCAAGCTGCATGTTAATGGCAGGGATAAAACAAGTTTCTTTCCAATCCAACACAACTGACTATAAAACTGACTATGGTCAGTATTTATTGGCATCCTATTTATTATTACCCACAGGGGTTTTGCATAGCTGTGCATACTCTCAACTTTTCACACCATGATGCATTTCAGGCTCCAGAATTTATTTTCTCCACTGCTTGAGTTTATACAAACATATTTCAGGATGTTATGGTGCACCGCTCTATGAGAGGAGAGGGTCATTGTGGGGAGGTGTGGGCATTGTTTACTATTGTGCTCGATGTGCTCGAGTCCCATGGAAAAGGAGCAGCAATAATGAAAGTAATTTACAATGGTGAAGAACACTCTCTCGGTTAATGTTTTGGAATAAATGCTTCAAGGCAACGATGTGGACCATTTGTGGAGTTTATCTCTGGATTTATGGATAGTTACTGAAGTTGAAGGCCTTCCCTTAAAAGGGTTATTGTTGTGCTACATCAGGTGGATAGTGTCAGCCATCTGGATGGTGGAGCTTATTCAAACAGACCCTGTGTTTCTATGAACTTAAAGTTAAACTTGAGTGTGCTTTCTATAGTATGCTTTGCATTGTCTGGATTTTACTGTATGTACTGCAGGTCAGTGAGGACTTCCTGATCGTGTTCCAGATTTGTCAACCTAAAGCTTACAACCCTATAACCAGACAAGAATGTAAATATGGGACGATGAATGTTTTTGCTTTCTGCAGTGCTGGTTAACGATAGGGAAAGGTGCTGGTTGTGGAAAATAAATGATGGTCAATGTAAGGTTAGGGTTAGGCATCTAAAGAGGTAAAGGTAAAGTAAAGATAGCTCTTAGAGTTAATAAAAAGTGGAATGTCTGCAGGATGCAAACTCCAACATGAAAATCAGACGTGCTACACGACCATCCAGCGCCATGCCACATAAAGGGCACACTGTGTCCTGCACTGGCACTAAATGTAAATTGTTGGATGCAGAATTATCCAATATAGATATTATTCCTTACAATACTGCACTGGGAAACATTACTGTACCAACGTCAATGAGGTAGATTCTCTCACAGGATAGAGGTAATGACCACAAACTTCAATGTTACATACTGTTAATGTTTCAAAACTTTGTCACTCCATTTGTTTGACAGTTTTTGAGTCAGAACATGACATTTTCTTGACCTTTATGTTTGTTAAGTAAGAACATCTTAGATCTTAGAAAAGAAGAAAATATCACTCCTATTCCCACTGAAGCTATAGATTTAATTGTGTTCATATCTATTTATATATTAATATTGATTTTTCAGAGAATGTGAATGCCATCTAACATCTTTCAATATCTTAATTTTCCACTAACTCTTAGGGAACATTTGTAGTTGGTAAGCATTTATTAAGATTAGAGAATTATGTTTCTTCCTCAGTGTTTTTTTATTGGTGTGCTGATTCATCTTGAAATATGTGAATGTCTTACCACTGCTGATTCATCTTTGTTTAAAACCTCAGTTTATTATGTCTATGATTCATCCTGTAATTACATGCAGCAAAAACATTCATTACATTTAATCTCTTACTCTCCTCAGGAAGAAGGACGATTGGTTGACCATTTATACTCAAATGGAGCATAAACATCCTTCCCAATATGCACCTAATAAATTTAGACTAAAACTTTATTGCATTTTTAATTTCCAAGAGCTAAGTAGATGTACACAGTTCTTAAAATTACACATGCCAGATCATCCACAATATTGTGTCCATTTTCACATGTAGCTTACTCTCAATACGAACAGAATTTATTGATAGACTGGAGATAGATCCAAAAATAAATAAATTTTGGTTGGGTATGATACAAACAGAGCAACTTGGCCAGTGTTAAAAGAGACAACTAAACATTTTATCAACCTGGTGTTTGTGATTTAACTGGACATGACTTATTGTAGTGTCCACTTGTCCTCAGGATGCCCTTGTGATTGTATGATGAGTACCATCATGCAAGATAAGAAGTGACCCCCCGAAAACAAAACAAAACAGATAAACTCACTGTGGGCAGACAGATTAGTCAGTGTCTTCCCCACGAGGTTCTGATAGGCATAAAAACTGAGTCTACGAACAGTTATCTGAACACAGTGAACAATTAGGATCTCACACATTATCATAACTGGACAACAAATCCTTTAACATGGATTTGTCTGGCTGCTTTGGTGTTTTATGGGCTTTTCATAGTTGATTAAGCCTTTGTTTAATTTAACTTAGTCCCACTAAGATCAAAAAAGCTCAATCGCAGAAGAGCAGCAAGATAAAGTGTGCATTAGTGTGATTACAATCTTGATCTCTCGTACTTATTCATCCCAACATTATCAACGATTATCAAACAGAACATTAGAATTTAATTGGTACTGGGTGTGTTACAGCATTTTAAGTATTTTAAGATGATAATGCATGTTTTATTATTTATTTTTTTACCTATAAAAGTCCAAGTCAGAGTCAGATACACATCAGCATACCCGGACTTGAAAGAAATCCATGTTTGACTCAAGGACACTTCAGTAGGGTAGATGCTTGTCAAGACAAATGACTGAACTGTATATATCTCTATAAACAGGAACAATACACTGAGCCTGGCAGGTATCATGGGTAAAGAATATCATAAATAACTTTGGAAACTAAATTAAATTGTAGTCTTTTGTTATTTAACCTGCAAACCTGCAAAACCTAATTTGGAATAATGCACCACACACAACCAGTATATACTGGTTTATGTCATAGATATAATACACGTTAAGTAAGCAGTGGTCATCTGGTGGCGCCATGTCCACAAAACAAATTGTGTGATGAGAACTGTTCTTTATATAGCCACTCCTGCCTGGAATAAGCTCTACACCAACATCATCATCAGAAAGATCAAATGCAGATTTTCTTTCAAAAAGTTCCAAAAAAAAAAAATTGAGGAATGATTGTTAAATCTCACATAGATGTCACTTTAGTTTAGCACCTTTTGTTTGTTTGTATTTTCAATTTGTTGCTACTTTTTTGTGACAGTGTTGTTTTTGCTTTCATTCCAAGCTGCTATGTCTATACCTTTTTAAATGTAGAGCAAATTCACTTCTTCTTTTTATCTTTGTTTTGCCCTTTATTTTTTTGGCTTTTCATGTTTTAGTCATACTGAAAATTGTTTGTCTTTACCTTTATTGTTGTTCTTGAACCCCAGGGAGACTACTGACCACTTTGTGGAACCTGATGGGGATTCAAATAAAGAATAAAATATTTTATAATTAATGAACGCTAATGACGTATCGTGAGATTAGTTACAGCTTCCATCCATCGTCAACCGCTTATCCTGCGTACAAGGTCACGGGGTAGTTACAGCTTATTTGATGTAATTATTTATTTACAAACAGCAGTTCATTTGGGCTCCATGGGAAAGTTTGTTATTATTTATATATAATCAGACTATATATCTTTGTGCATGGCCACTGGCAACTATCCAAGAGACAACAGTGTCCACTGCCTTTACAGTGGGACATCCAGCCTATCTTGGATAGTCAGACAACCTTATAGTGTTCAGGGAAAAGGAGAACATCTGACTCCCTGTTCCTTGGACTCTCATTTAATCTAGCACACACAAATACACACACTCGCTCACACACAGAGGAGTTTGGTTTGATCCCTCCGAGGGAGTAATTAGATGTTTGCCTGGTCTATCTGGGGCCCCCTCACCACTATTCCCCACTTGGCAGCAACAGACAACACAGCACTCGATTGTTGCTGAATGAGTCACCAAATTATTTTGAGGGGAATTCAGCAGCATAAGATCCAAACAGGAGATCTCAGGATAAAAGGTCAGCTCATACTCCAAGACAGCTCCATTTTTCCCAGCCCTCAAAAAAAGGTCAAGCTCTCTCCTGGTTCTTCTCAGCAAGACTGGTTAAAGGTGTATTTCTCTGCAGGGACACATCGGTCTCCATTCACCTGCTTATTCTTGATAGTGTTGATGATTTTTGGTCCTATTTTTTTTAACCAATCACAATCCCATGATTCAACCTTATCTGCCAATCACAACTTTGGCTTGAAGGAATTACCACTACAGTACACGGATATGGCCAATAGGGCCTCTGATAAACACACATAATACAGATGTTAAATACATTGTTCAACATCTGGAGTTGGAAAAGAGCATGTTTTTAATTTACTTATATCCAGTAGCCTACATCCATTAATGTCACAATTAATGTTATCTACCTTCGTATTTAACTTAAACATGAGCACATGTCGTGTCCTGCACCATATCTTGTTGAACAAGAATTATTTTAATAAAAAAACTATGAACAATTCATTTTAAAAAAACATGTTAGTTAGAGTTTTTTTTTGACTGCAAAAAGTGGTGACTAAATGTGATTCAGCTGGGTAAATTTATGTCTGACTGCTTGTTTGACAGCTAATCGGAAGGTCGGCGGTTCAATCCCCGGCTCCTCCAGGCTGCATGTCGAAGTGTCCTTGGGCAATATACTAAACCCCGAATTACCTCTGGCGGCTGGTCAGCCAGGGCAAGAATGTGTGTGAATGGTGAATGCGAGGTAGTGTAAAAGTGCTTTGAGTAGTCAAAAAGACTTGAAAGGCGCTACACAAATACGGAGCACTTACATTTAACACTGGTTTTGCTGCTTTAACACCATTTCAAGTGACCAGAAATTTGTATTAACTTCTTGTTAACCTGCAGTGAAAAATACAGTATTGTCAAACATATACATACAATATTTACAGTGAGAAATTGAGTTATCATCATCTAGAACACATCTAGAAATTAAATGTACACTCCTTAGTGACCTGCTTCTGTTCTGTCCTGTTTGTTTCCTTTGTCCTTATGTTGCATGGAGCAGCTGGGGTTAAGGATAGAGGAAATACAAGCTTTTCTGTTCCTCTGTGTCAGCTTTTCCTCAAAGCTCCAGTCAGATCTCCCAGATGTCACCTGCAGCTGTTGCTTTTTAACACAATGCCAGTGTCTCTCCTCTGACAGGAGCTTCCTTTACCATTTTATATGGAAAGTGTTTTCAGTGTGATAAAAATAGGATTTGTTAGAGGAACATGGAGACGACAAGCACAGCTGCAAGCAGAGGAACCTTCTTTCACAAATACAGGAACAACAACTGATAAACAACCTTTAGTCTGAATCTGACACATTTACAGAGATTTATATTCATGTGCACTATCCTACCCAAAAAGTTATTTCATGTAAGATATACAGCACTTGGTATTTAAGTATATGTATTTAGAAGTAGGATATAACAACCAATTAAGCTGTAGCTTCTGTGTGTAGGATCAGTTTGTAGGATTTAGAACAGATTACAACCAACCGAATAGTCACTCTCCCCTTGCAAGTGTGTAGGAGAACCCACAGTCAGAGAAGTTGGATCATATATAACACTCGTACCGATGTCTACGGGTTCACACAAGAGCTGGTTTCAAAATCCTCCCCCTTAATTATAGGGCTTTAAATGGAGTGGCTGCCTCATATATCTTTAGCCTCATTTCTCCATGTACTCCATCATGTCCTTTACTTTCCGCCAATGTTACCTAACTATTCTTGCCTTTGCCCACCAAGTTCCACTTCTCTGGAACAATCACTGCACACTCTGCACAAGCTCTGTTGATACTTTCAAATCCAGGCTGAAAGCACATATTTTTTCTGTTCATTATGATATCCCCTAATTTCACCAGCTGGAACCCAAATCACTAACTATTGGTAGTGTAAAATTACTAACCTCAACCTTGTTGTCATATTAACCCCTTAAGGCCGATTGTCGCAAATTCGCATAATATCTCTTCCTTTCAG
The DNA here is from genome assembly GCF_014851395.1 of Micropterus salmoides. Classification (NCBI taxonomy): domain Eukaryota; kingdom Metazoa; phylum Chordata; class Actinopteri; order Centrarchiformes; family Centrarchidae; genus Micropterus; species Micropterus salmoides. The sequence goes on along the minus strand of NW_024040374.1, from coordinate 6,201,270 downwards.
ACTGCAACTGAGATAGTGTTTGTATTCCCCAAATGCCTGTTTGTACTTATCGATATATACCTGGGAACCTTTTGCAAGCACTGGTTTCTTGTTTATACCTGTTGTCGCTAATTTGCATCATACATACATCATACTTGAATTTATATCTTTTCTATGTTCTATAGACAAATGAACAATTTCCACTTAATTTAACTTTAACCTGAAAGCAAATGAAAACCGAAATAATTTTTAATTTTTTTTATTGTAAAATAATTCAGGCATCAAGGGGTTAACATTGTTACCTGTGTATGTGTGTGATAGGGAGTCCCACATTTTTAACCTCTGTGGGTTTGTTATCAAGGTGACAGATACCACTGGTTCGTTGCTCCTGGCTGTTGTAACAACAGTCGTTAGAGTCACCTGAGGTGAACACCAGTCGTTGGCATTGTCCCATGAGGTCAGATGTGAGTCCCTCCTTGGACAACTATGACCTGGATGACTAAGAACCTTCACAGACATTGTATCCCTCTGATGAAACAACAACATATGCAGTGAGGTACTTGCACAGTTTAGCTGTAGCAGAAAAGGTATGAATGGATTTACCCACCCAAATAGCAGAGCGGGTGAAGAACACTCACTACAATAGGAAGAACCACAACATTAATTAGTAACCTACATAAAACTCTTATTCATTAAACAGTTTTTAATATGTGTATCATATGACTCTCTTTATTGTGGAATGGCGCTATTACTAAATACATAAACAGGGCCATGACATACAGGGGAAAACACAGAGTAGATTATGTAAATTGTGGCAAAGTTCCTGGAAATCTTTTCTGATAGAAAATTGCAAATACTTGACTGTTGGTCAAACCTGCGGCATTTCACATTCTCTGCACCTCTTCTACTCCACATAATTCATGTTGCATTTTCCACCACAAGCCTTTTGACTTTCTTGTAAGTGCACCGTCTATTTCATCATATGTTAGCCAGAAGCCAGCGAAAGTACAGAGATGAAGGCACTCTGAGCAATTAGGATGCCTTGGGGTGCTTTACGGCATGGAAGTGTAATTTCAGCAGAGGAAGTTTAGAGGAGGAGTGCTGCTGGCTGGACAGAGATTACCAGTCGACACATGCACCAGAGTTTAGAGTAAATGGAGATGTGCCAGACACTGTTTTGAGACATCAATATTTTTGTAGATGAAGTAATGTCTGGTTCCTCCAAACAGCACACCAAAGACTCTCCAGCATATCCCAGAGACGAAATACCAGTGTTTGAGTCTTTCTATAAAACCGATGTTGAATTCATATGCTTGTTGCTGTGAAACCATCAAGCAAAAGTTTTCCAGCTCAAATGTTTCCAATGAATGTCAATGAGTCAAAGTGTTATGTGTATGGTAGCTGTGAGACCACTCAAGGCTGCAGTGGACGGCTGTGTGTGTTTTCCCGATGTACAGAATATCATTAAACCAGAGAATCACATATACAGCATGATAATTCTGTGACCTCTCCCTGGCGTCTCCCTGAGCTCCAGCACTCACATAGCATACATTCACATACATCAATGCGTCTCACTGAAGTCAACGATACAGTAAATGTCTCTCACAATGAACATGACTTAAATATGAATTTAGTATAAGAGTCAGTTCTGCTCTTTTGTGTTATCTAGTGTTGTTCTAATGAGGAGAGATGGGCAGCGAATCAGAAAAACGAGCAGACAGATTGACAGGTTTTCATTAGATTGTTTGGTTACAGGGTTTATAATTAATCCTTCCGGGACCACTGCCGACTATCCTCTTGACTAGTGGAGAAATTAAGAAGTATTTGCAGTGAATGCAGATACAACATACATTATGCTGTTGTGTGTCCTACGAGTGTGTCCTCCCACAGAGAGTGGCTTTGCATTTTCAGAAAATTACATATCTGCTGCTTTAAAAATTGATTTTCAACTTCAAAGTTTCTCTAGCTCACATGGCACGACATGACTAGAAGACAAAAGCATGGTGATCACATTTCAATGTGATAATCTCACAAAAAAGACAGAGTTTTTTAGCTGAATGATGGCATGATAGAGACTGTTCTCACCATAAAAACAGAAACAATTAAAATTACATACAATATGTGTGAATAATGGTTGTCTCTCAGCAGAAGAGGCAGATGTAGTGGGATGTTATTATTTTTACCACAAAAGTATGAGAGTTTGAGATCAGAGACTGTTGTTTGTATCTCATCTCCTACCAATGTCAGCATCGCTTTCATTTAACCAAAACTATGATAATTCCACATTAAAAACTTTATTTTCCTTGTTTCCAGTTCTCAGTTACCATTTCCTGTTTTATTTTGGTAGACTCACCTCTGTCTCTCATTTCAGACCATGAAGTGTGATTGTCAGTAGTTTTTGTAGTTTGTTGTAGCTTTTTTTGTGTGTATATTATTTATGAAGATTTGACCACATTTTGGAGATGTTGAAAAGTTTCATTCTTTTCAGTTCTTGTTGATTTTATTTTAACTCACATATAGTGGAAAAACAAGGTGGCTGGCCAATAAGAACATTGACAGCTGGTTATAATGGATATTAGGTAACTTCACCCAGACGTATCGTAAACTGCCTTCTGCTGGAAAGGTTCGGGACAGGTAAAATTATTACATTCTTCAGTGGAAATATTCTAGACAGTGGCTAACTCCCTCAGACATTTTCCTCTTCCATGCCAGCCCACTTGACCACTCTTGTGTCAAAGATTTGTGGCACAAAAAAATATCCTTTTCAACGTTAGTACATACAATCTATTTCATGTCTCTCATTTTTCCACCAGACACCTTTCTGCGGCTGGAGATTAGTTCTGAGGTTTGTAAATTGTGTAATGACTGTAGTTCTGTGACAGTAGTACTGAGGAGGTTATCTGGAGCAAGCCTAAATGATTGACCCATTCAGGTGTAGGACAGGTTTGACACCTCCTATTAGAGTGCTCAGGGTGCGGGACATGAAACAAGACTCAGATCAAATGAATCCGTGCAGAAAAATAGTCGCTCAGCAGGAACCTGTGATGATAGCGATATGGCAGCCTACTGAGTATCTGTTGACATCCTGGATAGTTTAGTTTGACATTCTGTGAAAGCCGTCTATTCTCAGACATGGATTAGCAGGACAAAGCACAGGCATTATGTTGAAGCTCTCCCCTGAGGTCAACTTTAACCTGTTTTCCTCAAGTTTGAGGCTCATCTCTCTTTAATCAACCAACAGCAGCTACGAATTCTGTTTAAGGGCTGAAGCAATGTCTGGGTAGCCTCTGTCTCTTGTATCTTCTTTCTGACACAAGACCAAACTTATCCAGGGTAAAAATGCTGTTCTGACAGAATAAGTGCTGATACAGTATATGTGAAAGGTCAGTAGTATGGAGGAGCAGAGGAGGGTCATTATGAGGATTCCAGAGCCTGTCAAAATGATTTCCTTTGACATGAGATCTTATTCTTTTGGGAAACAGACCCATGGGCAGACATGCACACGAGCAGATCAACAAACAGTGCAAGACGGGCAGGAAACCACAAAGACAATAAAGCAGACTGACGAAAAGGCAGGCCAATAAAAAAGTACATGTGACATACATGTGAACACACAGTTAAGACAGCAGCCAAAGAGAAACTGATATGCAAGCACAACTTTAAATAGGTCCATTCATCAAAAAGACAGGGAAACTCAGGACAGGTTTTGGATGATGTTGACAGTATTCTCTTCTATCTGTGCATTTGTGCAGAACGTAACAGATTATGATGAATGGATCATCAGTTTGAGGAAAGAGAAGTCTCAGCACATGTGAATACTCTTTTTTTCTAAGAAAGACAAACCTAGACAGATCACTTTTTTGTGTTTTGATGCATGTGTCTAATCAATTTAACTTGCAGAAAAATCTATACTGAGAAAAAAAGTGTCCTGAATGTATAGGATAGGATGTAAGTTTGCATGACGCAAGTGATGCAGTAAGCCGTCTTTGCAGAGGCCTGCGTCCACTGTCAGGATGGGAAGTATCATATGTTGCTCCCCTAAGGTCTACTCCCCTCCTCACCACAGAGCTCCAGCTCTTTGTGCCTCCCACTCATAAGAGTAGACTAATGTCTGCTAAAGCCACTGCTTGCATGGGATATCATAAACACACTTTATTCTTGCCTCTGCTGCATTGGAAACTGTAATCTACCCGTGAGTCCATTGTTATTCAGAAAATGAAACCTATAAGGCTCTGTAATGGCAGAGTAATTCTCTAGCTGTGTGATCTACGAGGTACCTGGTATGGAGGGGAGGGTGAAGAATGAAAGAGCAAAATAATACACAAGACCTTGGGAGAAAATCACTTCTGTCTGATGCATTGGTTGGCCATTCCTCATACTGTAATTACACTGATCTTTGGATTCCTAGCCTATCTGGAATCTGACCACAGATTGCAGAAACATGAATAATGGAAGTCCTAAAGGAGTCTCAATTAGGTTTTATATTGGAGGAAAATAAATGATTCACACTGTAATATCTTCAGTGCTAAAGAGGCTTTTGCAGATCTCTGACAGATATTGTGTTATATTAGTAATAAGTTATTACCGCTCATTCAGCTACAGCAGCCCTCAAACCATCAGGATTCACTGTCAGAGAGGCATGTTATTGTAATTCCACCACATCTATTTATGTTTCATTAAACAGTTTTATAATTTACAGTGCAGGCCAACAATGGATGGAGACATATGAAGAACATCAATAATAATGGAGCAAACATGTGGTGTGTCTGCCAAATAGCCAGATGTGAATGTGTTGACATGCAGTTAAGTCTATTGAGGAGACAAACAGAGAACAGACAGGCCTTTAGTTCATGTCAACCGTGGGTTACCTTCGGATACAACAGTGGCTCTACCTAATGTCAACAGCTTTTAGATGTACAGTACACTGTCAATGTTAGATATGGCTTTTGTTGTTGTTGCAACTCCCTTTACACCTTTTTTAAAGACATCATTATGTTCACTTTCTGCTGCAAAATACCAACTGCATACTGAGCAGTACGTCTGAAATAATTACAAAATTAGTAAAAATCCTAACCCAAAAAGAATCACTAATTATGAAAAAAATAAATGGTAATGGTTTATGCAAAATGTTGGAGAACACATTTACATGTACTGTAGCACGATAGTACGCAAGCGGTTGATAGCTATACTTCTCTACTGACCCTGACCTTATTTTGGAACTGATTCTGATTTAGGAAATAGAACACTGTAATATGAGAGCACTGTTTTGCTGTATGAAGATGTCTGAATTTTAGTACGAGTACAAATACAAGTATAAAATATTATTAATACAAAGCTCCATGTAATCGTTTGTTACCACGGCCAGCTCGTTTTCTGTCTGAAGTCTTTGTCATGCATATGGGTACATGTAAGAAGCAGATTAGAAAATGTGTATACATGGCCAAGAAATTCTTCAGGAGAAATCTAGCTAGGGGATTCAGGTTTGTCTAATCTCCTACATTCATTATGAGAACATGGTTTCCCACAGTATTTACGTTACACGATCAGGTTAGAGGAGAGTAATTTAAAACAGTAATTTTTATTAATTTATGAATTAAGCCATTTAAAAGAGCCTTTAACAAAACATTTATTACTGTAAAACGAACAATTAAGGTGTGTGTTTACACAGTGCTAATTTGGGTTTTAAAACATAAACCCTCCTTTCTGTTTACCAAATGGAGCACAACCTACACAATTGTCTTCCAAGTGATTCTGTAAACAAAAACAACAACAACAATAACAGCAACAACAAAACAGTGCCTAAATGTAACCACTACCTTAGCAAATTGTCCACTGAATATAATAAAGATAGATCAAATGGATAAACTTTAAACTTTAGAACTTTTCTTCTCAACAGAACAAATAATCTGCTATCTGTTCCTCTCATTTTTATACTCTATCTTAGATGCAAACAATGTACTGAAGCAGCTAAAACACAGAATTGTAGATTGTAGATTTGGAAATGTGCTGTGTTTGGGGAAACAAAATAGAAAGTTGACACAAAAACCAAGCACCTCACCCCCACAGGTGTTTTCAATTACTCTTTGAAAACACCTGTGGGGGTGAGGTACTGCTGATTAGACCTCTAGTCAAGTTAACGCAGGGTGGAGCTATGCTTGAACTTGTGAGATGTCATAAATAAAAAAAACAGAGTAAGTTGTACCACCCTAACAAGTGCAATAACATTGGAAAAGAAGAGGGTGAAATAAATTTCAATCAAGCCTAGTTCATTTCCTTTTATTCAATCCATTAACATTTGTTTTCAATTTGTTGTCTTGTGTCATGTCTGTAATGCACTGCTAATGTATGACGTGTGCAATTTAATATGAATAATGTTTTACTTTGTACATGCCACAGTTCTGAGAAGGTATCTAATCAGGCAACATAAATAAAAATATCTTCAGTGGTGGAGTGTGTATGGCTGTAATACTAGACAAGTGCATATCATCACAAAGTATGTCTTAGCATTAATAAATGAAATTTATAGTTCATATTTCTTTTATGTGAAATGATTGACAGAAATAACAGTATTATGAAGAACATATTCTTTCTCTGTAGTGGAGTGAAAAACTTAATTAATTTAATTGTATTTATATAGCGCCAATTCGTAACAGAAGTTATCTCATTGCACTTTCCATAGAAGGCAGCAACACGGTTTATGTGGAATGTTAAATCTTTTACAAACACTAGCACCAGTTATTGCTGGTCAGACAGAGGCTACTACCCTGACGATGGTGTGATTTGTTTATTATACCTAGATATCAATTTGACAGGGATCTTCTGACACTAAAAATGATACCTCTAAATAAAGAACGTGATCTGATTAAAACACAACAGCCACTTCTCCTGTGTTTTCATGTTTTTAAACTAAGAAACTGATTCACAGCCTTTGGGTATTGAGCCAGGTTGAGGCAAACACGGAGTGAATAGTAAACTCCGGCTCCACATTACAATGAACACATTGTCAGATCTCTAAATGTTTGATCACCTCATTTTAATTCTCTCTGCATCTGGGGCAAAGGTTCCAATTTTCTTTGATATTCTGGCTTGGTGAGTGACAGCAGATGGGTATGTTACTGAGTTAATGAGTTAATGATTGAGAAAGGTCATTCTGCTGATCGACAATGAAACCATTGACATTTTTCTACGTTTAGCCGGATCAATACACAGCAGCAACTGAGAGACACCGGCTAAACATTAGAATTACATATGACAAACCTAACCAAGATTTCTTCACATCGGCTATGACGTGTTGTTTTTGTTTGCTTTATTTTGGGTGGTTTTGGTCACTTGGAAGCAGATAACAGGCTATAAATACAACACTGATATATTATTATTGATTACCATAAAAAATGAATATCGCAAATGTTGTTTGCCTATTAACACATCCATTTGTTTTTTAGCCCACTCGATGAGTATAAGTTTAATATTCACTCTCCTTTTGCCTTTGTTTTGTTCTACAGAAACTCCTAGGGAAAATATCTGACTCTTTATCTGCTAAATACTCCACCTTGTTCAGCAACTTCTCTGATATTCCCTACAATCCTTTAGTATAGATTTTCTTGAGTCAAGGGCAACTTTAGTAAAAAAAGGATGAGAGCTTGTTAATGAAAAAAAAGCCTATAGGGATGAACCAAGGACAACAAGAGAAAGCTGTAATTTCCAAAGTGGGAGTGCTCTCTATCAGAGTGGCTTGTTAACCACAAATCATCCCAGTTACCCAGTTACAGGTAGTTTAGGGAAAATACTGTACAAACTGGCTGTCATCTGTAAAAATGCATTTTTAACTTTACTTCTGAAACTGAAATTTATGCTATCAGCATAAAGTAAAATGGTTTGTATGTTTCTTGAAGTTAGGTTAAGGTTGGATTAGGCATGTTTAAACCTGAAGGAAAGTAGATCTGTGTCATTTCATTTTATACATTTCCATTATATACTTAAGTTTTAGATGCTGTTTGCCTCTGATAAACCTTTGGATGACACCAGTCTCCATGGTTTCTTTTAGGAGGACTCACCCAGATGGCTTCAGCTAAGTGATGTAACTGAAATGTGCCTAACCTCCATCTTAGCTGCAAAATAATTTAAATGTTCTGAGTTTTGGAAATAAATAAACAAAAGACAACAACAACATAAGACAACTATTTGTTCTTAAAGGTCCATACCCCTGTTTTTTGCATGTTTAAGCCGCATGACTACAAATCATGTATACTTACCATTATGACTAATAATGTCATTTCCTTTCAGGAGGCCAGGGATTTTGATTCACCGTCATATGGTTTGTAATGTTACCTGCAGACAGTTGAAATCGGTAATCCTTCACAGAGAAAATCATATCTTTCAAATCAATCTGACTCACAAATCATATGTGCTTTGAGGAAATTAATGAATGAATGAAATAGGCAATTTGGAGCTGATGTTGCCTGAATGTACAGCATAGACTCCTTCAACAAGGCCTCTGAATTAAATGACAAAATTTATTGTTTTGCACTCTAGAATGAAACGTGTTTTCTGATCTGACCTCACTATTAGCAGGACAACACTGTTACAAATCAGCCTTACCACCAAAAAATACAACTGTTTTCTGATCTTACACAACTGTTGTCAAAGTTTCAGGCTCAACTTCTTCTTTATGATAGGATTCAAACCATTTCATCACATTAAGGAGTAATTCAATGCCATCCCACTGATTTTCCAAAGAGATGTGTTGTGCTGAAATAGTATCAAAAGTAAGTTTTAGCTTGAGGAGTAATATAGCAGCGACTTTCTGTCTAGCTAATATGTCTTCAGCTACTTAAAATGGGGTGGTTTAGGGTCAGTGTGTTACTCAAAGACGCACAGATGTTGATGGACATGCAATCTATGGGTCAGATCAGTGATGAGACAGTCTTTCTAATGAACAGCCCACTCTGCCACCCACACTGTCTGCCCTCCAGTCTTACTAAATCAGCTGTATCGCCATTTTGTCAGCTCATTGTTCATACGATCCTTTACTGCATACGTTGAATGCTGGATTTAAAGAGGAAAATCCTCTGCACTGAATGGTTTCTTCTCAGTTTGATCAGGCTTAGTGCAAAGGACTTTTATATATTACTTTGTGACTTTAAGCTGTCAGGACAATGAATTTATAATTACTTTAAAGGTGGTCTGAAAGTTTGTCAGTGACCCAAAACTGAGTCCAGTTTCTGGAGAAACTGGCCAAAACTGAAGGGGAGTTGAGTGGATTTAAGGTGGTGCTTCTACCAAGCAGAGCCAAAAGAAATAACGGCCCATTAAACAAGTCATTTGTGGAAACTGATAGCCGCTAATGAAGCCTATGTGTTTCAAATAGGCTAAACAGTATACAGCATGTGTAGCCTTTCACAAAAAACAAACAGAACATCTTACAGCAGTGGATGTCCACGTCTCCGGGGAGTCTAAATCTGCTGTTGTTGAATGTTGCTTAAAAAATGTGAGTCTTAAGAATCAAAGTCCCCAGATTCACTAGCACATTGTTCCAGAGTTTGACAGCAACAAACAAACCCAAGGTCATTCAATCACAACAACACACAAGAGGGGTTTTGTACAGTTTTTTGTCATCAGGAGAGCCGACTGCAGAGAAGAGAACGTAGATGTCCTTGACTAAACTCCATTTGAACTGTCTTAGTTTAGACAAGATGACCAGCTGGCACTAAAAAAAGAGCAGAAAGCAAAAACAAGCTTTGAAATTCAAGTTGGACATTTAATTCCCAAGACAGTCACTTTGACTTTCTTTTTTTTTGTTCTGTGTTACTATAACTCTGGATAACAAGAATTAAATCCAGAAAGGCCACTTTAATCAATATGTGGGCACTTAAGTTATAGTCTCATAGTAATGATCTGGCACCAACTACTGTAAAACTACTCTCCATTTTATGTGTAAATGTTTATTGCTAGAAGTACAGCTCTTCTCTTTATCTAAAATTAAATCTTTTAATTACACTGGTTTGAGTATGTCTGCACCAATCTACTTAATAGCTACAGTGCCTGGCTCACAGTCAGAGAGAGAAATTAGGAAATTAACATTCTACTCTCATGTAATCTGTAATCATCTTCCAATTATCAGAGCACTCCATGTGAACAAGGTGACACAACAGGCATCATACACTTATGGTATCCCTAGTCTTAATACGGCCAAAAGTATGTGGACATTTAAACAAAGTATGTGGACCCAAACAATGCGCCAACATAGAAAATGCAACGCTGCCTTCTAAACATTTAACCAAATTTGAACCAGAAAATACACCTAAACATAACGCCTCCTTGAGTACAACATCACTTGCGTAACTCATGCTATTTTACGTAACCTACAAAACAAAAAATAATGTTGACTTTTGTTTCATACGGGACCAACCACTTCGTTACTCCGTCTTTTCTGTTAAATATCACATACCTACCTTTACCGTCTAAAACTGAGGGCTCTGCGTGCGTCCATATGTGACGAGTAGGGAGTGAGAACGGGTTGATCCCTGTGATTTCCAAGGAGTGTTAAATGGTAGGCAGCTTGATTTGATTGAGGATACTGGAAGACATTTTGCCTCTTATCCAGGAGGTTTCTTCAGTTCTAACTGACTGGCAGGGAGTCACAGATCCTCTGTGGGGTCGTTATCAAGGTGATGGATACCACTTGGTTCGTTAGAAAGGTGACTGAAACTATTTTTTCCTTTAGTGCCCCTGGCTGTTTAACAATTGTCATTATGGTCGAGAATCACCTGAGGCCATGTCCAAACCACCGTCGTTGGCATTGTCACATAAGGGCCAAGTGTGAGTGTTTGTCCAATCTCCTGGGAAGGGATGAAAGGGCAGCATTGTAGGTGGAGGATAAGTGGTGTCGCAGACCTCCTCCAACTATTGAGAAATAATTTCTCTTTTACTCCTCTTTCAAATAATCTGTCTCTCGAGTGTCCCTTATCCTACAAATGTAAGTAAACTGCTGAGTCAATTAAAGTTTTACAAAAGGATAGTTCTTGGGTAAATGTACTTTGTTACTTTCCATCACTGCAAAATGTGTCCACATGATTTTGGCCAAAGAGTGTAACAGTGCTTTAAGAAAAAACTGATGAATATGTTAATGTATTTGTTTTCACACCTATTTCAATGACAAACCTTCTGTCAAAGAAATAGGAGTATGTTGAACTGAGACAAAGATGGTGCTTAATGCAACAGATGTCTCTCACACAAACTGCAGCCAGAGAAGCACAGAGGCAGAGGGATGGCAATGTGGAAGAACCGAATTAGGCCTTTCAGATAGATACTTGTGGGAGTAGGATGATTATGCTTTTGAATGGTGGATGGATTTTATTTGTAACTGTTGGTGTGTGGTTATACTCATGGACTAGCTGACCTGAGGGGATTTTTAACATTTGCTGACAGGTGGCTGAAGTTTTTCTTCTCATGGGGGCAGCAAGAGAGCCACAGAGATCACACATGCTGTCTCCTGACGTCGGACCTGCTCTGTTTCCATAGAAACGACATAAGTGCACAAGTATGTTCCCTTCCAGCCTGGCCGGGGGAAACAGGACCTTTTCTTCTTCTGTGATGCAAAAAGGTAAGAAGGTTTTTAATTTTTTTTAGCAGGAAGGCTGTTCGGAGGTGAATCACCAATATATTATGTATGCAGTATGTGTAGCACTACAATACAGCACAAAACACATTCAGAATAAAAGTTTGATGGGATGTATTTTTAACTTTAAAGTTTAAGTCTTTCTCCATAACAATAAATATCCATGATTAATTAATCAAAAAAAATAAAATTAAATAAAATTTGGGGAAAAACATCCCTTTTCATAATTCTAGCTGTCAATAACTGTTTAAACACAGTCAATCCGTTTTATCAATATTGTCGGCATGGTTTTATTTGACAGTGCTGGCAGTGCTAGAGAAATCTCTGACAAATGTGAAATAAGCAAAAGGGTTTAAAAAGTAGGTGGTGATAAATTGATTGAAAGAGCCAAAAGTCACAATGCAGACATACTGTTTAGTGTACAGTTCCTGCTTATCATGTTAATGGGGCAGCTGTGGTTCAGAGGTATAGCAGGTTGGCAACCATTCAGAAGATCAGCTCCTCCAGTCTGCATGTCAAGATACTGAACCTTAAATTGCTCCTAATGGCTGTGTGTATGTATGATTAGATTATTTCTGATAAGCAGTCATCAGTGTATAAATGTGTATGAATGTGACATGTAGTGTACAACGCTTTGAGTGTCCAGAAGACTAGAAGTTCGCTATACAAGTTCGCTATACAAGTACAGTCCATTTACCATGAGCCACTTAAAAATCTGTTTTGTGTAAGGTGGATGGAGCGACTCAGTGTGCAAACAGATTGACATGCTGCATGAAAGTCAAACAAACTAACACATCCACCTCTTTAACCTCCACAGCATTACTTTCCACCTTGCTACGTAATAGGGCGCACTACCGTTGGCATCAGATGTAAATTTAGAGATGCAGAATTACCTAATATGGGTGTAATTGCACTGTTCTGAACTGGCGTCCACAATGCTGAAGTGTCCTTGAGCAAGACACTGAACCACTACCACTTCAAGGACTATTGCTTTGCAGCTAGGCCAGTTCAACAGTAAACTGAAAAGAGTAAAAATAAAATTTTCTTTCAGACATACTAAAGGTTTTTCTGTCTTTTTAAATTTGCGTGTGTTAAATCTGAATGTGGAATCTTTCTAATTATTCTAAACTCATAAGTTTTTGTTTGTAGAATGATAAGGGAAACCTGGTCAAAATAACCGTATTTAGGAGTATTTATCTCAGTGTCCTTGAATCACATTCATGCTGTTATTCTTGATGCTGCATTACCAGCGCCTAATTCTACATACAGTGGCTTTAAACTAAATTATGCTTAGTGAAAGTGTAGTGAAAGTGTTTTCACTACAAGGACCAATGCACAAAACAAACTTTCCTTCAGATGCAAGTATCACAGCCAAGAGAGGTATTAGTGTGATGTTTTACATAGACGTATGTTAGGACAATGGGCCCCTGGGCACAGACATGTAAAAGGCTCCACACCCCTCCTATATAGGTGTCTCTTTGCGCCCCTTTGTGGTCATTTTGCATCTCCATGTTCATTTTGCATTTGCTTGTAGTCGTTTGTGTCTTATTCAGATACATTTTGCACGTGAAGCCTAGGTGGCTCCCTGATCTCTTGAACCTGTGCCTGGTAGACATGTTCAGTAATCCATCCATGGTGCATACTAACAAACTCCACACTACTGAGATCTATATGCCTTACTTTATTTATCCAAATAGACTTGCATATCTCACATCTAGATTTAAGAATAACCGGCTACTCCCTATAGTATAAAGCAAGGCTTATGGGGAGCACAGCTTTCAGTAAACATCTGCTTTGTTTAGTTCTTAGATTTGCAACTTATTTCTTTCTCACAGCATGTAGAGTGCATACTGGGTTGATCTGAGTAAGTGTGAGAAAGAGAGAGAAAAGAAGAGAATGTGGTAAGAAATCCCTTCACATCGAATTACTAGCCAGTTTAGCGCTTCCATTTGGAATTCACGCCTGTCTCCATGCTCCTTTTAACGCCTCTGCAGTTATCAAATCATTAATTAAGCTTATGTTGAATCTACCCAGAGAGCCTGGTGTGGGAGAGAGATACGACTGCAGGCCCCACCAGCCATCTGCTTCCAACATGCTGATGTTGCAGGTGATCAGTCCTAACAGGCCCTCTGTCTAGGCAGAGCTGGAATAGGCATTTGTTTCTGCAACACACTGCAAAGGCTGTTTCAGGGCCTGATACTGGGCAGTCTGCATCAGAAAGCATCCCACTTTACTATAGACACCTCAGTGAAATGCAATTACACACTTAAAAAGTAAAAAATAAAAATGCACAGATGAAGTGCTCTTGTACAAACTAGTTTGATAGTTTAGGTTGAAAACTGAACAATTCAGCATGAACTAAAAGTGTTCACTTACAGTCTATATGGAAAGTATTCACAGTGCTTCACTTTTTCCACATTTTGTTATATGTTACAGCCTTATTCCAAAATGGATGAAAATCATTATTTTCCTTAAAATTTATCAATACCATTAATAATGACAGTGTGAAAGAAGTTTGTTTGAATTCTTTGCGAATTTATTAATAAAAAGCACATGGACATAAGTATTCACAACCTTTGCTCAATACTTTGGTGAAGCACCTTTGAACACCACTTACAGCCTCAAGTATTTCAGTATGATGTTAAAAGCTTGGCACGCCTATTTTTGGCCAGTTTCTCCCATTCTTCTTTCCAGGACCTCTCATGCACCATCATGTTAGATGGGGAGCACTGGTGCACAGCCATTTTCAGATCTCTCTAGAGATGTTCAATCAGGTTCAAGTCTGGACTCTAGCTGGGCCACTCAAGGACATTCACAGAGTTGTCCTGTAGCCACTCCTTTGTTATCATGGCTGTGTGCTTAGGGTCATTGTACTGTTGGAAGATGAATCTTCACCCCAGTCTGAGGTCCAGAGCGCTCTGGAGCAGGTTTTCATCATAGATGTCTCTTTACATTGCTGCATTCATCTTTCCCTCGATCCTGACTAGTGTCCCAGTCCCTGCCGCTGAAAAACATTCCCACAGCATGATGCTGCCGTCATCACCATGCTTCACCGTAGGGATGGTATTGGCCAGGTGATGAGTGGTGCCTGGTTTGGTCCAGACATGACGCTTGGCATTCAGGCTAAAGAGTTCAATCTTTGTGTCATCAGACCAGAGAATTTTGTTTCTCACGGGGTGCTTCTCAAGTCTCTTAATTGCATCCACTTTTCCCTCACTTGTGTCTTGTTGGAAACCAAGCCAGGAGAGAAGGGACGAGGAAATATGTTTTTAGAGAAATGAGACGTCCTTTCCTCCAGAGCGCCACATGAAGCGACGTCAGTCTCTAACAGCTGTAAACACCTTTGATGGAGTTTGTATCTGCTCACATGTGCACTGTTCTGATACTAATAAAGTCTCAGTTATCAGTGCAGAGCAGCATGATTCTCTCTGTAGCTGTTACCTGTTTAACAAACACCTGCACATGAATAACAGGTTTCTGTGTCCCGCTCAGAGGCACAGGATAATTTCTAATGGCACAATGCTCACATTATCTGCATTTATATTTATTGATTCTGATTGTGAATTCGTTACTGAATCACCCAGAATATGATGTCTTGAGATTTAAGAGAAATTGAAATGATGTAACTCGATGTAAAGTCGATGCTCAGTTTTAGGCTTTCAGTTTGTTTCTTCTTCTGATATCCTTTAACACTAGCCTATTGCATAGGCTACATTCAATTTATGCAAGTCACATCACTCATTAACGATCCATAACTGCGTTCCATCATATCAATCCGACGCTTTCTAAATGTCCTCTTCTTTTCATGAACACAGGCTCATAAACGCCCTATGATCTACCAACGAGGTGTTGGCAATTTAGATTTTACCAAGTGGGATTAGAGGGAGAGAGGAAGCCCGGCCAAAAGGTTTCTTTTTCTTTGTTTTGTATTATCCTTTTCCTGTCAGCCCTAGCAAGACTAACTCTAACTTAAATATGATGTTCTTCAGTCATGGCACAGTTAAATGAAAAGTTTAACTTTATGTAGTAGCCTACTAACTTGACTGATTTAATTGTTTGTCTTTTCACACCCATAGGTGGGTTTGACCAAGAGGTACAGTATCTAAAGCTGCTATTAGACTGTGCTTGTTTTGTCTGTAGGGCAGGGCTACCTCTGTCTTTCTTTAAGTTTTGCAGTGATGAATTTTCACTTTCACTATAGTCATGCTGCAAAAAACTGCAATGCTTCAGCTGTGCCAAAAGCTACCCAACACTCACATTCAGTGGCTCACATTCTGATTGACTGATTAAGTTTTTTGATCCATACCCAACACTGAGGCTGACAAAGTTGACTTTGAAGAAAACAAGTATAAAAATGTTCTTGAAAAGCAAGGCTGGACTGGAAAATCTGCCTTTTTGGCCCAGGCGGCCTGCCTCAATTGGTCGGACACGATACAACCTGATAATGCAATTAAACACAACCTGTAATTACTACAGCTGTATGAGCCCAAAATAAATGATGGCAAAATAACTGCATCATGATGCCAATTTATTAAACATATAAAGTCATGCTTTGTCAGGTCTGTCAGCAAGATGACAAGCAAACAACTTTTTAAACGCTTGTTTTCTGAATGGAGTTCAGATCGATCAGGGTTATGCTACGCTAACTTCTTTCATAATGAAGTACAATGATAGCTGGAATCAAGGTACAGACACACATTTTCTGAACTTATCAGGTAGTTCCACGTGGGGACCGGAAACACGGTAGCTCGCTGCTGAGAAGCGCAAGTGAAGTCTTTTAATCCCCAAAATTACAAGTAGAAGTAAATTTAATAAAAGCAATTAACTCTTTCTCCCGAAGTTAAACAGCTCTGTTGTCGGAGCAGAGTCCAGTGCGACTGGGGGTGTTTTTTTTGTCCAAAAGCTCTGGCACTGCCTCTGACCCTCTATTCCAGAGCTTCCTGTAGCTCCGCAGCTGCTTGTCGGTAAGCAGAGGCTACATACGCTCTGCCTGGTGTCCCTGTCCTCTCCAAACAACACTCTGAAAAGCCATCGTAGACGTCCAGACAATCTCAACGCTGACAGGCTATTGCAAATTTCAAACTGTAGTTTGAAAAATTTCAACTCACTCATTTGAGCATTGGTGCATCTCTCCGTGTCTTTGCATTGACTTTGTATGTTTTGGAGCCACGCCCAACGCTTACATTGCGTTGTATGTGAAACTGGCATTAAGATTGTGTTATATTGTTATCATCGACCTTAATTGAAATAATCATCATCGTTGTCATTATGGCATGGCTGCATCCCTGCTCCCTCCCTACAAGTCCCTGTTAAGCTACTCCATGCTTACTTCTTCATCATCCACATTCTCCTTCTGCTCAATCAGCCATGGTCCTTTCCTCCTTCAAGTGCCTTTGGCTGTGATATTGAAGTGATATTGAAGCTGCTGCAGCTCCAGTAGCAAACGTATCGGTTATTTTGGCAGATTTGGCAGCATCCGCCTCAAGATTTTTTATTTCTTTGGCCTGCAACTTTTCCATACACCGTGCGCTTTGGTTTATCCATTTAGATGCCTTGATATATCCACAGATTTGTGGCTCTGAACCACGGCTTCTGACTTGAGAAACAGAGGGCAGAGGAGGAGGGAGTGGGGGCTAGTAAGAGATGTGATTGTGCCAGCCCAATGAACCAACGGCCTGTCCCTGCTTTATCGGCCTGTCCCTGCATATTTATAATTAATAAGTAAATAATTTAAATTATATAGGATATATATATACAGCCCTGTTGAAATGCTGAGTCCAAGATGTCTCAACATGGCTACCATACAGATGATGAAGCCATTTTATTTTGAACAACAAGGGTCCCCTGGTGAAAAATCTGACATGTTGCTTTAAATTAACTCCAGACAGGTGTGTATTTTTTCAACTGGCATAAACAGCATAAAAGAACAGATACACAATATTTAGGCATAGTTGAAAGGCTCAGGTAAAGCCACAATAGTTGTGCGAGAGCGAGTGTCAGGCAAAGTTTCACCAGTTGAATGACAGAGCTGTTAGCACATCATTGAGATTCTGTACAGGTTTAGATCAGAGCTGGCATTATTGGCCACATTTCATGGTCTGAATCTTTTAAATTCCATTTCCTTGCCAGCTAATGGAGGATTGCAGGTGGCTGCTTAGACACTGATCTGCACTCAGTACAGTTTGCGTGTTTGTGTGTGTGTGTGTGTTTGGTGTTGATAGGTAATCCTCACAATCTCAGACAAAAGGGCAAAATAAGAATAAAGGATCTTCTCACAAGGCTGTCAAATCGCATATTTATTTTTAAAATATATTACAAGCTTTTATCTGAGTCTGGGGCATCTAAAGTGACTCATTGCATCTTCTATTTATGGAAATATTTACAGAATACTAAACTGCATTGTTGAGCACTTTCATCGTGACACTAGACTCTGGGAACCACTGGAGCAAACAGGACTTGTAGGATGTGTGGCAACCTTCACACGAATGGTGAGGGATTGAAGTTCAATTTCTCATCAGTACATGCAGACTTAACAACCCCCCTAAAGGTCTCTCTGTGGGACACTGACAAGCTCATAGTTGCATCACCTTGAAACCCCATAAGTCAGTGTATCTGAGGTGATTGAGGATCCAAACTGCCTCGTTCGCAGTGACACCAGCTGGAAGACTAGAGGAATTGACAGCTCTGTGGCAGAATGAGTCTTCAACTTCCCTTTGAGCTCTTATTTAAACCAAAGATAATTTTTTCTTAATTGCTCCCTTCATCGAAACAGTCAGACCATCACATCGCATGGAACAGACACAATCTAAATGCTACAGAAAGACACATGTATCAGCGACATCTGAGCTGTCCAGTCATAGACTGCTGACACTGCTAAATTCCTGAGCCTATTAAAGTAATGGTACTGCCAGCTACTGGTGGTCCAGACTGAGCCTTTGCTTATGTCATAGTATGATCAAGTTAAAGCTGGTGTAGGCACCGCTGAAGAAATAACAAGAGACAGCTAGATTTTGAAAGTATCCATCCGAGGAGCATTTGATTTATTGATTGCTGTTGGGATTTAAAAAGAATGTCAAAAATGCTTCTGAAATAAATTGCCTACCCCAGCTTTAGTTCCCTGTTTGCAGATTTTCTGGTGGCTTTTATAAGCTTTCGCTTGTACATGCCTGTGAAACCCAATCAGGACCAATATCAATAAGTTAACGTGTTTAATTCCTCAGTTTTCCCTTTTTAACCCTACTCTTTTAACTTTACAAATTATGCTATATTGAATGAACTGTTGCTCTTTTAAAAGCACCAGATCTCACACTGAAATCTCTGGAAGCACTAATTCATCTGTACGGCCTCTTATACTGAAACCACGACTTCTTACGGGGACCCTGGCCAAAAATGTGTGTGTGCTTTGTGGACATACCCTATCACCTTCAAGTTCCTATCAAGTACAGCTCACACAAAGACCAATGAGTTCTCCTTTGCTTGATTAATACTACCTGAACCTAGGTTTCTATGTCAATTAATTATTAATAAAATAAATTTTTGTATTTCAAAACAAACACATTTTCCCACTTACTTAATTACAATAACTTAAGCATATCATCTTTATAGTTTTAAACCAGGACCCTCAGTATTTAGATCAAGATGGACGTGAAAAATAAGGCTACACCTGTTATTTCAGTGTACATATCAGTAGTATCAGACTCGGTATTCACAGATACCCCATAATAAAGAACTCAGGTCAGGATCAGGGCCAAAAACACTACCTGACTGTCATCAATCAGATGCTCTTCCACACGATACAGGTTTCCTCTACAGCCATCTTAGGTTCATAGTTACATCGCTGAAAAAACAATATGTGATTGTAATGATAATGTGTAATGATTTTTGTTTCTTGAAAGTACAGCAGATCCCCACATAATGTAATGACAATGGTCAGGCTGTAGTGCCCCCTGCTGCCTGACTGCTGGGATTGCAGGCCACACGTGAGAATCAGGTTCATTATTTATTATCTTATTATTTATTTTTATTTACAGTCTTACTGTCATTTGGAAAATATATTGCACATTATAAAATATAATAACTGTTGGGTTGTGATGTTTTTATTCTGACCTGTAATTATCTCAGCTTTATAAAACACAAGAGTTTAGTAAATTGAGTAATTAAATGACATTTTAACTGGTCTTTGCTGTTTTCTTTCTGGATCCATTTTTCTCTGTTATTCAGCCAAAGATTCCCCTCTTCTTTGCTGTCAGAGAGAAAGAAACATGTTATTCCCTACACAGCATCCTCATTATCCTCCTTTACTGTTTCTCTTTCCCAATTTGTTTCCATACCTTTCTCAGTAACAGTATAAATCGCCTGCATGCCACCACTGATGTGGTCAATGACGTGACAGTGGAGTAGCCAGGTACCAGGGTACTGAGGACGCATCTTTACTGTCTGAACAGGAAGAGGATGAAGAGGTAATCAAACTTAATTAAAAGTTCATCTGTATTAGCTATTTCAATTGTTGATATTCATTTAGAAATCTTTGTGTTTCTATTTTGTGTCCTTTGCAAATAAAATCAGTTGAAGCCAAGTCAGATTTGAGGTTTTACCTGGAAGGTGGCTGGAAACAGATCATACACATCAGTACTACGAGAACCTCCACCCAGCTGGAGAGAAAGAAGAGTTGGTTTTTGTCTGTACTAGTGAGCATATATAGTGAGCATGTATAATGTGTGATTTTGTAGGCGTGTCTTGCATGTTTGTATTTTTAATTTAGGTTACCTTATATTCTACCATGTGTCCATGCCAATGTGCAGTGTGTATGTCCACATCATTTCCCATTCCCATGAGGTACCAATACACCTTGTCACCAACCTCCATGTTCAAACCATTAAGATTTGCATACATATAACCGTTAATGGCTGCATACACGGAAAAACACAAAAACACACATATATTAACGTAATAACGTTTTAGGACATTTCTTTAGAAAATGATGGAGTTAAATTATTTTTATCTCACAGTGCATCTTATTGCTCTCTATAAAGGTTTCCTCATCCTTCAAGTTTGCGCGAGGGTTTCTGATGTGGGTCCTGATATTTTCATCCAGATACCTGAAATTATAAAAGTAGTAATTTTTTTTAAAATGGCCAATTAATAAATGCACAGCAGTTTTTGTTCTTGGCATTGTTACAGAATGATATTAACACGACATACAGAGCTGTATTGTGTATTCTGACAGTGATGTGTATCATGAGGTCAATAATGGTTGTCTTTAACAAAAGCAGACAAATGAGGTCAACGTGTTTAACTTGAATTATTTTCTTCTGATAAAACAGGCCCAATAAGAAATATTTAAAGAGAGGCCTGTGAATTATGTGAGTATTGAGACTCTTTTTACTTACCAGCTCTCATTCTCATCAAAAACCAGGAAAAGCAAAGCAAACTCTTCTACTTCCTTCTTCACGCCTAAAGTCCTGAAAGAAACACAGTTTGTAAAACTGCACTGCGGTATACTTACCTGCCCTGAAAATCACACAAGCACACTGTATACTGCAGTATTAACTAATTTGAATAGTTCAGTCATAATGTACAGATGTAGAAACACCTACCTGGCCCAGCTACGGCGACAGATCACCAACGGACCAATCAGACCGCTGTACAGGTCCTAGCAGGCAGGGAGACAACATAAGCACATGTGCGTGTGTGCGTGTGCGTGTGCGTGTGTATTTGCATACCTTGATAACATCAGCAGTGGAGTAGTATGCTGTCACAGAGCACTGCTCTTGCTCTGCGGTTGGTCCTGTGTTCTTTGTAACGTACCAGTAGTAGGAGTGAGTCTCACCTGAGAAAGAATAATTTTAATTTTAATTTTAGTATTTTTTCAAGGTTTTGAAGCTTGTGCTATATTGATAAAACTCAAGTCACACACAGTCTAGTAGAGCTGGGTGAAAGGGCAGATAGTACCAAGACCAATTACTATAAAGGAATTCAGTTTTCAGGCTCCAGCCCTTTGATCTTCTCAGAAAATTAATACATTAATACATTTTTAGAAAGCAGTTTACAATTGCTATACATGTCAGAAGTTGCACGCCACTGGAGGTACAAGTGTCCTGCTCAGGGACACAATGGCGGATGGGTCACAGTGGGAATTGAACCCAGGTCTCTCACACAAAACGCATGCGTGTTATCCACTGCTCCATCGCCACCCATTAACTTTACTAGCTAATACTTAAATAAATCCACAATTTAAACAAACCATTTCAGGATTTTTCGATTTGCAATGTTTATTGATTGTCTGCCTCCCTGTCAGCTGATATTCTACTTGTCTGTCTGTACCTGGTTTGGTGAGGTAGACATCAGGGTTTTCTGTTTTGACTCCGTGGGCGTGGATCGAATAAGGCCTGGAAGCCATGTTTTTAAAAACCACCTTCACCTTGTCTCCCACATCAGCATGAATCATTGGACCTGGGCAAAGGGAAGGTGTTCTATTTACAAGTTGGTAAAATAAAAATCTATAATGGTTCATATTTATAGTATAATCTTTGGTTTTTACTCTTTTACTTTGCAATCACAGTTTGCAGCAGTACATTTCTGCTGCCCTGAATGCCTACCCATAATGCCGAGGTGTTCCATATCAGCTGTTCTTTCCACCTCTTTGGTGAACTTGTCATTGGTGAACTGGCGGTACACCACCTTCTTGTAACGGGAGCCTATAAATCCACCCTGCTTGTCCAGGAAGACAGAAGCAGGACTGCAGAGGGAGAGAGGCAGGCTTATTTGGCAGAGGAATAAGTGAGGATTGGTGTCTGTTTGTAATCTTGTGTTTGTGTTTACTATCAAACAGCCACCTCATGTTGGATGTGTTTGAGCGTTCCATTTGTATGTAAATATGTTTGTGCGTGAATCCGTGT
Organism: Micropterus salmoides; assembly: GCF_014851395.1. NCBI lineage: Eukaryota > Metazoa > Chordata > Actinopteri > Centrarchiformes > Centrarchidae > Micropterus > Micropterus salmoides. The sequence continues at coordinate 6,178,776 of NW_024040374.1, read as the reverse complement.
CTGTCTGTTTGGTTACAATAAAAATACAATACATTGAAAACAAGACATAATCTACTTGTGCAAAGTCCAAGAAAATTGTAAGGAAGTAGGAAGGAGATTTGTGGCTCTCAGCCCTAAACTCTTTGTTTATATCTCAACAAGTAAATCTTTAAAAATGGGTCTCAAACATATATTTACCATTGTTCATTGTAATGAAGAAACACCCAGTGCAACAGTGTGGCTCCCTGATGTCACTTTAATCGTTGGTAAAATGAAGGTCTAAGATACATCAAGCTTTCATTACACAGGCAATGCTTGTTAGTAGGATCAATGCAATGTATTCATTGACAATAAGAAACATAACATATGAGATGAGATGGTAAATCAACTCAGTTTGTGCATGTGCAGGTGGTACTGTACCTCTCATGACCGCGGAACATCTCAGTCTCCCAGGTGCGGTTCGGAGCGTAGTCCCAGTCTGTTTCCATGGCAGCGATGTAGTAGGTTTTTGAATGCAGCATAATCTCCCCCTGACGCTGAAGAAAGCTGCACTTTTCTACCGTGTAGTTGGCTCTCATCCCACCACGATAATTGTTTACTGTAGGTGACACCACCTCAAACTGACCTGAAACACACACAAACATTAAAATATATAATACACATGACAGGCTTAATATTAAGCCCAGGCATCAGTCAAGTTCAGGTTTGCCTGAAGATGGTTTCTTTCTTCTTCCAATCAATCTGTTTTCACTTATTTTTCTTTGACTGCCAGATAACTAATCCTGCATTTCAAATCCTAATCCACTGGTCACTGTATAACCCAGCTGACATGGCATATACATAAATAGGTTTTATGTTACTAATGACATGTCTGAAGGTGGGAGGCTGTACATAGGCACGGAGCTGCTTTGAGCTAAATGTTAAGGTCATCATGCTAACAGGCTCACAATGACAGTGCTGACATGCTTAGCAGCTGTAGTGTTTACCATTTATCATTGTACCACATTTAATATCTGATTTTCATCTGCAGTCCCTGGGCAGGTAGACGACGTTGTATGTAAAACGGCCATAAGTATCTTGTGTCAGAAAGATGGGACTAGTAGTCAAGTTGTTCTTTTTATTTGTTCACATGATTTAGGATTGTATTTTTAGATGGTTTATTATGTCTCTTCATTTCAAACATTTAATGGGACAACAATTGAAATAAGTCCTGTATAAAAAAGGTAGACATCATACATATATATAAATATATGGAATGTTAATAAACTAACCAAATTTTTAGTGGCTTTGTTAGTGGTTTAGTTTTCTCCATTCCATATTTTCTATGCCCGGAGTTTGTTTTTTGATATGTTTGGGTCACATACACACATAAAAGTTTGCCTGTCATATCTGGGCTCTGTTTGAATTGTGTGATTGATTGTGTATGTGTGTGCATACCCATGCTGTCTGGCTCCATAGTGACAGTGTGTGAGATGTGAGGGAAGACGCTGATGGTGTCTCGTCTGTTCTGGCGGTAGATGAAGCGGTTTCCCTGGAAGTAAAGACTATTGATGTCCGTCTCTGATCCCAGTCCTGACAGGTGCCAAGTTACTTTATCCCCCTTGCACATGGTCAGGCCAGGGAGGTTCCTATACACAAACCCATTGATTGCTGAAAGAGAGAGTCATATAAATTAAACCCTCAGTGTTTATCTCAGGAGGAAAATGTGATGATGATAAGTAAAAATAAGAATTGTAGCAAGAAGTCACATCTTTAGTGAATGATTGTGGGGGGACTCTAAACCCCATCTGAGCCTCCTGGTGATCAGTGTGTGTGAATATGTGTTTCCTACACACCGTGCATCTTGTTGCTTTCCATAAAGCCCTCATCCTCCTTCTTAACAGTGGTGGGCGCAGTGGTGAAGGTCCTAATGTTGTCATCCAGATACCAGCTCAGGTTCTCATCAAACACCGTGGCCATGAGGTGGAATTCTTTATTATAGTTTTTCTATATGAGAAGAAGAGAGACAAAAGAAGAGGAAATGTGTCAAATTGTGGTTTAATAATACATTTAGGCTTACAGGCGGGCAACTGGTATGATCTAAATAGGCTCTAAAGTCTGAATAGACACACAGAAGAGTACTGTATGAACCTCAGTAGATATAAAAAGTACCACTTCAGTAAAAATAGAAATAGAAGTAAAAGTACTGAATTCAAAATCCTAATTTAGTAAAATTATAGTAGTAGGCCTATATATTGTACCAGTGTATACTATATAATATATTAAGTAAAAGTACTCATTATGGCCCCTTGACTGATGCATTTTACTGTGTAGCTGGTGAAGATGGAGCTACTTTTGACTGCTTTTTACAGGTTAATGTAGTGGTACCTAGGGGTAAAGCACACTCCAGTGGTTACAGGATAAATCTGAGGGGTCATGGGATGAATAATGTCACAGGGAAGAAGAAACGTTCTGATACACAAATCTATGACTTCATTGTAATCGAGAGACGTTTAAAAGGAAAATGTCTATGGTGGAACTCATAGGTGTCATTTACACTGGGAACGCTGGGGACATGTCCCCACCACTTTTTGAAATAGCTGATTTTGTCCCCACAACTTTTTTTGAAGCATAATTTCTTTAAAAATTTTCGGAAATATAGCTTGCAGTTAAATAATAAACGAAAATAACTTTAGAAAGGTTTATGTGCACATTTAGAAAGCATCCAATGCAATTAAAATAAATTGGTGCAGAAACTTTCACCAAAATGCAGGAAATGAAGTGTTTAATGATCAAAATTTCCTGGGGGAAGGTCCCCCTAGACCCCCGCTCATATATCTTGGCATTGAGGAAATCCCTAAAACACTGTTTAAGAATCTTTTCGTCATGTTCTGGTGAACCTAATATCGCATATTGTGACATCTCTCGAACTAAGTGTCTCTTCGACACGTACCCTTTTGCAAGCACTGCTTTATGCCTGTTGTCACTAAATTGCATGTACTCTATGTGCTATAGACAAATTAATAATAATAACTTGAAAGTAAAAACACAAATAAAATTTTTTTATTATATAATTGTAAATACATTCAGGCATCAAGGGGTAATAAAAAACACTGATGAAATCTGTTTTCATTATTTATTTTTGAATTGCTCTGATTAGTTCTTAGATCTTATTGTTGATAGATGCCACATTTCTGAAGAAGTCCTCCTTGTCACTGAACATCACCAAGGACCCAACAGACTCATGTTCTAGATCAGGGGTTCTTAACCTTTCTGGCGGTCCGACCCCTTTCTGAAGTTGAAAATATATCACATTACCCAGCCATGACGACTTTCTTCAATCGTGTCTTCAGCTTCAATGATGGCTGTTTTAAGGGTTTTAACCTGGCCATTCAGTCTACTTTTATACACTTTTTGTGTCCCTTCACAGCAGACCTCTGTTGCAGCTGTCCTCCATCATTCCTCCAATAACAGCACGGTAACATCTGACATGTTACATTTGAGTGATAAAATGTCGAATTATTGTTTGTATCAGATTGAGGACACCTATGCTGCAAATAACCCACAAATCAGAATTGAAAATACCAGATCCAACGAGATGTGACCTGATTTATTTTTTGTATGTGACACCTCTTGATATTAAAAACTGATGATTTACATTTAGTGTCACACTCTCTTCTCACCTGTACACCTTTCTTCAGAGATCCAGGTCGACAGACAAGAAGCGGTCCAACCAGTCCAGAGTTGGTGTCTTTAACGGGGTCCACTCCAGAGTAGTACATATAGGTCAGACAGTCAGCCTCCCCCTGTACCGGACCAGCACCCACTGGCACCATCCACTCATAGGTGTACACCGTCCCAGGTCTCACCAAAGCAGCTGGGGGAGGGGTCACTACTCCTGAATAAATACATTTATTTAAAGAAAGGGAAACTGATTATAATAAGTTAATGTATGCTAACTTACAGTAGATTGGTACTGTAATTACAGATTTAACTCACTTGGTTCCTTCTTTAGCTCCCGCATTTTCTTTGCTGTATAGGACTCTGAAGAGAAGATGTAGGGTAGGGGGGGGGTGAAAACGTAAAAAGGGAGAGGAGGCTTTTCATGTATAATCTGATACACTGATATTTGTATATAAGGGTGTGTGTGCATGTATTAACCTTCCAGCTCATTGTGATAGAGCGTCCCATCCTGTTCTACACTGTACTGAACACCGTGCGGTTGTATACTGTAAGGCCGGGTGGCTTTGTTCTTAAATACCACCTTGATAGTGTCTTTCTCTTCAGCTCTCAGCACAGGACCTGCAGACATGGATGGAGACAAACACACATACACACACAAAGAGTTATTGGTTTGTTGGAAATTTAGGACAACAGACCATTAGATGACATTTTACTAGGAGATATCTTATCATAGTAACAAGATCCGGCCGACATATTTCAAACATTTGTGTTGAATCCTGAATTGAACACAGAATCTGGAACGTGTCTAGAACCAGCCCTGTCATGTAATGGTTCCTTAACTAACTGGCAAACTGTTAAAGCAAAGAAGGAAGCTTATCCAAAATATGACTAAGATTATAATCCTAAATACCTTCAACAATGGTGGTGCTAGAAGATAAGATGTTTTTCTTACCCAAATAGCAGTAACATTTAGAGAGCATTTAGCTATACTCATGACATTATTTCTGCCTCCCAGAGCTATTCTCTGGAAAAGTGCTACCAACCCCAGCCCATTCTGGATTACCCATAATTCCAAGGTGTTTCTCCTCTGGGGTACGTAGCATCTTTGTTGTGAAGGTGTTGTCAGTGTATTCCACATAGCGAACCTTCTTATAGCGGCTTCCAATACGGTTTTGACCTCTGGTTACAAACACGTCTGCTTCACTACACGCGCACAAACACACACAAGTATGAATTATTAATGGAATAGGTAGTCGCTTACAGAAACATCAAGACCAGCCAGGATCATTTTATGTCTGTGTGTACAATAACCAACCCATCAATAGGCGCCGTAGGAGCGTAGTCCCAGACTTCTTCTTCAGCAGCAATGAAGAACTGCCTGAGCTCACCGTGCGGACGGGGCTTATGGACGTTGGGAAAACACTTCTTGATCTCAAATATAGCCTGCATTCCAGCTGGAAGAAAACACAAAACAAAAACTCAAACCAAATTAAATAATTATTCTGTTAGGAGACTAAACGTCTTGCTCAAATTAAACTCCATCATCTTTGTGAAGTGATTAACTTCATATTAGGAACGGAGGATGTGGAGCTCACCCATCAAGTGGTCATTGACAGTGCACGTGAGCAGCCAGTGTCCAGGGTTGTCAGCTACCATTTCAGCAGTAGCGCTGGAGGCAGGGAAAAGACTGACTGTATCTGTATGGTGGTTCTGAGTGGTCAGGATCTGGCCATGGAAATGAACTGAATGCATGTCCACCTGTTGTAGATGGATGACATTTAAATAGGTTTAGACTAAGTGCTTGTAGCAAACACCAAGACAATATCTAACCAAATGTAAATTCAGTAACTAAAATAAAATCAACAGACTTTTGTTTTTTGTAACACGTTATACATTTCCAAATACACTTAGCCTCTTCTAAATGTACTTAAAAAGATCCCTTCTTTTTTCTTAACTCTTGTACACTGCATGAATAAAATGTTGCACTATAAAAAAACTTTTAAATTCGAGAACAAAAACATTACAAAAGCAATTCTGGTTAGTAGTCATAATACTAATAATACAATAGTTACCTCATTGCCCAATCCAATCATATGCCAGTGGATCTTATTGCCTTGGCACATGCTCAGTCCAGGCAGGTTACCATACAGAAAACCGTTTATACCTGCAATCCACACTCAGAGTTAGAGGTGTTTATATGTGTATGTACAGTATATGGGCTTGTTGACCTGGATTCTCCCCCTCACCATGCATTTTGTTGCTCTCTATGAAATCTTCATCTTCTTTCAGGTCTCTGGTGGGATTCGTAATGTACGTCCTGATGTTGTCGTCCAGGTACCAGCTGAAGTTCTCATCTGACACCATGAACATCAGAGCGTACAGATAGTCTCCTGAGCTGTCTCCATGTAAGTCCAGAGTTCCTACAGAGGAGAGGGCATTTTATGATAATGTGCATTGATGTACCAAAGGGTAAACCCACTTAAGGCTTTGAAAACCTATTTCAATTGCTATTATTGATAGGATTGTACATGAACAGACTATCTTCTGCCAAATTTGGTGCTGTTTTAGTTTATTTCACATGAGAGATTTCTGTTTTCTTCTTACAGTACATTACATTTATTCATTTATCTGACGCTTTTATCCAAAGCGACTTACAATTGCTATACATGTCAGAGGTCGCACGCCTCTGGAGCAACGAGGGGTTAAGTGTCTTGCTCAGGGACACAATGGTGGATGGGTAACAGTGGGGGATTGAACCCGGGTCTCTCACACCAAAGGCTGATGACAGGTTGTTTGCTCAGGGTTAATCAAATCTGATCAAACCACACCCACACACAGTCCTGTTAAAACAGATTATCTGTGTTTGTGAGTAACCAGCTCCTAAAAATAATTGTTAAATATCTTATTTTTTACTTTGATCGTTGCTTATTCAGTCATGGATATTTAATTCGAAAGAAATCATTAATTAGAAAGGAATCATTTTCAGCGGCTTTACAGTTTGTCATTGAAGTTAATTATATGAAATTCACTGTAATAATTGTATCATGTAAGTTGCCAACTAGTATGGCCTTTTAATGGAACAAAACAATAATGTGATGATTCATTTTTGTCAGTTTTCGTTCTTGTTTACCTTGTCAATATTCACTAATTACTGTTGGGGTGCACCTCAAAAAAGATGTTGGTTTTGAAATCACAAATCAGCTCCACTTGTTAGGGACCCCGGCTAGTTGTCCATTAATGAACTAAATGTTTCATCCCTATAAAAAACATTGCTGAATTGAAATCTAATCTGTGAGATCAGCTATGAAAGAAATATTCATATCCTTTGCTTAAAAGTGGCAGAATGCAGAAATACTCAATTACAAGAACAAGTCTACATTCAAAATGTTACTTAAGTAGTAGAGAAGTATTATCAGCAGCAGAATGGCATCTATCAGTGTTAGTACTGTATATATTATTTATTAATACTGCATTTTAATACTGTAGCTTTTCAAGGTGCTGCTAATTTGGGGGGAGTTAAATATATAACAATGCATCATATTCTTTAAGAAGATCAACTGCTTTTAATGTAAAATCTAAAAAGTAACTAGTAACTAGCAAGGTTAACTAATAACTTGTTATATAAATTTAGTGGAGTAAAAAGTACAATAAATTCCTATAAAATGTAGTGGAGAAGAAGTATATAGTAGAAGAAAATGGACCTCAAATGTGCACTTTAATTAATTAGTTATTTAGCTGACACTGTTATCCAAAGTAACTTACAATTGCTATATATGTCAAAGGTCACACGCATCTGGAGCAACTAGGGATTAAGTGTCTTGTTCAGGGACACACCAGTGGATGTCGCAGTGGGAATCAAACCCAGGTCTCCCACACCAGAGGCATGTTGCTTATCCACTACTCCATCGCCACATCACACTTAAATACAGTACTTGAGTGAATGTAATCAGTTCCCCAACTGACACTAGGTTAAAATATTTCCATTACCTCTCTTACAGACAATGAGGGGTCCTATTAGTCCTGAGTTGATATCTTTTGGTGTGTAGACGTGGGAGTGGTACAATCTGGTCATGCAGTTGCTATCATCTGATGTTGGGGCGTGGGTCTCTGGGACGGTCCACTCATACACAAATGTAGTACCAGGAGCTACTGAGTCATCTCTCTTCAGCTCTGGACCAGTACCGTCTGGGTATAGGGCTCCTGAAGAGACAGATACAAGCACACAAACATACCAATCAGTTGTCTTTGTAAAATCAAGGGCAACTGAAACTAAGTGAAAATATTTGGAACGCTTCACCTCTCATCCAAGGGGCTTCTATCAGTTTGATAAGTCTGCACTGATTTGTGCCTCACTTCAGTAATTCCTCACCCTCATTGCCCTTGCTGTAGTTCAGTCCATGTGGGTGGATGCTGTAAGGTCTGGATGCCGTGTTCTTCAGGTGGACAATCACTGTGTCTCCCAGCTCGGCCATCAACAGGGGTCCCAGGTAGCCCAGCCAGTCTGACTTGATCACCTCTGTCCTGTAGGTGGCGTCGCTGTACTGTTTATACACAGCTTTCTTGTAGGTGGAGCCGATACGCTGGGGGCCTCTCTTTAAAAAGACTGAGGCTTCTCTTGAGAGAAATCCAGGCAGAGAGAGAGAGAATGAGATGTGTGTCTCAGGTACTACTGTACTAGTGAGGACTACATTTCAAAATTGGTCAGAATTACTGAAAAAAACACAGTAATGATAATGTAGACGCTTAAAATAATTTTAATAACTTGCTTATTAAGTACAGGTATTACCAATAACATTAATGATGGCTCTGTTCCATCAAGTGTCCCAGTACGCCATGAAAGAGAGTGTACATGCAGAATAATAGGACCCTGAAACTAGCTCACCCAAGTAGAATACTTTATGTCAACAATAACACCTGTGCTTTTTCTACTATGTGACATGTCAAAATGTCTACTGGGAATTTCTCAAAAACATGTGTACTTAGATCAGAAAATGATCAGGAAGCATGCTCATTTATGTACATTTTTGCAGGTGCTAAGTAACAATGAGCTGCATAAACAAAACAATGGCGATGGCCATTGTAGTCTAGATTATTTAGATTTTTAGTGCAATTTATGTTATACATTGTATATCATATATTCATAACTGTGATTAATAATAATTGTGATCTTGTATTTGCCAGGTACTTCATATTGTGTTTTGTTTTCCTGGTCTAATATGTGTGTGCTGTCTTGTTAGTGTTAATCAATATTTGCCCAGTTTTGCAAAAACCTTTTGTGTACCATATATGTGCTTTCTATGTGTGTATGAAATGAGCTTGTATACATGAGTCCCAATACATCAGTGATATAAGACATTAATATTCATCTAGATTCATGTGCATGTTTAAATTCAAGTCAGTTTAGAGTACTTTTTGGAGTATGTGGAGTAAAGTGCTTTTACAGGGAGGAACAGTAAAAAGACACAGGTAAATGTAAAACAAACACCACATTGCTGTCTAATTAAAACCATATGTAATGTTGGTAAATTTTTCTCAGATAGACTTAAAGATTAAGAGTTCCTTTACATGTTGGCAAAGATGATCCTGCCTCTAAACATATATAAACCATTTAAAAACCGATTGGGTTATCTTAAAAGTATATTACATCACAGGTAAAAATAAGGCTTTGTCATTACAAGTTGATGTTTTGGAGATACATGGTTTTCAACAGCAGTGACTGTAGTACTAATTATGTGTAGACTAAAAAGCAATTGTAAACACTTGCTCAAATACACATGATTTTAATAGAGAGCATATAATGGAGAACAGTAATGGTCAGTATTTCTGAGTCTGGAGGTGAAGTAGCTACAGTTTTTTATGTGGAGAAGAGGTTGGGGAAATACAAGATTACAATATGATGTAAATCCCAAAACAAATCTTAAAACGTAGAAATGTTTAAATTTAAAGGGAGGCTAATGCAGGCGAGGTTTAGTCTCTCTGCTTGGTATCGATGCTGCTGCATTTTGGACGAGCTCCAGGATGGTTGGGGCTGACTGACTCTGACTCTGAACATTATCAAGACAATGTATTTTGTGTACTTACTCATCTTCCTGCAGCGTGCGGTTCTGAATGATGTTCATTCCACTTGGGGCATAGTTCCAAGACACCTCCTCTATCTTGAGGAAGTACTCTCTCCTCATCCCAGACACACATACCGCTGCACAACACAGCAGCAACACTCCTTTTAACCCCAACTGATGCATTTTGAAGATATGGCGCTGGCACTTCACCAACTATAAGTCCACAGTAAAACTGCCAAGGAGGAAGACAAGTCTTTATTTCTGTTCAGTGATCCAGCAGATTATAATGATAAAAACAACTGCACACAACTGACCACGGTTTATCAGCCAGTCTGTCTGAGAGACTTTAGACTCTGTGTGTCTTTATACTCACCCAGCTGACTTACAGCTAGGGACAGCCAAGCAGGGCAGAGGGGTCACTGACCAATAGACAGGGTTTGAGCAAACCTATCAGCAAGGCAAGAGAGTGAGTTTACTGGCAGCCTGATCAAAAGGTTAGACTTGCATAAGAACAGAAAATGTTTGCGTCTGCGTCATCCACATTTGATTGTCCAAACATGAAGAGATTAGATTAAAGTTACATTTACATTAAACTTTGTGTATTTAATTTTCTTTTAGCAGTAATATAGAAAACCAGATCTGTACAAATCAATTTTCTTTCTGTGCTTGTGTAAATGCAGTCAAAAATCTAGTCATGTTTAGACAAAGATGAGAACACTGTGACTTTTGATCCAGTCAATACTGCTGTCCCGTGTTAGTTTAAAAAGACATTCTGAATCCAGGGCACTGCTGACTACTGATTTAGTTGCTTACATTTGCATATTTCATGTATTTCACTGTGTTGACCTAATCAACACAGTCTAACCAAGCTAGGCAGTTTAATTACTTTTAACATCTCACTTAAATTACTTCCTGCGATGGACTGGCGACCTGTCCAGGGTGTACCCCAGCCTTTCGCCCAGTGTCATCTGGGATAGGCTCCAGCCCCACGCGACCCTGTACACAGGATAAATGGTTGACGATGGATGGATGGACTTAAATTACTTCAATCTACTTCTAGTCAATTAACAACTTTCAAGACTGGTTTATCATTGTTTTTAAGGCTTATAAAGCAATTTTACTCATATTGCGCCATGGACAGAAAAGAACACACACACAGACACATTATGAAAGGGACTTGCAAGATTTTGTTTAATTTGCTGAAAAAGGACTTGCAATGTGCTCAGCTCCCAGGGTCAGGGACACAAGTTTTCTAAGTTTGCATCCTCGTATGGATCAAAAACAGGCAACTCTGGAAACTCCAGGAGAGAAACTTTAGTCCAGGAATTGATTACAACACACTGAGCAGGCTACATGCCAACACACACATACACAAGCCAACATTTGGTGGGTACGCATAAGTTAATAGTGCATTTGTGTTAGAGCCCCCCCTCCACTCTAAGAGTGAGTGGGTAAGCTAATGATGTTGAACTAAAAAGAGGATATCAGATAAGCTGATGGAAACGTCATTTACTGGAACAGATTGAAGGAAGTGCAGGAGGGGAGTCAAACATGCAAACACACGTACACACATCTACTGTATATTGCTGCTGTATGTAACACACTGCTTACCAATGACATCTCTGGGGATTTAAGTGTGTTGTCTAAAGACATCACGTGTAATTGCTGAATGTCCTGACAATTAATAAAAACTGTTATTGGGTGGACAAAGACCAGCTGCACATTCAGCTTCAACTAAATGACTCACTGGATACTTCAAATGGAAATAGGCATTTCTTTATTCAAGGCAGCACAAACATACATTATAAAAATATGTCACTAAAATATATATAAAATGTCCGAACACTGATCTAGCATCAGAAAGGCGCAAAGAAAACAATTTACAACATAATGCTCTAAAAATGAAAAAACAAATGTACAAACACACACAAATTTGCTGGTAATCCTTAATTGATCCAACACAGTGTAGACATGTTGGAACCACAAGAATAAAGCTGGAAAGAAAGGACACTTCCTGTTGCCTCGCCATAATCATGTCAGGCAAGATGCTGATGAAAGACAATGGAAATGTGCATCACTTCTTGCAAGGACACACACAATGACACAAAAGCTTATGTCATAAGCTGGCGTAATGACATTGTGATTTGAATTGTAGTATCATCTCAATAAAAACAGCATCCAAAGTGAGCAACCTTGGCATTAAGAATACAGATTTCATGAAGTGAGTGTACAGTTATCACTCAGACACAATTCTGCCTAACCTCCTTTTAAAAAAAAACAACAAACAAATAGGCACCAGAAAGTTTCTGTTTTATATGGATTTCCAAACCATTGTGTGACAACTGCGCAATAATTATTATTATCAATGATACTTTTATCTTTATTATATGTTTACATGTGTCTGATTAACCTACTTTCAACAGGTACAAAGTAAGATGTATTTTTTCTTTCTTTTATGGACTATTCCTGGCAAACACACCTACATTATTATCATCAATTAATAACCTTTTACCTTTGAAATGTCATCAATCATCATCAATGACTGCATAGTGATTTTTGCCACTTTAACGGTGCAAATTGAAAGCTTGAAAATATAGTGGTTACACTGACTTGGCTGTCAGGTCTCCATGATACTGCAGGCGTACGAGTGTCTAAGGAGAAAGGTTGTGTTGTGCTCACTCACACATGGTGCTGGGCAAGACTCCGCATAATGCATGTGTCCATTAATGTCCTGTATGTGTACATACATGAGTGTGAATTTTATGTGTGCGCATGCACTTTTGTCTCTGCAGGTGAGACTACATACGCGTGCGTGTTTGACTAAGCATTAAGACTATACTCCTGCTTATAGCAACAGGGCCGGCAGACTGCGTTGACTAAACCGTTTCCCAGCTGTAAGAGACAGATGATGAACTCCAGCACAGCCAGGCCCAGTAACACACACAGCAGAGTTACGTTCCACTCAACGATATGAGCCGGCTGAAGACACTGTGACCAAGTGTCTGGTAGTACGAGATACCTGAAACAAAGACAGAGAGAGAAAGAGAGATAAGCAGAGAATCAATAGTAACAGTAAGGTGTAGCTGATGATAAAATGTTGGTAGAAATGCAGCTACTGAGTGTTGCACTGCATTCTTAATGTGCTATGCTATTTATTGAAGACATGTGTAAGCCTTAATACATGACAAGGGTCCAAAAATATCAAACAAGGTGGACTACATTAAAGGGAAACTTGTGGTGTATTATCATTCTTCTACCATGGCCATTTACTGCCCATGGATAGATCTCTTTCAACAGGGAAAGTTAACTGGTAACACAGCATGAAGGTAAGTATTGTTACTATGGTCATGTGCCATTTCATACACTTTGCACACTTAAGTATAGAATTGACACACACAAGTATAGGATTGCCTGGCAGTTAAATTTTGATTTACTTTTCTCAAATATAAAACAAAAAATACCATTTCAATACTTCAGTCCTTTAGCTGGACTGAAATGGGCCACTTGGTTGTCGTGCATTCAGTAAAAACACCTGGCTTTTCATTTCCGCACCCTTTTGGAATTGTACCAATGATGTCATGAATGGGCCGGCAGTGGGTTCAGTAGTATCGCAAGAAGTGCTTCACAAAAAAAAAACTTACATGGCTGCATAAAAACATCTCAGCCAAGTGCACTGAGATCTACCGTGTTTATTTCTTGTACAAAACCCATTGCAAAATGTTCAGTTTCAGTTTACAATACCTTCTTCAAGACAAATTAGAGCTGAGATGACTGACCTGTTGATCAATCAACAGCTATTCTGAAAATTGATTAATAATTTATGTTTAACCAGCAATAATGCCAAAAATTCAGTGGTTCTAGCTTCTCAAATGTGAGGATTTCCTCATTTTCTTTTTCACTTTGGGTCTACTATTTCATGACATGTTACACACTAAATGCTTTATAAATTGATTAAAAAAAATATTTCTGACAATTCAAATAATCATTAATTGCAGCCCTAGAAGACAAAATTCATTCAATTGTCATCTGTTTATACACCCCCATGCCACCACACACACAGTACAGTATCTCCCTACCTGCCCCCTTGATTTTGAAAGGGGTACGTCCATCCATAAGTGGTAAAGCACTGAGGACCCTGTGCCAAGGCGAACCCTGATATGATGAAACAGTATCCGGACCCCACCAGGCCCACCACAGCTGCCAACACTGACCCGCACATCTGAAGAACACAGACACACAAAGTGATTTTAAAGAAGAACGTGCACATGTTTGGATGCCTTTGTGAATGTGTGTGACTGTCTGTATAAATGTAAGCGGTTTCTTTTTACAATTTCATAGATTAGACAGACAGACACACACACACACACACACACACACACACCGGCAGCTGCGCATGTGGCTTGAGTGGTGCGAGCCAAGCTTACTTTGTCGAGTGTTAACTAACAATGGGACCCTTGTTGAACTGTCATAGCTGGATTAGCATTAGCATTCCACCTCATAAGGACACACTGTTAGCTGGCTTAATGACAACTGTAAAGTATTATTCTCCAAGTGGTGAGAAAATAACAGTAAAATGGGAAATTGGTACAAGGGGTGAAAGACAGTTTTGTGCAAAAAAAAACCATTTTAATGTAAGAAAAAGGAAAACTGAAACTGTTAATGAACAATGTAGATAGCAAACAGAAATATATGAGAACATAAAATGACATCTTGGTGGTAGTCTAAAGCTAGAGAGTAACTGTTTTAGAAATGAAGATTTTCTTAAATACAAGGTTTGTTTAGCAAACAAAACATGTCATATAGCATTGTACTAATCCAGCATATACAGTATAAGACTTAGCATCAATATTACTCCTGGATCTGAGCCACTGTAAAATTAGTGTTTGGTGCAGACTTTAGCATAGCATAGTACCTTGGGCCTTCTGTAGATTTTAAGTAGTACTTATTGTCTGGTAAGTCCCTTACCATTAAGCTCTCATTCCAGCAGAAGCTACATTTCCCCAGAGTGATGAAGACCACAGCTGGAACAAGGACCTGGAAGAAACAAAATTATACATCATACATTGAAACATGTTAAATAAGAAAATTACAACAGTTTATAAATATGTAGATGCTAATGCAACATTGCATTAATCATATACTACAAGGAATTATTGTTAATCCGTCTCCTCTTTGCTGGCAGTTAGCTGGGAGCATTTCATATCAATGCTTCCAAAGTTATTCCCCACTTAATAACTGTACCTGTATCTGTGCTACCACCTTTTTATATACAGTCTATGGACCACCCATATAATTAGTACGACAATAGTAATAGAATAACAATTCAAATGTATTTATACAGCACATACATAAACATACACTCTTTCCTCAGACCCTTGATCCTGGATGCATTTTTGTCCCACTTGTCAATCACCAGCAGTATTGTTCATCTGGATATTTCCTAACCCATCACCTAGGAAGTAAATTACACTAGCAACCTGAGGCTGTGATGCTCATTAGACAGTAAAACAGAAAAACAACTTTGCTATAAGATATTTACCAATAGTGGTGAACAAAATGTAAAGTTTTAGGACATTTTAGACACAGATCGCTGAAAGTTCACTTTACTGAATTTAACGGAATGCTAGCACATGCTAACATAGTATGCAGCACGTAAATTAAAATGGTGGAGGTTAAATATTGTGCACTATACAGAAATTGAGTTATATTAGAAACTTGGAGACTGTTAGCATGGCTATGTTAGCACTGACAGAAATGAATGTTGCATAAGTGACAATTTTGACCTGTTGTTGGTGCTAAATAGAAGATCAGGTCATAACCCAATTCATTACGATTCATCATTCATTGAAATATTTAACTCAGGATATGGCATATTGATAGTGTTAGACATATTCATCATTAATCCTGACAGTACAAGTGGTTAAACAAGAGCATTGGCTACATAAACAGTGCATTCTGTTCTGTATTCATCTTAGGTACAGTTGTGTGGACGGCCTTACTGCAAGAAAACTGCACAAGAGAAATAATAGAAATCCTAATCTGCTTTGCTTCAGCATTCTACTCTTTTACTAGCCCTCCCTCCCTCTTTTATCTCCTCCTCTTTCCGGCATTGTTGTCACTCTCGCAGCAGTCAAGGGCTTTAAATCACATCAAAACAGAGGGAGGGAAGTTCCCAAGGTTTTACACACACATACACACGCAAAGATCATAGGAATCATAACATACGCATCCTGGATGTGCTCATAAAACACTATCCTTTAGCTGAGGCAGAGATAAAGACAGAGGGAAGTGCACAGTGTGATCTTAAAGGAGGAAAAAGGAGGTTAAAAGAGCAAGGGAGAGGAGGGTGGGAGCTAAAAATATATTACATTTGTCTCAGAGGGGTTCAGTTTGCTCTTTGACTCCTTAGTGTTCTCAGATTTCCACAAAGAGGAAAAAATAAGGACAGCAAGGCAAAAGTAATTTCAGACGTAAATGAGGATACATTCAAGTATGAAAATCGCCAGAATTAACAAAGTCCCTGTGCTTACAGAAAGTATCTTTCTCCTTATGTCAGATGTAACACGACCAACCTAAACACAGATCAACTTCTGTGTATTCCTAAAACAGATCCAGGCTATTATTTGAGACAGGCTCTTACTAGAGGCCACATCACACATTTTTCCAAGCAGACTATCAGTATCATCTGATCATTGTTTTGTATCCTTTTCCGGTTTTGAAATGCTGGTCTCCAATTTCTGTGCTGATTCATCACCTCTATAAATAAAGTTTTCCAACAATGAATCACCGTGTCACAAAAATGTTAACCTGTTGAACTTCTTGCTTGTTGTGGCAACTTTACACTAAACTTCTGCAGGTCAAATTGTCCATTTTCTCCATGACAAAGTCAAATATAAATATAAAATAAATAAAATATGAGTGACGCTTTATGAACCCAACACAAGTGCTCTGCTGGTAAACAATGTTAATCTTATCTGGGAAAATACAATCTCTCCTCTGTTCCTTCTTAAAACCAAACTAAAAGAAAACCTCTTTTCTCCTCAGTCAGAACATAAACCCAACAGATCAGCAGCATGTAGAGCACATGGATTAACTGTGAATTCACACAACACTCCATTGTTCTCAATTAACAACCGCAAACACACTCAGACTGAATTGTGTTGAAGTGGAAACAAGTCACATTTAATAATCCTTTGGTCTAAATTGTGTTTTTATGAGTCCAAAGCTTGTCTTGTGTACAGATAACTACAATGAAACACATGAAATGAGCATTGAAAAGGAAGTTAAAAGCATAAATTAATTTGAACAGGCCATATATAATAAACAAAAGACTTCAGTCTACGTAATAGCACACACACTGTATCTACATGTACCAGTGGCTGTCTCTATTAACACTGAATAAGGGGGGAAGGGAGGGTCGTACTTGTTTCCAGTGAATGTGGCTAGATCATAATGCTTCTTTAACGTATTCCCAGTGGAGAGTTTTCGTGTCACATGGCTCAAATGCTGTCAAAGAATCTCATTCATTTTGGTTTAAATGAGACATTAAACCACATTACATTACTCACTTTGATTCCAAATGAAAAGTGAATCTCATTACTTTTAGTTTCAGTGATTTTCTCTCTAGGCTGCAACTAATAGTGATTAGTTCCACCACGTGGTACCAGTGACCTCAGTTAAACCTAAATGCACATTGTTTCAGCTTCCTCTGTCAGGCAAAATAATCTAATCAGATCTGAAGTCACAGCTTTCAATAACAGCTTATTCTCATATTTTTATGAAATGTATCATAACATGTAGAAATAATTGGCCAAAACCTGCCATAAATACAGCTTCTAAACTTTAAGTAAATATAATATTTAAATCTATGAAAAACACCTGGACTGTACACAAAGTTCCCACCGTGGCGATTTCGATTTGTTCTGAAAAGTTAGAAAAGGGACAGAAGGTTGTGCACCACATGAAAAAAGAGCTATTACATTTAAGTTTTGATAGAAGGATAAGTCAGGGCTTTTCTCACACAAAGAAAAACATATATTTTCATATCTTTTTTGATTTATTGATTGGTATGAAAAACAGTTGGGAAAATATCAAAGTAAAATATTTAGTTAGTAAACAATTTTAAACTTGAAATACAAATCTATAAAAAGTAACTTACTTGGACTGTAAGTTAAAGAAACATTATCTCATGCAAGGTGAGGTTTTGAAGAGAGGACCACACTTGGGTCGTCTATGTGTTGCCAAACACTGATGATAAAATAAGATAATGGAACTTAGTATGTGTTTGTCCTTTCTTTAAAATATGTCACTAGTCACCCACAGAAATGTGATCTGACCAAAACTGGAAAAAATTGGGATCAGAATATTTTTACCTAACTAAAACCTACAGTACAGCTCTACAAATATATAACACATAACTAACCCGAGGGCTTCATCATCTAATGAGAACATAAGCACAGTTTCTTACTCACCAGCAGTCCCCCTCCTCCTAGTCCACCAAAGTACCAGATGTAGCTGGCCAGACGGTCCTGCTGGATGTAGGTAACCTCTCCCCTAGGAAACAGCAGCAGCAGGTTGGCCAGGATACAGCACAGGGCCAGAGGCAACAGGGCTAGACCCAGAGACCTGGCGAAACCCACCGAACAACACATTGCTCACCCTGAAACACACTCACGACCGCAGGGAGGAGAGGAGAGAACTGGAATGGGCCGAGGAGAGCAGAGAAAGAGGGGAGGGAAGGGTCAGAGCAGCTGGGGAGCCAGGAAACAGAAACAAGTGACAAGAGCCCTGCGTGTGTGTGCGTGCACACACGCACACATAAGTGTTTCTGAACAGATTCTCCTTCCTTACAGAGGGAGTTCTGCAATGACACATTGTCCGCCAGGAAACACGCTCACAAGAATGGTTGCACAGAACTCAACCAGAAATATGAAAATCCCACAAGAGTGTGTGTGTGTGTGTGTGTGTGTGTTTGTTTCCCACAGCCTCTTAGACAGCAGGGTCACACACAGCACTCTAAAGACTATTTCCCTCAGAATGACTTGCCACATGTTTTGAACAACATAATCAGTGCATTTATTCCTAATCCCTTTTTTCCATATGGTGTACACATTTGTATAGTATGTGTACACTACTTTGTGTAAATGTAACATATATGTACTAGGGCTGAAACCAGCAGTTACTTACATTATCCATTATTGATATATATATATATATATATATATATATATATATATATATATATGTCCCAAAACCAAAAGTTAGTCAATTTACAATATTACAAAATACAACGAAAGAAACTGGTTGTTTCAATACTAATCTGTACTATACTACTACTATACCCATAATAGTATATCACAGTATAAATTCATTTACTAGATAAAAAGAACAAGAAATCTAGCACATTGCTCAATTTCCTATGCACCACTTTATAGCGTGAAAGAACCAGTTCAGATAATTTAATATTAGGAATCCCAATTCATAAAAATGTATTACAAGTGCAATCCTGAATTCAAAATGTTATATTAAAAGTATTAGCAACAAATGTACTTAAAGAAAAAAAAAAATTGTTATGCAGACGAATATCACCTGTCAGCGTTACTGGATCCTTAATTATTAATGATCCTGTAGAAGTGGAGCTAATTTCAGTAAATCCTTTATCTTTAACAGTGCATCATATTTTATACACTGATATGTTTTATATGTAAAATCTAAAATCTCTAAAGTAACTAATACCAAATAGCTGTCAGACTAATGTAGTTGAGTAAATAAATACAATATTTCTGTCACAGTTTTGATGAATGCAAAGCAGGAGAGATCCCAAATGCAAGACACTGGAGAGTTGACTGAAGGAGCACAGGTTTTAATCCAAAAACACAAAAACTCAGGCTTACATCCAGTTCGGGTGTAAAATGTCCAAACAGCAGATCAGGCAACACAGAGACAGGGAGCACACTCATCACACGACAATCACCAGACAGAGACTAAACAGAAACAGCAAACATTTAACACCAGAGGGCTGTTTCACAAAACCAAGATAGCGGATTAAGCCGGGATTTTCCAGATATCCTGGCTGAATTAAGCCGTGACTCGGTTTCACGAAAGCAGTAGCACATAAGCTACCATGGTGATTTATTCTGTGCAGCTAGCCTGCTCCAGACCAGGCTATCAGCCAGGCTTAGTTAACCCTGGTGCCTTATCTGTTCAGTCAGAGGTCACTCTGATCAGAAACCAAAGTGTTTTTTTCCAGTCATTCCATGTTCTTATGTATGTGTTTGGCATGTTTTTCAGAAGCCTGCATTAAAATAGTAGTTTGTGATTATTAGGTTTCATAATCGGAGAAGACGCGTGCACCATACTTTGCTCACAACCAGCATCAGCGAGTAGGTTTACGTGGAATGAAAACACATGTAAAGAAAAATTATAGATAAAAGAAAAAGTAACACGAGCACAGTAATAAAACAGCAAAAGAAAGTTTGGCAACCAATAGTCGACTGACTGAATGTGTGAGTAGCTAAAAATATCACTGCTCTTAACTGAAACTGTCATAATTATAATGTCATATTGTGCCTTAAAAGTGAGCACCACACCGGACGTTATATGTCACTCAAGAAATGTATGGCACACACTATATAGGATCTATTGTAATATATATATAGATATCTATATATCTATATATATCTATAAATATATATGTGCTTATATAATTTTCATTAAGTTTCATACTTAATAATAATACTCTCAAATTATAGTCCCACTTCAATAAGGAGGCTATATTGTGCACTGTTTGTTCATGAAACAGCAGGGAGAGGACACCACAATGATTTTTGACCTTTTTTCTCTCTCCCTGGGATCACTCTGCTGCGAGCTTGGGAGAGAAAACAATGATTAATACATTGTGTTACAGTCATGCTTACAGTGTGCTTTGCAATGATCACTTCTCTTTGTAGTTGCTGGATTTCCAAGTCAGTTTCCTCAGTGCCTCATTTTATCTCCATAACTAGGTCCAAGTACTGCCGCGGTTTTATTGATATTTTATTTTGTTATTTTTTTTCAAGTGTGTGCAGTTCAGACATCTGACAGTTTGTAAAACACTTATCAATTAGCACAGCAGGAAGTGTTCACCTGTGGGTGTCCAGGATTAATGATGTCCATACATACTACATTGCCAGACTGGCTGTCAGACTGTAGGACTACAGCCTCAGGGTTACAAATATGAGTATTTTCTATGAGCACCACATCACTGACTTTTTATCTATTATCCATATTGACTAAACAAGTACACCATTTTCACACAAAATTGACATACCAGTAAGTAACAGCAAATAAAGTATGCTGCACGTCTTTTCCATTTCAACATCAATTAATCTGTGATCGACCGTGTGGTCTCTTGAAGAAAGTTGTTGACGCGCATTTATCTGAATTATGTACACCTGGCTTGAAATAGCCGCTCCTACTGAGCCTGGTTTGGCCTTCGTGAAACAGATAAAGCCAGGAATGCTCTTATCACACTTGGTCTAAGTCTAGCTTTATCCCTTATCCAAGATTTCTCAATTCTGCTTTTGTGAAACAGCCCTCTGAAATAAGGAAAATACCAATACACAACAGATACAGAACTGACCAATAGGGCTGGGCGATATGGCCAAAGATTTTATCACGATAAAAATTTCATACAATTCGATATTGATAATTATCAATAAATGTCAAATCATTATTTCTTTCAATTTGAAATGCTGATTTTTGCTTTTTGAAGAAACCAGATGGTTAATAGCGGTTTTAAACTGTTCATGAGCAGAACATGACAAAAACTTGCCAAACAGTAGATCACATAACAAATCTGAGGAAGAACATTCGAAACAACAAAATCTTATTTTTAATAAACTTAAGTAAAATCTTTTTTCAGTCCCTTTTCCTCAACAAAATAAATATCTTAATAGAAAAATTAAGTGCTAATTTGTTCATGATTCAAATTAATTTAATAAAACTTTTTAGTGACAATATATTGAATTTTTGTTAAATTGTTATTGAGGGAAAAAAAATTATATTGCGTTAATTATCATTATTGATTTATTGCCCAACCCTACCGACCAATAAACAAAACTCACAGAGAGCTAAATTAAGCATAGCAGACAGGCAGAATGTGACAATTTCCCTCTGAATTCTAGTGCAGTAGTAAGTACAACTACTGCAGATCTGTACTTAATTACTAGTACATGTACTTCAATAAATGTTATTAGTTTCTTTCCAACACTTGCAGCAACACTGCTAATGTATTATCTACATGATTATACATTTTTTTAAGTGACAACAGAATTCATATTTCCAAAATATAAACTTAAAAAATAAGTAGATGACAAACCTTGATGACAACATATTTAGTGGTATATTAAATCTGGATTAAAGGTTATATGCCACAAAGATCTAAGATTGTTTTCACTCTTCTACATATATTTTAATGCATTATAGATGCAAAAATTAAAATAATATGTAAAAAGCAGAGGTTTTCACTAGACAGCAACATCAGATCAGTCTAATAGGACCATTACGATCCAAAATGTTTTATAAATGTTCCCAAATTCATTATAATGCCTACAGGCAAGGACGGCTCTAGACCAGTATGATACAACAGCTAAACAGGTCAATGTAGGGCAATTTGGCAAAACATGTCTCCTAATAGTGCTGTGTCAGAAAGAATGCTTTAAAATCCAGCTGGAAGGTATCACATCCAGATAAACTGTACTATAAAGTGGAACTGGCCACTAACGATCTGCTACAACAAGCTGTTTCAATCAGCATTAATTAAGGCAGATTATGTAAAACAGAGTTTGTTTGGGTGACAGAACACATGGCTCTTTATAGGAGTAAATGGTCAGTACCAGGTAGGGTTTGGAGCTGTAAGGAGATCAACACAAATCTCTTGATGTAGAAACATGATATTGGACTTTGGACATTGTTGAAGTAGAATCCTGTTTGAGCTCTCCTGCTCCAGGGTGCAAGTGGTTTACAAGCTGTTTACCAACTCACCCACATTTTCAACATCCTTTTTCACACAATCCTAGCCACTGCATTTACTGTGATATAATTTATTGTGTCTGTCTCTGTATTTTTCCCGTCTGTGTGGGATATTGAGGGGCAGCAGGGCGTTTCCCTACAGCTACATATCACTAAAAGATAAAGCTCATGCACATCAACAAGGCAAAACAGCCACTTTATGCTTGGTAATCTGCATAATATACTGTGGGATATCTTTTGTGCACAGCTGACATTTTGGTTTGGAGGTGCCAGACCATAGCTCATGGACTGTGACAAGTTGTTGATGTTTTGTACAAAATGAGTTTTACTTGCATTACAGTGGTGCAACATACATTGTTTTTTTGTTTTTTGTTTTTTTAGGAATTATCATTTGGTGATCCTTTTTTGAGATATCTTGCTCTGGACCAACTGGTTATATGACTGATCAACTGAATAATAATTGCCAAAGTAATCCCAGCAGTATTAACTACTCCTGTTAAAACATTGTGCTTTTCTTTATGTAATGAAGAAGATATTTTGAGCCCAAATCAGCTCTTCATCAGGTCCAGAGGAATCTGTAGAGGATTATGAGCCCCTGACCCTTGAAAACAAAGCATCACTAGAAAATAAATAACATTTATTTTTTAATTACAAAATTATCAACAGATCCAGCATATTTCATAGATCATTTACAGAGTGTTAAATCAGTTAATTTCCAACAACAGCAAAGAAGATATAGAGTAACATTGATGGACTTGATTCACATCCCATTGTTTTATAATCTAAACTCAGTTTGTTTTGTAAAATGTAGACCAGAGAAAAGATGCAACTATCATTTACTGAGGAAGCAGGGTTTAATGATATTGTTCAGATCAGCAGCAACTAATTAAAGAGACTGAAAGAGATAATTATCTCAACCAAAAGACAGACTTGACGAAAGGCATCTTTGGTATGTAATGTAATGTGTTGACAGTGGTGTAATAGCCTCTTATCCCGCAGTTAGACGTTGTCACAGCTGCCTCTGAAGCCTGGGGAGCTCCAACCTGGGCCACGAAGCGTTATGCTGGTTTTGTACACGCCATGCCAGCACTGGGAGAGGTGCGATTACATTCAAAGTCAATGCAAAGGGACGCAATTTCCTGCTGCCGATGCAAAGAGCACGACTATGCGATAAATCGCCAGCAGCTCTCCATCGCTTGTGATGACAATTATTCAGCTCTAGCATGAGATTCGCTGTGCTGAGTACAAGGACAGCGGGCAGTAGTAATGGTAAAAGTGACTCTTTTGACTCGAATCTTAAAATCTCGTTCATTAAAATGAACTAATCTTTTTTTTGAACTAGGGTGGTTATTAGTGGGCAATGTTAAAAAAAAGCGCAGTTCTGCCTGGCTTGCTTTAAAGTATAATGCACAAATTTACCTCTTGATCTTTCTCTATCATCTTTCTATAAAGCCCCATGGGGCCACAAACAAATTCAAACCATGTAAAAACCACAGAAATATGTTGTCTATGTGCAATTTCCACTACTCTGGCTAAACACACCACAGGGCTAACGTTAACGTTGCTATGTGGCTGTGTGTTAATGTTTTAATGACCCTGTCTGTTTGTTTTGGAGAGGAGACGACCGTGGAGGTAATTCGGCTCCCAGTAGAACCCTGTCAGAGCACTGAAGTGGAGCGGACTCAGAACAACTCTCATCAGCTGTTAGCTGTAAACACTAGCAGGACTAAAGTTACAGTACCGTAATGTCAGTCCAGTGAACACTGGTGGTGAACGAATAGTTCATACCTGCTCCACAGTAGCCGAGCAGTCACGTGACAAATGAACGACTCAAACCTGGACAGCCACAGTTGAGAGTCGTGAACTAATCAATTCTGTTTCCTGTGCTGACGGAGCCCATGCAGCTGCCGTGTGACGAGTGAACATAAGAGTCCAAGGCTATTCACACATGCGTGAAAATGAATGAATCACTCCTTCAGACAACTCGTTCCTCACACAAGATTAGGTCAAATGAATGAAATGTTCTTTGAACAACGCAACACTAGCGGGAAGAGCAGAGGGACAGACCCGCTGCTCGCAGACAAACAGCTGCTGAGCTATGGGAAGCTCTGGAGGAGAGACCTGGTGGTGGCGCCAGATTTTTGGACAAATAAACACCCGCAGTCACACTGGATTCTGCTCTGATAACTGGGCCGTTAACCGGTGGGAGTAGGTCAGATTTCACTTGTATTTTTGGGGAATAATAGATTGATTTATCTTTACTCGCGCTTCTCAGCAGCGAGCTACCGTGTTTCCGGTCCCACTGTTGTTATTGTAGCTGCCAGAGCTCTGTGGGACTACTTCATACTGTATAATATAGACCACACATAATAGGATATATATATTTTTAACAAATTGGCATTGTGATGTAGTTATTTCGGCTGGATGAGTTCACGAAAGGCACCCTGTTTCTTCTTGTGGGTTTCGTGGGAGTGGCTTAGCGGAGTGATACGAGCAGCAGAGAGAGAGTTCTGAATTGCATGTTCAACTGTTACCGACTGCTGCTTTAAAGCTGGGGTGAGTAATTTTTTTTTAGCATTTTTTGTTATATTTGTTGAAATTCTATTTACATCAAACAGCAATCAATACATCAAATGCTCTGACACAAAAATGAAAAACTAAATAGTGCACTAGCTTATAAATGTAGCTTGAAATCAGAAGGACGTGGAGTGATATAAGCCATGTAGTGCCAAAACTATGAAATACGCCGTACAGTTTAAACTCAAACTGTTAGGAGAGATTTTATATGATATGTACATGTGATATAAAAACATGATAAAAGAAGACACTTAAAAGGTGTGTGATGCTGTGCTATAATTGTGTTAAACCTATCGGCTAATTAACAAAGCCAAAGGAAAAAGTTCAGCGTGTTCTTTGACACAGTTGTGTCACAGCCAAATATTTATAGTACTTCTGCTCTACATTTCATATGTAGGCATTTACCTTTAGAAAGTTTTGTGATTTGTAATTTGTAATATCTACAGGGAAGACAAGAAGAGGTCACGTATGTCTAGTATCCCTGAGCACATCCATCCGATCTGGGGTCTGATCCTGCCCACAACACCCTGGATGGATGATCAGCGTGTTTGACAGATGGGTTCCACCAATCCCCCACAGTGATGATCTGTCCCCGTCCAAACTGAGACCTCTTGTGGCCTGTGTGTTTGAATGAAAACACAAATAGCATTGAGCCCATTAAACTGTCCTATCTATTATATACTGTAGACCAAAATATTCCAAGTCCCATTTTCATGCTGAGAGGAAGGCTTTTGGTTGGATGGTGCTAACAGAATGTCTAGCTAGTGCCATACAATATTACAAGCTAAAGAGCAAACTAATTCACCCAGAATGATGCCAGGGTAGGGAAGAGGAACTAATAAAAGCATCCTGTTTGCAACATGAAGCAAGGAAGTAGTTTATGGCAACTACGGTCCAATACCACCGATTTGAGACTGCCAGTTGTTTCAGTGATGGTCTCATTGGTTTATGGCCGCTACAACACCTCAATATAACCATTAATGCAACACATTAACTTGAGCAGGCTACATGTAACATCTTTTTTGTTGTAAAATATGTTATCAATTATTTCCCCCTGTTAGTTAGTTAGTTAGTTGGAACCATGGCATACTTGTCCTGTGAAAAATACCATGCAGCCACTGTAAACAGTAATTGTGTTGGTAAAAAAAAGTACCTGTGATCGGCCAGTTCACATTGTGGCCCCGTCTTCTCAGCTCCTCTGCTACCTCCTGGTCAAACCCCTCCTCCAAATTAACCAACCACTGATCAGCTAGACACAGAATGTTTAATCAAAATATGACTTTGTTAAAAATAGTGCTTTACATAAACGAAGGACAGAAGGTTGTCGAATACACGGTCTTCTTTCACAAAACTTCCAGAACTCTCATCTCGTATCCAAATGAAGTTACAGTTTACGATGTCATCTAACATAACAGAGCGTTCATCTGACCACCGCTCTACCATATTTACTACAGCACGAAGCCACATAGGTGAAGGTGAAGCCAATTTAAGTTAAATAAATCATGTTGATACTAACACAACACAATGCTTTCTGTATACAGAATCTATGTATGTGTGTGTGTGTCTGTGTGCTGGGGCATACTTTTGTGGTCATACTGTACATAGACTCTTGGTGCGTCCAGAGCTTGTTGAGGATTCATCCCAAACTCCAACATGTTCAACAACACCTAAACACAACAGCACAATGGTTATAAACTAGGACTGAACGTTATTTTATTTTTTTTACCAATATTGTGATTGCGATTTAATATGCGATTAATTTTTAAGCTCTTTACCTTCTGTATTATTCAAAACGGACAAGCAGTAAATTAGTGTAGAGTATGACCAACACAATATTAGAGAGATAGAACATACACTGTTCTTTCTTGTGGGTCAGGCCTGTGTTATGATGAAATTAGGTAGAATTATTATTATGAGCAATGGTGGGGAAGATATATCAAATTATAATAATATGAGAAAGATAATTTGAGTCAAGTAATCAAGTCAAGTTAAATAATATGATATAATATCATCAGGTCGGGCCTACCTACAGACCACAAGAAAAACTAAGTTTACCAGTGTGTGTTTTACAGTAAGCGCTCAATACAAAATTCACAGTTCAACCACCAATCAATGAGTCCTTATCTCAGTTCAAATCTGCTCGGAGTCCATCTTTCTGTATCCCAGTAAGCAAACAAAAAATACTCAGTTTGAGGTTCAATTCAAAAGTTGGCCAACGAAAATAAAACAGAGTGACGCCTCTCATGTTTAATAGACAAGCTTAGTAATTCTCCGACACCACCGGAGTTCCCCTGCAGCCTGCGAAGCTGGTAAGTGGCGTACTGGCTGTAACCAGACTGTAACAGACTGTAACTCGGGACAGACTGAGCCTCTTTCAGACTTGTGAGTTTGATTTTTCCTGAGCTGACTGGTGGCTGTGTGCTTGACGCAGGCGCCGATCACCACAATACGCTTAACTTACTACACGTGTGTTTCTGTTGTGCATTTTTCCTGTCCGTCAAAGCGGCTGATGGCCCAACGATTTCACCCACAGGGTACAACTTTTATTCCCTGTGTGACACTAAAGTTTATGTTGTGTCAGCTTCTGTCAAGCTTAAGGCCATTGTACAACAAGAAGGCAAGGTACAGCATAACGTGCAGACGAAGCATCAACTTAGGCAGACTGCTTTCCTCTTGGGTGTCATGTGACCAGAGCCTTTGCGATTAGAAAATCTTGTTTTATTACATCGCGATAATATCGCAAATCAATTAATCGTTCAGCCCTATTATTAACTCATTAACACATTTTTCCAATTACGATTTCTCCAATGCCTGATTTAGACCATAAAATAACCAATAGAAAATGATTTACAAATCGACAAATCAAAAGTTAATGGTCAAAAACAAAAGAGAGAAAAAATAAATAATAATTGTTCTGCACTTCACCCCAGTCAATTCTTGATTCCAGCGTACCTGGACATGTCCTTGTGGTTGCATAAAAGCCCC
Organism: Micropterus salmoides; assembly: GCF_014851395.1. NCBI lineage: Eukaryota > Metazoa > Chordata > Actinopteri > Centrarchiformes > Centrarchidae > Micropterus > Micropterus salmoides. Next base: position 6,150,502 of record NW_024040374.1, on the reverse strand, counting down.
CATCACCCCCAGTGCAGCGAGGAGTTTTGTTTTTTGTGATTTGGTTGGAGAGTCAGTTAGAAGTGCAGATATTATGGTGTGATATGGCCGCTTCCCCCCAGCAACACAGTTAATGTGGTTACGACGCAGAGAAAAGCTGGCACCACGGTTCTGTGAGTGGGAAAAAGAGATTTCATTAAATTATACAGACTGTTTTTTGGTTTCCTTCACAGTCGATAAGTCGAAAAGTTTTATGGATATGAAGATCAGTGCATATTATCATATCACAACAACAATACATCTTCATAGATCTCGTCCATGATTTTCAAAAATGTTTCCAGGTTAGCACCTCACACATATTTACAGAGACTTATACAAAGCACAAGCACACTATACATGCCTGCTCTTGTAAGGTAATGTAACCAACGAAACATGATCTTAAAATATGAAATTTCAACCTAATCGTCATGGCTGGTTGTGTTCTGTTTTTGTCTTGGCTTCACCCATCAAAGACTGAACTCAATTTATCATCACATAGTCCGACACTTACACTGCTCATCTAGTACACAACTACTGCATTTCAGTGTCACACGGGGCTTTAATTCTTATTCATCAAATCCAATGAAATTGCCACCTACTCTCCACTATCTCGTATGCACACAAATAGACACTCATTCCCTCTCTCTGACCCCTCAGACCTGTAGTGAGAATCCACAATCCTTGGGGACCAGTCCACTTCCAAAGCCCATATAGGTGCTGTTGACAAATGAGCAGGCATTGCCCTGACTGTCAATCACACAGAAATAAACTGTGTCACTTCCTGCCATCAGTCCAGGCTCCGCATTTTCCATGGCCCTACAGGTACACACACAAACAACAATTAAAAACATACATAAATCATTACTGTTGGTCTGGGGTCCCACAGGGGTCCACCAACCCTGGGGGTCCCTCGTACGCATCACACACTGGGTACGCCTCAGACAATTTCACGGCAAGCCATCCCACTTCTGACACTATATGTGACGGAAAGGCAAGAGCAGGACCCAGATTTGAACCCCGGTCTACGGGGTACCAAACATGGAACTTGATCGCAACGCCAAAGTGCCTGCCCGTCAGCTCGCACTGGTCCGTTTCAGTGGATTTATCATAAAGGCTTGAATACGTGTGCACTCCAAATATAGGTGCGACTATCTTAAGTGCCCTCTCAGAAACGAGTGACAGAAACACTCAAAGCATGTCAAACCACTGATGGAGTGGATGTACTAGGAGACAGTTCAGAAAAACAGTGTCTGGTGATTTTTGTATCTTTCTCTGACACTTTAAAATGCTTCCACACTAGTGACATGTCAACGTAATTGTTCAGTCAAATTTATTCAGTCTTTTGACTTACAAGGCCAAAGTGCTATTTTTGCTATTGTCGGCCGATTAATTTCGGAGGCCGAACATTCTTGCATCTTCAAGCAGAAATAACAGACAAGATCATATACATACAGGGTTTTCATTTCATTTCATTCCCAAAGCACTTTTCTCGGCACAATTTGAATTAATGGTTTATTTTTGAATGAATGAATGGTTTATTTCAGTTTACATTATAATGTACAAAGATCGCCAATTTGTGTGAATATGCAATTTTGCAGAAACCTTCACATGCTTACACCAATCCATTCACACAAAATAACTCACAACATTAACAACCGAAAAAGGAATAGGCTGAAGCAAGGTGTTGGCTGAGAAATCTGATTGGTAACAGGCTGCATATAGACACAGGTTTTTAACCAGGTTACTGCAATACGTGTAAACATGAATTTAATTTAATTAAATTTACGATTGGTTGAATCATTAAGGTTGAGTTAGGTGGTACTGAATGAAATGAAGGTGTAGGATTGGTGTATGCATTTGTATGTGCTGCCTAATTCAGTAACACAATGATGTAACAGCTGGATTTAGTACCACAGAATATGTTTGTGTGTGTGTTTTAGATCATTATGTTATTTTATACTTTAATAACTTATGAAGACTAGTTCAAAGTCTACAGTACTGACCAGTAAATACACATTGTTGCCAAAACACACACACACACACACACACACACACACACACACACACAGAGGAGGAGAGGAGGAGGGACCGTGGCATGAATGGATGCACGTTAAGGTCGGGGGGAGGGAAGTAAAAGTATACAATCTTATCTTAAGTCAACAGAGCACGGCTGGTATATCCTGGTACTAACAAACACACAGAAGCACACACCTGTCCATGCTGATGCGCTGCGCTCGCTGGTGGCTGTAGCTCTTGTCCAGTAAGGTTTCCAGAGGGATGGTCACATGGTGTGGGTCGCCCAGGTAATGTAGAGTGTCTGTTTGAGCCAAGCGCACAGCCTCCACCAGTACATGGACGTAGTCAGAGCTGTTATGGCCGACAGCTTCACACACACACACACACACACACACACACACACACACACACACATGCACAGAACAATGTGTGAAATATCTGAGCTGCAACAGATGACTGCAAATCATATTCTATTCTATGCGTTTTTTATGTGATTTTTTTATTTGCCCCTTGAAGGAGCTGAGGAAAGGATGACATGAACTTCAAGTACAGACGATAGATCAATAAATATAAAAATTAACTTTATGATTCCGTGAGTACATCACATTATTCAATGGAGATATATAGTGTCATTTCCAAAATTAACATTTCATAGTCATTTTTTTTACTTGCTGTCACTAAAGATACTTGAAATTTGTGGAGATATTCATTCAAAGGTTATAGAGACAACCATCCAGGCAGAGGCGGGTCACCAGGGTTCTTACAGGGCTATTACGTAGATTTGTTCAATTTTTTATGCTAAGCTCTAATTGATTTGCTGGTTATCACTGCACTTCCCAGAGATCAGTTTTCAATAAGTGTGTTCAAATATATACTAGTACTGCTTCTTTTGCTGTATGGCTAGTTGTTTTTTTCTGCCCTGACCAGTGTTAGCAGGCTTTCTAGTCTAAGATGAATCAGAGCGAGTGTGAGACATCTACTGAGTCATGTCAGCTGTCACTGGAGGACCTGGCTGAGTCAGAGTCAAAGTTCCAGGGCTGTCCTTTTTACTGATTGAGAAAAAAAAAGAAAGGAGCCATTATTAATGTGCATTGCGAAAAATGCATGTAGGGTGTGTTGGGGTGTTGGGGTGGTGGTGGTGGTGGGGTTGGGGGGTATGAAATGAAGTTTTAACTGGAACTACTTTCTACCAAAGAAATAGTCACTATGAAAACTGTTTTTCTAGATTATCTAGCTTGTGGCCCAAATGCATCTCTGCTGGTGATATGCATCAGCATGCCAGGGAATACCTTTGAGAGGGAAGTGCTCAAGGATGTTGAGTAACAGCAAGGCAGTCAATCCCTGGCTATTAGGAGGAGGCTCCCACAGACGCACACCCTGAACACATAATGGAGTCATTCACTCAGCTGACCATATAATCAAAATACAGATACAATAATGAATTATGGTCGCTGACCTCACCTTGTATTCCGTGCTTATAGCGGTAATGACCTCGCTCTCATGGCTGTTAAGGTCATCAAGGGTCATGACTCCACCATTTTGGTTGATGACATCAACGATTGCTTGGGCAACTCTGCCGTGGTAGAAAGCTGGTTTGCCACGCTCACCGAGATCCTGTCGATACACCGATCAATGAATCTATTCAGTCAATCAAGAGTTTCTCTCTTTGCATTCTGCCATCCATCTACATGTTTCCAAACCACAGAACGAAACACACAAAAACATAGAAAACATGATGTTTTGCATGATGGAATGTCTAATCTGCGTATTGTGTATATCTACCAGTCTAATCAATATATTAAATTAACAGAATGGTGAGTGTGAACATGTGATTTGTCATCACAAGGAAGTAACACAAATGGTCATCCCTGTGGAATGACTGTTATGATGCCGTGGAAACAATTCATCAATGACGCTGAGGTCATTGCTATTGTCTAAGGAAAGTGAGTGTGTGTGTGGAGGGGCATATGGGCGTACTTGGCAGTGTTCCTGCATTACTGCATTAGTGATGTGAGTGTTTGATGTGAGGTGGATCAATCAGTACATGCTTTCATGGTGACACATAAGCATACACAGACTGTGTATTTATCCACCTTCTAGTGAATCTCACTGACAGGAAACTACAGAATGAGTGTGGTTTTATGAATACTACATTGTCCACACACAATCACGGTCACACATTCACATACTCAACAGGAAAGTAGAAAATGTGCCACCTCCCTTAAAATAGTTTCAATGGAGAGTTGTGTTGTCACAGCACGACATCTAAATTATGTTTCAAAGAATATTCAGATGCACGTAAAAGTGTCACGTCAGGGTGAGTATACTCTGACAATTTCAGTTCCTTCAGAGTAATTTTTATTAGTAGTACAAATTCTGTGCAGTTTAACAATACATTGGCAATTTAAAGCTTTATACGGACATGACACACAAGAAAAGATTATGTCAAAATTCATATTTGACCTTAAGTGGTCTCAGTGATAATGTTGATTTATTCCATTACTTGCATACTGTCTGAAGTGCTCTATGAGACTGCATTGAGGCACAGTTGTGCTTTGAGCTAAATGCAAATGTCAACGCTAAAATGCTCACAATGACGATGATAACATATAAGCAGGTGGATGAGGCTCATAGGAATGTAATTTTGTCATAAACCAAAAAAACTGACCTGCTGGTGGTGCTCGATGAAACGTTATGGGATCAGTGGGATTAATCTAATGGGGACCATGAATTTCTGTACATAATATCATGGTATTTCAGTCTGGACCAAAGTGGCGGACCAACCATCTGCCAGACAGACAGACCCATATTGCTATCCCTAGTTGGCTATGGTCAGTTTGAATTCATGTTTACAGTGGATTTTTATGTTGGGAAAAATATATTACAGATGATTTTTATAATACATTTCTTTATCACATCCACCTATAATCTTACTTCTTTTCTTCTTTGCACTCCTTTTTTTTTGTTTCAGCCTTCCCTCTTTCTTTTTCTTTTGACCGTTTCAGCTTTGCATTTCTATCATCTCTCTGTCTGCATTTCCTTCCCCTCCGCCCTTCCCTCTCTGTCTGCCTCATTTGATATCCTCCCTACTTTGTCCACCCCAGCACAAGCTATATTCCTCCCTCCCCCTATCTATCTTGTTTTCCTTCTATACTGAGTCCAGTACGCTAATGAGTTCATTACCCGCCATGCCCCTGGGTCCATCCAAGGTCTTCCTATATAGAAGGCTAAGTCAAGTTTAGAAAAAGCAAACAAGCCACAGGGAGGACGTGGAACCAGCACAATAGTTTCTCTGGGGTTCTACATTGTTCTGTTTCCTTCTGTCGAAATAACATGAGTTCACAAACAAATGGCCCAGTGCTCCTCAAATGACCTGTGAAAGTTGGCCATGTGTTTTTTGTGTGTTATTTCAAGGATTTACCTTCAGGGTCTGGGCCAGGGAAGGGTTTCTGAATACTTGTCCACATTTGGGTGCATGACCATCAATTAGCAGGTCTCCACCTAGTTCCTTCCCAGCATCTCTCAGAGCAGACACCCCGTTCGCCCACTGGTGAGCTGTCACCTCGGCAACAGGAAACCCCACCTCTGCAAGCTCCGCCGCCCCACTCAGCACCTCCTGCAAGGACAGCTATGGAAACAGGGAGAGGAAGGAAACCACTCTAAGCAAGAAGTAGGAGTTGCTGTTTTGAGAATAAATATATGTAGAGACTAAAACAGTTGTAATTTCCTCTGAGGGAGTTCCACACAGAAAACATTTCTGTGCAAATGAGAGGATACAGGAGGACTTTATGACAAGGTGTTTTTCACTTTTCTTATGTGCCAAAATCCCCTTAATATTCACTACTTTAGTTAACAGTTAATAGTTTCCAAAACACATTCTCATAATGCAAAATAAACAATAGAGAGCATGTTGTATTTATTTTCGTTGATTTTTCCTTCTATAATTGTTAAATGCTGGTTCAGTATACTGTGTATAGTATATTTGTGATTGTACATAGGTAAAGAAAGTTATGAAATTGTGAATGGGAAATATAGGAGAAGCCCTATGCAAATTAATGAAAAATCTTATGACATTTTTGATTTTGAATTATGCCCAGCAGAAGACTAAGTGGACATGCTATACAAAGAGAAAAACCCTGTAAAACATTAATATTCATTTTAATTAAAGGCACTGGCACCACATCAAGTCTGTGAGACCATTTCATTTTTCCATTTTATTGCTGAATTCTGCCTGCAAGTTAAGATTTTCCCTTTTTCGGAGGAATTTTATCATTTTTTACTGCAACCCCAGGTTGATCTGGGGAACAGAGAGATTGTTTTTGTGATTAATGTCACTGCTTTACACCTGCAAAGAGAAAGATGTTGTTCTCCAGGAACACAATCTCAAGCAGACAAGTAGTTCAGCGTAGCTTTTGATTGAAATGTAGTGTTGACAAATCCACTGGAGTTTTCTGCTGTGTCCAAGGGGCCCCCTGGCAAAGAGCAACCAGATCAGTGGCCCCCAATAGTTTAAGTTTGAGCCATATTTTAAAATCTTGCAATCATTTTCATGGACTTGTATAAACCCTACCTAACATGGCTACGTCACTGTTGTTTTCACTATCCACAGAACCCAATGATTGTTACTTTGTCCACTCCTTGTTTATATTTCCTTGATTCACCTCCTTCAACACCACTGTTTAGATCACACTTAAGAGTCGAGAGTCCTACTTCCAGATATGGTTGGTGGTGTTTTTCAGTATGGTTCCTATGGCAGTGTTTACGGTTAAGATGTTTATGTCTTGTAAATTATTATGTTAGATGGGCTTTTGGCTACCTGGTGTTGCATCAAACACAGTTCTACACAGTTGGATACAAGAACACACACACAGCTACACCTTGTTACTGCCAAACAGCTGTACGGTATCACACCAGCATGCAGGGGCCCCTGGTACAGTAACATTCAAGGCATCATAAGGTGGAGGAGGGGCCTCTGCAGTGTAACCACGTCCTTCCAGGAAGTCCAGTGTCTGAGCTCTGGGCGAACGACCACTGAGGAAACAGAGAGAGGCTTAGCTAATCATTCTGTATTGTGAAGACAACAACATCAGAGAGAGAAGAGTCGCCACCTGCCGTTAATTGCTCGGATCTCGCCAGTGTTTTCGTTGTAGAACAAGCAGAAGGCATCTCCGCCCGGACCGGTGCTGCCTGGCTCTGTTACCGCCAGGGCTGCTGCCATGGCAACTGCAGCATCTGCTGCATTACCACCACGCTTCAAGATGTCTGGACACAACAAATACATATCCGTATTACATAACCGTACCAGTATGTTTTAGCTAAATCAGACCTAAATACTGAATATTACTTTCCTGCTAGTACAGAAAAGCCCTTTTAAATTAATCTGCATTACCTTAAAATGAGGATAAGCAAGTAGCCTGTACACTAATTTTCATATAATAAGGAAACCATTGGCTGCCTTGACTGTGAGGGAAATATATGAAAAATCTTAAACACTACACCATACACTGAGCTATTTACTGTAGTATAGGCGACAGCTGAAACAATTAAATAATCGATTGCCAGAAAATGAATCAACTATTTTAATGATTGACTCATCCTCTCTGCCTTTTCTCAAGCAAACTTTTGCTAAAACGTCCAGGTTCTCAAATATGAGTATTTGCCGCCTGTATTTCTCTAAGGCTAATATCATGGTAAGCCTAATATCTTTTTGTTTTCGACTGTTGTTGGTTGGACAAAACAAGATTAATGACTAGACAAGGTACAAAGTACAAGGTAAATTTAATTGTCATTTTACAACAGGGTTGTATAATGAGATGACGATTGTACTTTTTCCTCTAAGCTACTTACAAAGCAAACTTTATACAAAAATTATAATATTATATAGCCTATATAAATAAACTATTTTGTCATGTCTGTCCTTTGTGTTGCAAAATCTATGGTGTTTTTTTTCTGATTTTATATGTTGAGATTTTGAAAAATTAACAAAATTCATGCATAAAAACAAAAAAAATGTGCAACTCTCTGGGGAGATTCATTTTTGCAGTGTACCACTCACCAAGTCCAATATTTGAAGCTAGCGACTGGCTGGACGCCACACAGCCGTGTAAACACACCACAGGAGACCGACGAGAGGAGAAAGTCAACTCGGTGCCCATCCCGCTTTATCTACCAGCGACTGCTGGCATCAACTGGACAAAACAAACGGGACAAAATTAAACCTTTATTGGACTTTCAACTTAGGATCGATTACTCGGGCATCGATTGGGTAAGCTCAACTAGGACGGCACAAAAGACGACCCAATCCCCTCGTCCGCACCTTTTTATATACAGTCTATGGTCCACACTTTGAGGCGCGTTCCCGGTGAGTCCGTGAGTCCGTGAGAGTTTAGGGCTGTCCCACTGTCAAATCGTCAAGTGCGCGAGGGCTCTCTCGCGGACATTTTGAGCCCTTTTTGAGCCCTTTTCGTAAGTCCGCATTTCTGCAGACTTTTCCTGAGGATATTGCCCACAGTTCATAGCGTTGTGACGTGAAACACGGGGGTTACCCATAGATTGAATAGGGGACACCCGGAAGCGAGAGAAATATCACGGCAAATCTGCCTTATAAGAAGAAGAAGAACAGTAAACAAACAAGCATGGACAACAGTGCTGATTTTTTTTGAAAATTCTTTGAATTTTTCTCAACATAGATTTAAGATGATACAGAACAGAACACATGAAGTGTGAAGACCTTCTTACACACTTAGTTTATGCAACTATTTATTTTAGTATTTGCTTAATGATGCTGTTTTGACCATTGATTATTGACAAATGCAGATTGACATTTACCTCTCCTCCACACTGTAGGACAAGAGCCTGCAATACCTAAAAATCAGGCAAAAACATAAGGTGTGCAAGGTGTTTCAGCTTCCTCAAGGTAACGTGATAATGTGGCAAAGTGTTGCCCTGTTTACAGCATTTTGAGCCCTTGCAGCCTCTTGCACTCAATCACTTTCCAAGTGACCTCAGTAAAGTCTGTGAGGGTTCAGGGCTTAGGGGGGACACTGGGATTGGGACGAGCATATAGAAGCAGATGACAGATCACATTGATGGATGCTGAGGTTTCATCATCAGAAATTAATTCTAAACGCTACTAACGCTATTTCAGACGACAATTTCAAAAGTAAAATAGACATAACCATACACATTGATGCATTTGGATGAAATGCTCATGTGCACCGAAAGCTAAAATCCAAGTTTTTAGAATCAGACAATCTAGTACAGTGATTCTCAAACAGGGATACGTTTCTGCAGTTGTCAGGGGGTATGAGGAAAAAAATTAATAATATATATCTACATATTTTTGTTTAGGAGAAAAATAAACAACCTACCAACTATGGTAGTCTGCACAATACATGCCTCGGTTTTCCACCAACCTGAGTCAATTGTTTATTAAAACTGCAGGAATACTAGTATGAAAAATTAAATGTGAAGTGTTAAAACAACCAGGTTGTGCCACTCCAAGTAGTACAAATGCAAACTTGGCCAAAAACACCATAAAGCCATCCCATCTATCAAAGGAGTATGATAAAGGGGTACTCGGGCCCTTCTGATATGGCTGTGGGGGTCTATTGGATAAAAAAGATCTAGTAGCCTAAATAGATTAGAGATACGCAGTCTATTGATGGATAGCAGAAATTCTTAGGAACGATAACGTTGCCAATTGTGTTCAAGTTAAGTTCAAGTTTAGCTGAAATTAGATTTAATTTCCTCAGTGTCAAAATGTCTTTGGAGCAGAAGTTTTAAGTCATTCTGGTCAGACAGTTGGGCATTAAACCTTCTGGGTGAGGTGTGGCAAGAGTAATTTTTATGGTGCTAGATGTTAATTTTTTTTGGTTCTTTTTTTAACTCAAAAATGTAAATAAAAAAACACGATCTTTGTTTAATCACAAAGACTTATTTTGGAGACCAAAAGCCAGGATTTGATCCAAACCAATTTACTGTTCGGTTAAATGACTCATATAGGTGTATGAAAAGTGTATGCAAACAAAATTCGTGTTACTGACTAAACCCGTGGTAGGTGCAAATCAGCCATGAGGGCCCTGCTGTATCGACTAATTCTCTGTCACTTCCTCTGTCACCATGTACACAAAACACATGGTAGAACATTAACCACTGTCTTCACCAGGGTGTCTGTGTGCGCACACAGGTATGTAATCCTTCATTGATGGCTGTGTGTGTGTGTGTGTGTGTGTGTGTGTTAGACAGGTGGGGTGGAGGTGGGGGGGTATAAAGGCTCAACTACAGCATCAACCATCATGAGAAACAAGACAGGTGAGGCAGACAGTATCATTTAGACGTTTCAGTAAAGTGGACAGAGCTTTTTGAATAACAACCAAGCTTAAGAGATGTAAGAAGATTTTTTTAGGAGGTGTTGAGAAGCTGCATTTAGAGATATATATAAAGCCAACGGGTGTGGTGTTATGTCAAATTCTAACAACTGAACTTCGAGTGGACAAAAACAGTAAAGTACATTTTTAGAACCAAAACACCCTTGCTTTGTCAGTTCGAGATAATTTAATTGACTGATTTGATCAACCTCGGTGGAGTTTTGAAGCCCACAAGATACTTTTAAAACCCAAGGAGTTGTTACTAGTACAGGAGGTTGACGCATCAGTGTCAGCATGTGTTCAGGCGGCTTTGCCAAGTGTCTGGGGATCACTTTGATGCCTCTGACCATCGTGTGTGTGCTGTGTAACATCCTGCTCTTCTTCCCCGGTGGAAAGTCTGTGGACAGCGAACATATCACAGAGCAAGTATGGTACTTTGGAGGCATTCTGGGATCTGGAGTGCTGGTGAGTACGTTAAAATTACTGTTGTCTGTTCAGCAGTCCAGAACCTAAATATATTCAGCTTACTATGAAATTTAAAAAAAGGCAAATATTCACAATTAAGAAGCTGGAACTGAGGATGTTTTTGCCGGTTTTCCTGGGGAAAAAAAACGAATTAACTGATCAATTAATCAACTAATTGTTTCAATTCTAACTGTATGAATACAGTTGTGTTTGTGAAAGAGGTAATGATCTCATTAGGTTACAGTTAGTTCACATTAGAAATATTGGAAAGACAACACAATACCATCAAAGAAATTATTAAGAATCAGTTTTATAAATGTGCGTAGAATGATAGATCAGATATGATTTAGTATTTTTCAAAGTATTCTGATTGCATACTTGCAGAAAAATGTGTCAACCCCAGTGAGAGTTGGTGCTGCTTTAACAAATGGCAAGTTTAGGAACTACCGTAATTATATAATACTGTATACCTTAATGATTATGGTGGGACAGTTAAATTTCCTCCTGCAAACAGCAGATGAACAAATAGTTCATTATACTAAACTGTTTTATTGTATGTGTGTGTGTGTGACAGATGATCTTCCCAGCTCTGGTCTTCATGGGTCTGAAGAACAATGACTGCTGCGGTTGCTGTGGCAATGAAAGCTGTGGGCGGCGATTTGCGGTGCAGAGATGTTTCACTGTTTCACTGTTTCACTTCTCACCATAATGATATAATCATTTACAGCTGTGGCTTTCAAAAGTTGGGCGAGGATCCTAAGGAGGCTCACAAGACAGGAAGATTAGAATGGGTCCAAAAATAATTCTGCAGAAACTGGTGTTTTATTTTGGTTGGGGGGAATGTGACGTTAAACAAAGTATTTACACGTCCCAGTATGCTAGGGTAGGCTCAATAAAACACTAATGATTAGGAAGTTAGCCAACAATGTAAAGTTTGCCTAAGGGCTGTCAGAATGCAAAATACCAGGACACTGAAATGGAAGAAGCTAAATGATATTTATTTTTCATTAATTATTATCATGTGCACCTCAAACTGTCAAAATGTCTTCATCTATTAAACCTGCCTGTTGCTAATGCAGATGAGGGTCTGTGGCTATTTTAGTGTAGTGGCCATAATCAGAAGTGCAAATCACCTGACACCCAAGGACCCAGAAAGTATTTTTTCTGTATGCATCCTTTACAAAAGTCACCCATTAAAACAGACATTGCATGCGTACAGGCACTCAGCCAGTGAACAACCTGCGCAGGAAGAATAACTTGCATTTTTATTAATTTTAATTAATCAATTAATTTCCCCAAAGATTAGTATTGGGTATCCTGCCACCTAAAACATGTCATTATAATTAAAAAACAATTAATTGGTGAAAATCTGATTTTAAAAAATCGAATCTGGGTGGAGATTGGATTATGAAACACCTACAATCTGTGGTTATGGTTTATTTAGCTTTTTATTACTTTTAATGGATTTTATGCGAAACACACTTATACATTCACACACAAATTGATGAGATTTGATTACTGTCACAAGAAATTCCACTGATGGGAGTTTCACATGACTTTATCACACAGAGCCCGTATTGTTCCCGTACAGACACACATACTGATCGATACATCAGAAATGTGTAAGTGTGAGAGTGTGTATGGGGGTCCAGGAAAGAATCAGCAAACAAAAGTTGCGCGTGCGTGCACACACACACACACACACACACCATCTCAGTAGCTCTGTGTTGGCCATTATCTGTTTGTGACCCTCAGCCTGTGCTCCGCACACAGAGAATAACTTCATTGTTGTCACAGACGCTCACACCGAGAGATGTTAAAGGTATTTTTATTTATTGATTCCCAATATGAGTAACCGTTCTCTCTCTCTGTAGATGCTGAGTTCCATACTGTTTGCAGCTGTGGGTGTTTTGGGGGCTGGTTACTCAGTTGTAGTTTCTGCCGTGGCCATAAACCACGGACCCGAGTGTGTGATTTCCATTTACGGCACAAACAAGACATGGGACACTCCTTTTTCGAATGGGTAAGACACACAGCCCTACTAAAACTTAGACTTCTAGAAGTACCTGTATAAATATTACTTTTCCTAATTAGAACTAGTTTTTGTTAAAGAAGTAATTTGACATTTTGGAAAATATGCTTATTCGCTTTCCTGCTGATAGTTACATGAGAAGAGTGAAACCACTCTCAGGTGTGCACATCAACTATGGAGCTAGAGCTGCGGGTCATTTAGCTTAGCTTAGTTTAAAGGGGGATACAGACAGCCTGGCTCTGTCTAAATTTAGAAAAATATACCAATATGACAACCTCACAAGTCACTGCACCAGGCCACAAACAATCTGGTGCATAACTTCCAGTGTAACCCAAAGTTTTGTCATTTTTACTTTCAACCATTGTGCTCACTCAATAATTAACCTGTTCTTCACCTGTTTTAAGTGTTTACAGATAATCTCTTGCTGTCCCTCCATTTCCAGTGACTACCTGACCAACAAAACTGCCTGGTCGCTTTGTTTAGAGCCAGCCAACGTGGTGTCCTGGCATCTCTCTCTGTTCTCTGTACTGCTGGTCATGGGTTTAATCCAGATGGGGCTGTGTGCTGTGCAGGTGGTGAACGGCCTGCTGGCAGCTCTGTGTGGGGACTGCTGTGGCTGCTGTGGCTGCTGCGGAGGGGTCAGTATCTAAATCTGAGATGAGATGAGTTCAGTAGAGTCTATTTATGAGATGAATTTTATATTTTTGAAGGGAAATCTGAATTCAACCCACATTTCTGTTACTATATTATTTTCACTATTGATTTTTGTGTCCGTAGTAGGCTAATAGTCCATTATGTCGCTAAAACTACAGAAATAAAAGATACATGGGTGAGATAATAACTGTAGACGTTTTATTGCTGTAACATTCTTTTTATAATAGCTTCTTTGCCAAAAGTAAAGCTAATGATCTCAATTATACTTTTACCTGGTAAAATGAAGGAAAATAAAAATAAATTTTAGCCTACTACAAAAGATAAAACAGTAGATGAGGCTTTATGATGTTTGACAGAAAGTAAAATAAAGCATGCTTACAGTAAGTACCTGATAAAATTTAAATAATACATATATTTCCCATTTAATTCCAGTTTTGATACATGGTTGAGGTTGTAAATGGTAATTGGCTTGAGGAGTGGTGTTAGTAAACCGTGATGAATTAGATTTATTTTAGCAAATCACTTAAAAATGTTTTTCTTTCAGAGCGATGGAGCCGTCTGAGCACTTCCTACATCTGAGAGTTTGAAGGCGGCTGGTTCCTGTGTTTATTCTGTTTCTAGAGGATGACAGTAGTTTATTGCTTTGTTCCATAGCTATACATTTCAGCACAAGAGCTCATTCTTTACATTGTGTGTAGAACTAACAACACTGGTGAAATGACAGAGCTCTACTTTTTAGCAAACACTAATGAGCCCACCGTCTCTTTATTTAATCTGAATCTGCTGTTTGTTTTGGCTAACAATAAAGAGCCTATTTTTGAAATATGTATGAGAAGCAGGTGGGATCATGAGAAAGGATAAGACCTTGCTGTTGGTTTAAATGTTTTTTTTTTCTTATCTAGTCAAGCTTAAACAATGGTGTTTGAAAAATGAATAGTCCTCTTTCAAAGTTATATTGATAGATATAGATAATATAAAAAAAATAAAAAATAGATAAGAGATATTGAGTTACAGATATTTCTGTTGCATGACTGCTCCCTGCTGGGGATTTTGGTGTTGGACGCCATCAAACTTATTGTACTTCTCAGTAACAAAGGTTGCTAATAGAATCAAAAGTACTGAAACAGAATTCTTTTATTTCAAAATGCAATAAATAAACGCTCATTGTTACAGGAAGATTGGAGGTGTGTTTTTTCTGTCACAGAAAAATATGTTAAATGTAAACATGACATTTACTGTTGCCAAATTACTCACTGTCATTGGACTTTTTTCGCTTCTCTTTCAAAGACACCTACATAGGTCTTCTTGTGATGCACTAACATGTGTAATGTGTTAATAAAGAAAATCTTCTGTAAATGAATGATCTGATTCCATGGTTAGTGCTTACAGTTATTTTTACATACATGTGCCCGGTAAAACACCCAGCCAGACACGTTCTAATCATTTATATATATAAAATTATAATTAAATATTATAGTGCATATTTCCTATTTAATTCCAGATTTGATATTTGGTTGGTACTGTAAATGACCGGCTTGGGGACTGGTGTTAGTAAACAGGGATGGATTTAACTTTCCTTAGTAAATCACATGAACATGTTGATAATATTTGTCTTTCAGAGCGCTGGAACGGTCTGAGCACTTCCTACAGCTGTGAGAGTCTGAAGGGGGCTGGTTCCTGTGTAACTGTGATTACCTTTTGGCCAAAACAATGAATAAATACTCAGTATTTCACCACCAGAATTTTTTTGATATTGGGAAATAAAACACTTAATTTTATGGTTTAAGTTTAATGACAAATAACTATATAATCTGGTACTAATTACAGGGAAATCAGAGAACGTTCTGAGACAGCTATTTGAGTTAGTTGGTTTGATTGTGTTAACTATATGCAGTTGTTGAAATTCCTTGAATTTAAACCACTTAAACAAATTCAGAATTTGCCATTATACATTTCCCCATACACATTTACTACATTTAAACTGCTCTAAAGTGAAGGACAAAAGTCACAAACTGAACATGCACTCGTTAATCAGTCCTGCTAATCGATGACTGTTTTCACTGTAATGCAGGGGTGTGCACAGACATTTTGGTGGGCAGGGGCTCAAGTGAAAAAAAGGGCATTTTTTTAAACAAGACGAATATATTAACTCAACAAATTTTTACTTTTCTACAAAATAATCAGTTCACACAGAGACCACGGTCTTCTTTAGTATTCTCTAGGTTTATCACAGGAGCAGGCGACAGCAAAGGAAACTATGCCACAATGTGCATGTTTTCTATGCTACTAGTTTCAAGTATATTTTTATGACATAGTTTCATTAATAAGTTGTTCACAAGCCAATAAAATGTTTCAATTCTTTTGGTGTTATTGGAATACATAACACTTCACATAAATCTTCACACTAAACTGTGGCATTGGGCTGCAGGCATAATTAAAATAAATGTTAATTAAATATTACATTTTTAACATTACATTGTTAATTATATTACATTTACCATGCACACACGCACACACACACACACAATAACTGATGGTGACATGGACTTAGTTTCACATTTGAGGGAGGGCTGTCTGTATTATATAAGGATTTATCAGCATACAACAAACTAATAGAATGGAGAGTTATTAGATGAGGAGCTGACCATCAAAACTAGGAATCTACTCTTTAAGGCACTTTTTCACGGAGTGGTCAATTTTGAGACTTTGGTCTATTTTGTTTCCATGTCTTCTTTTACTCTAATAGAAATAAAACTTAAAGAATACACATTTAGATAGTGTTGGTTTTAAGTCTAATAACCTCGGTCTATTTGCATCTGTAGATTTATTCTATATTAACCAAAACAAGCTAATCTGCATATTTACACAGCACATTTCAGAAAAAATACTCTTGATGTAAGTCATTAACTGGGGAAGTTCTGTGGTGACATGCTTTATGTTATTTTCCTTATCCCATTCACCTGCAGTGACTTGTCAAATGCGTGCAAATTAGCGCATTTTAATTAGTTAACGCCTAATTTGCATATCAATGTGGCGATTGTGATGACGTTATTAGACACAAATGTTACTGTGTTCACCTGTAGTGTCTCCACCAGTACATCAGGTTGTAAGGCCATGAGATATTGCCTTAGCCAAACTTCAGCTAACTTATTAGCTCAGCTCATGAGTCCATGCGTTAGCAAGACATAGGCCTACACTGTCTTCTGTTTAATTAGCGGTAAACTGGAGGCACTGGTAGTTTAGTCTTTTGTTCATCACAACTCACCTCCACACAAGCCAAGAAAAACACTTCTGGGAGAGAAGCTGGAGGGGCTGCAGTCTGTCTGTCTGTCTGTGTGCTGCTGCAGTGAGATGCGGAGGGAGAGAGAGAGAGAGAGAGAGAGCATCGGAACTCCAAAGCATCCCAGAAAAAAGCACGTGCCTGCTGTAATGTAATGTTACACGGCCAGTTTTAAATAAGTAGCATGCACACTTGTAACAAGTAAAATTGTTGTCCAACTATTAATATTTATTCATCAGGTTATTAGATCGATTTAGACTCGCTGTATTGTAGTGGAACTGTAGTTAAAGGACGTTTCTTGTCTAACACGGAAGGAATAAACGGCGTACCAACGTGTTTCCCACAACTTTACTGTTTGACCCCCACAGGGCCAAAGTATGAGCTTTTCAACCTGAAAGAGAGGTAATTATCTGTGTTTGTGTTTCAGGAATATGGATTCATATTGTAAGCAGCAACACATGCTTCAGCTGTGTAACGTTAGCTGTTAACTTACTAACGTTAACGTTGTTGTGTCTGCGACGTTGTTCTGTCTCTGCAAATAGTTGTATTATTTTTCTCTATTATTTTTATTATTCTTACATAACTTGCATTGTCTATTCCATATTTATATATTTCTACATTTATTTATGTCAATTGTATGTTTGTCTACGTGTAGCACCTTATCACCAAAGCAAATTCCAAAATGTGGAAAACACTACTTGGCAATAAAGCTCCTTCTGATTCTGAATATTGAAAATATTCATCCATTGTTGCTCTAATCCATTTTACATTTTATTCTTTTAATATTTTAATTTACTCTAATTTTTCTTAACTTTGAGTCTATTAGCCTTTGTGTTTTTTGATCTGACCTTATCTGTTTGCTTCTTTCATCAGATGCTGTCTGTTATACTTGGAAGAAGCATCTTTGCAGCCCAGAAAGTAAAGACAGTTTTTTGCACTTAAAGCTGTTTTTGAGAGTTTATCAATTTAAAACTAAAATATATTTAATTTTAATATGTATGTCTTTTTAGGTGTGGCATTGGGCAGGTCCTCCACAAAGATGCTGGACATCAGCCCTGACTAGAGCTTCTGATGGGGGATCCAGCTCCCTGCAGACCTTCTGGGCCTCAACAGATGATGGACGACTAAAACCTCCTCCTGTACTCGGTTTCAGGAGGACTAAGCTCTTCCAGAAGATCCAAACTCACGCAGCCCAATTTTTAGTGAGGAACCAACATTTCCACTCTTCTGCTGTGAGACTGAAGAAGCGACCACAGCTTGAACCTCCCCCCAGAGAGCTGGATCTGCTGCGCTATGACATGAAAGACTTGTGGAAAAGTCCCAAACCTGCCCTGTACCTGGGGTTTGCAGGGCTGATCCCCTTTGTCACCCCCACTCTGCTTATGGCTGTGACTGAAAGCTACTTTTCAGAGTTGGCCTATGCTCAGTTAGCTTATGGTGCTTCCATTGTTTCCTTCCTGGGTGGAGCTCGCTGGGGATTCGCTCTTCCTGAGAGCAGCCCAGCCAAACCTGACTGGATAAACCTGGCCAACAGTGTGCTTCCCCCACTGTTAGCTTGGGTGGCCATGGTTATGAGCGACAACATTATTCCTGCGTCCACCATGGTTATCATGGCACTTGGAATCTCGCTGCATTATGATCTGTCTCTGCTACCCACGTACCCCAGCTGGTTCAAAGCCCTGCGCTCCATCCTGACCACTGTGGCATTTTTTTCTCTTGTTGGTACACTCATAATTAATGGAATATACCCAGAAAAGAAGCTATTTTCAGATTAAATAGTATTAAAAAATCTATTGAACCATAAAGCCTCCATGTTTTTATTTTAGTGATCATATAAGTTATTTCTTATTAATGTGAGTCTTATGAATATCATCTGTCTTTATGGCAGGCCTACCTGGTCATGTACTGTGTGGGTATTTTATTTATTTATTTTTACTAAAACTCATCAATCTGTAAAAGCAGAATAGAATTAACATCTAATGTACATTCATCTTTCATAAATAGGGTGTAATGAAATTATAGTCCTGTTTCCATAGAAGGCCGTACAGTATGTATTTGTTTTTTCTTTAAAGCCTTTGTAGAAGTTGTGTATGTTAGTGTGTCCCATCTTTCAAATTGTTAAACAGTTCTTGTCGGTGACTTCTTTGATTCGACCACTAGCAGTCGCCAAGATCAGAAATGTTCATATACTGAAAATGGAAGTTCTTGCTCAATATCAAATAAATGCACTTTTTCATTCAACATAGTCTTTTTACTTGAGTTGATCCTATTTATAACATTTTAGTCTCTAAAGTCACGTTACCAGAACCAAAAATATTTTGTTTGACCAACAGTCTGGAAACCTAGAGGTCCTCAATTTGTGTAATGAAAGCGTATAAAGAAACACATTTAAGAAGCTGTAACTAAGAAATGTTAAGTGTTCTTTCTTTTATACAGTCTATGGTTTTTGCTTGACTGCAGTTGTAACGGGTCAGACCTGTATCGGCCTGATTTTGAGTGCTGTGATAGTGTGACGGGTGAGCACCTAAAGTGTGTGTTTGGTGGGTGTGGTCTTCACATAGGTTGATTGCATGGGGATGGGCTGATGGTAGACAGGTGTGCTTGGGTGTGACCTCCAATCTGAAGTCACTGAACCAGCCACACACTAGGCTCTGTGAGTTTTCTGCTTGTCTCCTGGGTACAATGTGCAGGTGTGCTGAGAGTGCTGCTGGTATCCGAGATAGTGTGGAACACGGCTGGGTCGGAGTCTGGAGAGTTGCATGGTGCAGAGAAACAGCCACTTAGTGGAGTTACAAGAGGCCCCTGGAAGTAAGGAGGCCACAACCGACCAGTCCTTGGTGTGTTGTTCATCTTCGCTATACGCTGGGAACAGAAGTTGAGCACACCCAGCCTCAAATAACCTGATTCCATTTTATTTAATTGACCCTGAGCTTCCCCAACTAAACTGACTTTTAGCTTTCTTAGTTTTGACCTTGCTTTGAACCTTTTTATGTCTTTTTCATTAGGTGTGTAAATAAAATTGGAGGTTATATTTTGCACAGCTTGTTGCCACTTATTTTCACCACTGGTTGGTCAAATCCGAGCTAAAGAGGGGTGTTACACAGTGATTATTCAGAATCATTATCAAAAAGTATGTTTTTGAGTTTTTAAGCAGGAGCCGGATAGGCGGAAAATAATTCTTTCAGTGTCTTTAGTGCGTGCTACAAATTAGCAGAGCCACTGTTACTGCATCATTTAACATGCCCAGGATCAGACAGCTAAAGTCAGCACTGTCAACATCACTGGGGAAAAGGGTATTGCATAAGATCTAAACTGGAGTAATCTGTACTTAACGCCTCAAGGGTAAAATGCACACCATCAAATTGCACAACACTCAAGGCTTCAGCGAAAGCTTGTACTCAGTTTAGATCATCAGTTTAGTTTTCAGATTTAAGAGTTTTTTTAGATCATAACTGGCACATTAATTTGCCAACACATTTAGTAAAAAAAACTTGTACAATTCAACCAAAGTAAGCTAAAAATAAAAACTTTTGTATTCAAATGTTTTTATTAATGTAAACACTAGCATGTAATTAACCAAATATTAGAAAGAAAGGCAAGAACAAATGGAGGGTGGAGAAGTCCACAGATATCTGAGAACAAACACATAAGGCACATTACTCCCCTGTTCAAAACTTCTGAAAAGATGCAGTAATGATGTCCAATATAAAAAGACCACTGTGGAACCAACAACACTGGGGGTGAAGTCCCAATAGACATACCTGTGTCAAACATACCAGAATGTGAATCACCAAAGAGTAAATACAGTATTGCACTTAAAACGTTTCCTCAGATTTCCAGGTGAAACATGCGGGACCACCTTGCACAATATTTTGGGAAACTCGATAAAGCTGAACGAGGGAGAAATATGAATTCTCAACTTTTGTGCGTATTTTTCTGATAAAGATGGCAAAAATGTTTTTAACAAAAGTGCTATTGTGTGTTCTACTTTTTGGATTGGTACAATAAGGTGCCCTTTGGTCCAATATTAGAAGAACATTTGATATATTTCTTGTGCATTGATAACAGGGCCCATACTTAAAATGACTGATATAAGAACACTGACATTTCTAATAAAATCAAAATGAACCTCTCCAAGTGTTTTTGGTTTTCAAATTCTTAATATTCACCTCTTGATTAAACTCAGTTGACCCAAACTGGGTCCTAAGACTGACTTAAATCTGTGGGTGCACCCTAAACGCAGATTGGACGAACAACATACAGTTGGAAACATTGTAGAAGTCTTATTTATCAATATCAGCTCTGTGAGAACTGCAGGATTTCGTAAGAAGTTTTTCGTAACGGCTCAACAGTTTAGCTAAAGTCCTGCAATCACTTGAAAAAAACTTCCACAATGACTCCATCTGCAGCAGTGTGAGTCCAGACTTTGGAGACCTACAGGTAAACAAGTGCTTTACATGACAGTTTGAAAAAAAAAAAAAAAAAGCTGCACAACCTCTTACACTCTTACTGACACACACACGGTCATAGATTACTCTGCTGCCTACTTTTGAATACCCAAGCCAGACCGCATGTACTCATACACCACGTAGCTGATGCTGACAGCCGGTATGACCTTCATGAAATTGGGCAGGATGCCGCGGTAAAGTCCAAAGAGACCTTCTTTTTCCACAATCTTCTTCACCATTTGCGTCATGGGCAGCTGCTCTGAGCCCTCTATAGAAGCTGAAAAAAGAAAGAAAAACATTTGAGAAACCACTGTATTCTGCACAGTTTCTCTCAGAGAATATTTAAATGACCATTTGGACTAAACCTGCAATAACTGATTTTCTTAGGCCACTTGGGGGCAGCAGAAACACGCTATAAACACAACATTGACATATTATGACCTAATGAAGTTGATATGACAAACGTTTTACCTAACAGTTGCCTTTGTACATTTTACTAGATATGGAGCAACATTAGCAATTATTTGGAGTCATGTACTTGGCCACCTGATGTATGTAAGTCCAATATTAACTCTCCTTCTAGCCCTGTTGTTAGTCTCCACTAACTCCTGAGACACATATTTGGCTCTTTAGCTGCTCAACGCTCCACTATGTTCACCAGTTGTTGCTTATTTTGTTTGACTGTTGTTTGGTGTTGGACAGGTGTTTTTTTAGGGCTTTTCTGATGAAAACAATAATATGAAAATGAGTGAACCAAAACAGTACAGAGGCAGGCTAGAAAGCCATAACAATGAGCTAAAATATGCAATAAAGCTCAGTAGAGCTAAAGGGATCTACTGAGTTAGCCAAGTAATAATTCTTTCACATAAGTAGTCATGTGATCATTTATCAATATAGAAATCTTTATTATAGCAGCTTAATTATAGCTGCCTTAATGTAATCTTTAGCTAGAGTATGCGCTTTTTAATGCTTATTTCTCTACCAATAACAACAATCACTGCTCAAGTGATTCACTTTTTTTTGCAATTGTTTTAATTTTGTACTTCCCACACTTAAGTCCCTCTGGATAACATCATGGAGGCACTGGGAAAATGACAATGGTCCTAAATTAAAAGTTGACAGAATTTTGAATGAGGTTTGGTTCTCTGTACCTTGTGCCTGCATCCTGGTGCGGACCAGAGCCAGGGGGTAGCTGGCCAGCTGGCCACACGTGCTAGACATGGTACCACAGCCAAGTAGCACCAGAACACCGGGGTTGGCTGTATCTTTGGCATAGTGGGACAACCAGAGGTTCTTCAAGCTCTGGTGAGGATAAGGAAGTGTTTGTGAAAGAAGTATTAGTTATATTTCAAAAAATCAGTATGTGACATCTATGTAACGTATCAAGTGGACACCCTTCACTGTTTTTAATGACCAATGATGTTGCGTATGGAAGTTGAGCTTTGTATGTACATTTTCCACATGAGAAAGATTAATCAACACGTACCTCGTACACGGCCAGATCTATGCCAGCGTAGGGGATGATGCCCAGAATATTGGGGATGTAACCCTTGTAAAATGCCTTCACTCCCTCCTTCTTCAGGATTTTCTTGGCACAGTCAAACATTCCTGAGTACTGTCCGGTCTTCCTCAGCGTCAGACGGGTTTTCATCACCTGCAGATGAAAGATTATAAGTGAGGCCGTTTACCAGGCAGCACTTTGAAGCTGAAGCTACTGACTGACTTCAGCTGGCTTCAGGAGGCCCTATTGGCAGAATATGGCAGAAGTGTTGTTATAAGTGTATAATCACATGAAAATAAGAATTGTTGTGTTTCTACAGTGGCCCAGAACGGACAAACCAAACACTAGAGAGGGCCTTTTGCATCTGGTTTTTCACAGTAGGTTCTCCTGCATGCTTGTAAGGAAAGGGTGAGGCTAGGGGTATTAAGCTGGTTGCAATCTGCAAACTCACCGCTAGATGCCACTAAATCCTACACAATGGCTGAATGTCCTCCTTTGAATAAAAATTCTTCATTCATGACGCTGAAGTGCAATTTATACTTCTGTGTCAAATTGACGGCGTATCCTCTGCGTAGCCCCCTACCCTACGGCGTAGCCTGACGTGCACCTCCTCAAAAAATGTAGCTACACGTCGAGTCGACACAGACCGTAAGCTCTGTGATTGGTCGGCTGGGAAGCCTCGCAACGCCTCCGAGCCGACAGGAAGTTCCCGTGCTTTGAAGTAACTTTTACTAGCGGCCAAAACGGCGGCTGTAACACGGTGGATTAATATATTTGACCGTCACAACCCGAGCGAAATGACTCGTTTCATTATTAGAATGTGATCCATTCGGTCGGTAACATTTGAAATGGCTACACCAGCCGCACGTATTCAATTTTACCCCCATTCACGTTAGCAGAGGGCTAAACCAGAAGTTAGCCTGCTCGGCTGGCAAAAGTCAACACTACAGTCAGCTGTAGCGTTACTGCCGACTAGCGTTTGGGGATGTAATTGCAGATTGACGGACACATGGACGCACAAGTATAAATGCCTGGCTACCTGCGTAGCCTACGGCGTAGCTACGTACGTAGACCCTACGCAGGAGTATAAATCGAGCTTAAGGTGTGACTAGCTTAATCAGTTCAGAACATCAAAGTAAACTTCCCTGCAGCATAATCCACCTCGCTGTACATATGCTCAGTATTCCTAACAGTCATGAGAATTGAAACACAAGCAGTGCGTTTAGGCACAGTGTTGAAAATATGATTGTTCAGAACACACTGAGTATAGGGAGTGAAGTGGATTACGTTACAGTTGTGGTTAGATAATGTTTTTTTATAGTTTTTGTGAAGAAATCTTCCTTCTTTAAGGGTATTATCACACAGGGTTTCCCACGTTAGGATAATTTGCTGGGCAAAGGTAAGTCAAACTCTGTTTTTCCTCTCTGTCTGGTTGCTTGACTAGACTGACGCAGCTGCCTTGATAAGGCTGTACTCTGTAGTCCATCTCCTAGTTAACCGAAGGTCAAAATTAGCTTTATTTTGTTGTATACATCTGCCAGAAGCTGTCATAAATTGTCTCTTTATCCAGTTTTAAACCACATTTTTGCAATACAAGTTAAATCTTGGTAGTTTTTAACTATATATTTTAACTAGATGACAGATATTATTAGATGTGTGGGTCTTAAGCTATCAGAGTAACAAGCTCAGCAAATGTTAGCAGCAAGCTTGGCTCGCTGCCCCTTTGTGAAGTCCTTTGTCTGGCAAACAGCATCAGAGAAACACCTACTCTTTAACGTGAAACTGCAGTGTTTCTACCGGTTTTAATCACCGGGTCTGCTTGTTTTGGAGAGGAGGAGACTTCAGTGGATCCTTTTTGCTCACGGTAAAAACCTCCTGAAGGATGAATACTAAAGGAATCCAGGAGAAGCTGACTGCAATGAAGGCCATTGGTGTGAAGACAACCACTCCCATGATCCCACGCTACTTCACAATGTGATTGAACTACATCTTTTGTTACTGTTTTGAAGCAGGAAATTACATACTGTGTTTTTCCCATATGCAAGATAACTGTTCATGTTAATGCATGGTATCGCTTAATCTTAACAATCAAGGACAGAAATCTACTTTACCTTCCGTAAAGTCTCTCACACCTTTTTACTTTGCTCTTTACTTTCAGGTTAGGCTGAAATGGGCCAGATATGGACTTTTTTAGGATGAAAATTGTCTTTAGAGGACAATGTAGACCTAACAACAGAGATAGCTATCATCATCAAATGTATATGAAAATACATTTTCTCTAACCTGATGCCACTCTTAATACTCAGATATGAAACATAAACACAGATACATCTGTAAATGTCTCCACCTATGCTCACCTCCATGGGGTAGATGGCAGTTTGTGCTGTGGCTCCAGCCAGCGATCCAGCCATGAACCTCTCGTGGGTCTTGACCTTCCCTGGTTCACTGGACAGCAGGGTCTTATACTAAGGAAACACAGTGACAAATGAAGGCTATTAAGGATCATCTAACAGTGACAAAAGGACTGTATCTTTGATGTTAAAAAGTTGATACAGTGTATGAATGTTTCTTGCACAAAGCCTGAGGGGATCTGTGATCAGTTTAAAGGAGGTGAAATGGATTTACCTTCTCATAGGCCATAAATTTAATGGCAGTCTCAGGTGCAATCTTCAGTACGTTGATACCGTTTCCTCTCCACAGAGACATCAAGCCTCCCTCTTTTAACATTTGCTTAAAACCACCAACCAGGCTGATTTTGTTTGTCTTAGAGGAATGCACCTGTAAATAAATAAATAAACATTTGCAATTGTAAGCCATTACTTAAAAAAGTAAATATATTTATGTAGTAGTAAAGGCAGCATGTAAAAAAACATAAAAATACAATTAAGAACAGGTTAACCACTTAAATGAGGGAATTTTCTTCACTTCTGCTACAGTGTCTACTGGAACAGCTAGTTCACATTCTATTGTATTTCTGTAGTATGCAAGAATGACATGTGGGATTATCCTATATAGATGTCACACTCTACGGTACATTACTATACATATACTAACACTTCTCAGTGAATACTCGGCACTGCACTTTCATTAAACCATGTTTTTGTTTGGTCTTAAAGTTATATCTGCTTATTATTATTCAAAATGTTATTTAAGAACAACTTCTGACAGCAGGTCTATGACAGAAAACCAAAAACAACGACAACAATGTACATGTTTTAACACACCTGCATGAACACCTTCATCCTGTCCAGTGGGGCGGTTCCTGTACGGGACACGGCACCTGCCATGGCCCCCGCTGACAGCTGCTTCCACCATATACCGGTCGTCTTCTCCTCCTCTGTGAACTCATCTGGGATGGCAAGGCTGTCACCAATGTCCAGCACCTACACACAACACAATGTAATTAAATCACAGTCAAGGACATATATTAATTACTATGTAAACTGTCTAAACATCAACAAGCAGCTAAAAGAAAGTTACATAATTCTTCAGTGAATCTTAAACACACAGCATCAAAAACAAACCTGATTCACAGCCTCACCCTGAGCCTAATGCCTTGCAGGACCAGACAAACGCCATGTCCTTATCCAAAATCTTACATAACTACAGCTCCATGCTGTGAGATCAATTACTTAATAGCACGCCACTTTCTAAAACCGTTTCAGTAACATAAAGTCTCAAAAATGTAGTTTTGTGTCACTTGCAACAGTCTGAAACTGCAGCAATAAAATTTGAAAAGTTTCAGTTAAATAAATAAAAAATGTGGACAAATCATCATGTGATATGAAAGCCTGTACTGATGTTAGTGATTAATTTACAGTAACATATTGTCTTGTGCACAGACTACTCCAGACCACTGCTAATTCAGTGTTTTCTCAAGTTGAACTCAAAGCAACTGCTCCACAACCAACTACATCCTCAAAATCTGAGTTAAATGAACATCTTTCTTACAAAGTCTCACCAAAAACTGAAAGGTCTAAGCTGCTGTACTGGATTGCATCAGAAAAGCTCAGGTGTTGCTGTTGTTGTCTCCACAGCCAATATTTTAGCATATATTTGTCAATCTTTGATTCAAACATAGAAGAGTTTTAAAAATCCAATAACAATAAATAAGCCAATATTTATTTTTTTAAATAAACATCCAGTTTTGACAAGGATCCCTCAAATTTGATAAATATTGAATTGTGACTAGGGCTGGGGTATATAGCCAAAAACGTTATCACGATAAAAACACTACATACCATTCAATAATGATACTTATCATCATAAATGTCAAAATCTTTTTTCAACAAATGTGATGAGTAAATAGTTTTTCAGTCCCTTTTCCTCAACAAAATAAATATATTAATAGAAAAATTAAGTGCTAATTTGTTCATGATTCTAATTAATTCAATCAAACAGTTATTGACGATATATTGAACATATTGTTTTATTGTTATTGAGGAAAATTATATTGCGAAAATTATCATTATTGATTTATTGCCCAGCCCTAATTGTGACCAAGATATGAGTGGGACATTTTACAGTCGAAAAACAAATGTGTAAGCACTCTCTAGCATAGTAGGTACATCGTGGCAACACTGTTTGTAAATTACTGTAAACATATCTTTGGCTTTTCTGTACTTTATGGGCCGGCATTCTGTACATGGGGATATCATAATTCAGTATTTGTGATAAGCTAAAACTGGCTGAGAATTTGGGCTATGCTGATGTATCGATCGGGTTCTACTATAAAGACACACAAGTTTTAATTCATGACCAGGTGACAACCTGGACTGAGAGGCTAAATACACTAACCTACCATGTCCACCTCCACCTCACAGATCACCGCGTCATCTTCAAAGTCGATGAAAAACCAGTTTTGCTGTTGTTGCTGCTGCTGCTGCGGCTGCAGCACAGCCATGGCCATCTCAAACCTTTGATAAAGCTGCTGATCCAGGACAGCAGAGTCCCAGTGCTGTGCAAGCTCCCTCCTAAACTCTAATTCTCAGACTGATCAGGATCATTTACACGTTTCTAATCCAGCCTGAGGGAAGAAACTCTGAATCCCAAATGGCCAGTAACCATCAATGTGAATACTAGAGATGGTGGGAAGCTCCCACTGCCTTAGATGTTACCACCGAGCTACATACCTCGCTCCCGTCCTGTCCTGCTCTAGACTCACATCCTCTCTCAGCAACCTGTTCCAATCCCACTGACAAGCTAATCCTCCTATAGGTTAGACTGAAATTAGCTTATCTCTGCCTCAGTTTAGCAGCAACAGGTTTATTTAAACTCCGAGGTTGTGCCAGTGACCAGAGGCAGCAAACATCAGGGATTAGCCAGTGACTGGAACTGGCTGTCTCTCTGACATGCAACCCTACTACAAGTGGCAGTATATTTCTATACAGCACATTTTTATAACATTGGGATTTAAATATGATTTGTTAGGCTAACTAGTTTTTTAGTTTGTAATTGTGTTTGCCATTAATGTTTAACAACAATTAAGACTAGACCGGACCACAAGGCTCTGAATTGGAGTGATAAATAAATTGACTTATTGTTTTTTCGCCACTTCTAAACTCTTTTACCAACAACAGGCCATCAAGTAACAAACTCTTCATAGCCTCCTTTACACTCTTTCTCCACCTGTCTCCCTCCTTCTCTCGCCTCTTCTCTGGAAATGAATGAGTCTAATCTGTTGACGTGGAGGTATAGATCCTGCCAAAGTCCAAATCCAGTGTTAGCTGTCACAACTTTCCCCTGTAGGGCAATGGGTTCTTAAAGTGAGGTGTCGGACAGTGAAAGAACAGTGAAGGCACAGGTTGGATAGTTAACATTTTGCCTTCATGTCTCTTCCATTAGGAATAAAATTAAGTTTCCAACTAATGATTTATTTGTTTATGTGAGAGAGTCCTTCACCTGGTCAGACTGGCCATGCAAAATGGCTTGGTATGACCAGATTTTACACTGTACAACATGATACTGTCTGGTGCACAGGAAACAAATACCTATTCACCAGTACTATCCACTCCTGGTTGCCTCATCACACTAAAAGAGATGTTACCAATTAGTTAAATATACTCAGCTTTAAAGTTTGGTCCACACTTTGAAAACAGGTCTACACTAAGCTTAACATCATAACCAAAACCGAGGTAAACCTTGATTTCTGTGGGCTCCATCTATGGTTGGCAGCAGTTTTGGAGTAAATATTGTTGCTCTCCTCCTCACCCTGGACTTACCACCCAGAGGAACGTAACAGTATCACTATGTTAATCCATCATTTGGGTCTCTGTTCTGTCCCTCACACACACCACACAGACAGTATAGTTACCGAGTCATGCTTCCAATAGCGGATAATCTCCTGCAGGTTGGTGGCTGGGTTAAACATGAAATGCTTCCTCCATTCATTCCAGTCCACAGTCATGGTCCCGTCCACATCGATACTGTACAACAAGGATAGACAGAAAATATTGATATAATATTATGTTTATCTCAAATTTGCACCTAACGACAAATAAAAATTAAAAATAAGATTACTCATTGCTGATGATTAGCATTAATTTGACCTTTAGTATTTTAGTGTTGAACGAAGAAAACAGGAAACATCTATACAAACACACAAGTAAACACTGCCAGCTAGGGTTGGACAAAAAATCTTAATCTGTTAATCAGTAACAGGAATTATGTTTTACTATCCTAAATTTAGTATTTTTGTAATTTTTAAAAATATGTTTGGCCATTTTCTCCTTAGATACATTTGTAGAAGAGAGCTGGCGTGAGGGGAGACAGACACATAAAACAAAGGCCTTTAGCTGGACTCAAACCCGGGACTTTGTGATCACATGGTCAGAGCCTTAGAGCCCAGTGACATAAAACCAGAAATTTAACCAACAAATAAACCAACGGCCCTAAATATTTAACTGGTCATACTATATGGGATTTTTAAGTCCGATACCGATTTCGATAATTGAGATTTTTAAAATCTGAGAGCCGATATCGTTTTTTCCCCTTATTTAAGAAACGCATTACATAAAGATTATCCCTAAAATGTTATGTTGGGACCTCACCAACATACCATGACATAAAATAAACTTTTTTATTGTTATAAATAGTGCTTTGAACAAAAGTACAACAAAATATATCAAGGTTTTGATGAATAAAACTACAGAATTAAAAAAAAAAAAAAAAAAAAATCTGATTTGTTGTAATTTATGGAGTACTACTACTAATGCACATTACACTAACTAGTGTTTATTGTGGGGGCCAGGAAAACAGCCCCCACAATAAACATATCGTCTATGATACAGTGACGCAAAGAAAACGCTGCTATTTAATTTAATACTACATGACTGTCTACAAGGAGGAGCTGCAACTTTGAGATTTCAACCTAACGTTTCACAGAAGAGGTAACGTTAGAGAACTTTGTTAGTCACAAGTCCGCTTTAGTTTAATCATTTCTGACACGCCGACTGTAACAAGTGACAAGAAGCTCGCAGATATATTTACAATACGTCAAACACACTATAGTTGAATCGCTCATTAACGTTAGCGCTGCTCCACTGATAAACACGGCATTGGATTTGTGGCTAATTTAGAAACGGGCAGCGTTAGCTGCTGTACGTGCTGTTTAATACTATTTAGAAGTAATGAACTAGGGAGAAATGAGAGGACCGTTCACTAGAAGTGCCGCACTGTTTCAGAATAAATCTACAATCACGTCTGTCAGCGTAACTTTAGCCTCCACCACTCACCTAATCCTGCTGTGACCTGGGAGAGTGCGCTGAAAAACGGGAGGGTTAGCAAGTCTGGTAGGCTATGAATGTTTTCAAGAGAGGAGAAGTGATAGGGGCTGTTTTTATTATTATTTAAGTCGTGTAAGTGACGTGACAAATCAACAACTCAGCTGGGGAGAAACTCACCGTAGCTCCGGTGTTCTGTCGATTTATGCTACCTATCCATCGACATGCTGCTACTTAGCGGTACTGCGCATGCGTATGATCCACAAGCGTGGTCTGTTTCCACGCCCATAAATCTGTGCAACCTTGCATGCCGTGGAGACAGTGGCTGATCATCAGCAATATAACAAAAATCATTAGCCAATTAGTCTATCAGATCAGAATACACTACCCTGGTATCTTAAATAAAGATTGCATAATAGGCGATAGTATTTCAACATGCTCCCCATCTCCTTACAGTACACATGGAGTGAGTAGTGGTGCAATATAAAATTATTCTGTAGTGGGAGCATTATTTGATAGGGGATATTAGTCTATCAGAATATGCTACCCCTGAAATGATGTTATAATATAATCAAACAACAGAAGATGTCATAATACTGTGAGAGTTATAACTTTATGGGATTGGAAAAGGGAACACATGGTAGCATTTTTCGATAGGGCAGAGCGACTCGATAGACTCCGCTTTATGGGCGTGGAAACAGACCACGCTTGTGGGTCATAGGCATACGCAGAACCGCACATCTCGATAGGTAGCATAAATTGACAGAACAACAACAACAACAACAACATGACATGAGATCCGACTCTCTGTTTCTCTTTATTAATTGTCATATCGGCTGTTATAAATGCCGATGCAGATATATCTGCAAGTAGCTCATATCGGCCGATAATATCTGCTAAACGATAAATCGGTCCGTCTCTAACTTTAATTAATCGAGACAAACACAGAACACTAAAATTGAAATATCAGGCACTAATTTCAATATTTTTAAAAAATAATTAACACTGCATTTGTCAACATAAAAGAGGCAATTTATCCTGTAAACGTTACGTCATCACCCAAAGAAAATGGACTACTGGATTAAGAACAAAGCTAATACTCTATTCCAAATCCCATTCACATTTTAGACTAAAGAGTTTTTCTTTTTTCATTTTTTTACTTCTGCTCAGTCAGAGATCGAAAGAGAGAGAGAGAGAGAGAGAGAGAGAGAGAGAGAGATTTGCCCAATGGCAACAAATAGTGGTGAGCATGCAAGACTTGTGTTACAAGTCATCCAAACCATAACTGTAAAAAAGGTTTTACATAAAGTCGGGTTTCAGCTGACATTTCTTAGCTTGTTTTTTATTTGGATTTCCTCAGTGTTCATATTTCATTAATTTACTTCTTCTGAGTCAGTTTGGTTGTCTCTGATTTTCAAACAAATCTTTCTATCTGATTCACAGTCATGCACATCCTGCTTTACTTCTCTTTCTATGTCTCACTGTCACTGTGGTAATGGCGCAATGGATAAGATCCATGCCTTTGAGACCCAGGTTAAATTCCCACTGTAACCCATCCACCAATGTGTCCCTGAGCAAGACACTTAACCCCTTGTTGCTCCAGAGGCGTGCAACCTCTGATATGTATAGCAATTGTAAGTCGCTTTGGATAAAAGCGTCAGCTAAATAAATAAATGTAATGTACATCTGCTGCTTCAAACTTTGCTTATGAAAATACAGAACATGTTGTATAGCTCACTGCATAAACCTGACTTGCAAAGCAAAGAACCAAGTGAAGTTCTGAATATAATCCAACTCAGTGTAACATGTTTTCGTTCAACAGGTTGTACACGCATGTAGGTCCCAGACCTTCCCAGAATAATTTACTGATACAATCCTACACCATACTTTACCCTTTACTTGATAAGACACAAAATGTCACAATGTCCCAGTTTTTATTGACATGGAATGATGATAGTTTTATTATTCAATATATATATAATTTTAGCGTCAGGCAGCCGGATCAGCAATTATGAATCCAGAGCAAAAGCAGGGAACAGAAAATGTGTAATATACCTACAGTAACTACAGTCTGGAACTGCTCCACAGATAGTGAATTTTACTTGCCTATGAAATATCTGTCCCATCTCTTATAAAATAACTATCCAGCAGTATGTCTGTGTTGTTGAGATTTACCCTTATGAACGGAGAAATATTCTACAACAATTTAGACAAAATAACAAAATTAGACAAATGTATAAAAGTTTTATTATAATAATTTACCACTATTACTCTCTCCACTTCCAATTCCACTGTGGTTGTTTTATTTTTTATCAAAACTATATTTCCAGGCGCAAAACATTGGATCTTTTTCTGTTAAATTCAGTTCCTGAAATTCTGTTCTATTTTATGAAGATCTCGTATATTTAATTTTAAGTTAAAATTAAATATGGTATGTATTCTTTTTAAGGTTTACATTTTTTAAAGAGTATTATCCTAAATATTTGTTTTTCTGCATCCAAATGTGAGCATTACTAAGCAGGCACCAGACTCATGCATTTTTACAAAAGATACATGCCCTGAAACGTTACTTCTTCCACTTGATACAAACAAGGCAGGAAATTAACATGCAACAACTTGTTCTTCCCCTGTGGCAATAGTAACCGATGAGACAATCAGGAGTCACTTCAGTTACCGAGCACAATGACTGGATGGTGCACACTGCAATTATTATGGATAGGCTGGTAACGTTTTTTCCAACACTATTAGCAATTCAGATCCTGGATATTGTTAAAGGATTATAACGTCTAATATAATATTTAATTAATAATATTATATTTTTACTAGCAGAGGTATGTATATATTTACAAATATAAACATTTTTTTTTATTACCAGGGTGCAAGGTTGATCACATCACCTAAAAATATAAACTTAAGCGCATAACTGATCCAAGCAGGCTGCAACATCCCGCACAAATGAGCAACACTAAGCAATATGTTAGATAAAAATATTGATGTTTACAGCCCTGCATGCAAAGAAAGTTTTATTATTTTTTGGTTATTAAAATTTGAATATTTCTCTTAAACATGTAGGATCCTCTGTATCCTGGTTATATTCCTTATGATAAAACAGAAGAGGTCAAAACTCCAGCAACACTAAAGTATGCAAAACAACTTTATTGCCAGACCAACACGTTCCGGCTTGTGGCCTTCATCAAAAGTCATCGAGCTCATCATAAAACACATAATATTAGGTAATGTGTTTTATGATGACCCTGATGAAGGTGTAAGTTGTTATTTATATATACTACTGGAGTTTCGCACCTTGGAAATAAATAAGAAACACACTAATTAGTGTTCTTCTGAGCTTCTATCACCAGTCTGTTTATCTGCACATTCATGTTATTTAAGGACCAAAAGTAAGGAAGTGAATTTTATAATTACAAAACTGTGACTGCATCAAAAATACTGTGCTTTTTAGAAGGCCCTGATAACCAAATGAGTAGTGCAGCAGTAGTATTTGTACACTTTCCGATTGACAGGACATGGTGGAGGACAGCCCTGCACTTACATCCACCACATTTATGTATGTGTGCTTCTTTTTTCCTAAACGTTAGACAATGTAATGGAGCAATCATTTTCTCTTAGATTATACATGTAATCATTTGAAAGGTACTTTTAATATACATGATTCTTAACCAAAGTCACCAAGCTAAGTTAACTAAATGTAGTTTAATGGCCAACTTGTCAATCAAGAGAAAACTCCAGCAATGATCTTATTCTTCCATGTTTGTATACTCTCTCTCTGCAAGTCAGACATCTTGCCAGCTCTTTATCATGTGCCATCAGCCCACTCCCCAGTCACAGACTGAACTGGTTATCAGTCCCTCACACTGGCGCCCAACTTTTTTCACTTTTAGTTTAGGTTTGTGCAGGTTTTGCTTGGGTACACAAGTAACAGAAACAAAATATTTTCAAGATTCTCAAGAGAACAACCACTACTGCAGAGTAACTTAGTTCACAGCCGTTACATATTAAGCACAAATACCTTTGAAGGATCTTCTCTGCCTGCTCTTTGCTGATGTCCAGCCCCAGATCGGCAAATGACTGCGTTATCTCCTGTAAGTCCACTTGTCCTGTTGAATATAAAAAAACAGTAGTCCTGACATAGGTTTTTCTTTTTAGGTAAATGTTCAATATCAGTTTGAAAACTATTTGAACTACGGTTAAATCCATAACACCATACCATCCTCGTTTCTGTCCAAGCTCTTGAAGGTCAGTAGTAACTTCTTCTCATGCTCCTCTAGATAATTGGAGAACTCGGTGAAGTCGAGCCCATCATTTTTGTCTTGGTCTGCAGAGGAAACTATTTTCTGAAGAAAGAACATAATATTAGCAATCTAGTGTCTTCATGTCATAGAGCAACATAATCTTTCGGGTGTCTGGCCTCCTCACTGGATGGTGGAGGAGGTAGGTCTACCATCTCCTCTTTAGACTGCATTAGTCTGCCAGCTGGTGGCAGAATAAGGCAGAGAAATGCTTCCTTTACTTTATCACAACTCACTTCCTGTGTACGGTCTACTTATCCATCATTAACTTTCATGGTCTGTGCTCAGCGTTGATTTTATATTTCCATTTTGTTTCTATGCATTTACATTTGAATTTGCTTTTTATTCATTTTTAAAGAGCTGCGCAAATGAAGACTATCCACGTTTGTAGAGGGCTTGTCCTACACCAAGAAAGAATTTCATTCAGTTATCTTGCTATGCTGTAGGCGCATAATGTTACACAAAAATGTGCCGATTCAAGATCAGTTACTTGGTAGATAAACCGGAACATGAAAGTCACAACTGCTTCAAAAGTCAAGAGGCGATCCATACCATGTGGACAGATGTAATCCATTTCATGGGGAGAAAAATAATGACTTATATAGCATGACAACAAGAGCTTAATTGTTGTGCTGAATGAAGACACTGCTGGCCGAATAAGGCTGTTTGAAAAGCAGTGTGCATGTTTATTACCTCTTTATCATGACATTATCACATAATTAAATGGATCTTGAAGGCGCCTGTTTTACAACACTCACACAGACCTGTCTCAACCTTTTTTCGTGACTCAGACTTTTAATGTGAGTTGTAATGTAAGGAATGCAAGATAATTTGTTGAGCAAAGGTGGGACCTTCCGTTTAGTCACAGCAAAGCTCACCTACATCTACAGTTTGAACTTTGAGACAGTAGTTACACCGGTTCTTCATCCACCCATCTCTTTACCAGCTCGATATTGCTGTTATTTGATTGTTAAGATAAATGTATGCTCCACTTGACTTGTTCCAATTATGTGAGAAAAAAATGTGAGTTTCCATCAATGAATTCTTCATTTCTTTACCATTTGCATGAAATTAAGACACAATATAATTAACTCCCTCCTTCCTCTTTGTATTAGACTTCTCAGGATATGTTTTATTGCTCAGTGAAAATCCTCAATGTCAGAGAAAGTGAACTTGGAGATGTAATAAGGATGACATGCTAAAACTTACATGGAAGATCATATTGTTATAGCAGAAAGCTACAGAACAGATTCTAAATGAACCTTGTGGGGAGATTGTTTTCCCACCATTTCCAGAATCAAGAATACTTTGCAAACCCAATGTTTGTAGCTAACTTGGAAGCGAACAGCAGCCTGCCCAGTTCCTTCAGGAATGCAGTAGGCCCACTAGAAGTATTTCTGACAACTTTCTCTCCCTATAAGGCCTTTATGTGTTCTGTATCCGTGGTTCTACCTGAGCTGCCCCTTCCCCAGTTTTGATGCCCAGAGCTGCCAGGCCTTCCTTCAGCTCGGACACATCCACTTTTCCATCCTTGTTGGTGTCCAGCTTGGCGAACAGCTCCTCGTACATTTTCAACGCATCTTCAGAAGCACACTGGCAGTCCGTAAAAAACAGCTTCCTTATGACTTGAAGCATTGTTGAAGTTAGAAAGGAAACTCTTGGCCTCGACACAAAACCAAAAAAAGTGGGAAATTAATCTGCTGTGGTAACGCACACACACAAGGAGGGAAACCGATTCCTGTGGCTGGCACTTCTGGTTTGAAGCAGCTGGACAGTCCCGTGTGATTTAAAAGAGATTTCCGCAGTGCAGTCGTAGAAAAGTCCTCTAAAAGTCGGTAGAATCCGGTATAAAAGTGATATAAGGTATCGTAGATATAGAAAACTGCTTGCGGATGAGGTAGGTTGGCAGCGCTGAGCCGAAGGGTGGGGAGACTCAGTTTAGCTTCCCTGAGACCTCCTCTTTTACTGCGCATATACCAACACTACAGACACACCCTTCAGCAGGATCAACACTGCACGAACTTTATTACAATTTCATGGTGAGCATTTCTTTACTTCATTGCAGACCGGTAGGCGTGAGAAAGACGCTTTCTATCGTAACGTTAGTTCCTTTCAAGCCGTTTAATCTCTCGCGCATTTCCCAGGCTTTTAGTTTCTGCTTTCTCAAAGGTAGTTATCTTTTGTTGTGGTGTCATGGTGTAACCATAGGGTGCAACACTCTCACACACGCACGCGCACTCAGTGTAGTAGTAGTAGCAGCAGCAGCCTATAGTCCCCTCACCAACGCAGTCTGATTCATTTCAGTGAGTCATACCCACAGGAATCTGACAGCTGATCCAGGCAAAACCCTCAGATGTTTTAATAAAGGATCCATTGCTTTGAATCCGAAAATAGGCAAAGTGCATCTGTAAATATTGAGAGGGAAGGAGAAAGTGGATGAATGTCCCGCAGCCTGTTTAGAAAGACTTGCACTTTGGTAGCCTAAAGTTGGCATTTTGGACAACTGGAAATCTGAGCTGCACATCGGCTTATTTTTTTCATGGGAATATCATAGACTTTATAGGTGAATGTCTAACGTCTATAATCATATGGGTTCGGTGTTAAATAAAGTTTAACAAGTAGATAGATAGTCAACATGTGATGGGATTATTTTACAAAAAATTAAAGAGGTAAAGAAACAATTTCGTTTCAATAAAAGTGCCATTGCAGGCCTAGATTTTACCACGAGGTGGCGACTGTAATCTGTCCAATGAGTGCTGCTGCTGTGCTGCCTGACCGCCAGGAGGCGCCGGAGAGAGGAGGCGGGCTTCTTCGAACTACCATCAAGCTGAACGCTGTCATCACTGTACATCCGTTTAATCCATGCGTACATCAAAATAAAAGAGATGGAGTCGTGTTGAGTCAAAATGTAATAAACCTGACAGAAAAGAAGGAGCTAATCTTCCATGTAATTTTAACTGAATTTAGGATGAATTGTTTTTTTTTAAATTTTCTTTCAGTATATCAACTTTTATTGTATTGGGCTAAGTCTGTATGGGTGACATATTACCACTTATCCAGGGACAGCATGTGTAAAATAGCCTTTTTGGCTAATTCTGGTACAGTATACATTTGTAAATGTATTATTGGTGTGCATTCTACCTGCTCAATAAACATAAAATAAAAATAATATGGAGGTCTATTTGATTTGATTTTACATAAGCATTTATAGAAGTACAGTAAAACTTACTGTAAAACAGTTAATAGCCTGGGCTTTTATTTGCTTCAGTCACTGAAATCACCCTGCCTATATTTGAGACAGATGTCTAATGGGACATGCCTTTAATCCCACAAAACCCTTGCTCAGAAAAGATGGGAATAGACTACTATAAATTTGTTTATTTCAACCAGTATGAATATGACTTGAATAAAAAAAAGTATTATTTCGTCTCTCTTGTTTACCATACAAAGTCTGAAATGTTTAAGTAAATTGAACGTAATGATTGAATTGTGGAGATTCAAACCGAATTATATGTAGCATGTCCATATTGACAAAAGTTTTAACATTTATATTTGTTTGTACGATCTAAGCAGCTCAGAACAAGCTCAAATGGGTTACTCAGTCAGCTTTAAGAGGTTTTATACTACATCCAAAGAACTTCTCTAAAAACTAGACCATGCGTCTGATTGAGACCTAACTTTACTTTTATTTGTCAAAACATGTAGCAATACCAGGCTGGTAAATGGGACACCCGTGTAACTGGGACCAGGCTTTTAACTGGAGTTTCAAGATAAGAATAAACCTGCACTGCTTCAAACCTTATTTTCAAAAAGGCCGATTAATAGTGATCAAAGCATATGCTTCTATTTTGAAAATCCACAACAGGAAGTAGCTCTCCTCCATCGCTTGAGTGAGTTTGACTGAATGTTGTCACCAGCAGCTTCACCATCCTCCCACATCACAACACTGAATCTGTAACTACAACACAATGGGGCTGTAATGTCACCGGCGAGCGAGACTAGAGCATCTTCTCAAGTGTACTGAATCTGTGTATGGATTTAATGATGATGAAAAAGAAGAAATTCAAGTTCAAGGTGGATTTTGAGCTGGACGAGCTCTCGTCAGTCCCCTTTGTGAACGGTGTCCTCTTTTGTAAAGTAAGACTACTGGACGGCGGGTTCTCCGAAGAGTCTTCTCGGTGAGCATTGTCTTAGTACAACCATTACAAAAACTCACAGGACTTGCTTTTCTTTAGCTCGCAGCTTAAACTAGCTGAGGAGCTTTCGTCTACGATGTTAGCTACGTTACTAAATGAGCTAAGCAGGCTACACGACCAACGTTAGAAACTAGCTTAACGTTTGTCAGTTGTTTGCCGCTGTAACGGTGTTTTGGTTGTTCACGTGTAACGTTACCTGCTAGTCAAAGCTATTTTAACTAATTAATACAAATTATAAACGAAACGTATCCATTCATTAGTTTGCATGTTCTTCTTGTTTAAGGCTGGGTGCATTTCGCAGGCTAACATCCTCGCTGGCTGGGGAATTGATTACTGTGCTATGTGTAACCAGCTGACTTGTCACATAACTGCCATAAAGCTGAAAACGACTCTCCTATCTATTGCTGCTTAATTAACAAAGCTACTAATGTCATGGGTTGTGTTTTGTTCCTGTTTGGTCTTAAAGTTATCATTGAAGTAGGTGAAAGGTGTCTGATTGCTTAGTCAACCTGTTATTAATAGTGATCAGGCAAATGCAAGCACATTGCATAGTTGTAAACCCTTGACAGTCACATTTAGTAGGATAATGCTGTCCGAAATCATTTCTGTCTCAGAGTTTAAAATATTTCCATGTGTTAATAAATGGGAAGAGTATTCCACCATGTTTCTATCCTACTAGGTCATCTGAAACTGTACATTTGTTGCCTTCACTATATGTTTTTTTTTTAAAAGGAAACTGAGATAGTGGAAGCCCAGTAGCTTGACAGGAAACCTGTGGTCCACCTCAGTGTCATGATAATGTTGTCAAGTTCAGACAAGAAAAGACAAGTCATCTTCTCCAAAACCTCTTTGGGGATTTCATGCGCAAGTTACAGTGTTAAAGTGTCTTTTATGACTTTTTAAGACTACGAAGTGAAAAGCATTTAAATGAACAGAATTTAAATCCTCAAATCAAATATTTTTCGTCATATTGCTTGTTTTGCCCATCCAACAGTCTAAAGGCCAAAGAAAGCAGCCTAATCCCTGCAAGGTAATGCTTGGCTTGAAAAATCACTCATAAGTTACTCGGTTATCAAAATAGTTGCCGTTTTGTTTTCTCAAATCAATTAATCATCTAATTGTTAGCAGCTATGGTCCCAAACCCAAAGATATTTATAATCATAGAAGAAAACCAGTAAATATTCACATTTGGAATCTGAGCAGAAGATGGAACCAGTGCATTTTTGTAATTATTGCTGATTGTTTCATCAATTTCTGCCAATAGACAAATTGATATCTTCAGCTCTAGTTGGTAATATTGTTCTGTCAAGCTGAATGGACAAAGTGATAATATTTGTCAGGTGACAAGTATGTGGTACTTCACAAAATATGGTTCATATTTACAGTGAAATGGTTGTTAAAATGAAAAGGATGATACACCAAATAATTGGCCATGAAAGGAAATTACTCTGTACCTATTATCCAGAGTCACCCT
Organism: Micropterus salmoides; assembly: GCF_014851395.1. Taxonomy (NCBI): domain Eukaryota; kingdom Metazoa; phylum Chordata; class Actinopteri; order Centrarchiformes; family Centrarchidae; genus Micropterus; species Micropterus salmoides. The sequence continues at coordinate 6,110,021 of NW_024040374.1, read as the reverse complement.
GTGGTCCACAGCAGTGTCATGATAATGCTATTATATCTGTCCAGTTGAGACAAGCAAAACCAGTCCTCTCCTCTGTAACCGGGTTTGGATTTTCCCTCACAAACTGCCTTCTATCATTGGACTACGGGAAGAGCATTTGTTTTGGAGTAAGGCTGTAGAGATTAGATGGCTTCACCCTGATTATATAACAAACCCTTTCTTTACAGTACGTAGCTATTATAAACCAGCTAAATAGGAAGGCACAGTATCTTGGACTTTGTGAATCAGGATGTGTCATGGCATTAAGGCCATTTTAATACAGCTACAGTTGTTTCACATGTGAGCAGTCACTGCAGCTAAATGAGAGTGAAACACTGGAAAACGTTCTTCACTATAATCCAGTCAAGGAAAGTTATATGGTTATAATCAAAACATCCTGTTCTGGCTCTGAAATGTTTTAGCTTTGCTAATTTGTAGTGACGAGTTTGTGTCATTAAATCACATTTTACTGCAGCAATTTGATTTTTTTTTAGACGCACACACTAGTTTTCCTCTGATACTCTTTTAAGCCATCCCAACTGTGAGTGTAAGGGAAGTGAGGACTGTTGTTTTATGAGCCTTTCTTTTCCTTTGGTGTGGTTTGTCATCACTGCGCCATTGTTTCTGTTCAAAACAAGTTTTTCTTGTTATATGATTTTGCTTTTTTGTATGTATATGTATAAGTATAACATTTTATGAACAAATTCAGACTGGATTTTTTCTTTGCTGCGAGACATTTGAAGACACTGCACCAAATTTGTATTTGTATCAAAAATGATTTGTTTTTTCTGTGTAACAATGTGTTTGTGAGAGAGTTTATGCCCGAACTCTGACCGCAGCTGCCTTTTAAAAGGCGAGCAGCTGTAGTTTAATAAGATATCTGACCCATGTATAAAGATGAGAGAGACGACCTCCACTTGTGCTTTAAACCAAACTTACTCAAGCTCACTAATAGTATTTTGCTGCTCTGAGAAGTGCTGTGAGTTATAGGGCATGCAGTGTCCAGCTGGCTGGGAGTTCCCTCTGTAATGATCCCAGGATGAAGTCAGCATTTGTGAAACATTGGTCACGCATCTGCTGCTTTTCATTTATAGTGAGGCAGGGATGCAGTGCACAACACAGGCCTGTATTTTCACTCTTAACCGTCTTACCAGGGATCTGCACACACTGTTAATAGGTTTAAGTCTTGTGTCATCAACACACCTCGCACTACATCTCTATCTGTATCCCTCAGTCTTTGCCTCTTTTTGTCACTATTACAGATGCAAACTCTTGTCCGATTTTTTACTTGTTGCATCATTGTAATTTGTGCTGTATTAGAGATGAATACCATCGTCTCAGCTTGCATGTAAATCCGGCAGAGTCGATTGAAATGAATTGCGTGAGGGCTGTCTTAACAGAAGGGAGTTGGTTAGGTGAGTGGGAGAGGAGAGGATGGCAGTGAAAGGGAGGCCATCTGGGGTATCTTAATGCTGCCCACGCATACACGCTCTTTTCTCTTTCAATTCATCTCATCCTTCCACTGAGAGTAGGCTACACCTCACTCTCATTTTAACCTGTAGTTGTTAGCCGAGAATGTGTGTCCATGTGTTTCTCTGTTACTCTCGTGCCAAAATGGGCTACGCTTGCTGCCGTAATCTTTGGTGGAAAACAGGACTGTAATTAATCAGTGTGTTTATTAAGTGGCCAGAAAAAATCTGAGGCTAAGAACATAAGCTTGTATTGGCAACTTGAAGCAGTGGCCTTGAGCAGGGTAGAGATGTGAGCATCGTTACTCCATTAGTCATTTGACCTAAGTGGTTTTCATTGTTACGTAATAGTGATATAAAAATTAATGAAATGAAGTTGTGCTTCCACAGTTCAGGGATGTGATCAGGGCTGCAAAAACACAAGTGACAAGGCGGGAAATCAGTGGTGCTTAAATACATCTTAGTTTAAAGTCACCTTACCGAACACCGTTTTTTTGTTTGTTAATAATGTGACAATGTATGAAATACTAAACTGTATATTTGATTCCAGCTTTTGAGGTTTGATATCTGAGTGTTTTTTTTTTTTTTTATTGTAATAAACATTATTTCCCAGGTATAGTGTATGATGCATTATGATTCTGGCACGGAGCCAGACAGTTCATCACGGTTTATAATGTGAGTTATCCAAACCGCAAAAGGAAATGAACCAGCTTTTCAGTTGAGCAGAGAGACATTTGAGCTACATAAGCGACCTCTGGCATGTATAGCAGTTGTAAATCGCTTTGGATAAAAGCGTCAGCTAAATGAATAAATGTAATGTAATGAAGCTAACATGCAGCCTGTCCACAAAAAATCTATGATATGTAAACCTATACAATGTTTAAAGATAGTCTTTGTGGTTTCCCCTTACAGAGAGCCAGTGCAGGCCAACTGTGTTCGATGGAGGAAACGGTTCTCTTTCCCCTGCAAGATGAGTGCCAATGCAGGGACAGGTGTACTGGACCCATGTGTGTGTCGTGTGTCTGTCAGAAAGGTACACTATGTGGCTGCCGAGCTACAGATTTCAGACATTATAAATATTCGTATATAGTGTTGTTGATCTATAAGCTGATGCTTTGCATGTGAACATATAAGGTTTAGGTGTGGGTTTTATGCAAAAATAGAGGCTATTGTTCTTTTCAGTGTAAAAAACAAGGCTCCTGTAAACAGGAATATCTCATCCTTGCTAACAGAATGGCTGTACCTGGGTGAAATTCTGGTATTGGTTGCATGGACTTTTATGTGGCAAATTGAAACTTGAGAGTGAAATGTGAACTCTAAAACATCAGCCAGCAAGCACAGCATTCTGAAGAAAACAGCCTCATCACTGTGAACTCCTTTGCCCCTCATCCTTTTGCTATCCTTTAACCTTTAATACAAGTGCGCTCTGTGCTCTAGTTGTTTCACCATGTCATGTTACATAGTTTTCAAGGGTAAAAAGGGATAAAAGCAGAATATGAATAAACCTTTCTGGTGCAAATGCATCTTGTGTATGCACATTGTATCTGCAGGCTATTTCTGGTGTGCCCTGCCCTCTTTGTTTTAGGACACTAAGCATGCCAAGGCCCAGAAAAATCTTTGTTGTTGCCTTTTGCTACAGTTTGGACCCAACAAATTATAGTGTTGTCTATAGTGTTACATTAATTAGTAAATGAATAGTCTTAAATTCAGCAACTTTTAAAAAATATTTTCTCATTAACTCATTCATATTTAAATGAAGCATGACTTGTGGATTTGAAATTTTTTTGAGTAACGTTTTAATTTAAATGTTAATGCTTCTCTTCTCTAGGAGCTGAAGGGTGGGAAGACATATGCAAAGGTAATTCCTCATGTACTTATATTATCCAACCCCCATCCCCTACCCAACCTCCAGGTCACCTAGATGTACAGCAATCAGCCATATTTATGTAGATTGTGCTGTGAGCCTGAAGCAAACAGATGGCCTTAACTGCCTGCAGGCTGGCTCATTATGTCATGTGTTCTCGCTTTCACTGTTTGAAAGAAGTTATTTACTCAGCTTACTTAACTTCTTCTTGTGGACCTTATACAATTGATGATAGCTTTTCCCCCCTTAAATATTAAAATTTCAGAAGATTAACAGCTTGTCTTTGAAGTTGTAAGTTGAGTTAATACTGTCAAGTTTTTCTAATTTCCTGACCTCTGTCATTTTACAACCAGAGATTGTCACAGTGCTGACTGGGCCAAACGTCTCCTGAGAGAAACCAAAGTTCACCCAGTGTCATTCTTTCTCCTTCAGCTTGGTTTTGCAGATCTGAATTTAGCAGAGTTTGCCGGCTCAGGGAATACAACCCGCAGATGTCTGCTGGAAGGCTACGATACCAAAAATACTCGCCAGGATAACTCCATTCTCAAGGTAACATTGAAGCTACGGTAAAATATCCACAGCTGTCTGATTTCACAGCTTTAAACTTAGTGTTCTGAATACAATGATTTATTTTATTTTTAATTTTTTTGCATAAATGGCTAGGTTCGCTGGTAGCAATTAGATTGTAGCCAAACATACCACCAGGCTTTACTACAGCCATTTTCTGCTTTATTTCATGATGAATTATAGCAGTCCCTTATTTAAGGCAAAACTAATGAACAAAGCAGACAAAACTAATGAAGATGTCACTTAACAATTTGAGTTAATCAGGGAGTGCTGATTCCACATGGCTTTTTAAGATCAGTTGGTTAATCTACAGTTCTCCAGTGACACATATTTGATTATTTTAAAGTACAATTGTGCTTGAACCAAAACACCTTTCCTTTCTTTTTCTTTCTTTAAACCAAGAATGTCAAACCTGAAACAACCAACAGGTCTCTTTTTCTTTTCGTAGGTCATCATCAGTACACAGCTCATGTCAGGGGATCCCTGTTTTAAAACGTAAGTTAAATTAATATATTAACAATTTAATATAACACCATACTTTAATATGGTGCCAAATCTGTTTTGTTTTGTTCATACTGTTTAATCAGTCAGGGATGGTGTCAGCTGACTTACAGTTCAGTCATTTGAGATTCTTAACTATATGTTTTGAAGTGGATTGGAAAACTATTTAATTGCATATGTTTTTGGACTAAAAGAGCATGAGAATTAAACTGTTCTTATTCTTGTGCTGTATGGAGCACCCATGGAGCTTAATGGTTAAGGAGCAAACCACATAAGGTGCACATTTGATTCCTGGCCGGGGGACCTTTTGTTGCATGTCATACACCTCTCTCTCTCTCTCCCCACATTTCCTGTTTGCATCTACCTCTATCAGATAAAGATAAAGTTATGACATCAAATCTCCTGCTGACTGAATTTGTTTGGGAGCTGTTCCCAGAATGCTGCTGTAGGTGTGGTACTGATGTCTGTCAGTGTTGTGCTGGGAAAGTTTCTTGGGAACCAAACGATACAGAATTACGCAAGACTAAATAATCAGATTTTCACATGTCAAAAGCACTGATTCATTTCATCCTGCATCCAAGGGTTTAATAAAGGGCAACGGGACTTTATTGAAGCTACTTGAATTCTACTTGAGTTTAAGTATCAATGACTGAGAGAATCTTCACACACATTTCATCTTCCAAGTATAATACTATAAGTTGTTGTACTACTTCTTCTATTAGAAATATACTTTTCAGTTTAAGTATTTGTCTCTACGGAGAGAGAAATTTTGCTTTACCCGAGGGCAAAATTTGACCTAAAAAATATTCTGTAGACTTTATGTTTATGCCAAAAGCTGCATCTTCTTTTATTTCAGCATGTATTTAAAAACAAAGTATCTACAGTAGATCCACTTTTACTCTTGGCTAAATGCTAATCTCAATGTATGTAATAGTTTATAACTTAACTTTATGGTCTTTCCCTTGATTAATCTTTTATTTTTTAATCCTCTCTTCCCCCATTTCTCCCTGTCTTCACCTTGCTTTGCATTTGTTCTGTCATCAGGCCTCCCTCCACAGCCACAGTGATCGGGATCCAGGGTGATGGAGAAAGCCTGCTGGAGGAGAGGAGGGGAGGGGATTCACAAAAAGGCTGTTCTGGTGAGACCAATCACACCACATTACACTCCTCTGCTCTGCTTAGTAATCCCATTGGCTTTTCTAAACATTTACAGGCACCCGATAGAGCACACTTTAGCCATCCCATTGTGTACGGAGCCACTGTTAGTTTTGGAGTTTTGTTCCACTTTTATGTTCATCTTCTTACATTTATTCAACATTATCTTTTGCAACATTACATTTAAATTATATCACAGCTCGCTGCACTTGAGTAGACTTGCTTAACATCACCTCAGCACTTGCTGTTGTAGCTAAGTAGCCAACAGATCTAACCAACAATGAAACAAAACGAAAGATTTAGAGTATATTAGAGTGAGTAAGTAAAAAAAGTTTACTGTCCAGTTTCAGATTAGGGGACGGCATCATTTATTGCAAGTGGTACCTTTTGATGCTAGAGTGCTGTGTTATATTTACAGTAGTAAAGTAATCACCAAATGTAAGCATAACGTCTCATTTACCTGCCTACCAACTTTGAAACCACACCTAGGCCTTGCTGCTAACACAAACCGACCATAGCCTTAAAAGTCTGACACATGTAAATGACAAAGGCTTTTTTTGTGAAACAGTTACAAGAGGGAACGCCTTATTTGCCACCAAGTTTAGCAATTTACATCTACAGTAAAGTGCAGACCAATTTTCTTGCACGTTTTGAGCACATTGGGCTGGTTGTTTAAGTCCAACCTCCAACACATCAAGACAAGCATGAATTTTACCATGCTGCACTGTCATATTGAAAAATAGAAGCAGTCATTTCAACTTTATGGAAATTAACCTCAAGTTCATTAATTAAACTGCAGAATTCATCTTGTTTGTGTGTGTGCACCCATCTTTCTACAGCATGATGCACTCACACTTATATATAATATATAACTATTTATCTCCTATCCAGCACCATGAAATATTCGTCTTCCAGCTGCCCCTTTCTGCTACATTTAACTGACGTTTCATCCAGCTCACTCTCCCGTTATGTGTCCTAATGTGAACACATTGCAGTGTTGAATGCTTGTGTAGTGCAGCTCTTTCATGTATAATTTAAAGTAGTTCTCTTTTACATTTGCTACAATCTGCTCTGACCCTGTAGGCTCTTGATGGTTAAAAATAGGACTCCGTGCAAGTATGTCTAGGGGGGTTGTGTATTGCATGTGCACACCACTTGTGTTTTTGTCGTCTGGAGACGATGCTCTTTCCCATCAGCAGCATCATGTCTTGGCTGTGCATGTTTGCCATGTATGTACAGGTATGCGTCATGTGTGTGAGCAGTATCAGTGGGAGGTTTGGTTATTATGGTGTATTATTATATAGATGGAGTTTTGTTATTATATATTGATGCATGCTTATCGTCCAAGACAAGTTGGAGTGGGAAAAATAATCTACTGAGATATTTTGTTAACCCTTAGATGCCTAGGTCACTGGAATCTACACGTTACATAAGTTGGTAAAAAATAACTTTATTAGAATTGCAATCAATAGATTTTGCGTTTTGCACTTAATGTGACTAAGAAAAAATATCATTCAGACTAGCTGTTTCTGGGCGTGATCTTTGCATGATGGTTTATTTACATAAAAATAAACTATTTACTATATATAAACTATATATACAACTTTTTGGTCAGTTTTACTGATCTGGCTTTCTTTTCACTTGGGAAAAGCAAAAACAGAAATTACATTACACCACCACCATATTTTGAGGAGGGGAGTATCTGGGTAATTTATGGCCCTCAGTGCATCTCAGGGTTAATATCTTTTGAAATGTTTTCTCTTATGTTGCTGAGGCAGAGGCCTTTCCTTCCTTTCCCGCAGATATTTGAACTGTGAACTGTTCTGCTTTCTGGCAGGTCAGCCTTTTGCCAGTTTGGCTTCTTGACATTAAAATGGTGACACACTCGCTCATGTTGCCGCACGTGTTTCTTAAAAGGCTCAAACTTTAGACACAATTATACATATCGTTTCTATCTCAGCTGTCAAAATTGTGGGGGGTTATATTTTCCTCTTGAGTCACACATATATTTGTATTACAGAATATTTATTTTACATTGCAGAACCACCTGAGCTCTCATACTGTTGTTATCGTGGGCAAAATATTGTAATATTATTGAGAAGATATAATGCAATTTTACTGTGCTAGGGTTGAGAGCTTCCTCACCTTTGGAATAACTGTGCAGAATGAAACAGCTCAATACAGGATAGGAAACGTATGCAGAAAATAGTACACACTGCATCAAAAATCATAGGCCAGGAGCTACCTTCCCTTGCTGAAATCTATACCATTAAGACTATGAAAACAGGGACTCCTCTTAATCTTCTAATCACCTTTTTAATCTAATCTCTCTTCTTTTAAAAGACTGAAAAGTATCAGAACCAGAGCAACTAGGTTCTGCATCAGCACCTACCCAGATGCTGTTCGTGCCCTAAACTTTTAAAGTGCTGCTATTATCCCTGTCTGTAAAACACTCTAAGGATATAAGTATACATTGATATACATCAGTGATATCATCCCCTGATTTCATTACATTACATTTATTAATTTTAGCTGAACTTTTTATCCAGGGCGATTTACAATTGCTATATACGTCAGAGGTCGCACGACCCTGGAGCAACTAGGGGTTAAGTGTCAAAAGAATAAGGATTTCCCTGTGATTCCACATTTTTCTTAATCTGTTTATTTTTGCTTCAAACCAAGCAGTTGCCAACTGTGGTCACTCATTTATTAACCCAGCGAAGGTGAACCTATGGTGTTTGGGAGGCAGTGGGTTTTTCTCCGTTTTCTCTGTTGTCTGCTGCAACTCAAAACTCAAATAACACAGGTTATAAAGAATATAGATCACCAAGTTAGTCTACGTATAACAAGATAGAAACTGGGTTTGTGGTCTCAGTCGAAACTTGTCTGTCCAATAGTAGACCAGATCTCACTCATGCAAACTGGGGCCATATAGTATCTGAAAACAGAAATTTCTAGGTATGTATGTCTAATCTGTAAAAAAGAGAACAGTATGGTGAAATGTGTAATGCATGTTTACTGTGTTGTCAGGTTTGTTGCTGAGTTACAGAATACAAACAACCACAAATGTATCACTTCAGACACGCTCAGTCACTTTGTACAGCTATTTCTGCTTTCATCCACAAAAACACTATCTATACCACTCTGGTGTGTTGAGCTGAGAATGAGCCATGGTATTAAGTAAGTACATGGCGTGGCCCTCAACAGGTATTGTTCTTGTTTGGCACCAGTTTTTTTTGACAATAAGAAAGGCATAATAAAAGCTGTACATATTTTACTTAAATGATAACAGTTTTTTTGCAATAGAGCAGACTCTTGTCTTTTTTTCTAATGTAGCAGAGAGTCGAGAAGGGAAGTGTCCTGTTGTTTCCGATGAGATTGGGGGCTGCGGCCACTCCCGAACATCCAGCTACGCCAGCCAACAGTCCAAACTCTCAGGTAGGGGCACCCCACATTTAAGAATGTTTTTTCCTGATTTACTGTTGTTGACCAGATATGGATCAAACATACAGACCATTTTGCAGATAATATAATGTGCTGGTGCGTGACAGAATTAAAAGTAGTTGTTACCAGCATCAAACTACATAACACCAATCTTTTGCTCTCCTAAATTTTTTTTTTTACTGGAGAAAATGTGTGTAAGGTCAAACTGAAAAAAGCTTTTGACTAAGGAGGAGGGAAGTGATAAAATGATTTTCCAGTGACACTCCACCAGAGCAGTTCAAACCTGAGGCTCTAATTTCCATTACAGGCAGATCAGATGACTGTAATAAAAGATCAGAGGAAGTACAGAGATGCTCTGAGTATAGCTCTAATGGCCCTCTAATTTTGAATCTGAAAATGTATTTCCTGCCACGTGTAACCCTTCATAGATTGATTTGAACCTTGTACTCTTGTGTGGGAAGTTTGCTCTTCCATGGCTGTAGTGAACTGATGCTTTGAGATGTCTCTTGCTTGAAATGGTTTCCTGCAGACATGAACAGCGAGTGTGTGGGTGTCATTGCAACTCTACTGAACTGTTAAATCTTTTAACACACTGCAAGTTGGAAATCTGCTCGACATCACAGCAAAACATGTTTTGTTTAAAACAAAACAACTAATACTGTATAATGCCTCATATTAACATTAAATCAATACTTATGAATTAATGTTTTACTTCAGATGTTAGGTAGTACATTTTTATTTTCTGTTACACTTTTCTTCCATTGGTAAAGCATTTAATGGACTTTTATGTGCATATAACAAATTGATCCTCTGTCATTAATATTTAAATGCAGATGAGAGCACTGGTGCTATTACTGTGTGTAATATTATGAATGTATGTCAGTAGCAGGTGGTTGTGATCACTGGAATGCTACAATACTCTTGCAGGATCTCTCAGGGCATACAGTTACTTAACATTAAGTCAGTTGCATTAACCTAGTGAAATTGCAAAATGGTACATGATGCATATAGCACTTTTATGGAAAGTGCTTTACAATTTACCTCTTATTTGCCCATTTATATACACACACACCAGCATGTAGACATAATGAGCTGGGGATCGAACCGCCAACCCTTTTATTAGTGGACCACAGTAGCCCATTGGGGCAGTGTAGCAGAGATAGCAAAATATAATGAGCTGCATGTCAAAGATCAATTTTTTACTTGACTTTTAGAGAGGGAAGGTATGATACATTTAATCTGAAAATGTCACCCCTAAGGTAACTCTAAAACTTTTTATTTCAACCAGCTATAATCAATATTTCTAAAATAACAATGTGACAATGTGGATGTGTTTACCTCAATTTGCAGCTCCTCTCAGTTTTATGAAGCCTTTCAGCTCATTGTTTAACTGCCCGGCTGTACCTTAATTATTTTGGTTTCCTCTCACTGCTCTCATAGTGTCATTTTCAGCAGAAGCAAGCAGCTGTTTTTTTTGTGAAAAGGCTACAAAACAAACATCAGAGAGTCAAAGTGAGCAGGTGAACATAGGAGACAACTAGGAGCAATTAAAAGAGCCAGTTCCCTCAGGAGTTAGTAAAGGAACTGAAACAGAGCTAAAAGAGTGTGATTATTAGACTTATTTCACCAGGTGGCATGTTAGGGTTGGGCTGCGTATGAACACATGCACATAAGACGACTGCTACACAAGACACACACACAAGACACACACACACACACACACACACAATCCAGCGCCCCACCCGATGTTTCATTGTAGACATGGCCCAACCCTATGGCAGGTAACACAACTCTAAACAAGAAGGGCACTCAGAGAGCGTAGTCCTCCTCCAAGGCTAATAGTCTAGTCTAATGATATGCAAATGTGAAGGCACAACCCCTGTCTGCATATATATCCCAAACTATGAGCTTTACAGTGTGTCAAAATATGGTTGTGCCTAGCCGAAGACCCATCATCTCAGCTGTGCATTTATGTACTTTGTGCAGTTCCGAATTCCAGATTCCAGATTAATCCAGAAAAAGCACATCCCTTATTGCTAATTTCTTACATACCTCCTGCATTTTTACAGTTTGAGACATTTGAGGTTTGTTTTGTTGTAAGTTTAGTCACAACACACCATTCACTTTAACTACACTGAATTCAGTTTTGTCCATAGTTATGGCCATTGTGTTGCAATTGACCTCCCACACTATTAACGAAAGTAAATAACAATTTACTGAAATCTTTGCCCATCTTTCTCAGGCTACAGCACAGGTCACTCCCGCTCCTCTAGCATGTCAGAGTTCAGCCACCGGAGAAACCATTCAGTGGGCAGTGCCTCAACGGGTATCGGCAGCATCCCAGAGCCTTGTGAGGACCGGGAAAGAGAGTCCAGACCCCGTCCTGCTCTACCTGAACACCCAGTTCCCACCGCCACCACTAGCAACCCAGCGGGTACACCAGTACGGAGCGCCTCATCCTGTGAACGACTCAACAGGTGAGTCCTAATTTATTTGGCAAGTAAGGAGCTTTAGAAATTTATGAAAGTACATACGGGCTTCATCGTCACAAAGGGAAAGCATTCAGCAAGTCAAACATGTTTATTGTAGGTCGTGAGTACAAAATATAGTAGCAGTAAGTTGTTTTACGGAAGTTAATTACACCTGAGACATGTGTGACATTTCAGGAAGCAGCTGTCATGCAGTAAAATGCTATGAGGCAGAACTGCGGAAGAGTATCTGTGGTTTCATTATGTGGTCACAGTAGGGTCTCTTAGTATTTATAAAAGTGTTATTCTGTTTGTGGTATCTAAAAATGTCCAGCCATGAATCACGCTTTTCAAATAAAGACTTGTGGTTTTTAAGTACTTTTATAGCCTAAGGTGCACTTTATATTTGGCAAACGTCTTTGAAGACCAGCATTCAGTCATATTGTTCTCACATCTGTATTATCAGACAATGTAGCATGTTGTACTTATCTACATATTGATTTTCAGGTTTTTGAATGAATCATTCAACTTTTGGGAAATTAGCTTTTTTGCTTTCTTGCCAAGTTAGATGAGGAAACCAAACCCACTCACATATCTGTACATATAATTATTAAGCTACAACTTGCAGCTTGAGTCACCACTGGCTGCCTGGCAACCTCACAGTGACAGTACTCCAGGAAGTTACTACACACCAAGAAATAGGATAGCTCATATCCCCCCATAAAACCACAAGGTGTCATCTTTATTACACTTTTTTTCTTTGTAAAGATTAAATAAATTACATGTTGGAAGATTTTGTTACCTTCAAATTAATGCTGTGTTTCATTAGTTGTTCCACTTTTCAGCCCTTTATATACCGCCACAGTGTACGTGACATGGAAAACACTTTGAGAGCAGAGGGAAAGTGGGCAGTGGATTTAAATGATGCCTTTAAATGAGGCAACGGTACTTCCTACAGATTATTGTTATATTGTTGTTATTGTTATTATATTGACATTTGGTAAGTAGGCTTGCAATTTCAGAAATGTCTCTTCTGAGCTTAGAAAATAAACAATCTGTAGCCTACAATATTGGGAATAAATACATAGCTTATTGGCATCATAGCGGAAATGATGAGAAACTGCAATGCACAGTGGTTAATCTGCAGCGCTGACCATTTATCTTGACTCGTCACCCTCGAAGGGTCGATTTCACATAGTTTTTACTTGTGAAATGACAATTATCTTGGCAGCAGGGATTCCAGAGTGCAAGTGCCGAAAGGAAGTCAACAGGGGCATGTTGAACAACTAATGAAACAGCTTAAAACAGGCTAGCTGTTACCCCCGTTCTAGTCTTTCACTAAGCTAAACAGCTGCAGGCTGTACCTTCATATATACCTACAGATGAGAGGTATTCATTTCCTCATCTCAACTCTTGGCAAGAAAGTGACTAAACATATTTCCCAAAATGTTAAACTGTTTCTTTAAACATCCTAGCTTTTGTCAGAAGGCTGCTCAAATAATATGCACAAACATTATGATGTCCAACTGCCAAGCTGATCATAGTTTCTAATCTTAGTGGCAAGATAAGTCTGGTAAAAAAGAAAGCTTTTCAGCAAGCAGTATGGAGCAAGAGGCAGTGGTACAAAAGAATAAGAAAATGAAAGGCCTCTTAGCCACAGACATTTGCAGTAGTACAACTGTCTTCTGCAGTAAGTAGCACTGGCAAGTGTGTCGCTGCTACGACTAAAAACCGGTTGAAAAGCAGCTGAATCATTTTGAGCTGCTTAGATTGAATCCCTTGGCTCTCTGGTTGACCACATCCCTGCTTAGCACTAAATGAAATGTAGATTCAGTATGAGAAACAAACAGCATTAGCCATTAGTGGTTAGACACAAAATGACTCTCCATATCCTCCACTCAGACACCCAGTGAAGCAGGACTCCATGGAGTCTCAGCTAAAGAGAATGGACGACACACGTGTGGATGCTGATGATGTTGTGGAAAAGATTCTCCAGAGTCAAGACTTCACACCCAGCCTACTAGACTCCAGTGCTGAAGGTAGGCCACACGAACAGAGGTCTTTTTAGAATTGCCATATCTGCAGGTTTTATTCTTTCAGGTGTCATTGTTGTGCAAGTTCTAGGCAGATTTTCTCCATCTTGTTTTGTCACGAAAAGTAAAGGTTAAAGTTACTAAAAGCAACCTTATTCTCGTACTTTACAGCAAAAATCAATGAATTACTTTATTGACAGGACAATTTTGATAAATTTGTTTTACAAAACAAACATTTGCTGGTTCCAGCTCGTTATGTGAGGATTAGCTGCTTCTCTGTTTTATACAAAACAAAATGAACAAAGGCTACATCTTATGATCATTTTCATTATTGCTTTTGCTGATTATTTTCTTGATTAAAGTATTGTCTATAAAATATGCAAAATTAGTAAAAATGCCCATCCAATTTCCCACAGTGAGATTATCAAATTCCTTGTTTTGGCTCAATAGTTCAACGTTTTCAATTTACGATGATATAAAAGAAAAAAACCTGGAAATGTTCACATTTAGGAAGCAGGAATTGATTATCAAAATTATTGCCAACTCATTTTCTGACCAACTTATCTAAACTTCAATATACAACTACTTTGCATAACAGTAACTCACTTTACAGTATTGTGTGTTACCTCACAAGTCAAGTCAGTCTGTGTACTCTGAGGAGTAGGGCATTGTTTTTCTTTCCAAGGTCTCATCCAGCTCAAAGCTAGGAAAAGAAAGCTGCTGTCAATACATGATTATTTTTAGATTGCCTAGCAACTGGCTGCTCCTCATGACAAGAATTATACAGTAGGATGTCCAAATGTTACCGCAACTGTGTCTGTTTCAGAGGAAGGCTTGCGTTTGTTTGTTGGTCCTGGGGGAAGCACAGCCCTTGGAAGCCATCACCTTCCCACCAGGTAGGATATTCACTGACGTCATATCAAATGATTCGTTCTTCAAAGTAGATGGAGAGGGTGGAGTTGGTTGTGCAAGTCTCTTGTCAAAAGGGACAACCACTACTGGCTGATTCCTACTTTATGTGGATTAAGAGTACACAATAACTGCTGTCTAGGAAAATGGATGGTTGGTCTGACCACCACTTTGGTTCAGACTGACACGTCAACAACTTTTGGATGGAAATGCTAAGATGGTGAAAGGCAAGGTATGCGATTCTGGAGAAATCCAATACCATGACAAATTCCAAGATACAGAGTGAACAACAACAGAGCAAGTAACGTTAGCTGAGTTTTGGGATAGCAAACTGTTGCTAACTTCGAGAGAGAACGAGATGGTCCCAGATCTCTACTACAGCTAACATCACAGCAACAGCATGTCTTTGTGAAAAAAACTGGATTTGTTTTTTCAGCGTACACACAGCAGACAGCTAGCAGACTGTGAGGAGATGTTCACTGAATGTGAAAGAAATACGTGTATTGGATCAGAATCGCATACCCCACCTTTAACATGGTCATGGTTGTGAGCATGTTAACATGCTCTTCTGAGCCAAAGTACAACCTCAGAGCTGCTAGCATGGGTGTAGACTCTTGTCTTGTTATCTACTCTTTATGTAGAAATTTCTAATTTTGAAAAAACACATAGCATGTGCTCAGTGTGAGCTTCAATGCAAGTCCATCTAAATTAAAACATCACCAAACTCTTATTCTCGCACACAAATTAATTTTGATACCATGTTCTTTCCTTTGTAAAACAGGTCTAGGGACATAATTTATCTCTCATACCAGAGAGGTTGCCAATTAATGGTTATTGGTAAGACTAGTGGAACTAGTTAAGGGTGATGGTGGCTGGACATCTGAATGGGTTATGACATTCAGATGAAGTTGCCTATCAAGCCAGTTGGGCCAGCCACTGTAGTTTAACCTGAACAGATACAATATAGATGTCTGGCAGAGTCAAGCCGCAGAGTATCTGCTCTTTGCTGTGGTGAGAGTACAAAAAGGGAAGTTAGGTCAGGGCTAGAGAATGTCCTCACCTGCCATGGGGCACGGTAGATTTGGCGGCACAGCCTTGTACCCACTGCAGGTCCTAGTGATAGGTAAAAACATAATTTCACATAATACTGGGCTTCCATATGCATGATCATTTTTATGTGTTAAAACTGTAGTATTTAAATAGTAATATAATATGAATTGTCAGCTCTACTGTTCAATATATGAACCAAATATTAATTGGGTTGCTACTGTTTTTTTTTCCTTCATCCCAGGGTTGGTGGTGGAGCGTATGAGCAAGTGGTGATAAAGCGTTAAACCCACAGCCTGTCACAGGCGGACTGACACTGCTTACATCATAAAAACTGATGCAAGGCTGTGTTCATTTTAATCTGCATTCCTACAGCACACACGTTACCTGATCAGCACCGTGTCTGACCTAATTACTCTGAACAGTAGACATTACAACAGTGCACTCCTGTGTTTAAATCTCCTCCATGACACTGTAGCTCCCTGATAGATTTTTAAGAGCAAGAGGTAGACAGTTATAATCTCAGTGTAAACACACAGATGTGAATTAAGAGAGAAGGAACACTGACCAGATCGTTCAAAACATTTCACTGAAACTGTCCACTCCTGGGTGTAGAAACCAAACCCATTTTAAACTGTTAGGAAGTAGAAGGAAACTTTCTAATGGGAGGACACCAGGACAGACTGCGTGTGAATCAGAATGAACTGAAATCTACACTGAAGAGGAGTATGCTATGCGTTTTCAATACATTCCTTTTGTCTCTGTGTTTGTTTTGGACGTACTTTTCAAATAGGACGTTCTATTTAATATTTGCCCATAAGCTGCTAAAAAGCTATAGTTGTTGGCAGTCTGACAACTGTTGGCGTTTTGAAGGTGAGAATATTTTACTACAAAGACAAGGCATCAGACATCAGAGGGCTGTGAGTGAGTCAGTGTGTGTCTGCTAGACACAACACCACTTTTATTAGTAACAGTTATTAGGTAAGTAATGCTATTATGGGTACTTGCAAAGACAAAGCGTGAGAACATGACAGTTTGTTTGTCCATGGTCGCACCCCCTTGAGCTCTGGCATACCAATCATTGCTGGTTGGCATAAAACACCGTTACCTGTTCACCAGCACAGGAATGTCGCCACAGGCAGTAAAAACTTTGTTACACTGCGAATACAGAGAGATTTAACAGGTGGCGATAGGCTTAGGTAACTATCTCAGCAGGTCTCAGTAACTTCCATCTTTTCTTAGGAAAACTACCTTTAAACCACATATTTTAAATGTTTTAAAATAGTAAATTATGTTGATTTCAATATAAATATATTAATAGGTGTACAGACACCCAGCAAACAGATCCATTTAATTCCTATAATCTATAAATAATAAAAATAAAGTTTATTTTCTTAAAGTAGTTTAAAAGGAAGAGAAAGCTGAAAGAATACACTGTTGATATATACAGCGTTTTCCCCTCAAAGATCATTTTCCAAATGCAGAGTGCAGCTTCTGCTTTTTTGTTTTCCTTTTTTTCCTCCAGGTGTTATGTAGGTCCTATGGCATTGATTTTTAGGGGTAAAATAATCAGCCTAAAATGTACAAATTAAGATATATAGCTTCTGTTAGTAACGCAGTTTGCCAGCCCTCTAATTTATTGCTTCTGTAAGTTATTTCTCTCTGCCTTTGTAGGACAGTGAATACAGAGATAATAGGGGCTTCTATGATGAACATTGAAGAGCATTTGTCTAATGCCCAGCATCTCTGTTACGTATCTATTGTGTACCTGCTAGTGTTGTAGTCAAGACCAAGACCAGAGTTTATCGAGACTGAGACAAGACCAAGACTTTTAGGGGCTGAGAGCAGTCGAGACCAAGACCGAGGGAGGGCGAGACCGCATCAAGACCAAGACCAGTTCCCTGCATTGCATGGCACGCAATAAAATGTGGAACGAGATCATAGGTACTTCACAAATTGATCTGAAAGATCCACATTCCCATTAAAAACGAACACTAAGATCTGAAATCAACGTAAGCATCACAGGGAGGGGTGACATTTGAAGCAATGTGTTTTACTTCCAGTCAAAGTTACGATGTTAAATAAATCAGACAATGCAAAAGCTATTTATTGATCCCAAAGTTACGGTCTTGACTGGTCTTGAAATAAACTCCCGAGTCCTCAATGTCCGAGACCGAGTGCAAATGCGGTCGAGTCCGAGACAAGACCAACACCAACAAAAAGTGGTCTTAAGACCGGTCTCAAGTACTACAACACTAGTACCTACACTTTGCAACTCAACGTCTTTCTGAGCTGGCCTGTTGATCAGGAAGCTTCCATCAGTGAACATATGGAAGATTCTGTGACATATCAACAACTGCATTAATGTGCAACTGTTAGATACTGAAGTTTGTTTCACTTTAAGATTGTACTGTGAAGGACTAATTAAGTAATCCACTGCCATGAAGGAAATACAGCATCTGTATTTAAAAAGACCCAGATTAACGTTTTGTGTGTATGTGCATCTCCTAAAATCTAATCAACTGTTAGAATTGAGAACAGTCTTATAACCAGTGTAATAACCAAGGTAATCAATACATGACTGATTAGTGCTACAGACTGAAATCTGATCTGACAACAATATAAAAATCCCGATGGTGTCATGCATGCTGACTATTCGCATTTTCTTTTTTTTTAGCAGAATAGTATATTAAGTGCACAATTTATTAAGTTAGCAAATTAACCAAAGTATACATGACACTGTTATTACCTGGGACCCTGTCAGGCCTATGCATAAGGAGAATATTACACATAACTAGTGAAAACAGACTGTACAGTATCTGTAATCTTCTGTCATAAGCCATAGGGAGGTAGGATACTTCCTCTTCTACATAAACTATATACATGTTATATCAATATCTGCACAAGCGTCATCAGTGTATGGTGTTTTAACTATACGTCAGTGTTTTTGTATGTTCTGCATGATTAAGATGTTTTTGTTAGCTTGCAGAATTTGACACATCTTCATGGTTTTCCTTAATTTGACATTGTGCCCTCTTTTAATCTGAATATTTCCACACTGAAGGAACAAATTTGCTTGCCTATTTCGCATGAAGGAAATCATTTTGTTCATTAATTCATCTTAAAAGCTGATATCCACACACTGTGTGATGTAACTGTAAGTCAGTGTGCTTTGTGTAATTGTCAGCATAGTTTAAATGTCCAATGTTGAAAATCATATCTTTTCATTGCTGATATTGTGCCATATTTTTTGCTGAATATTTTATTGTTAAGAGGGGGTGAAGTGTTCTCACTACATAGTTAAAACAGTGTTAAATGTATGATTTATGGCTACCAAATATCAACTATTGGAGATTTGTGTGTTTATTGGATACACGTCACTTGTTTTACCTGTGTCACACAGGTATGTTCATCTTGGTACCTAACATGTTGTTACAAACATGGTTTCTTCTCTTCTGTGAAGCTGTCTATTTAAATTGTAAAATGTATTCTCCTGTAAAGTGATGTTCTGCGCTGTTCTGACACTGTCCAGTGTTTCTTGTTACAGACTTGTTCTTTTAACATTTGCTTCCTTAACAAGTGTACTGGATGCTTCAAATGTGTACCTTGCACTGTTGAATAAAACTGTGTAAAAACTGTAAGTATGTGTAGATTGTGTTTCAGCCTGGGTATATAAAACAATATAAAACAACAATCACAATATGAACATTTTCTCACATTTAGAGTTTTACTGAACAATTTACAGTGGATTTGTCTGAGTCATCTTCCATCAGTAAATTCATATTTTAGAGGCCAATGGCCAATTTTTTCCATTGACCTACCTTAAGAAATACTATAAACTAAAGTTAGCAGCCCAAACTAGCCATCTAACAAATCAAACCAAAGTTTCCACAGTGCAGCATGGGATTTGTCAGTGCAACTCGCACTGTCCAGTAGTGACCAAGAGAAACCATTTGTCTACTCATGATTTTCTTTGGTAAAATTAAACCAGTCACCTACTAGTCCCGAAAACAAAGCTGTATCTTGCAGATCAAACATTTGTGTCCCAGGCTTCCTCTTGCTCATCACTGTGGGAGTACTGGCTGGCCTCTGCATACCCACTGTCCTCCAAATCATTACAATCCCCTTTTTCTTCAAAGCCTAAAAACACAAATGAAGACCAGTGTCACAACTACAGAAAACATTGCGTTATCAAATTCATAGAATACGCATAAGAGCAGGAAATAAACATTGCAAAATCAGCCGATGATGCATGACTTCCATAAATGCAGAGAGCTTAGTTGTGGGGAGTGGTGATTGGGAAAACTAAGCTTTGTCAACTACTTAAGAAGCCATTGTGCTGAAAATGGCTCATTGTTATGAAGTACTGGTGACATCTCATGGGCAAATCGTGGTATTGCATTTGTAGTGGAAAGATTAAAGCCAAGACGACTACTAACCAGTGTCAGAAAAAGCAAGTGGTGTTACTGCCATCATTATTTCCATTTTGCTGAGTAAATGTTACATTGGAAAAAGGGACTAAGTTTAAACAGTCAACAGCTCTGGTTGTGGCAGATTGAGAAGCACATCAAATATCCAAAACCAGTGTGACACATCTCCGATAACAGTGTGATGTTAACAGGCCTCGTCTGTCATTTTTGCAGTGTTGAAGGCCTTACCAACATGAAAGCATTTAACTGCAAAATGTTTTAGATATGTTGAGTATGTGATAAATAAGAATTTGAACCCAGTGGAAAAGCAACTCATTTCACATTTTATAACATAGTCTTCCCCCTTTCAATATAAATGTAAAATATAAATGTAATATAATAGGCAAAGTGTTCAAATGTTAACAGTACCTTGGTCCTGTACAAGCACAGCAGAACCGTCCTGGCTCAATTTTACTTCAGGGGCCTCCATCAGGATGTGTTTGAGATTAGTGAGATTCCCACTTAGGGCGCTGACTTTGGGGCAGCGGTACCACAGCACAGCCAGAGGTACAGACACAAACCTACCAGCACAGAAAAGGTGATGATATGAAACCCTTTCGATAGCTGTGACAAATCAATTCAGTTTTATTATATAGCAAGTCATGTATAATCCCAATATTCCATGTAGAGTACAATCTATTATACATGGTTAACTAAGTCAGTAATGTGATGGATATGAAAGGAAAGAAAAATATAGTGGGTTATGCTGTAGATTTCAGAACGTGACTGGTGTCAGAAGTGACATCATTCAACTGCATTATTCTCTATAGTTTAACAATATATATGCTATAATCTGAAAATGCCAGATATTGGCCTATTGGTCTACCATTATCTGTAAAATTATTGACAGAGACCCAACATTTCCCACCATGAGCAAGCACTTGGCGACAATGGAAAAAGGAGAGAGAGGGGGAGCAAGAGAGTGAGCAGGAGGAAAGAGAACATACAGAGATGTAAAATAATAGTAGTGGTAATAATAAATAAAAATGAACAATAATAAAATAATATGATAATAATAATTGTAGCAGCGGGTGTCGAGCATGAACATGAGAGAAGCAAGCGGCCCGCAACCACCCATCCAGATTCTACAGCTCCGGAGGCAGAAATACCTGCAGACAAATGTTGAGAAATATTTTTCAAATATAACACCAATAATAATAATAATAATAATAATATTTGAGAGACACATGCAGCTACATCAACAATTTTTTCTTAGGAGAAAACAGCTAACCTTATAAATTTGTGAGTGATTATTTATGGAGTTACATTTTTGGTTTACTGTGATACTTTAGTACTTTTTAATAGCTGATTTGGTAAAGCCTTAAATGTTATGAACCAACTGGAAGATAAGCCACCATCTTTACAGCCAGTCAAAATTATATGTCACAGAAACTTCATGATCTGCATGCCACAAACTGCCTTCTGATTCAGAGCCACGCTGATCCTCCTCATCTTCTTCAGGGAAACACACCTGTGCAACTCATGTTGACCTTGAACATTTGTCCAAGACAACTCTTCATCCTTTCTTTCCGTATCTTCTGCCACACCTCTGCCACACATCTCTGCTCCACATGCTGCTGTTGCATATGCTTTTGTTTTTTGTTTCAAGAGAAACATACTGTAAGCATTCCATGTGTTTAATTGGCCAAGAACATTTTACAAAACACGATACCCCAAAGAAGCATTTGATTAAAAAAACAAACAAACAAAAAGATCTTACTGACCATTTCCTATTTTAGACAGTAAAATATTTCAAGTCACTTTTTACTGAACCTACTGTTTTCAATATTGGTTTCCATATTATCTAATATACTGTATACAACTATTTTAGGGACTGAAAATAGCCGCTGGGGATGTTCACCTGTCTGTTTGTTTTCCATCTCCATGCGTCGCTCTGACACTCCGAGACATTCCTCCCCTCTTCTCTCAGTCTGGCACAGTGTAAAACTGTAATCCCTCTTCTGCTCGAGCCATCTTCCCTTCAGCTTTTCTGCCCAGTACAACACTTCACTCACCAGCACCCTACGCAAGATGTTTTGGTCACGCAGGCTGGGGTAGTTTATACTATACAGCTGACACAGAAACGGATCAAAAGACATAAATCACAATATCAACTTATCATAGAATGCAGTCCAGTATAACTCTGTATACAATACAGTTGCTGATCAATAACATTAAGTCAGTTATTACTTTGCCTGGTGCAGAAACATCTCGCTTTAAAAACCTTCTTGCCTGTTTCATGACATGGAAGTCCAAGACTTACATTACAGTCTGCTGAATCCCTCCTCTGACCAGCTAATTTATTCATCCATAATTGAGAGTTTATTTTTACTTTGTTTTACTTACATTTTTAAAGGGGACAGTGCCTCACACTTAACAGTATATGTGCACTGCCAAGTCTCATGTTGTGGTTGGTCACCAACACAAAGGTACTATATTACTAAACTACAAAATATAAAACTAAAAACATATTCACTATGTAGACCCTGGTTATCATGTTCTGAGGCGTATCCATTTGTGGTACTATCCCCATGTCCAGTGCTTTACTTTTTTCTTTAAATTTTTATTGTCCCATCGTATTTACTTGATAAATAAATAGTGAATAAATTAAGTTCATTTATAAATAAAATCTAAAACACTGCATGAAATGATAAAACCAGTGTTCTGTCCATGTCTTCAGTCTTTATCTTTTACATTTATTAAAGGCAGCACAGCAATGTTAAACTTATAGAAAGAAACTGCGTAAAGCAACGTTGCATGTTTTGTAAAAATACTAAATACTGCCCTTAATAAATGCATGCGCTTTTATTTTAACCGGTGGCGTAAAGAAACATTATATGTTTTGTAAAACAAAACAAAAAAATACTCCTTACTGCTGTTATGAATATGCTATTAGTTGAGCAATCCACTCAATATGTCAGCTGGAGTTGGGAGTGGGTTTAAGTATAAAACGTAGGCTGTATCACAGCAAGTGATTGTACTGTGAGTGTAATGTGATCAAAACCTACCTAATATAGTGATATATGCACTGTATGGTTAATGTTTAATTTTAATGTTTGATTACTGTAAGCCCCACAGCTGAGCTGTAGGAGTCGGTGAAATGAGTCCAGCTAAATTAGGGTGCGCCTGTGTAGGTGTGGCGCTGTCCATAGAATTGAAACAAACAGACCGACCATGTGACTTAGTTCAGTTTCTTAGCCAGCTAGCTTTTCATGGTTGTAAATACAACTTTCGGCCCTAATTCCATTTCCCCCATTGTAGCAGCGATCTATAGACAGAAGAGAAACGACAGGGACGTGAAGGGAGACTCAGAAACAGAGAGCGAGATAGAGACGCTTCTTTGCGCCTCACCCTGCTGATTCTGAATGAAAATTGTGAATCATCGGATTAATAACTTTAAATAAATAATGCTTTGTTTGTGATGACAGATAAGTTAAGTTTTAACAGCTAGCACCCAGACGTTGTCTAGCCTAATATTCTCCAGGCACTGTGGATTTATGATGTTTGTTCCCAGACCTCCTGATTTACAAATTAAGCACTGATAGCATTGTTCTGGGGCCCATGATGGGACGCAATGCTAAATTTGGGAAAGACTGGCTTGTGGTACTTTTGTGTACTTAGCATCTATGTTTATCCAGTGTTTCCTACATCCAGGCCACCTAGGTATATTAACAAAGTCTATTTTGCAGAGAAACACAGACAGAGATGCTATCTGGTATTATGTTATAAAACGTGGACACGGTGATTATTTTACAAGCACAAACCAGGTAAAGAAACAGTGAACACAAAGGCAGATATAATTTGTTACTACGTTGGTTTTGACCGTTTCAGCAATGTCATTAACATGTCAGTCAATTGTCACACATTGTTTAAAACACCTGATTACATACTATTTTTGCCTTTATTTGATAGTGAAAGACGAGAGCAACAGTTTATCAAGACAGTTTATATGTTCTTGAATATTGGGTCAGCATGATCCCCAACATGACTGATCTATAAAGAAGTCTACTCACCAGTGTGTATGAAAACATATCCTCAGCATCGTCACCATACAACATGTCGCAGGAATCTCTCCCTCCAAGCCGGTGAAACACACCAATCTGGGAGCAGAAGCCGACTCTCTCCTGCTGGCCTGGTGGTGCCTGTCCAACACCAGTAAAGTCCACCTCATAACCGTACTCCAAACACACCTTAAGAGCCCTGAGGATGGATTTAATGTCAACAGAATTCAATTTAAATCTTTATTGTTCATTAAAGGATATTTCTGTGTGAGGACAGTGCTGGTGTGTTGTAGGGTTGACACTCAAAATGAAAATGGATCCTTATAACAGCATACCAGGACTTGAACTCTGCTCTGGTCCACTCAAACTTGTGGTCACTGTGCCTGAAACCTGTCAGACCAGGGAAAAGGGGGTTGAACTCAGAGTTAGGGGTGCTGACGATAACCGCCACTGGGGTCATGTAACCAAATACCACCTCAGAGAAGCGCTCCACATCAGCAAGTGTGAGGTGCTCTATGCTGCAGACAGCCAGGGAGAAAACATGATAAATAATGACACACAGAGAAACAGAAATATGAAAACCACACCTGATAGAAAGACCAGGTAAACATGGAAGAGAACACAAGAAAATAAGCACAATAATAAATTGACTAAAAAGGACTCATTAAAACTCAAACACATCAACACTGAAACTCAACAGCCAAACAGCCTCTTACAGCTCTATACAGGTCGCCAGATCAAATCCTCTGAGGCGGACATCTTTCTGTGTGACTGAGCCCTGGTACAGCTCAATGCGCAGCTGATCATATGTTGGCTGCAGATAGTAACTTGATATAGGAGCTAATCCATGCCTGCGGGAACATACAAGCAGATTATGCATATTATCAATCCACACAGTGTTAACAAAACACAGCCAAAGCGCACGAGTCGATTGAGGAGCCAAGGAGCAAAATCTTGGCTTTTCTTATTTCTTTTTTTGTGAAGGTTTTATTTTTTAAAGTTCGGGGCCCTGCAAGAGGAACTACTGATGTTTTATGTGGATCTGAGTCCTACGACATTTAAGAAACCAACTATTTAGATAAAAATTGTGTTTTAATAGCTTAGACATGTGGTACACTAGTCCGGACAACCTAGACTTTCTCTTAACTGATTTAATTATAGAAAGGCTGGGTAAATTATTTATCAACTTTTAGTAAAATGATATAAATCATATTGTGTTAATGTTTTACAAAATTACATAGTTCACATAAATGTTTACAAGCAAACAGTATTAAAAAAACAAAATGCGTTACTGAAGTGTTAGTTTTCATTAAAAGTTGTGTGATTTATTGAATGGAAACGGATAAAATGGATGTTGCTGTAAAACGTCATTGCACTGACCATTCATTTGACTATTTTATGCGACTTAGAATACATCTGGGGCTGCAACTAATTCATGTTCTCTTTTCAGATAAAGCCATTAATTGTTTAATATCTGAAATCAGTCACACAGTGCAAAACCAAAGACATTTTGAAATAGCTTGTTTTAAAATTATGATTTAAATCAAAACACTCAAATGCAGCATAGCATTTGATATGCTTACATTTGAGACGGAAATGATAAATTGATTGATTATTTTTCTGTTGTTACACTGACTGATTAATTGCTTTGTGTTTCAGCTCTGTTATCGTGCCATGTAACGTTCACATTATTGGCAAGGGCGTCACTTTGTGTTGAAAAGTGGTGGGGACATAAGCGCTCAGATTAGGGCATGATGATACACTTGGATCATGAGACGTGACAATGAGCCAGAACAAGACGAGAAGATTTTATTCAACACTATTTTGAAGAAGGGAATGCTGAAATATATGAGCAGGGGTTCTTTGTGTCCTCCCCCAGAAAACTGGAGCATTAAATACTGAATTTCCTGCATTCTGGAGACATTTTCTGCTACAATTTATGGTGGAAATGTCTATATTTATATAAAAGGGGAAAATTCAGCTGGCAGATGATAATTCATAAATTTAAAAATATAACAGAATATAATGCAGTCATCAGCCGCTTGTTTTTTTTAGCTACTTTTTTGGACAATGCACATTTGTTTCTTCTATTTTTAAATTTCATTGGATGTCTTCTTTCTCAAAGAATTTTAATTTGTTAGTTAACATTTTTTGGTGCAAGCTATTTTCAGAACATTTGTAACAAATGCTCTCAAAAAATGTGGTGGGGACAAAATCAGCCATTTCAAAATGTGGTGGGGACAAAATCAGCCATTTCAAAATGTGGTGGGGACATGTCCCCTGCGTCCTCAGTGTGAATGTGATTATTGGTATTAGAAGAAGAAAACTCAACTTAATTTTTTCAACAATGTGGCCGATCCTGAATGATTAAGTATTCAGTCAGTTTACGTACATCTTTCTTTTTACTTTGGCACCGTTGATGTCCACTCCAACCAGCAGTTCAATTTCACGGTGAAACTTCAGTTTTTTGAGCAGGCTGCACTCACTGCACCCCAAGTCCACCACCTGAGGAGGAGAAGAGAGTACAACTATCAAGGTTGATGTTAAAGTTATTACGGCAAACAACGCAAACCTTGTTAACATCTTGATTTCGCGTTAGGAAGGGCGCAAAGAAGCTGGTTAACGTTAACGTTAAATTAGCTGCGTGGCGTTAACGTTAATTGGTTCGGTGAAAAAGTTCACTAAGCTGCGTGATTACGTTAGCTTGAGAATTATCGTTAGCAACCGTTGGCTTTGAAGTTAAAGTGATGTTTCCGTCTCTTATTGAGACCGTAGCTACCTTTTGTGTTTTGTTCCTCTTGACAAAATCGATGACAAATTGATGCCTCTGCATGTGAAGCGGCGGACTGAACGTTGGCTCCATCTTTTACGTTTAATTCAGTAAACATCTATCGCTCCGCCGGCCCCCAGAGGGCGCTGTGTTATTGAGTGTGTTTGCGTGGACCGACGCGAAATGTTCTTATTATTTTTTTTAATTACATATTTTTTGACGATTCTTGCAGACTAAAGACAGATTTGTGCAGGTAATGACATATTTTCTATCCACTTTTATTAAAGTATTTTAGCCTTTTGAGATGGCAACGTGTTTGTTGGTGGACTCAAGACTGAAAAATCTCAATTAACCTTGGTCAAGTCTATGCATGGAGTTGGCCAGAGGCTTTCAAAGTGGGAGAGGCCTCCCCAGGGGACAGATTACATAGAAAAGCCTAAATGTGTGTGGTCTGGCTAAAGAGAAATGTTCAGAAACACAGGTGTTTGGGGGATTTTTAGTTTTTCCCAACTTGCAAAAGTCAGGAACTAAAACATGCCTAAAGACAATCTGCCTGCCATGGCTCAATTGTTGATCAAAATCACAATCCCACAGGCATCCAGGAATTAAGCGAAACTATAAACAACTAAACTAAGGGGGGTGGGGAGGCGTATTTTCCCAAGCTTTGTCCAACGGGAAGTCCAAAGTCTAAGACTTTGAAAACCCCTGGAGTAGGCTATGTACAGACATTTGTGATCCCCTTTATCCCCACCAGCAAGTCAAAATGTATTATTTATTTATTTTTGTTTGTTTAGTGGGGATATATAAAATGATAGAATCATAATTGCATAAAGCCCAAACTGATGTAACTCAAGGTCTTGAAATGTCTTACAGTCAAAACAAAGGCATTCATAGGACAAAGCCTAGTACCAAAATTTCACAAACGCTGGAAATAGGGATTGTTTTTTTCCATTTATGCTTAAATAGTGATACTCAATTAAGAAAAAATAGTTCCTGATTATTTTTCTATTGATCAACAATTTCATTAAATGACTAATCTAACTCTAGTAATTCTGTGTTTAGCATTTAACTAATATGGTGAAGATGATAAACATTATCTTGGCCTACCTTCTAAACATCATTGTGTTAACACTTGTATTGTTTAAATGTGGTTGTGTGTGGGCCTTAATGTTTGCCTTTTTAATCTCACATTTCTCTAAATTCTTACTGAGAACCTATAGATGAGTTTTTGGGTTACAAATTTGTGACAAGTATAACTTATTTTTTGCCAGGAACCATGTAAATAAAACAATCTCAAACAATGAGAAACAATATTACTGTAACATTTTTTGGATGTACATTTGAACTGTCAACACTACACCACACCACATACACACCTAACCTGACAAATACCTAAGAGAATATGATATTCCCTAAACTGAGAAACAACATGTCATTATACCAAATATAATGATCCATATTGCGTGGCAGCCTCTTCACACGTTCTTGATAAATAATGATGTATTAAACCTCAGGGACATGCTTCCAATCAAAGGTGTTAAGAAAACACACCTTGTAACATAAACACATCAGAAATATTTTTTATGATCTGCTTGTTATGAAGTTGTTGCCTTGTGTGAAGCACTTTGTAACATGGGTTTGGACACATGCTCTATAAATAAAGATTTTCACTATTATCATTATTATTATTATTATTATTATTATTATTATATTAAGATCATTATCTTACAGTTCTCCTCATCAAAATTCAATAGTTGGGAACAGGGGAAGATTGTATCCCCACAAAGTGGGCTGTTTTGCATTCCAGTCACTTATTCCAAAATTAGGTTACAAAGTTAAAATCGTGGATCAAAGCAAAGGAAGAGGACAACAGACAACATGATATGTTGGGGGGTTTTTTTGTCTTTTTAATTTTGGACATCCAACTCTCACTGTGATGTGCAGTTTAAACACATGGTACAGCATCACTATATATACTGCAGTTTTAACAGTGATGGTTCCAAAGACTGCAGCATTTAATGTAACTAATGTCGAATATATAAATGACATACATATAAAGTCTAAATTGTACATATCCAAATAAGAAATTGACCATAAGCAGGTACAGAAGTCCTCACATAAAATGAAATCATACATACATTGTTAATTCAGGAATGAAAACTTGTTTCGTAATTAGTGGGACAGAATCCTTTATTTATATTGTAATATATACTGTATTTTAATATTAATAGGCTACAGCACATTTTCTACTAAATAAATTGAGAAAGTGTGTGAAAAAGTGAGCAATTTGAAACCTGGGGATGAAAGACCCAATGGGAGTGTTTTTGTCTAATTCAGTGATTAAAATATCTGACAAAGACTTCATCAAATTCATGGAAAGTCATAAAAAATCAACATTAGCATCAAACCCTTACACATATGGTTTTTTTTTTTTTTTTACTTTTTTTTTGCCAGATTAGACCTCCTCTCAGGTGTGGGAAACATGTACAGACTGTGTTTGATAACATAGTGCAATAACATTTCTCAGATTCTCCTGTTTGCAATTTGCTGTTAATGTGAAAGAAATTAGACTTTTATCATTTTTATTAGTACACTGTGTCGTGGACAATGGCCGAGTGCCAAGGAAAAAAACTGATAAGTGGACCGAAATGCAGGACACTGGAAGTACTGGTGCGGTAAGAAATACTCAGGCTTACATGTACATGCAGAAGTCCAAACAAAGCCCGGGAATCCAAAACATGGAACAAAAATCCTAACTGAGAACATGCAGACAAGCAGGGCAACACTCAACATAAGACGAGGACACAACAAGGACTAAACAGAACTGAGCACATTAAATACAGGGGCAAACGAGCAGGGAGTGCACAGATAAAACACATCAGGGGCAAGTTCAGCACCGACAAAACGTAGCAAAGACAAAGACACAAAAACTTATCACTACAAAATAACACAGGAAGTAAAAAACACACAGAAACAAACAAGGACGGATTTACCAAAGTAAAAAAGTAAAAGTAAAAATGGCACACAAATTAATTACCAACAAAACATAAATAACCAAAGACAAGGGATGAGAAATACTGAGGCAAGGAGAGAAACACACGAAAAATGGCATAAACAAGAATCAAACAGGAAAATATTCCATCCCAAACCAAAAACCCATGAATGGCGCATTATAAATATAATAAACCATCAAATGGATTGAAATGTAGAGCGGAGGGATAGGAGGGGTGGACGGATGTGTGGATGTGATATAAAAACAGTCTGTGATCATGAAGCCTAATGTTACTCTGCAGCTCTGTGGTTTATCAGTGAAGTGTCTGAACTCCACTGCAGGATTGGAGTCAGAGCTGTCTCCTCTATGAAATGTATTGATCCTCACTGCACTGCATTATTATAAACTATGATGAACGTCTCGGGTTACGTATGCAACCCTTATCCAACGAAGGTTAAAATGAAGGGCAACTGGACTTGGTTGAAGCTACTGGAAGACGTTTCGTCCCTTATCCAAAGGACTTCTTCAGTTCTGACTGACTGGCAGGGAAACTCAGCTATTTAACCTCAGTGGGATCGTTATCCCAGGTCATCGATACCGCTGGTTCGTTAGTGTTCCTTGTTGCTGTGACGACAGTCGTTACAGTCGTTAAGACTACCTGTGGCCAAGACTGAACGACCATCGTTGGTATCTTCACCTGAGGCCAATAGGTTACGTTTGTTGAGTTTCCTGGGAAGTGATGAAAGGACAGCATTGTAAGTGGGGGATAAGTGGTGGCGTAGACCCCCTCCCCTGTTCAATGACGGCTTCTCAAACCTGGTGTAGATGGGCTTCCTTGACACCTCTTTCAAACCATCCATCTTCTCTGTCTAAAATGTGCACCTGGTGGTCCTCAAACGAGTGTCCTCTGTCCTTCAGATGTAAGTAGACAGCAGAGTCTTGACCTGAGGAGTTGGCCCTTCTGTGTTGAGCCATGCGTTTGTGTAGTGGTTGTTTAGTCTCCCCAATATAGAGGTCTGTGCATTCCTCACTGCATTGGACCGCATACACTAGATTGCTTTTCTTGTGTTTGGGTGTGCGGTCTTTGGGGTGTACCAGCATCTGTCTTAGTGTGTTTTTGGGTTTAAAAAACACAGGGATGTTATGTTTGTTAAAAATCCTCCTGAGTTTCTCTGATACTCCAGACACGTATGGAATCACAATGTTGTTGCGTTTGACCTTCTTTTCCTCCTCCCCTGTAGTTTTGTTCTTCTTGGATTTTGTGGCTGTCTTCACAAAAGTCCATTTAGGGTATCCACAGGCTGTAAGTGCCCTTTTCAGGTGGTTCTGTTCCTTCTCCCTGGCTTGGGCGCTTGTTGGTATGTTTTCTGCTCTGTGATGCAGTGTTCTCATGACCCCTAGCTTGTGCTCCAGTGGGTGGTGTGAATCGAAGAGTAGGTATTGGTCTGTGTGTGTGGGTTTTCTGTAAACACCAATCTGCAGGCTCCTGTCCTCTTCAATGTGTACAGCGCAGTCCAGGAAGGCCAAACTGTTGTTGTGAACATCTTCTCGTGTGAACCTGATGTTACTGTCCACAGAGTTGATGTGTTCTGTGAAGGCTTGCACTTCCTGGCTTTTGATTTTGACCCAGGTGTCGTCCACATATCTGTACCAGTGGCTCGGTGCTATTCCTCTGAAGGAGTTGAGGGCTTTATTCTCCACTTCTTCCATGTAGATGTTGGCCACAATCGGGGATACCGGTGAGCCCATGGCACAGCCATGCTTCTGTCTGTAGAATCCACCGTTGTACTGGAAATAGGTGGCGTTTAGACAGAGGTTGAGTAATTTGCAGATTTGGTCAGGGCTGAGTCTAGTTCTGTTGTCCAGGGTGTTGTCTTGTGTTAGCCGTTTCCTAACGGTTTCTACTGCCTCTATGGTGGGGATGCAGGTGAACAAAGAAGTCACGTCATAGGATACCATGGTTTCATCTGGATCCAGTTTTAGTCCTCGAACTTTGTTTACAAAGTCAATAGAGTTTTGGATGTGGTGAGGCGTGTTTCCCACCAATGGAGCTAAGATGGTGGAAATGTGTTTGGCAATGTTGTAGGTGACCGAGTTAATGCTGCTGATTATCGGCCTGAGTGGGGCTCCTTCTTTGTGTATCTTGGGTAGTCCATAAATGCATGGAATGGCTTCTCCAGGATACAAACGGTAATATTGTTCACGGGTGATGGTGTTGTCCTTCTGTAACTGTTGTAGACATTCTATGGCCTTTTTCTTGTATCCGCTGGTTGGGTCTCGTCTCAGTGTCTCACACGTGTTTGTGTCCATTAGTAGTGTGTTGACTTTGTTCTGGTAGTCAGCTGTGTTAAGTACTACCGTGCATCTTCCTTTGTCCGCAGGTAGGATAGTGATGTTTTGATCCTTGCTCAGAGATGTCACAGCCTTCCTTTCTTGGATGGTGAGGTTGGAAGGGGGGGTCTTCGCATTAGAAAGGGCTGCAGATACCTTTAGTCTGAGCTGTTCCGCTTCTGTTTCTGTTAATTTGTTTTTCCTAATGGCCGATTCTGTGGCTGTGATGAGGTCTACTATCGGTAGTTGCTGTGGTGTAATGGCAAAGTTTAATCCTTTGGCCAGAACGTCTTTCTCTGGTTGGGTGAGTTCCCTATCTGACAAGTTTTTCACCCATCTGTTGTCTGTTTCAAGTGTTGTGGGGTTATTGTCCTTTCTCCTCCAAGACAATTCTCCTGTTCTGTTAGTGCAGCTCGCTCTGGACTGTAGGTTTTGGAATTTCCGGGTCTGTCTTTCTTTGCTCTTGTTGTGCTGAGATAGCTGTGCTTTCTTGATGAAGTCCATGACCTTTCCCAGTGCTGTACTGGGCAGATATGTTTCTAGTTTGTGGTGTATGTTGTCCATTTCTTTGTTCAGGGCTTCAATTGTGAAGTGTATCTGTCTCACTCTCTCGTTCAGTAGCTGGTGTTGTGCTTTCTCCAGGATTATTCCGGCTCTGTGTCCTTTTACCGTGGAGCCTAAGTGTAGGCTGTTGGGAATAAGTTTGTGTTGTCGGCATCTCAGGTTGAATCGTAGGTGATTCCTGTAGTCTGCAATTTTCCTGGCTGTCCTTTCATATTCCCGTACCAATCTGAGGGTGTTCATCCCAAAATGATTAGCAAGATGTCTATGAAGATTCTCAGTCATCCAGGTCATAGTTATCCAACGAAGGTTAAAATGAAGGGCAACTGGACTTGGTTGAAGCTACTGGAAGACGTTTCGTCCCTTATCCAAAGGACTTCTTCAGTTCTGACTGACTGGCAGGGAAACTCAGCTATTTAACCTCGGTGGAATCGTTATCCCGGGATAACGTCTTCCAGTAGCTTCAACCAAGCCCAAACCTCGGCAGCCTCGGCCACGTATGCACCATGGCATCCAGCCCTAGCGGGGCTGGGGGCGGGAGAGAGAACCACAGGGGCTAGTGCGCCATCTCTCAGGACGCAAACAAGTCCACGTCTATGGGTCCGAA
The DNA here is from genome assembly GCF_014851395.1 of Micropterus salmoides. Taxonomy (NCBI): domain Eukaryota; kingdom Metazoa; phylum Chordata; class Actinopteri; order Centrarchiformes; family Centrarchidae; genus Micropterus; species Micropterus salmoides. The sequence continues at coordinate 6,076,815 of NW_024040374.1, read as the reverse complement.
GTCTTTGCATAATAACTCCACCACCTCGGGGTGGAGTCTCCATTCCCCGGGCCTCGGCCCCTGTCTCGACAGAAGGTCTGCTCCTCGATTCTGGGTCCCAGGGATGTACAGTACATCGCTCTGAGGGACAGCAGTCTCTGCTGGGACCACAGGAGGATCTGATGTGCCAGTTTGCATAATGGGCGTGAGCGCAGACCCCCCTGTTGATTCAAATAGGCCACCACTGCCGTATTGTCGGTTCTGACAAGGACGTGGCGACCACAGAGGGCGGGCAGAAAACTCCTCAGAGCTCTGAAAACCGCCAACATTTCCAGGAAATTTATGTGCCAAGAGAAATGATGCTCCTCCCAGGAGCCTCTCGCGAAGTGGCCGTCCATGACCGCGCCCCATCCCGTGAGTGAGGAGTCTGTTGAAATAATTGTTCGGCGACAGATCGCTCCCGACACGGGACCTTGGGACAGGAACAAAGATTTCCTTCATACAGACAGGGAACGAAGGCTCGTAACCTGTATCAGACGGAGCGGATTTCTCCCTCGGGGACAATCCCTTGGATTTTAGCCACCACTGCAGGGCTCTCATGTGCAGTAGTCCGGAAGGTATTATACTGGATGCTGCTGCCAGGAGACCCAACACCCTCTGAAAGTGTTTTACAGTGATGGCGTGGCCTAACTGCACTCTGGTCACTGAGGACAAAATGGACTTGATGCGGCCCGCATCGTCATTGAGTCCCAGGGATGTACATCGCTTAGTACATCCCTGTAGGGCGAACCTCAGGAACTTATCGGCTGTAGAAGCCGGCTTCTCTGACCAGCAGGGAAATTAGTTCTATGGCCCCTTTCTTGAGCAGAGAGCGGACTTCCTGTCCCACCACCTGGCTCTGTTCTGCGTGTACTGTAGTCCCGACCATCCCGCAGAATCTGGGGGGGCCAAACCGGAACTGCAGCCTGTAGCCATCTACTACTGTGCGCAGGACCCACGGGGAAATGTTTGCGAGGCTTTGCCAAGCTTCCGCAAACTTCGCCAAGGGGACCGGCTTGTGGCCGGTGTCCTGCGGGAATTCCCGGTGGCACCCTGAAGCGGAGGACTGCCAGGGAAGGCTCGCTGGTGAACTACGGTTTGTGAGCCCAGTCGTGTTCTGGCTGCCACCCCTCGGGGCAGACAGATTGGTGAGGGCCTGCCGGCGGCTAGCGCATCCCAAGCGTTGAAGCGGTGGGAGAAACAACGCCTGTTGCTGGAGCCACCATAAGAGAGGGGACCTCGATCGGCCTCTCTTAGGGGAAGGGGGGCAGGGAGGGGGAGGAGGCGGGTGGTGGTGGTGGGTCCCCCTACTTGAGGTCTCAGGACCTCTTCCCCCGGGCCCACCGAGACTGAATGACGGTCCTCAGATCTGTCATCCCGGGGGGCTGTGGGCAAGAGCGCCGTCTTGCGTCCCAGGTTGGTTGAGGGGGATCCCGTGAAGCAACGCTCTGCTTCTGGCTGTGGCGGTAGGTGCTGGATGAAGGCTGCGTCCGCCTTTCCTGAGCCGTCGCAGTCCTGGAGTCTGACCGGCGGGGGAGATATCGCTCAAACGCCTCTCCCTGAGTTTTGGTGTGCTTGAACCTGTTGACGACAGCATCCACTGCTTCGCCAAACAGGCAGGAAGGCAAGAGGGGCGCATCCAGGAGAAAAGCCCTCTCCTTCCCCTGGATGCCCAATAGGTTGAGCCACAGATGGCGCTCCGTAGCCACCAAAGCCGCTATGGATCGGCCAATGGAACGGGCCGTTTCCTTGGTCACACGGAGAGCCAAGTCCGTCACTCTGCGGAGCTCAGTCAGGTCCTCCTCAGAGGGACCTCCCCCTACGTCACAGTCCCGAAGGAGATTGGCCTGATATGCCTGCAAGACAGCCATCGTGTGCAGGCTGGCACCAGCTCGACCTGCTGCCATGTATGCCTTGCCCACTAAATCGGACCTCATCCGACACGGCTTGGTGGGGAGCGCCGGCGTCCAGAGCGATGAGGCGAGGTTGGGAGAGAGGTAGCTAGCCAGTGCCTCCTCCACTCGTGGCATCGCTCCATAGCCGTGCTCTGATTTCTGTCACGTTGCCGTAGTCCAGCCAGGGGGACGTAGACAGCCGCGCAGAGAAGGGTTTATTCCATATATAAATGGAATAATTTGACGGTCACATTGGTTTCTTGTGTTTTATTATTTAAAAAGATTAAATAAAAACAAAACAAAATAATAAAGGCCTATGCTAACAGTTACTTCTGTTGCCTTAAATATGGAAGTTCACTTGACTAACTCTTCAAACTGAAGACCCTTGGCTGTTTTTTAACTATTTGTGTTCTTTTAAACTAAAAGTACAATAAAAGTTCAACCAAATGCTTTGAGTATATGTGTTCTGTTGTTAATGGAATAAATCTGGACCACCTGGCCTGGACTGACGTTAGATTCCCGGCCTGAATTATTATCCTAGTCCACCCCTGGCCTGATGTTACAACTCTGATACCCAAAGCCTCAGAAGTCCAGTAAAAGGCACATACTTTTTGAAGATTTTGCCATTGAATGACCCTGTGCCGCATCATAGCTTCTGTTATTCATGTTGAAATGTCAAATAAGAAGACCACAGAGCAGGCAAAGTGTCATGAATGAAATGTGTGATGACACGTCACACAAGGGTACGCTGTGCTGGCAGTAAAAGGTGGGCAGTGCTTTTCACATGCATGGAAACAAGAGCTGTGCACATTTAGCTGGTTGAAGCCATGATTAAATCCATCAATCAAATATTCTGTTCTCTAGACAGGCTTTTTCAATGTCTGTTTTTAAAGAGGTGGTATTATGGTTTTTGGCTTTTTCCCTCTCCTTTATTGAGTTATATATCTTTTTTGTGCATGTGCTACTACTACTTTTTGTGAAAAAGCCCAAGGACTACAGAAAAACACTGCTCTGAACTGCTTGAAAACAGCTTTTCTGTAGTCCAGCCTTTACTTCCCTTTCCTGTGACGTCACAAGTAAATACTTGTCATAATGTCTATGAAGATTCTCAGTCATCCAGGTCATAGTTATCCAACGGAGGTTAAAATCAAGGGCAACTGGACTTGGTTGAAGATACTGGAAAACGTTTCGTCCCTCATCCAAAGGACTTCTTCAGTTCTGACTAACTGGCAGGGAAACTCAGCTATTTAACCTCAGTGGGGTCGTTGGCCCGGGTCATCGATACCGCTGGTTCGTTAGTGTTCCTTGTTGCTGTGACGACAGTCGTTACAGTCGTTAAGACTACCTGTGGCCAAGACTGAACGACCATCGTTGGTATCTTCACCTGAGGCCAATAGGTTACGTTTGTTGAGTTTTCTGGCCCGGGCCAACGACCCCACTGAGGTCATAATGCTCGCGGCTAGTCTGACACGCCCTCAAAAACACCAGTGGAAAAACACTAAGCTGCAGCACACCTCTCCTCTCCCTTCCAAACACTAGCTACCCTCCAAGCAGTCAACAGACTTAAAGTTGTTACTGTGATGTAGAGACAGAGCTCAGTTAAAACTTTATGGATGAAAGATACTTTTGTTACAGATTTATAACTCACCACTCTGAAACTCTTGCTCCAGTCTATATTGCCAAGCTGGTCTGCAACATGTAGCCTACAGCTGAATCGAAGCTGTTTACCGTCTTTGCTGAGCCGCCTTTCTCTACTTCTGATTGGCTAGTAGTCCTTAACTAGGAACTGCGCATGTGCAACTCCCAACAAAGATCATTTAGAGAAAAGATGTATCACTCCATTGCTAAAACGAAGCCTTCAACACAGGGTGAAAAGAGGAGCTGCAGCAATGTGCAGTATGACAAAAAATATGGTGTTTTTTGAAAATCAAACCATGTAAACCTGTTCCGGTACAACCCTTAAATAGGATTTGGAACCTGAAAATGAGCATAATACCACTTCTTTAAATCTCATAGAAAAACCCACTTCTTTTCTTTGGCCTTTATCACCTGAAGTTAACATGTTGATTGCATTGATTTTATTGTTTGGTTGTTTTGGCTTTATTTGTATTTCATACCTTGTGTGAGCTATGTATTTCATGTATGTTATTTATTTTCCTGTACAGCATTTTATGCCAGCTTTGGATGTTTTGAAGTGCTCTATAAATACATTTTGATTGATTGGTTGACAGATTGAAAAAGACTGCAAATGGCAGTTTAGCCCCCACATGGCTCTTGAGAAAGACTTGGTGTTGTCAGACGAATCCTGGATGCAATGTTACTTCAGTGTACACCTACTCGACTTCCACATGAAGTACTAAGGACCTTGATTGCGGAAGTAATGACCATACTAAATGCCAGACCATCAGTGTCTAATGAATGGAACTTGCCAGCTGTTCTCATCCCACTAATAATCTTAACTCAGAAGACAAGTGCTGAGTGACTTTGATCCAGCTGAACTCCATACGAAACAATGGAAACAGATTGAGTCATTCTGGAAGAGATTCAGCGGGGATACCTTGCCACTCTTCAGTTGCTCTGTGATTGTAGAACACCAGTTTAAGTATGAGGTCCAGAGATGAGAGCCATTCCAGAGTTTATTGTCCTTGAAAGATGAACAGATGATTGAACACCTAAAAGGCAAATGAAAACAATCTTTAAACAAATAAAAAATAAGAAGCACACAAAGAAATTTAAGAGCACAATGAAAAATGTTTAAGTGTCACAGAGATTATTAACAAACAATTTATTATAATAATATTTATACTTTGTGTGTGTGCTCCTCCAGTTGTGTCTGTCTAATTTCCGTTTACTATTTGTGCTTTTGTTACAGTTTTACAGAATGTGATTCTTCACACACAGCACAATGCCACAGATGTCGCAAGCTTTGAGGGAGTGTGCAATTGGTATACTATAAGCTTATGGCTTATGGTAAAGAAATGAACATTCAAGTCACGGGCACTAGGTGGACATTCCTGCAGTCAGCATGCCAATTGCATGCTCCCTCAATACTTGCGACATCTGTGGCATTGTGCTGTGTGATGGAACTGCACATTTTTGAGTGGCCTTTTATTGTGGCCAGCCTAAGGCACACCTGTGCAATAGCCATGCTGTGTGAACAGCATCTTGATATGCCACACCTGTGAGGTGGATGGATTATCTCGGCAAAGGAGAAGTGCTCACTAACACAGAATTTTTCACATTTAGGAACAATATTTGAGAGAAATAGGCTTTCTGTGTATGTAGAGAAAGTCTTGGATCTTTGAGTTCAGCTCATGATGAACGGGGGCAAAAACAAAAGTGTTGCGTTAATAATATTGAGTTGTGTAAGTCAAGTGTAGATAAAGAAGAACAGAGATGTAGATCCCAGTGGATAGTGGTAGTTTGTAAGAAGGAGGGAGATGTAAGAAAGACAATAATGGAGTGGGAGAATGAATGATGTAATGCAGTTGATGATTAGGAGCTGGAGAAAAACAAACTGATGGGAGAAAGTGGGATGAGAGGAACAAGAGGAGGAGAGAGAGGGTGGGCAACAGGAAATGTGATGAACATGGAAAAGAAAAGAGATACATTTCTTATCTCAAGTGAAGAATAATCAGATGGCTGCTAGACCTCAGCTCATCACTATCTGTGACCCTATCCTCAACATCTCCTGCGGGTCATTGTCTGTTACATCCAATGACATGCTCATCAAAACACTGTTGTACTGTATCATTTTGCTCACTGTGATACTCAACTTGTTGGTCATCCTATCCATCTCCCACTTCAGGTTACAGACACATTTTTATGAAATATAACATCTAATAGTGTGTATGAGTTTAACTTATGGATTGAAGCTTTGATTATTCTATGCCATTCTATGCTAAAAAGACTGACTTAAACTCTGAGTCCACCCTCTTGAATAGGTTTTAGGCAGTGTTTACAGTTTTTCTTAGTTGCTTTGGTACATTTCTCAGATCAGAATTGAAATTCCTAAAACTGATTGTTCAACCTCCCATCTAGTCACTTGAGCACATCCTAAATGCAATTTCTCACTCTTTTGAACAAATTTCAAATGCTTTGACACATTTATGCAAACGATTATGTACAATTGTCTGCTGTTTCCTACCTTATCAATTGCTTATCTCATGCTGATTGCAATATAATATTGGTTCTCTGTTGAATGGTCTAACCAAATTACGGGCTGTAAGACAGGCCAGAGATTCAACAATTTAACTTGTAAATGAAAGTGTCATTCTCAGTTAATTTCTCTTTATACATGTGTCACAATAGCAGTAGTCATAATGTCTACTTCATGACACCACAGATCTGCTGTAGTAAGTAGTTCAAATATCGAATAATTGATGTTATGAGCTTTGTTTGACATGTAGGCTCTGTAGAGTTTGGTTTTCATATTGCTATGTCTTTAAAAGTAAAATTTCACTTTCCATATTCTGCATCTGTATTCTCACAATGAGATCTAAACTTGTTTGCACTGAATATGAGGCACTAATGATGATCCCCCTCTCAAGGCAGCTCCACACTCCCACCAATCTCATCCTCCTCTCCCTGGCTGTGTCTGACTTGCTTGTGGGGCTTGTAGTGATGCCAATTGGAGTCATCCTCCTGCAGTCCTGCTGGTTTGTGAGTAAAATCGCATGTGCTCTTTTGCACCTGGTGATGTTCACCCTCATCTCTGCCTCTGTTGGGAACATGGTGCTCATATCAGTGGACCGCTATGTGGCTATTTGTCACCCTCTGCACTATTCTTCCATGATAACACAAAGCAGAGTTAAAATCAGTGTGTCTCTGTGTTGGTTCTGTTCTGTTAACTACAACGTTATAATACTGAAAGACCAATTATCACATATGTATATTTTTAATTCCTGCAATCAAGAATGTGTAGTTATCATAAACTCCATTTCAGGGACAGTAGACTTTCTTCTCACCTTTTTCGGCCCTGTTACTGTGATCATAGTTCTCTATTCGAGAGTGTTTGTGGTGGCTGTGTCACAGGCACGTGTCATGCGGTCTCAAATTTCAACTGTCAAATCAAACACTGTTACTGTAAAGAAATCTGAGATGAGGGCTGCCAGAACTCTTGGTATTACACTTCTTGTATTTATACTTTGTCTCTGTCCATACTACTTTCCTTCTATTGCAGGACAGACCATTGGTGGTGATTTATCAGCTCAAATGTGGCTGTTCTATTGTAACTCCAGTTTAAATCCTCTGATCTATGCCTTTTTCTACCCCTGGTTTAGAAAAGCAGTCAAGCTTATTGTCAGTCTTCAGTTACTACAGCCAGGTTCCAGTGAGGCTAAGATAATGTAGAGATGAGCAATACACTGTATATGTACTAACTCATAAAATTATGGTGAAATAAATGTTTTATAGGTCTACTGTATACTAAAGTAGTGATTGGTTAGTGATCAGTTAAGCCAGCATTTCCCAAAGTTTGGTGCGCACACCCCTGGGGTGAGCTGCTTCTAGGGGGTGTGTGAAAGGAAAAGTGTAAAACAAAAATTATTTTTTTGTGGAACTTTTCATGAAATAAAAACGTGAATTGAAAACTTTCCTTTGTAAATTTAATTTAAAATGAAAAATGTTATTATTAACTGTTAGCTCACAGGGAATGGCTACTCACATACTACTTTCCTTCTCCCTCTTTCTCTTTCTCCCCTGCCTCTCTCTCAGACTGAGCCACCTGAGCTGTAGTTACAAATCCTTTCTTGACAGTAGTTTGCGGGAACATGTGCACACATAGTGAAACTCTTATAAGCATTGTATGTCTCGTTTTAGATTTATGTATAATTTGTATGTTGTATGTTATTATTATGCCTGTTTTGTATATTTTGAACGTTATTTCTGTTGTATTTTATGTATGTTTTGTTTGTTGAATGTGGACCCCAGGAAGGGTAGCTGCTGCATTAGTGGCAGCTAATGGGGATCCAAATAAATGAATGAAGTCATTGAGTACATTAAAAATAAAATATACTGAATAGTTTTAAAAAAATTATAATGCTACATGCTGCTAAGAGATTTTTAAAATGCCAAGTTCAGTGACTGGAAATATCTGAGGTGACAGCAAGCAGACAGCTAGCAGTGACAGTGCCATCAGTACGAAACAAGAAATGCTCTGTAACATTCAGTCTCTTCTACACATGTTGTTCATCAGTCTCCTATTAGCAAATAAACACACAGGAAACCTTGTAGCACTGAAAAACATGTGTTTTCTATAACTTGCAAAAGTGTATTTACAAGGTTTATATTTGAACGACACGGCGTTTACACTCTTAAGACTAGCATTCACTGTGTAACTGCATATTGTTATGTTGTATCATCTACAAGGCATGGCAAGTTTATTTGTATAGCACATTTCGACAACAAGGCAATTCAAAGTGCTTTACATAAAACCTAAAAGCAACAAAGGGAATTTGAAAAAATAAAACATAAAATATGACAGAAAACAAAGAAAATGAAAACCGGACGTTACAGTACCGTGAAAGTTACCAATCTATGGCTTTAATTTAATTTAACTAAAAGCGGTGGTAAAAAAAGTCTTCAGTCTTAATTTAAAAGAACAGTTTCAGCAGACCTGCAGTTATCTGGGAGTTTGTTACAGATATATGGAGCATAATAACTGAAGGCTGCTTCTCCTTGATTAGTTTTGACTCTGGGGACAGAAAGCAGTGCTGTCCCAGATGACCTGAGAGGACTGGATGGTTCATAACGAAGCAGAAGATTAGAAATGTATTTTAGCCCTATACCATTCAGTGCTTTATAAACTAACAGCAGGATTGTAAAGACACCTGTAAAGACACCGTTACAGTAATCGAGTTGACTGAAAATAAATGAATGGATAAGTTTTTCCAGGTCCTGCTGATATATAAGTCCTTTAATCCTCGATATATTCTTCAGGCGATAGTAGGCTGACTTTGACTTAAGACTAATTGTCTTAATGTGGCTCTGTGGTTCTTATCATTGCCGATTGAAGCTGAACACTGACTTCCAATCGTTCCTCCCTGGCTCCAAAAACAATAACTTTAGTTTTATCTTTGTTCAATTGAATAAAATTCTGGCACATCCAATCGCCGACCTGTTCAATACAGTCACTCAGTGCCCATGTGGGATCATAGTCCCCTGGTGATATTGTCATGTAAATCTGTGTGTCATCTGCATAATTATGGAAACATATTTAGTTGTTTTTTCAAAATCTGAACCAGTGGAAACATGTAAATGTTCAACAAAAGAGGCCCCAGAATGGAGCCTTGGGGGACTCCACATGTCATTTTTGTCATTTCAGATGTGTGATTACCTATAGACACAAACTAGTCCCTTTCTTTTAAGTAGGATTCAAACCAGTTTAGTACTGTGCCATAAAGTCCAACCCAGTTTTCAAGTCTGTCGAGTAATATGTGTGGTTACAGGCAGTTGACAGGAAGATCCACACAGAAGACAGAACACTCCACCAGACGAACATGATTGAGTGAACACACTACAATGACCGGACACAGACTGAGGGAACAGACAAGTATATATGCACACCTGGGTTAACGAGCTGGGAGGGAGCAATACAGGTGATTGGGATCAGGACAACAAGGCAGGCAGAGAGTCAGCAGGAAAACAGAGAGACGGGCAGGCAGAGACAACAGAGGGTAACACAGAGGCAGGCCAGCAGAGAGACAGCTAACCCAGAATACACAGACCAGAAGTAAACACTAAGACATGAACTAATGTACAGGACTAAGAACTAAGACACGAGACAAGACAGATACTAAGTAACTTAAGGATGCAGACGAATAATAATAAACAAGGCTACACCGAATACACAGAACCAAAAACAGACTTAAACAGGAAACATGAACACAAAACCCACATTCCTAACAGACCGTGTCGAATGCAGCACTGAGATCCAATAATAATAATAATAATAATAATAATCCTTATTTGTAGAGCACTTTTCAAAAACAAGTTACAAAGTGCTTTAACAAGTGTAAAGAATAATACAAAAAAAGATAAGAGCATGAAAATTTAATATAAAATTAGTAAAATACAATAAAATAAAAGGGATAAAATAAAGTCAAATAAGATCGGGAAAAGCTCTCCTATAAAAGTATGTTTTAAGAAGGGACTTAAAAGAGTTCACTGACTCAGCCGACCTGATTTCCTCGGGCAGGCTGTTCCAGAGCCTCGGGGCCCTGACAGCAAACGCTCTGTCCCCTTTAGTTTTCAGTCGAGACTCTGGAACAGACAACAGACCTCTGCCCGAGGATCTCAAGGTACGTGCTGGTGCGTATGGGACTAAAAGGTCAGAAATATAACAAGGCGAGAGGCCATGAAGAGCTTTAAAAGTGATCAATAGAATTTTAAAGTCAATTCTAAAACATACTGGGAGCCAGTGTAATGAAGCTAAAATAGGAGTAATGTGGTCATATTTCTTTGTTCTGGTTAAAAGCCTGGTTAAAAGCCTGGCAGTCTTAATACTAAGACTGAAATTCTGCAGTGTTTCAGTATTTAAATGGATGTCATTGAAGACCTTAACAAGAGCCGTCTCAGTGCTGTGGTGTGGTCGATATCCTGATTGGAAGACATCAAAACAGTTATTTAGTGCCAACAAAGCACTAAGCTGTTGAAAAACAGCTTTTTCAATGATTTTACTTTAAAATGGGAGATTTGATAGAGGCCTATAATTTCTTATTAGTGAACTGTCTAGACTAGATTGCTCTTTTTTAAGTGTGGCTTAATGACTGTAATTTTCAGGGCCTGTAGGAAAAAACCTGAGAAGAGACATGGTGACAATTTGTAGTAGATCTGAGGCCATGCATTTAGAAACATTTTAGAAAAAAAATGTTGGCAGAATATCAAGGCATCATGAGGAGGATTTCAGATGTTGTATTATGTCCTCCAGGTTTTTATGGTTAATAGAATCAAATTGTCTCATGCTATATGAATTGTTTTTAAGTGGACACAGCATATCCTGTTATTGACATGGAGGCACTGATTCTTATCTGATTGTATGAATTTTGTCTGTGAAGAAGGAGGCAAATTCATTGCAGGCCCTGGTGGATAGAAGTTCAGAGGCTACAGGCACAGGAGGGTTGGTTAGCCTGTCGACAATAGCAAACAGGGCACGCACATTATTATTGTTTTTGGTGATGATGTGAGATAAGAAGGACTGCCTTGCATTTCTCAGTTCTAAATTATAAATGCGAAGTCTCTCTTTATATACGTCATAATGAACCTGGGGATTTGTTTTCCGCCACCTGCGTTCAGCTTACAAACTAAATAAATTCCTAAAGACGACCAACAAAAAGGTCCTTACATCCTCTCAGCAAGCAAAGCGTGGACTGAGAGAGGCGCAGCATTGACGTCGTAAAACTTAGACCTCTTAAATAGACAATACAGGTATTAACATTTCAGTTTGAATATACTCTAAAAACATACTAAACATGTGTTTAGTAAAACACATATTCTTCAATATTTATCGGGATTTGGTGAAGTTTTAATAAAAAAAGAAAATATAATTTCAACCTGGTTACACCAGCATAGCTCCACTCAATCTCAACATGAGCACAGGTTTAATCTGCCAAATTAGCCAGAATAACTTAAAAAAACTGCTTACACACAAAGTCTTCACATGTCACACGATTTTGAAACCTTTCACTCAAAAAGCAAAACTATACACCAAATCTCCAAAACCATAAGCTATTTCTCAGTATTTCACTCAGTTTTAATTTTCATTAAACACAGATTTCAAATAGGAGGAATTGTCCTTGAGAGGAACAGGAGGAGGAGCGAAGGAGGGCCACTGGAAATGTGACGGACATGGAAAAGAAAAGAAATAAATTCCTCATCTTAAGAAAAGGATAATCAGAGGGCTGCTAGACCTCAGCTCATCACTATCTGTGATGATGGTGGAGACACTGGAAGCAGCTGACCTCTGTATCCCTACCCTCAACACCTCCTGCTTGTCATTGTCTGTTACTCCCAGTGAAATGCTCAACAATATACTGCTGTACTTTATCACTCTGCTCACTGTGATACTCAACTTGTTGGTTGTCATCTCCATCTCCCACTTCAGGTACAGAGTTGTTTCTTGAAATATAATATCTAATAGTGTGTATGACTTTAACTTACTGAAGCTTTGTTTATGCTATGCTGTTATATGATAACAAGAGTGACTTTCCACCCACCAGCTATACAAGGTTTTTGAATATGCTTTTTAAAAAAAAGCTAAGACAAGCCAGAGACTAAGCACTTTCAGTTGTAAATGAAAGTGTCATTCTCTTTATAAATGTGTCACAATAGCAGTAATCATGATAAACGCCTGTTTCATGATACCTCAAATCTGCTGTAGAAATTAGTTCTAATATCAAATAATTGATATTATGAGCTTTATTTGACATGTAGGCTGTGTAGAGTTTGGTTTTCATATTGCTATGTCTTTAAAAGTAAAATTTCAGTATTCTTTCAATATGTATTCTCACAATGGCTGAGATCTAAACTTGTTTGCACCGAATATGAGGCACTAATGATGATCCCCCTCTCAAGGCAGCTCCACACTCCCACCAATCTCATCCTCCTCTCCCTGGCTGTGTCTGACTTGCTCGTGGGGCTTGTAGTGATGCCAACTGGAATCATCCTCCTGCAGTCCTGCTGGTTTCTGGGTAAAATTGCATGTGCTCTTTTGCACCTGGTGATCTTCACCCTCACCTCTGCCTCTGTTGGGAACATGGTGCTCATTTCAGTTGACCGCTATGTGGCTATTTGTCACCCTCTGCACTATTCTTCCATGATAACACAAAGCAGAGTTAAAATCAGTGTGTCTCTGTGTTGGTTCTGTTCTGTTAACTACAACGTTATAATACTGAAAGACCAATTATCACATATGTATATTTTTAATTCCTGCTATCAAGAATGTGTAATTATCATAAACTCCATTTCAGGGACAGTAGACTTTCTTCTCACCTTTTTCGGCCCTGTTACTGTGATCATAGTTCTCTATTCGAGAGTGTTTGTGGTGGCTGTGTCACAGGCACGTGTCATGCGGTCTCAAATTTCAACTGTCAAATCAAACATTGTTACTGTAAAGAAATCTGAGATGAGGGCTGCCAGAACTCTTGGTATTACACTTCTTGTGTTTATACTTTGTCTCTGTCCATACTACTGTCCTTCCATTGCAGGACAAGAGACAACAGGGGGTGTAGATTCATCAGCTCAAAGGTGGCTGTTCTATTGTAACTCCAGTTTTAATCCTCTGATCTATGCCCTTTTCTACCCCTGGTTTAGAAAAGCAGTTAAACTCATTGTCAGTCTGCAGATACTACAGCCAGGTTCCAGTGAGGCCAAGATAATGTAGAGATAGGCAATATACTGTATATACTGTATAGTGACTCATTTTATGAAGGTGAATTCAGTTAAGCTGATGGTGAAATAAATGGATTTGGTTTTGTCAACTGTCAGTTTAGTTTAGTTTAGTTTATTTGTTTAGCACGTTTGGTACAAGTCCAGAACAATGCAAGGAGGGAACGAAGCCAGACTAGGCTTGTACAGAGTTCCACTCCTTTTCCCATATTAAGTCACGAGATATGCAGACTAAGCATCAAAGTAGAAGAAAAAAGAACAACAACAAAAAACAGGACACACAAGGAAAAAAAAAAAAGTTCACAATCATTTTTAATCAAATCGATAAAAGCACAATGTATAAAACATATTTACTTTGGTAGGACAGCTAAAAGAAACATATTCAAGATGTAAACAACTATAGACTACTTTTAAAACAACCTGTTCAACCTTTGTCCTTGATTTAGAAAAGTTATTGAAAAGGCAGTTTTCCAAAGATGGCCTGTCATTGTGTGTACTTCAAAACTGAATAGTCTCCCATAATGAATGAGATGCAGACTTAAAATTGCAATATATATATGGCATAAACCCACAATTTAAGTAATTGAAATGTTAACTATGTAAGTTGTTGATGTGTTCCACAAGTACTTGAAAATCCTAAAGGCATTGCACACAATAAGGCCTATTAGGTTATGACACACTGCTGTTTTAATATGTAATGAAAGGAAAGGTTTTCCAAAGTATCCAACTGTGATGTGTTCTGTCCAGACAGAGGGCATGATTTGGAACAGAAGTATTAGCCCTTACTCTCAGACTTGACAAAACAACCAAAGTTTCTGGTTTATTTTCATCAGAGGTGGGTAGAGTAGCAAAGTAAAAGCAACAATGTCAAAGCGGTCATCAAAATAACTACTTGAGTTAGGCTAAAAGTATTTACTGAAAAAATTACTTGAGTAGCAAGTAACTGTTTGATGCGAAGGTGACATGAAATTATTTTAGCTACTGATGGTTTTCCTCAGGTAACGGTAAAGAAGCACACATACACTTATATTTATTTTTGATGAAATGACAAGTCATTATCTCCTGATTAGATAACCTGCCACGTATACACCAGACCAATATTCACGGTCTGTGGCTCTCAAGTGTGATTACAAAATACTACATTAATATTATTGTCTGTTAAGTACACCAATAAGTAAAGATTGTTTAAAAAAATGGATTACATATTTTCATGCTGTCTCCTATATTCAATTATGATTTGGCAAAGAAATCAAATTAGAAGATAATGCTGTTATGTTTCATAATTTATTGCCTATTAAATACAGGTGTGTTTGCTTTACTTTTGCCTGTGGAAGCTCATCTGTGGTTAAATAATTCTATCAGTCACGTCCACACGAAATAAAAAGTTGTTTGTGTGTGTGTGTGTGTGTGTGTGTGTGCATAATTTGGTCTTTCTTCATCAGGCTACACAAATGAGCATGATTAGTTAAATGCACACTGCTCGTACACTGTTAGCTTGAAGATTTACATTAAGATAAATATATTAGCATTAACACAACAGACACTGTTCTCTGTCAGCACAACGGTTCTCTGACATACTGACTTCACAACTGTAGCACACTGCATTGTACACTAAATTTTCATCTGTAAATACTAGCTGCCATTACTATTTCAAAGCCATACTACCATGCTGTAGCTTCAGCCATTATTCTGCTCTGAACAGAGTCATGTGGATACGTGAATGCAGTGGGACAACAAAGCACTAGCAGACTTGGGACCAGCTGACCACCTACCTCTTAACAGATCATGAATGCATAAAATAATAAATAACCTAAAGTGGCACGATGAATGTAACAAAATGTAACAGAGTAAAGGTATGATGCATTAAAACTACTCTGGCAAGTACAATTTACTGAAAAATAGTTACTTTATGTAACAGAGTAAATGTACCACTTAAAGTATCCACCTCTGATTTTCAGTGATCTAGGTAAATGTATTGCTGATAAACATTGCTGTGAAATTGTTGTAATATAAAAGGCCATAAGAACGTTTCCATGAGGAGACTGCAGGGTATAAGAAAAAGGCAGCAAGCTGTTGTGGAAAAATAAAAACTGTCCTCTCGATTTACTAATTTTTTCCCTTCCATAACACCTCCAAGGCTCTATAACAAGGTACCTTCAAATACTTAAGAATTACTTCAAATTACAAAATCATCCAAATTCCTGATGTGCTCAGTGCAAAATAAAACAGAAGAGAATAATGTATATTTGTGACGTGGTCATAGTTCTAGTGTTTTTTACTTTAATTTGTTTTGCTGTACTGTTGCTGGGAGTGACCCAGGGGAATAATACAACCTCGACTAGGGAAGGTGTATGTGGACTGCGGAGAACCTGAAACCTGAACCTTTACATGTGTTAGACACCACAGTCAATTTCATATAATCTGGCCTTTTACTACTTTAAGCAGTACTAATAAATATTTTGTCTGTGTAAAATTAAAGATACAGTAAAACCTTTAGATACCACATTGGCTCACACAGGATAACTCTGCGGCATGTCCATGCTCTTATAACCTACACAGGGGCTGCTATAGGCCATAACTTGGTTTCCTGTCTCTGACTAGAATCAGTACATGGTACAGTTGTCTCTCTGTCCAGCTTTAAGACAGAGAAGCTAGACTGCTACATCTTTTTTTATTGTCTTATTTTATGGTCTTATTTCTAATAGTTTACTTTAGCACCTTGTGACCTTGCTCTGTGAAAGGTGCTATACTAAATCAACTTTACTTACTCACTTTCTTATCTGCTCAAAGACTGTGGGTGAAACGCTCGAGTCATGTTTTCAAACTAGAACAAAAAAGGAAACAGTTTACACAGAGGGGTGTTTTAATGTTTCACAGATTTTTTTCATTCCGTCATTTCTGGGATTGTTAAAAAATATCTGTCAATGTTAACAAATTGAGAAGACACATAGTACATCATAAAGAAAATATACTGCATGGTTTTAAAAATAATGCTTGATAAATTATCCGTTTATTTGTTTACACTACATTTTTTAGCTTAATCATGCAGAGAATCTAATAACCTAAAATAAAAACATTTTTACACAATATAATTTCAGCAAAACTTTATTAGACAGCTATGATGCCACATGCTGCTATGATACCAGCCACAATTATGAAAACGTACATTCACTATTGTTAACAAAGATTATAAGCATTCAAATCTAAAGGTGCCCTGGTTTTATCGTAATTTATGTGTGACATGTAAGACGTACCCCAAACAAAATAATTTTGTTATAGCCTTGTAGTTGTAATTACTTTCTTTTTACACTATCCTTCTAAAGTTTTCATAAATTTATCTTGTAACAATTCTGTTATGGATGCTACAGTAAATAAGACAAACATATGACCCACATGATGGTATTTCAGCGGGGTTCAGTGTTCATTTGTTTTTATTTGTTCTATGGTCTTTATACTTGTTAAAGCACTTTGTAACTTGTTTTTGAAAAGTGTTCTACAAATAAAGATTATTATTATTATTTTAAGTGGCTCTGTGGTATTTCATTCGGAGGCACCAGTGGTTCTGCACATTGGGCTGGAGTAGTCACTTTGGTTGATGGTGTTTTTGGCTGCTAATCTGATGCAGTAGGTTGTCCAGGGATTGAGATCAGTCTCTATGTAAAAGTCACCTTCCACGGTTCTCACTCTAGGTTGCTGATTGGCCTGCAGCTCTCTCTGTTCCTCTTCGATCACAAGTGTGTACTCGGTTGCATCCTTCACTGTCGTCCAATTCACGTACAAGGAAACGCCACTTACTGTTACAGTCAGCACATCTGGGATTTCAAGACCTGAGAGACGGGGGTGGGGGTGGGGGGATTAACAGTTGTTTTATAGTACAGGTCTATGGATCCATAATGCACAACTACATTTAATACTGTCACTAGGTTATGTAATAACACTAAACTTACCTTTGTCAAAATGGGCATAGACTTTGGTGGCCTGCAAATCTCTTCTTCTGCGAGTTACTACTGGACCTGATGAAGGTGAAAAAAGGGGATTAAATGAAAAAGATCATTGGATGGATTTGGCAGCACTGAGAGAATTGTTGCTGTTAACTGGTTGACACACATTGTTTTCTGTTGGGGCCAGTCAACTTCTTTCATGATTGTTTTCAGTGATCCATTTAATCTCCATGCCCATCTCCATTTGCATTTCTCAACAGGTGCAATATTTTTGCTGAAATTATTTTGTTTAGTGCATGCTGGTACATTGCTGCAGCAATACTCTTTTAATTGAAGGTTTGCTGGTGATGATTAGATAAGAACATCAGGGTGCTTTCACACTGGTAGTGTGGTTTTGTTGGTCAGAAAAAAACATTCAACTATAAAATGATTGTATGGTTTCCTGTTTGTTCTGATCAAGTGTGAAACCCCTCTTATGTACTTGTACAACATTGGACACTGAAGAGGTTTGCTTACCAAACTATACAGATTTAGAATTAGACACAATTAGACAAAAAAAGCCATGTGGAATTTTAGCAACAGCTAAAATTGAATGACATTATGGAAATATTATTCTGTATGTGCTGCAGATCTTTTTGCCCTGTATCTGACCTGTAATATTTCGGTTAGCGTTGCTCTCTCCCTCTGCATTGCTGGCTGTCACTTCAGTGGTGTCAGGATTGAAGTTGGTCAGTTCGCAGGAGAGCCCGGTGGTGCTGCAAAGCTTGACACGGCCTGTCCCCGACACATTGTAGACAGTGTAACTCGTGGCAAACACTGATACATCCCAGAAAAGCACAGCAGTCTGTCTGTTACCAGCGTATTTCACATTCTGTGGAGCACAGGGGACTGGGAAAGAAACGGAATGCTGTTATTGGAAGGACTGGCAAATGTTATATTTAAACATACAATACATGTGAAGAACGTATTTTTTAGGTTACACTTTCCCAGTGTCACAAGTCCCCCTGTTTAGCATTTATAAGCAATATACAAATATTTAACAAATTGTTTAAAATCTACTATAATGTAGTTATATGCAGCTATAAGGACATATTTAAGTGTTTATTAATGTCCAGTAATCCAGTCAACAATTGTACCTTCTCCTAAGTAGAGACATTTTACATTATTACAAGTTTGTTTTACTATGTTGTCACTGTAGACTATATTATCACTACATTGTCAATATTTGTTTATACATCAGCCTCCATTTATGAGTGCCCACAAACTGAGTTATACTTGTTGACAAATACATGAATAACCACTTATCTGCTTACAAGTACATTTAGTGTGTTTCAAACCATTTATGAACTGTTTGTATACTGCTTATAACTGCTAAATAGTGGGACTTAAAGTCAGGTTGCAATTTATATTTTCTCCACATAAACCCAAACCCCAAAGAAGAAAGGATGAAAAAGGAATTTTTGGATAAGAATATAAAGGTCACTAAAAACACTCCTTTCTGTGTATAGTCAGGAATGCGAGCAGCGTAAAGTTACCTGTGACTCCAGTAAAGGCACTGGATGGCTTGCTGACCCCGGCGGAGTTTCTTGAGAGTACAGTGAGGTTATAAGCTGTGCTGCAAGGCATTGGGAACTCAAAGTATCTCCTGGGCAGCCAGTAAGAAGAGACCTCCATCAGGGCCTGTGGGTTGTTCTGGATTCGACCGCTTATTTTCACAAGGTACTCATCAGAACAATTGACACTATCCCATGAGGTCATGGCCCAGTGACTTTGTCCTATTCTCTGCATTCGGACTTTCAGAGTAGTTGGAGCGCATGGTGCTGAGGAAGACAGAGATTAGATCTTTAGATTAGATTAGTATTTTATCAGTGGAATTAGCTAAATTGTGCATTGTTAATAACGGTGACCTATGTCAAATTTTTCAGCTCCAGTATTCACCTGCTCCCATTTGCAGAGGTGCACTAAATGAGCTGTTGCAGACGCTGTTAGAGGCTTCAACGGAGAAATTGTAAACGCCACCACATTCCAGGCCTTTGAATGTACAGGAGGTGACAGAGCTGTGACAGAAGAGTGTGTCTCGATTCATAGACTGGACACGGCCAAAATACTCCAGAGCGCCCTCACTGGCTTTCCAAGACAGGGTGGCAAAGTTGGTCTTACAATCAATATCCACTGTGAGACCAGAGGGCACACAGGGCACTGCGAGGACAGAGAGAAAATAAATATTGTCACTGATTCAAGCAGGAAGCAGTTTAAAAAAATTTTTTTTTAGGGAAAACATCCTTGTTGGTTATGAAGCCTTATACATTAATACAATATCATCTAAGAGAGGTGACTAAGTGTAAAATCCATTACATTTTACTTTAACTTTAATGTGTCAGTTTAACTTGGTAGAAACTGTAGGAAGTAGCAGCTAGATAGTGCATGTTATGATTGATACAGTAACAGAAGTTCAGTGGCCCACAACTTATTATTAATGAATTATAGCATGAAATAAAAAACATTATTGTAGTATTTAGTGTCATGAAAAATGATGTCTCCAATTAGCTTCCTCTTCTGTTCTGAAAATGTGACTTTTTTAAGGATGCATGTAACAATTTAAATACTGTCATACAAATAATTGCTTATTTGTATTATCTGTACAGCGTCAGAAAAAGCTGAAAAAGCACCCATCAAAAAGTCAATATTTGAAAACTTTCCTTGAAAAATTAAGAAAAGATGAATCAATCACTAGAATTGTTACCGATGAATTTTCTGACAGACAAATTGATTGAACATTTTCAGCTGTAGATTTTATTATCTACACTCACCTAAAGGATTATTAGGAACACCATACGAATACTGTGTTTGACCCCTTTCGCCTTCAGAACTGCCTTAATTCTACGGGGCATTGATTCAACAAGGCGCTGAAAGCATTCTTTAGAAATGTTGGCCCATATTGATAAGGATAGCATCTTGCAGTTGATGGAGATTTGTGGGATGCACATCCAGGGCGCGAAGCTCCTGTTCCACCACATCCCAAAGATGCTCTATTGGGTTGAGATCTGGTGACTGGGGGGGCCATTTTAGTACAGTGAACTCATTGTCATGTTCAAGAAACCAATTTGAAATGATTCGAGCTCTGTGACATGGTGCATTATCCTGCTGGAAGTAGCCATCAGAGGATGGGTACATGGTGGCCATAAAGGGATGGACATGGTCAGAAACAATGCTCAGGTAGGCCGTGGCATTTAAACGATGCCCAATTGGCACTAAGGGGCCTAAAGTGTGCCAAGACATCTTGGCATTTTCGCCCACAGGACTGCCGCATACTGGATGTTTTTCCCTTTTCACACCATTCTTTGTAAACCCTAGAAATGGTTGTGCGTGAAAATCCCAGTAACTGAGCAGATTGTGAAATACTCAGACCGGCCCGTCTGGCACCAACAACCATGCCACGCTCAAAATTGCTTAAATCACCTTTCTTTCCCATTCTGACATTCAGTTTGGAGTTCAGGAGATTGTCTTGACCAGGACCACACCCCTAAATGCATTGAAGCAACTGCCATGTGATTGGTTGATTAGATAATTGCATTAATGAGAAATTGAACAGGTGTTCCTAATAATCCTTTAGGTGAGTGTATTATTACTTCATAGACCAACAAACACACTAATCAAAACATTATGTTCAATTTATGATTAATGCCAGTGAAAGTATTAGTCTACTCAAGCCTCTTGAAATTCTTGAAAGAGATACCAGAAAATCCAGACAACAGGAAATTATTACACTAAATAAAAATACTGTTCTAACTGTTTGATGTTTTAAATGTCTTAGTGTTTATTTTTATTATATGTACCCAGGAAAGCAGTATTGTTACTGACTAGATTATCCTGGTGATTATCATGTCTCTACCTGTTGTGAAGGTTGAAATGCTGGGCGGGCTGGTACAGTTGTCTCCACTGGCGGTGATACTTAAGCTGTACGACTGTCCGCAGTGCAGACGAGCCAGGGTGCAGTTGTTCATCGTGGTGTTGCAGCTCGCAACATGTCCATCCCTTCCTGTGGCCACCAGTAGGTAGGATGTAGCCACAAGGGAGTTTCTCCAAGTCACTGTGGCTTCATTTTTCTCACACAGTGTTACCACTTTCACACTGTCTGGGGCACAGGGTGCTAAAGAGGACGGAAAAACCAGAATATTTCTGTAGGTGTTTGTCTGTATATTTAGATTTAGCTGCTATTCTTCCTGGAATCCAAATAAGAATTTATTTCACAGTAACAATACAGAACTCATAATTACACTTAAACCATGAAAACACCACATGCAAAAAGAAAACAGGACATTCAGTCACAGTTTGCTCCTCAGTCCCTCTCTTCAGTCACACACTCTCATCCCCAACACCCTGTGTTACTCTATCCAGCCTTCCTCTCAGGCCATGTTCTTTTAGCCCAAAAATTTATTTTATACCTTTATTGTTAATCACTAAAATAATCACTGCATATACAGTATGATTCTGAAAAGACATGAATGTCTATTCAGAATCATATATGCAACTTGACTGTGTTGGTGTAGACAACTGTGTGGCAGTCACTCTAGTTTTTATAAAATTGTTACAAATGTTATTGTCAGTTTTATATTTATATCAAGTACTTACTTTTGTCTTTATATTTTCTACTTATTATCGTTCTTACCCTAGTTAACTGAGGTACACACCAATATACTAATGCAAATACCTTGTATGTGAAAACCTACGTTGCAATAAACTTGACTCTGATTCTGATCTTCTCTCTTTCCTTGCCACATATTAACTCTACTGTCATTTCAGATCTGGCCACTCCCTCCTGCTCTGCAGTTGTGCTTGTGTTCCCACCACCTGACCTCAATCCATTGCTTTGTATATTGGCTGCACATTGGATTGAATTTGTTTTCAGTTGTGTATATCAATATTAAACGTTAAATTATACTATATATATATACACACTACTATATACTGGTTTTGTTAGGGTTACATTTATTTTAAAATGTGCTACTTTGGCTCTGATCCAGCTGCCTCTCTCTGTCTGTAATCACCACTCTGGAGTTTTGCTTAATGTCCTGATCTGATTTGTTACATTCGTGAATAATAGCCTATCAACAGTCACAAGACATTTGCTCCAGTGAGCTGTTTCTATGATAACAACCAGCGCAGTGTCCCTGTTACACCAGTGAACATGCCCGAACACACAGCTACGAGGTTTCACTTAAAGACACTCTTGAATGTAACAGCTTTTAAATCAGTCGCTCTTACGTGCTTTACCAATGATAGTAGATGAATTGGTTTGGCACTCAAGGAATGATGTGTTCCAAAAACAATGCACTTTGTCTTGGACACATTCAACTAATTTATTCTCACTTTTTTGTACTGTGGATCCACTGTAGTTTCAGTACACTGGCGAGCTGAAAAATACCTGTATTAATCTTCTTCGGTGGGCTTCTGAGGTTGCTGCACTTATTAGAAGAAGTTGATACTATGATGCTATATTGCATGCCGCAGTGGATATTCGGGAGTTCACATGAATTGGAGGTGCTGTTACAGGAGAGGAGGGTTTGGTCTTGGCCCTCAGCAGTCACCACGTAGAGGGGTGTGTTATCTGACATCTCCCATTGAACTAGGATTGTGTCACTGTTGCATTGTGTCACTGCACTAATGGATGATAGAGCACAAGGACCTAAAGGACAAACACATTAAGAAAAATTATGGGCATTGCATCCTTTTCATCTCTTGTTCTACATAATCTTTCAGAAAGCTGACTTTCAGAAAGCTGACTTGTTACGAGGCAGCAGATGAAAGCACAGATTCAATGTAAGGTGTATGTTTATTATTTTGTTCAAAATAGAAGCACATAGTAAATCCCATGTTGCAGATGATTAGCTGTAATCCCCAAGGACTTAACCCTGCTGTTCTATTATTATTGAGATGTAAAAGAAGAACAGTAAATAACCTCACACTTCTATAACAAGAGACAGGTGCGTCGGAGGGGGACAGGAGAGTCAAAAGTAGCAAAGAAAATCCCCTGCACAATGTTTTTCTTTGTTACGTAAAAGAAGAAAAAAGTGTTTGGTTTTTACTAAAATATTTGCTTTTTTGAGAAATATTCGATAGCTAACAATAATTCAAATGCAATGCAATTTAGAAGTCAGTCACAACTAAACACTGTTTGCTAAGGGCAAGGCAAGCCAAAAGGTTAACCCAAATATGTCCATGTAACAGTACTTCGGGCCAGACACCATGTCAGTGTTAGCGTTTGGTGATGCATTAATATGGTAAAATGCTTACTAGCTCATTTTCTTTTTCTTTTTACGGACAACAAGCACTTAATTTCTTGTTAAATAATATTGAGAGTCGAGATTCTTGTTAAATACCTGTCTCAAGGTCAAAGGTGGTGCTGCGATTACTGTAACATTGTTTGTTAACACCGGTGACGGAGAAGGTGTAAAGCATCCCACATTTCAGATCTGGTACTTGACAGGAAGAGGAGGTGGTAGTACAGCTGGAGTTGTGACCTCTGATCCCTTTGGCCAGAACAAAGTAGCTAAGGGCTCCATCTGAGGCGTCCCATGTCACCCAGGCAGAGTTTGATACACAGTCCAGATATCCCTTAGTGTTCCTGGGCACACATGGAGCTGTGAGGGATGTAATGGATAAGAATGAGCATGAAGATTGAGTATTGTTTTTACACTTACGTCAGTTACAAATACACCAGACATGTTTGGGTGATATGTTGCAACAAACTGTTATAGGTGGCAAAAGAAACATACTTATTCACACTCTTACAGTACACAACCTGCAGTATGGTAATTGCCTCCTGGCATCATCTCCATACTTACAGTTAGTCAAATGAGCATAATAATCATCTTGTCTCACTCAAAAACTGAATAAGCGTATTTCTGTTCCTTCAAATGTAAATCCTAAGAAACACATGCAACACGCACACACAAACAGCAACTATTTAAAGAGGAAAAAAATGCTGTTGTAACACTCATTGCTTGCAGGTGGGGCAAGTGTATTTCGCGGCTATTTCTTTCCCTTCCTATAGGTGGCGCAGGTTGGCATGTTTAGAACTGGTCTGATTATAGGTGCTTTTGCGATGACTTTCGCTGACTTGATAGTCAAATGTGAGCTGCTGTGGGATATAAGAAAAACTGCTGTCAAGTCAGACACATTCTACTTCCTGATCTGTGAACCATAAGGTGTTTCCCACTTGGTGCAGCCAGAGAAACGCAATTGCAGTTGTCAAAAACTGAGTCTGCCTTGCTCCCGCGAGGTTTTAATGTCATGTGACATGGTCACGTTTTGCAGCATGCCTAATGTAACGTTCAGCATGCATCATGTTAAATCAGCGCTGCAAAATTTTATCATGAAGTCAAATGCACCTAATAACTGCACAGACCCCCTCCACCCTTTGTGGAGAATCTGGTCCCTGCTAAGTGTGCGATAATTGCCAGTACATCATTGTCCTTGATACATATTATAACAAATGGAAGACGAGTTTACCTGAGGAAGTCTGCACCACAGCGCTCGGCTTACTCTCACAGCCGTCTCTTACAGACAGGACAGTAACGGTGTAGTTCCGTCCACACATTAAATTGCTTATGATGCAGGCCACACCACTGGAATTACAGTGGAGTCTCGCCCCAGTGTTGCTCACTGCCACTGCATGGAAGTACTGGGCATCTGGGTTGGGGGACCAAGATATGGTCATAGCACCATCATCACAGTGTACCTCAACAGCCACATTCTGGGGTTTACAAGGAGCTGAAAGGGAGAGAGAGAGAGTGGAGAGGCAAAGAGGAAGGTTAATATAGCACTGTTAAAACTACGCAGGAGATCTCTATGTCGTTACCATCAAAAGCAAGCTTAAAATGCAAAATTACACAGCAGAGAAGCACATTTGGAACTAGCAACTCCACCCACCTCACCATATAAATAAACAATACTGTCATCGCTGTTTATAGAAAGTCACAACAAGCCTTTACAAGGAGTTCATATTTGTTTAGGATACCTGTACGAGTGAAAGCCTTGTTGCTCTCCACACTGGAACAGGACTCATCCTGGCTGAATACGCTCACATTGTAGGTCTGTCCACACTGCAGGTTTCTTAGATCACAGTGGGTCATGGTGTTGTTACAATCAGTATGATGGCTTCCACTGGCTGTAACACCCACTGCAAGATAGGAAAGTGCTCCACTGGCTGGTTCCCATGTCACTGCAGCAGAGTTCGATTGGCACTGTAGGGAAGCCTTAACGTTGGTTGGCCTGCAAGGCACTGGGGAAGACAGAGGAGCAGTAAGATGACAGAGTTCCTTTTACTTAATAATATATATGAGAAATGAGAAAATTCACATGTCAACAACAAATCTGAATGACCCTTTAGAAACACAAATAAGTCTAACTAAAGGACAAAAATACTAACCTTTGTAAGGTTCTCCCTATACAAGCAAATATTTTTAAAAAAGATAATTGTTATCACACTTGACTGCAAGTGCTGCCTCCCTGATTCTCCAAAAGTGGATTTAATACAAGAGGTCAAACATACTTTTCAAAGTTCTGTATTAATGAATTCATTGTTATTGTTACAGTAACAAAAAAAAACCTTGTTGTTTACACTTACCTGACTGCAGGTTGAGGAAGGCGCGGCTGTTGTCACACCGTCCATCCTGAGCTGTCACTGTCAGGTTGTAGAGCTGGCCACATTGCATGTTGCTTAGCTGGCAACTGTTTACAGTACTGTTACACATGGCCTTGTTACCATTGGGCCCAAAAGCTTGCACCATGTAGGAGGACACACCCTCTCCTTGTTCCCATGACACAATGCCAGTGTTATTACTGCACACCATCGCTGCTGTTACGTGTAATGGCACGCATGGCACTACATTCAGAAAGACAGACAGACATGAATGAAGTCAGCTATAAGTAGAGTTTTAACATAACATGCAATATGCCTCACAGCTGCACTGAATGTTGCAGTTTAGGATACATGTCTAATAAGTACCACTTTATTATTTATTATAAATTTTATTTATATTTTATTATTATGGTTAATAATCTTGAGTCTACCTGTGTTGAGCTGCACAGCAGAGCTTCCAGCACTGCTACACTTCTCATCTGAAGCACTAACAGTGATGGAGTAGTTGAGGCCGCACAGCAACTCATCAAAGAGGCATGTTGTCTGGCTGCTGTTGCAAGTTGATGCGTAGCCGCCGTTTCCTTGGGCAACTGTGGTGTATGATAATGCTCCTTTGCTAGGCTCCCAAGAGACCGCCACAGCATCAGACGCACAAACCACCCTGGCCTCCACCTGCTGCGGTACGCAAGGCACTGCACAGACACACAGAGTATTATTAATCTTATTATCTTTTCAGGATCAATATATTGTCCACTAATCATCCATACATGAAAATATTGTATTATTAAGTAGTCATGTAGTAGTTTTTTATGACAGTATACAGTGTATATATATATGTAGGAACAATTAAAAAAAAAAAAAAACATGGGTAATGTGTAACTCTGCCAGACCTCAACATGTTAAATTTCTTTGTTTATCTTTACCTGCTTGCAGCTGTATTTCGTCACTCTGCGAGACATTGCACACACTGTTAACAGCGATCACACTGATGTTATAGGTGAAGCCACACTTGAGGTCATCAAGGATGCAGGACTGTGTGTTCGTCTCGCAGCCAGATACATGTTCTTCCATGCCGAAGGCTTCGACAATGTAAAAATCAGCCCCTCTGCTGGGTTGCCACTTCACACGGGCTGTGTTGTTAGAGCATTGTAGTACAGCCACAACATCTCCGGGAGGACAAGGCACTGGAAGAAGAAGGAAAAGTGAGGGGGGATCGCTGAGGAGTTTTTTTCGGTTCATGAAAATGTCGATTTTAGATTTTTTTGCTTCAGTTAAAAACAAATTTTATCCAGGATTTCATGTTACCACACACCCAAACGTTGCTTCACTGTTTCAAAACTATTTTTCATAACATATAATGTTCAAGTAACATAAAGTGAAGAAAACAATTGAGATAAAACACAAATGACCTACTGATGTAAGAGATGATCAGAGTAATTACAGATAAGTCAACAGATGCTTAACTTAAAATTTGTATAATTACAAACCACTTTTATCGATTCTTGGTGGGATAATACTAAGTTAAAATAATAAGGCGTAGCTGTTTTGCACATGTATCCTGTCCGTACTGAACACACCCTTACACTGTCAGTGAAATAAGAATTTCAGCCCTTAGAGGTCAGTAAAACAAGGTTTTCCATTGGCGTTAAATTACCAAGTTTTGAGAACTCACCTGACATCACCTGGGAAATGGTGCTTGGGGGGCTGCTGCACTTCTCATTTGAGGCCACAGTGACCACATTATAGGTTTCGCCACACTGCAGGTCCTGCAGCTCGCAGTTGGTAATGTCGGAGGTGCAGGTGGATACATGGCCCCTAGAAGACTGGGCTGTTGCAGTGTAGGTCAAGGCACCCTCAGCGTAGGCCCACTCCAAGAGGACAGAGTTTGTGTAACAATCAAGAACCACTGAGCCAATGTTAGGTGTGCAGGGAACTGAGAGAAGGAGGGAAGAAACGGAGAACTAGATTAACACTTAACACACATTTAGAGCAATAATTTAGTGACACATTGAGATGTAAGCTTTACCTGAACTGAAATTTGTAGGAGGGCTGGGTAAACTTGAGCAACTATTGTCCTGCGCCACCACCTGGACAGAGTAGGACTGGCCGCAGGTCAGGTTGGTTAAAGTGCACATTAGGGTTGCACTCTCACAAAGCAACATGGCTCCCTCTGAGCTCTGAGCTGTCACTTTGTAGGACAGAGCACCCTCGCTGGCACTCCAGGACACAACAGCCTGATTTTTAGAGCAGCGCATCTTCACTTCCACATCCGTAGGAACACAAGGCACTGAAGAAATGCACGGGGGAGAGATTATAGTTGGTTTAATTATCTTATTGTGGAATGCTAAACAATCGGATATCATCTGGTATATCAAATCAGTTAGGCAACAATAAGACAACACTGGGACAGATATTTATGATACATTCTAAGATAATATACTAATATATAATTACATTAATTATAAAGCTACATTTGAAGACATTTTAAACGGTTCCTGAATTAAAGACCCTTAAACCTCTACTTGTTGGAATGTTTGGGAAGATGAAGATTAAATGGTAAGAGTGATTAAATGTAATAGTGAATCTGTAATATACCTAAACTCTTGACTAAAACAATTTACACACTTTCTGTTTCCAGAATAAAAAAATATATGAAAGAAGTATAGAGAAAGCGGATTATAATATATATTAATATATATAGCGGATAATAAGATGACACTATTGTCCTAAATGTCTCACCTGACAGCAGTGTCAGCGCCTTACTGGGGTCAGAGTTACACTTTTCCCTCGAGCCGATGACGGTCACTGTGTAGTTCTGTCCACAGCGGACGTTAGGTATGCCACACTGCTTGCTGTCAGACCAGCAGCTTGCCGATTGGCCGTCTTTCTGCGTCACTGTGGCAGTGTAGAACTCTGCCCCAGCCGAGTTGTTCCACGACACCACAGCAATGTTAGAGAGGCAGTTCATGAAGCTGGAGACTCCAGTGGGTGGGCAGGGCTCTGAGGGAAGGAAGGAGAATAGACTGGGTGACAATGGGAGGGCATTACAAGGAGTGTTCTGGA
The DNA here is from genome assembly GCF_014851395.1 of Micropterus salmoides. Classification (NCBI taxonomy): domain Eukaryota; kingdom Metazoa; phylum Chordata; class Actinopteri; order Centrarchiformes; family Centrarchidae; genus Micropterus; species Micropterus salmoides. The sequence continues at coordinate 6,047,869 of NW_024040374.1, read as the reverse complement.
AGTGAAGGCTGACTTTGGAATGAAGAAGGGTTTCTGTGTTAAGATCTAAGGTCAATATCCAGTGTTAAAGGGTATGGTTTGTTTTGTTTTTTGTTGTTATCAGTATGCACAGTCCACAAATTGCTTTTAGATTTGTCCCTGTAGGATAGAGGGTGCTGTAGGTTGTACAGATCTTAAATCCCACTGATGCAAATTTGTGATTTTGTTATATAATGGGCCATTAAAAATGTTAAATTAATACAATACAAAAAATTAAATCAATTGTGGTCAACAACAGTTTCTCAGTAAAATATCTTCCATATTTGGTTTGAAAGAAAAGAAAAGAAATACTTAAAATAAATAATTCAATTCAACAAAATGAGAATATACTGTAGCAGTCATTTACATTGTTGCATAAAATAATCCTACAGTTACAACATTTTAAATTAGGAATAGTTAACTCTTAACTTTGAGCCATCAGAGTAGAGTGTTCAGAAAAATTGGTCACTTGAAAAATTTTATGAAAACCAATGTTTTAGGGTATATGGAATAGGAATCTACCTGACTTGAGCTTTGAAGGCTGACTGGGACTGCTTGTGCACACAGAGTCTACCGCCTGAACAGACAGGAAGTACTCCTGGCCACACAGGAACTCAGAAATAAAGGTCCAGGTATCGTTGGTGCTGAGCTGCACTTTGTGGCCACTGTTGTTCTCTGCAGTCACGATGTAAAACTTAGCAGTTTCACTGGCATTCCAGGTTAGCGATCCCACCTTATAAATAGATTATAATGTAATTTTAAGTTTCAGTTTATACAATTGCAATGATTGTATAGCCCCTATCGTAACCAAAGCATCATTCACACAGAAAAAAAGACAGTATGGAACTTTGAGAGAAACAGTTTGTAAAATATTCACCTTAATAGTGCAGTTTAGAGATGATTTCAAGTTCTGAGGAATACAGGGCGCTAAAAACAGAAGACAGTTGTGATTTTTAGTTGTGTTTGATTAATTAAGGCTGCAAATTATTATTTTCATGTTCTGCGGATTATTTTCTCAATTAATCTATTATCATCTATTTATCTATCATCTATCTATCTATCTATCAGGAATTTTTGACATTTTTGCAAAGTAGATTACTTCAAAGATTAACTCATTATCAATATTGTTGCAGATTAATTTTCTGTTGTTCAACTAATTGCTTCATCAGCTAATCATTTGAGCTCTGTTTGTGATACTGGTGCTTTTCACATTACATTATTTCAGAGTAACAATCAAGCTTCATTTATTTATTGATGGACTTCTCTCTAACCTTCAATTTCATAAGATCATGCTAAAATTCTTATGGCACTCTTTAGTTTGTTTATTCATTTTCATGTGTGGCCTCTAAAATTCCCCCTCCAACCTTCCAGGTTTTCATATAACATTTAAGTCTAGTTTAGAATAAAAGCTTGTTTACCCATATGTATTGAAACGCTTTTGCTCGGCATGCTACTGCACAGGTAGTCATTGGCAACGACATGAATGGTGTACTGCTCGCCACAGTGCATGTCGTTCCAGGTGCAGCTGGTGGTGTTTGTGGAGCACATGTGGGTGTGGCCATCAAGTCCCACTGCGATGGCCATGTAGGACTCTGCCCCGTCGCTCTTGGCCCAACTGACCGAGCCCAGATTGTTCTCACACTGTCCAAAGCTCTGTACATACCCGGGCACGCAGGGACCTGAGGAGAAGGTGTTTTGTTGCACCATCATCAACTGACAATACAGTACATCACTTTTGACAAAAATATAAATAAGACACATACCTGTCTTGAATTTCTTAGGCTGGCTCACAACGCTGTCACATCGATCACCTTGAGCTTTTACAGTAAAGGTAAATAGTTGTCCGCAGAGCAGCTCTGCCTCTATTACTGTCTCATTGGTTTGGAAAGATGTGACATATCCAAGGTCTCCTGTGGCAGTCACCTCGTAGACTAATGCCCCTTCAGCCGCTGACCAATGCAACACCACCGTGTCATTGACACATGACCCGCTTACTGTGAGACCAGCGGGCTGGCAGGGTGCTGGAGAAGGGGGAGGAGTTAGACAAAAAATGTCACACTGTCTCTTTAGTGAAATTTTATTTTATTTCAGATGTGACCTTTGCTGTTGAATTCTCCCTTCTGACATGCTTGTTATAATATTGCTGTTGTGTAGGATTGCATTTTCTTTTCCAATTAATCATTTATTCTTCAAAATGTCAAATAATTGTGAAAAGTGCCCATCTTCATTTCCTGAAGCCCAGGTTGTCATATTCAAACTTCTTGTTTTACTCATTAAAATTAAACCCCAAAAGTTTTCAGTTTACTATCATAGAAGTACTAATGCAGAATAAATGCATTATACAGTAACTGCATAGAGGTCTTTAATCTTTATACTTAAGGATTTATATAATTAGCATAATGTTTTGGGTATTTGCTTCCATGTATTTCATGAAATAAAGCTTATCTTATCTTGAGTACTGTAGAAACCTTTCCCTCTTGGTCTGTTGCATGCAAAATAGGAGAAATTCAAGAATTCATTAAAAATATAATAAATTAATTATTACAGACAATTCTTCTTAAAAAGCTTCTTAGAAGAATCAAACATTTAAAATACATCAATAAAATAAAATTTACAAAAAAGCTGCGATGAGGGTGGACTTGGTCAGAAGGACATTTCTCTCAATCTCTCAATCAATCACTCGTTTACCTTACTAGTTAATTTACTGATGATAATGAGTCCTACCTGTCTGAATCTCCACAGTGCTGCTGACTTCACTGTAGCACATATTTCCGTATGCAGTTACTGAGAAGTTGTAAGTTCTCCCACAGGACAAGTTGGAGAACTGGCAGGTGGAGTTGGTGGAGTTGCACTTCAGAGTCTTTCCCATGTTGCAGGTGGCAGTAGCCATGTAGAGCTCCACTCCCTGTCTTTCCTCCCAGTACATGTTGGCTGTACTCGTCCCACACTCCTGGTCCACTCCAACAAGCCAAGGTCTGCAGGGCCCTGGACAACATGTTTAGTTGAATTAATTATCAAAACATCTATGATAAATTCACAATCAATGACTCCAGCCCAACTATTCAGGGATGAGATGTCGATCAACTCACGTGTGCTGAAGGTGACATTAGTGTGTGTCTCAGCCTGGCATTGGTCGCTGATGGTTGTGAGGCTGATGTTATAGGTCTGACCACACTGCAGCTCTGATAAATCACAATGGCGCGCAAGGGTCTCACATGAAGCCTGGTTGCCTTCCGTTCCTATGGCATTAACCACGTAGGAGTTTGCGCCACTGGCTGTGCTCCAGGAGACTTTGGCTGTGTTATTATAGCAATCAATTTTAGCGGCCACATTTCCAGCTGCACAGGGAGCTAGAGACAGAAGGGACGGAAAGACACACAGGACATAGTTGTAATTTCATTAATCACACTTTAAAACTGCTCTTTAAAAGTGCACCTTTAAAACATTGGTCAATATTGTAGTTACCGTTTGAGAAACGTAATACGTACAAAGTAGCCGGCTCTAATGTAAGACATATGTGAGGATTGATTTGCATCCAAAAATTTGTAGTGGAGTGACATTTTATGTAAAGACTCTTGTAAGCTCTTGTAAAAAGATCAGAAATCAAGTGAAAAAAATCAAACATTTGGAAAGTTGATTTTTTTTATTTAATACATGCATTCTTTATATCCTTGTTTACTAGCTTGCACTATTTTTCTTTCCTGCAATTTGCAAATACATTTGTTACATTTCTTAATTCATTGTCATGAAACCAATCACAGGAACGTGTATCACGTCATTCACATGTTTGTCCATATGCATGTGCACACTCCCGTGCATGAGATACAAACAAAACCTGAAACACACACATCAAAAAATTGCTCCATAGTGCTACTAGTGGTAAAAAACTCCACAGGGTACCTTTAATTTAGGCAAATAATGCTAGTAAGTGAGGGTCTCTTCTTTACTCAAGCTTTGCTTATGCCTTGCCTTTTGAATGTTTCTAAACCAAAACAAGTACACAGTTTCTCAAGGAACTCAACACATGAAAAATGATCTTAGATGATCTATAGATATCATCTTATATCGAATCTTATATCTTTTCTTTTTACCACTGCCTTTAATTAAATCAAATGTAAGGCTATGGCTCAACATCATACATTGTGACTTTTACTGTCCTGTTTTACCCGGTTTTTATTTCCTATTTAACTCTTTAAAATTTGTTTTATCCTGTTTTTATTTTAACGTCTGTTTTTTTTTCATGTTTTCATGTTTTATGTAAAGCACTTTGAACTGCCTTGATGTTTAAATGTGCTATACAAATAAACTTCCCTTGCCTTGCCTATATTTTTTCTTCAAATTCACTGTAGTGGAGAAGTGCAGGTATACGGTGTGGCAAAGAGGGAGAAAAATATTGTAATATAATTAAGCCAGAGTGTGAGTACACTATACCTGAGACTAGCAGGACAGTAGTGGAGAGGCTACTGTTGAGTATCTCTCCGATAGCAATGACGTTCGTGTGGTAGGTGATTCCACAGTGTAAGCCTTCTATATTACAAAAAGTGTTGTTGGTGAAGCAGGAAAGGTAGTGGCCATCGCGCCCAGCGAGACGGGCCGTGTAGCCCACTGCACTAAAACTGGCCTCCCACGACACAGTCCCCATGTTGGTCTGACACTGCACATCGGTCTGCACGTAGTTGGGCGGGCAAGGCTCTGAGGGCAGAGAAAGAGGGAGAACATGTTTAAGGATGCAAAATGGATGCTGATGTTATCTTTTATCTCTGCTGCACAATGAAAAATACAAATAGATTATCTATTAATCTTAAAATTTTGAATACTTTGAAATATAATACAAACATCAACAGATAAGAAGCCATGCTAAAAGTGATACGTACTTTTAATGCCAAAGGGACGCAACAAAATATTATTTTTTATTGATTAATCTGCTGATTATTTCCTCTTAATTATTGTTAGCTCTGTAATTTAACACCTATAGATCATAAAGGACAAAAAGCATCAAATCCTCACAACTGAGAAGCTGGAATGAGGGAAAGTTTGGTGTTTTTGCTTTAAAATTGACTTAAACAACTATCAAATTTGTTCAAGCTCACAAATCCCAACCCTTATCTACCCCCTTGTGACTGCACTGCAAACAACATTCACATCAAGTCCTCACACTGTTAAGTACCGTGAATCGAGTGCAAAGACGCATCTTCTCTGTCAACGTGTTTTCTTACCTGTCATAATCGTAACTGATTTGGTCGACGTGGACACGCCTTGGCACACCTGATTGTTTGCCGTGATATGGAAGCTGTACATCTGGCCACACAACATGTTTTGGAAGGCACAGTAGTTATCACTGGTGGTGCAGGAGACCGTCAGGCCCTGCTCTGTTTCTCCTTCAACTGTGTAGTAATTAGCACCATTGGAACTGTCCCACTGCACATGGCCAATCATCCGGCTGTACTGAGCAGTGATGCCCTCAGGGATGCACGGGTCTGGAAGAGAGGATGGAGGAAGTTGTTGATGAGTAAATAAGATTACATAATGTGTATGACTCAATTTCTTAACAATACCTTAAATACTCTCTATGACTATTACATGTGCTCAAGGCAGGAAAAATATGGTGTTGCGTTGTAATTGAACCTGCGAAGAAGGGATGGACTAATAATAAAAAAAAAAATAAAACGTGTACTATACATTTGTCTAATTTACCCTGAATCAAAATTCAAAGTAAATCAGTCTCAGTGTCAGATATATGCTTCACTAAAATCTAGAAATACTGGCATTAGTAGTAGCAAATCTTTGCCCAGATTTATCTCACTAGGGGGAAAAAGCAAATTACTCTAGGTGAGCCATTTCTACACATTTTCTTGGAACGTGTTTTAAAAAATCTGTAAAGATTTATTTGTTGCAACTTTTACTATCTGGTAAAATGATACTAACTCAATTCTGTAAAATTATAGTTGATTTGTTTTGGAAACAGGAGGAATTTATCTCATATTTATTAAGAAAATAAGACTTTTAGGACTCTATAATAGACATAGGGCCCTATCTTGCACTTGTATCGTGCAAAGCGACTTAAAGTGCAGAGCAAGTGTAATTACTAGTTTCATAACCAACTCAGTTGTCATTTTCACACCCAGCACCCACGTTGTTTTATAGCAAATGCCTTTGCGCCCATCTGTACGTCCATGGGAGTGTTGATCTTAAAATGAGGTGTGGTCAGGCAAATTATCGGTGCATTACTATCTTGAGGCAGAAGAAAGAGATTTCTCCATTGACGAAGAAGTATTTCACTGTTTACTGTTATTTTTAGGGCGCATTATTCCAATAGTAAGATGCTCTTAAGGCACAGCAGCGTAACTTTGATTGATTATGAAAATCTCCCGACAGGATCGGTCAGAATCTAATTTTAATGTCTGTGTTCTTCTACACACCCAAAAGGTCTCACGCAAAGTCCAGGTTCATAGCATGAATTTATTTGGAGTAAAGCAGTCGTCTCATTTATTTCAGAAGCTAAAAGTTGAATTCTGTTTTCTTATAGAGTTTTCTCTGTCCTGTCATTTCAAGTTTATAACAAGTTTTTTTTTGTTATTTTTCTACTGACAGCAGCCTCTCTAATCATAAAAGTAATTTGTTAAAGAAAACATTTATACATCAATAAAACAAAAAATTAAGAAACCACTGGAAGACAGAGAGATGAAATGTATGAAATTTTGTTTTTATTTAATTTATATGTAGCATTGGCAATATCGTTGTTATACATTCATGCCAATAAAGCTCAATTTGAATTGAGAGATGTGACCCATGACCGGTTCATCATGGTTTATAATAATGCAGAGTGACATACTAGACATTTCATAGAGGAGACAGAGTCTGTCTGTCAAAGGCACATGTGCACCTGGCTTTAATGAGAGATGACACTTTGATTGGTTTATTGCATGTTACGGCCAAAACACACCCATGACTAATTCACAAACTAAGTACAACCCCTTTGGCGAACTGACCATTGCTTTTAGACTAGCAAAATTGGAGTTGGACACGCCCCAAACGCAACTGCACCATGTGCTTCACGTCGTGTGTTTAGAGTAGAATAGGGGCCATAGTGTGTATCAGCACATTTTATGAAGGACAGGGTGTCTTTTTTGATACCACAGGGCAGAGTGAAGTGTTAACGTTAAGTTTTTTAAAATATACATTTAAATATTTCCTCCAGATATTTTTTTAAGACATAAAAATATTCTGCTTTGGATAGAGACAGTGTCTGATATTTTTTCTTCAAAAGTGAAATTACCTAAAGTTACATCTACTCCTTCTCCCTCATTAAAAATCCATAATCTTTACATGCAAATATTTGTCATTTCAAATGTTTATCTGCTGGACGCTCTAATTTCACTGAATAGTCCATTCTCAGTGTATGTGAACAGGACGTTTCCACATCACACTTGTGTAAGTTGTTTACTGGCCCATGATTGACTTCCAGACTAGTTGTGATGTCTCTAAATAAATAATGCGCATACATATGCATCTTAAACTCAGTTTTAAGAGAGAAACTTCCCTCCTTCAGCACATGAATGTGAAGACAGTCTTCTAGTTTCAAACTCCGCACATTCATCATTCTGCACAGTGACGGTCACACATCCAAGTACCGTGACAATAAGCATGCACAAAATATTGAGTGGAGGCTGACTGTTTACGCATAAATGCAGCTGTGTTAAGCTGTTCCTCACCAGTGACCAACTGTCCAGTCATGTTAGCGATGCTGCTGCAGGTCTGTCCCACAGCTTTGACAGAGATGGAGTAGCTCTGGCCACAAAGCAGCCGCTCTAGATCACAGTTGGTGGTGATGGCCTCACAGGTGACAGTGTGGCCTGACGCGGAGATGGCCGTAACCACATACTTCAAAGCTCCATCACTTGGGTACCATCCCACAATGGCCATCTGCGCGTAGCAGTCAAACACTGCCTTGATAAGTCTCGGCTTACAGGGAACTGAAAGGACATGTAAGATATTATAGTTGTCACTTCAGCTTGTTTAAAATATATCATTACAGTTCATTGCCTTGATGTCTAAACAGAACTAGAAAGGAAAGACAAGCTTGTTAATAATGATAAATATACAGTGAGTGTAGTTTTATGTTGCTAATGCATTGCCTACAGGGTTAACATTAAAACAGTGCAGAGAGCACATTTTCTAAAACTTTAATAGCAATATCAATATAATGTTTCACAATTAACAAATATGACACAATATTTCTTGCATTGAAATAAGTAGTATTTAGACTACATTTTATACAATTACACAGTCCAAGTCCAAATTTTTTAAACATTATTATGAATTACATTATCCATTGTGATTTCATTGTCCTAAAGGACCAAAGAATCTCCTTAACTATGAAACCCCCAAAAATAAGTTGTTAATTTTAAAAGTTCACTCCTGTGTAGTTTCTGTTGGATCAGTGCCTCCACTTTTTCTTTATTTCTTTTAAAATTCTAGCCTCCACCCTGAAGATACACATCAGTCACTTGACTCTCTGTCCTACCTGAAGATGTGTTAACCCCAGGAGTGGGCGGGCTGTTGCAGTATCCATCAGAGGAGACCACGGAGGCATGGTAGATCTGACCGCAGCCAACTCCTGTCACATTGCAGGAGCCCCTGGTTGTACCCCGGCAGGTTGTGGTCTGACCGTTACTGTCCTGGACTGTGGCGATGTAGGAGTCGGCTCCTGAACTCTCAGACCAGGACACAATCAGAGAATTGGCCTCACAGTCCACCACAGAGGAGACGTTTGCAGGGGTGCAGGGCACTGGCAAGAAGAGATAAAGAAGATTTACAAGACTTTAGGGCTTAAAGTCTTCTTTTGTCACCTCAAAAGAGTTTTTGATTACTGAGTACTGAATTCATTTTGAAATTGAAATTTACTTTTGGAGATCATACCTCTTGTCGAGCTCAAGAAATAATTTTACATAACTATGCCTATTTATTTTGTGCCTAGAATTAGATGAGATTGCTACCACTATCATGTCTGTACGCTAAATATGAAGCTACAGGCACCGATTGTTTAGCTTTGTATAGACTGGAAACAGGGCAAACTACTAGCCTGGCTCTGTCCAAAGGCAACAAAATCCACTTACCAGCACCAAAATAGTATTGGTTTTACAGAGGTTTATGAACCTGACTATTACTTGGTTGCAGTGACTTCTGTCACTTCAACCTGACTATTACTTGGATTCTAACCACAAGTTGTTTTTACATTCTTACACTTGACCACATTAAACAAACAAGATATAATACATTGACTATAATAATATGGATATAGCCTCCATGATGTCACCCATAGTTTTCTGAAGAGCCATTGTAAAGCTCAGTGTGGTGGTTCCAGCTGATGCCACAGTTTTTGACTTGTTGACTACATTTTTCAGCCCCAGAGATTTCTTTTTGATATACAGTGGGTACGGAAAGTATTCAGACCCCTTTAAATTTTTCACTCTTTGTTTCATTGCAGCCATTTTCCAAAAATCAAAAAAGTTCATTTTATTTCTCAGTAATGTACACTCAGCACCCCATCTTGACAGAAAAAAACAGAAATGTAGAAATTTTTGCAAATTTATTAAAAAAGAAAAACTGAAATATCACATGGTCATAAGTATTCAGACCCTTTGCCGTGACACTCATATTTAACTCAGGTGCTGTCTATTTCTTCTGATCATCCTTGAGATGGTTCTACACCTTCATTTGAGTCCAGCTGTGTTTGATTATACTGATTGGACTTGATTAGGAAAGCCACACACCTGTCTATATAAGACCTTACAGCTCACAGTGCATGTCAGAGCAAATGAGAATCATGAGGTCAAAGGAACTGCCTGAAGAGCTCAGAGACAGAATTGTGGCAAGGCACAGATCTGGCCAAGGTTACAAAAAAATGTCTGCTGCACTTAAGGTTCCTAAGAGCACAGTGGCCTCCATAATCCTCAAATGGAAGACGTTTGGGACGACCAGAACCCTTCCTAGAGCTGGCCGTCCGGCCAAACTGAGCTATCGGGGGAGAAGAGCCTTGGTGAGAGAGGTAAAGAAGAACCCAAAGGTCACTGTGGCTGAGCTCCAGAGATGCAGTCGGGAGATGGGAGAAAGTTGTAGTAAGTCAACCATCACTGCAGCAATCCACCAGTCGGGGCTTTATGGCAGAGTGGCCCTCCTCAGTGCAAGACACATGAAAGCCCGCATGGAGTTTGCTAAAAAACACCTGAAGGACTCCAAGATGGTGATAAATAAGATCCTCTGGTCTGATGAGACCAAGATAGAACTTTTTGGCCTTAATTCTAAGCGGTATGTGTGGAGAAAGCCAGGCACTGCTCATCACCTGTCCAATACAGTCTCAACAGTGAAGCATGGTGGTGGCAGCATCATGCTGTGGGGGTGTTTTTCAGCTGCAGGGACAGGACGACTGGTTGCAATCGAGGGAAAGATGAATGCGGCCAAGTACAGGGATATCCTGGACGAAAACCTTTTCCAGAGTGCTCTGGACCTCAGACTGGGCCGAAGGTTTACCTTCCAACAAGACAATGACCCTAAGCACACCGCTAAAATAACGAAGGAGTGGCTTCACAACAACTCCGTGGCTGTTCTTGAATGGCCCAGCCAGAGCCCTGACTTAAACCCAATTGAGCATCTCTGGAGAGACCTGAAAATGGCTGTCCACCAACGTTTACCATCCAACCTGACAGAACTGGAGAGGATCTGCAAGGAGGAATGGCAGAGGATACCCAAATCCAGATGTGAAAAACTTGTTGCATCTTTCCCAAAACGACTCATGGCTGTATTAGATCAAAAGGGAGCTTCTACTAAATACTGAGCAAAGGCTCTGAATACTTATGACCATGTGATATTTCAGTTTTTCTTTTTTAATAAATTTGCAAAAATTTCTGTTTTTTTTCTGTCAAGATGGGGTGCTGAGTGTACATTACTGAGAAATAAAATGAACTTTTTTGATTTTTGGAAAATGGCTGCAATAAAACAAAGAGTGAAAAATTTAAAGGGGTCTGAATACTTTCCGTACCCACTGTAATGTTGCTTTATTTTTACCATACAGACATGTAAGAGGTATTCATCTTCTCATCCAACTCTCAAGAAAGTAAATAAGTGTATTTCCCAAAAAATCTAACTTTTCCTTTAAAGCAAAATCATTTGATGTTACAAACTTTGTGAAAATGTTTACTGTACTGAATTCAGCAGTGAAAGTCTGTACATACCGGTCTTGATTCTCACACTGTTGCTCGGTTTGCTTGTGCAGTCACTGTTTTGTGCCATCACAGTAGCTGTGTAATACTGTCCACAGCGCAGACCTGTCAGATCACACTGGTTCTCATGGGAGTTGCACTCATCCACGTGGCCATCGGTACCCACAGCCCTCACTTGGTAAATGTGTCCTGGTCCTTTGCTGTAGCTCCACGACATGGACGCCACATTGTCACTGCAGCTCAGATTGGCTTGGAGGTTCTCAGGAATGCACGGCGCTGAGGGGGATAGGTCAATGTAGAAATTTATTTACGCATTTTTAAAATTGTGAAAAAATGTTTAAAATGTTTATTTCACAGATCCTGAACACTGAAGGCGCTGTACTTTATTCTCAGTTCCCAATTCTTTCCACGATTTCTAAAATAGGAGTGTGTATGCATGTGTGTGACATGTACTGTGTATACCATACCTGTCCTGAATATTTTCATTTCGCTCTCGCTGCTGTTGCACGTCCGTCCCTCAGCCATGACAAGCAGAGTGTATTGTTCTCCGCATGGCAGATCCTTGATGTCACAGCCAGTACCTGACGTGGTACAGCAGGTGGTGCCGTTTATCTGCTCGAGCGTGGCCGTATACGTTACCGCACCGAGAACGGCTGACCAGGCGATGCTCACTGTGTGAACGTTGCAGTCCACTGATTCCTTTACGTCCTCAGGTGGACAGGGAACTGGGGAAGGAGAAGCACTGTGAGGTAAAATTTAAAATAAACTTCCTGACAATTGCCCATGTATGCCATAAACCTCCAATCTGACAAACAAAAACAAAATAGTTTAGAAGTAGAACTTCACCTTACAGCCAAGGTATTTGAATTAGAAAGAGGTACAAAAGCAACAAATGAAAGAGTGCAGACCTTTTGAATCTTACTGTAATGCTTTGAGAAAAGTAAAATTACACAAAAAATATGGTGTGACATTGACAATAGTTAGAATATGTCTGTTATAATAGTTTAATTTGGCATCCTGTTTTCTTCTTTTTTTAAAATAATAAACACTGATTTTTGTGTTCACAGTTGTATTTACCTGTCTCAGATGTGACGGGATTGCTGGGTGCACTGTGGCACTGTTGGTCGCGGGCCTTGAGAGTGAACGTGAGGTTTTTGCTGCACATCAGGGGCAGCAGAGCACACATGCCATCTGATATGGAATTACACTCAAATGTCGTGACGTCACCCAGGCTGTCTCTCGTTATGACGACGTAGTCCTTAGCCCCGGCAGACTCATTATACAGGACCCAGGCTGAGTTTGTCAGGCAGTCAATCTCCACGTCAGACAGGTGAGGTACGCAGGGAACTGGGGGTAACCAACAACAGGTCAGAAAATATGTTGTGCGTAGAACTCACATTTATGGTCTTTGAAGGGGTATAAGGTTTAATGTCTTTTTGTCAGTTTTATGAGTTTTTGATTACTGAGTTATGAATTTGACACTGGATTTTGGAGATTATACAAGCAATAGTGTGACATTTTGGAAATATTCCCTTTTTTGCAGAGAGGTAGATGAGAAGATCTTGGTATCTTTGGGGTAAATATAAAACAACAGCCATCAGCCGGTTAGCTTAGCTCAGCATAAAGACAGGAAAGAAGGGAAACAGCTAGCTTGTCTCTCTACAAAGGTAACAAAATCTGCCTAGTACCACTGCTTTAAACTGTGGACTTTATAGTGATTATGTAGGCCTTCCAGACAATTTCTTGGCTGGGCATTGTGACTCTCTGGTTGCCTGCTAATCTCATGGTGACCCATGACTCCAGGATGTCACTGCATGTCGCATGTTCTTTGTATAGTATTCTATAATTTCTCTCTCAGCAAGAAAGCAAATAAGTGTATTTTCTAAAATGTCAAACTATTACTTTAAAGCAAAAGTGACTTGTCACAAAATGTTCAAAAACCTTTACTGTGTATTTGCTGTTCTGAACACCTTATATCAGTTAATTTCAGAATATTTTTTAATTTACTATATATTTTAACGTTTCAGTGGCAAATGGCTGCCTAGTAAAAATGTAGGATTCATTACCTTCTACAGTCACTACTATTATGTTTAATTTAATGTGTAATAATGTAACAGACTACAATCAAAAATACAGTCATGCCAAGTTTTAATTTTAGCCTAAAATAAAAAGGTTTAACAAATACCCTGAAAATTGAGAGAGTGAAAGCAAACCCTCCCTGTACACAGAAATGTAAAGTCTTCCTTTTTGTCAAGCAAGGCAAGTACCTTTCAACAACAAGGTAATTGAAAGTACTGTAAATACGCATTAGGACAAGATATAAAAGAAACCCAAAGCTGTATAAAAAGACATAACTAGGATTTGAAAAGAGTAAAACAATTCAGAAGATAAAAATAAGCTACTTTTGAAAAGAACAGATAAAACACAAAAATATGTATAGAGTATTTGTACACAGAAAAGTGTACAAAGTGCATCTGCCTCTTCATTCAAGAAAAACTAAAATATTATTGATCCTTGCCTGTCGTGATCATTTTTGTGGGGCTGTTTCTGCCCACACATCCGTTCCTGGATGGTGTGATGGTGACGTTGTACTTTGTCCCGCATGTCAGTGTGCTAAGACTGCAGCCGCTGTTCGTCCCGCTGCAGCTGTGTAGCCGACCTGCGATGTCAACCGCCGACACTGTGTGCACGACCCCCGCCACGCTGTTGTTCCAGGTTACAGATACAACGCCAGTGGTACAGTTGACAATGGGAAGGAACGTTGTGAGAGGACATGGAGCTGAGAGGAAGAGTGGAAGAAGAGGTGAGGATGAAAGATGAGGGACAGAGGAGAGTAAAACTAATGTCTTGCTGCATGATAACCTTTCTCATAGAAGTAAAAAACAAAAACAAAACAGAACATTGAAATATAAATGTATTTCTGAAAGCATTTCTTTCTTAATGATGAGACAAGTTCTTTGTCCTATGGTCTTTGGTCTTTTCTCATAATTTTTACATGTCAATGGATAAAATCCTAAATGCACTGTGGTCAAGAAACAGTTTTTTTTACTTAAAGATGACATGTTGAAGAATTTTCACACAGCATTCAAATAGCACAGAGAAAAAAAACAGACATACCCTTTATGTTTCAATTTGTTTGTGGGATCACCAGCAGCTTTACCTACCTGTAACAACCTGGTTTATGGGGCTAGAGGAGCTGTTGCAGTCCTTATCTTGGGCCACCACTGTAACGTTGTAGGTCAGACCGCATTGCATGTTGGGTACTACGCAGTAAAGCTTATCTGTCGTGCAGATGCTGATGTTTCCTTTGCTGCTCACCACAGAGGTGCGGAACTGGGAAAAGTAACCTGTCGACTGCCAGGTAACATTGAGGACACCAGACAGACAGTCGAGGTTGTTCTGTATGTTCTGTGGCACGCACGGAGCTGGACAGACAGAGAAAAGATTGATTAAAGAAAACATCCTGACACTGTATAGTCACAGGACTGACCCAGCCACAGGCATGTGAGTCCTTGAAGGAGATACTGAACTTCTAGTAGCTCCCTTGATGGGAGCTGCTTGAGTGAACTTGAATTAATGTTGAGGTTTAAATAATCAAAATGAAATTAAACTATGTACAATCAGCATAAACATAGGCAATACAAAATTGAGATAGAAATGTAAAAAATTATATAATCCTTGGTTTGAACATAAATAGTTGTTATTAAGTGAATTACAAATGTAGTTGTATATGAACATGGATTTAGTGCCATATAGTGAGACCACCTCCATAATATAATGCTATTCAGTAGCCCCACAATAAATGCTACCTTAAAAACATTCTGTTTGTGTTGAAACTGCTACTTATTACGTTATTTATGTATTGATTCAATTCTATGGCACATTTTGATGTTGTTGTTTTGAACAACAATTGAATAGTAATTAGTAAAGTTTCCAATATTACTGATGAAGCATGTAGCAGCATGCATTGCTGTCAGCCACAGCTTCTTTTGCATAGAAGAAGAGAATTTGGGAGAAGACAATGCCATGTGAATAAAACAAGAGTATCACAGCATCAAGCTCTTAACTCATGCACAGTAAATGTGAAATCAGACTTATTCTACTTGTAAAATCAATTACTAATCACACTGTGTGTAGTTTAGCTGCTTTAAGTAAGTAAATATGGACTTTCAGGTAGGTGTGGACAAGCAAATTATGACTTGGACCTACCTGTACGAATCATTTTCATGTCACTCTTGGCTCCAATGCAATTTTCATCAAAACCAACAGCGTAGACCTTGTACTGCTGTCCACAAAGCAGACCAGATATCTGGCAGGTGGTCCTGCTGGTGTTGCAGGACCACTGGCGACCCTCTGTATTCTCAGCCACAGCCATGTAGGAGACTGAGCCCTGCGAGGCCTGCCACGACACCGAGATATTGTTTGATTCACAGGAAGAGTTGACCATCAGCTGGGTTGGAGGGCAGGGAGCTGGAGAAGTGAAAGAAGAATGGTGAGTCAAATCATTTACAAGCATCATTAAATGCATTCAAAGTGTACATATGACACTGACAGGAAAATGACAGAATAATTGCTGGTATAAAACTTTAGTTCAGTAATGTTTATAGTACTTATGATTTTTTCTCTCTCAATTCAATCAATTTATTCACCTTGCTTGCTGTACAATTACTAAATTGTTACCATATACTTAATTTAGTATAAATGGTCTGAATAGTTAGGTAGGAGGAAAAAAAAAATTATAAAAAGATGAATTTCAGCTATTTAAAAGTAATGGATAAGTTTAAATAATTAGCTGAAAGTAGTATACAGTAGTGCACAGCTGAAATAATTAGCTAGCTATTAATGGATAACTGTTGCTGCAGTCAAACTGTGTGAAGTATATTAGGTTACCTGCATTGATTCTCAGCCAGTCCTGGGCAGGACTGAGGCAGGTCTGTCCCTGTCCACTGACGCTCACCCTGTAGCTCTGCCCGCAGCGCAGAGAGCTGATGTTGCAGGAGGAGCCATTGGTGAAGCAGGCCTTCTTGTCTACGACATCAAAGGCATCGGCCGTGACGTTGTAGTAGCTGATGCCACGTCCAGGCGTCCAAGACACCATAGCCGTGTTGGTACGGCAGTCCAGATTAGTCTTCAGACCACTGTGCGGACAAGGACCTAGACAGATAGCGATATAGAGGGGGAAAAGTAAATACATAATCAGAGAGTCATGTGGCTAGGCACTGTGTAAAGTAAAATGTTGCAAAAAAACAAATAATGCTGTTATTTATAAGGTTTATAAAATTTTGGAATCATTGTCACATGGAAAACCTGTCTGGTTAGCGCTTAACAAACATTTTCAATGGGTTTATGAGAATTTGCCCCTGACACTTACAAAGTGTTCCTCGTAAAATATGCTTCTTTAGTAACACCTACTGGCAACCATAAGAACAACATTGGCAATTTTTTCTTTCTGCAAAAACCCAATGTTTTTTATTCAAACTTTCAAGCTTACTGTAGCTTATCATAGGCAACTGATATTAAACCAACACTACAATTAAAAGACAGACACCGATTAAGAGACAGATTCTGGTTATGTTGTTCAAAGAGCCAGTAAAATATTACGGACTACACCATTATGATGCTGTAAACCCTTCACTTTTGTACCCATCAGATCATATGTCTGCTTTTCTCACTTTGAAGAGACCCAAAGCAGTATCTTTTAACAGTGATAGCTGTGCCACTGTTAATCAGTTGACCTGCTTTTGTTTTATCACCTGTGGTGGCGTTGATGGACTTGCTGACCAAACTGACGCAGGTGGTACTGCGAGCCACCACTGTTATGGTGTAGTCCTGCCCACACTCCAGGTTAAGGAAATTACAGTTGGTGTCAGTGGTATTGCATTCAGCGTTGTAGCCCAGATTGCCCCGAGCATAAACAGTATAAGCTGTGGCACCACGTGCTGGGTCCCATGTAACCACAGTGATTCCTGTCTGGCAGTCCACTTGTGCCGTGAGGTGGGTGGGAACACACGGAGCTGGTGGAGAGAGAGAGATGGAGATATGTGGCAGAGTCACTCTCAGTTTAGTCTTGTAAATTGCAAATTTTTATTTCACAGCTTTAATACGATTGGTGCAAAGTAACTAAACACATTCATGAGCCGCTTATCAAATGAGATGTCCTGTTACAGATGAAATTATGCAATAGTTTTAGTTGCCATCAGCTACAACATGAAAATGCTATATACACATAAATGCATCAGTAAATATTAAAATGAAAATAATTATGTTCATATGAAAACTGCATGATGCTTCTGTACATCTACTTTAAATGCAGGACTTTTAATTGTTATGGGATATTTTTATTTTATTGTATTGCTGCTTTTACCTAAGTTAAGATTCTAAATAATTCTGCCACTGCTAAGTTCTTAGTTTTGACTGTACACGAGCTTTATAATTGCATTAATATGCAATAACTTGTGCAGATAATCGGTTTACCAACCAATCTTAGAAACATGGAAGACTTCTTTCCATTATAAATGTTAATTTAGTACTTATTTACTAGTATAACACTTGGATCGTAATGGTTCTGAAAATGTAGTGCTGAAACATTTGAAATGTTTCATAGGTCATATCACTTAGCATACATAAAATACATGTAGATATATAATCATTAGCCCCCTTCCTTGTGCACATATGTTAAACACCATGTTTAATTTTCAGTCTGCTTTAGTGACCATGAATTAACATTTGTTCTTACAGCTGGAGACCATTTCAGAAATAAAAACAAAGAGATTAATGCCATATAATGCTGATACTTTGTGTTCTAAGATACTAGCTGTACATTAATCTTTTTAAATTATTTGCTAAATTATTAGCACCTGTGTTGAGCCTTTCTGCAACAGCTGGATTACTGTTGCATGTATTCGTGTAGCCGACCACACTGATAACATAGCTCTCCCCGCAGGTCAGCTGGTCGAAGGTGCAGTTGGAGCTGCTAGAGTTGCAGGTGGTGATCACTCCTCTGCTGTCCACTGCCGACACCACCTGGGTCTGGTCTGGTCCTGAGTTTCTCCAGGTAACTAAGGCTTTGTTAGTGCTGCACTTCAGATTCACCAACACGCTTTCTGGTTTACACGGGGCTGAGGATGAAGAAGTGGATAAATAGGAGAGGTGGGGTGTAAGAATAATTCATCTATTCAACTATTTACAACTGACAACTATTTGTAGTACAACAACTCATAATAGTGGTCATATGCACATGCAGCAGTAAGCTTATGTCCTATTAGTTTCTATTCAATTTAATATAACTGTAATTCAAGGAAAAATTTGAAATTTTGCTACCTGACTGCACAAAGTAGTCGGAGCCTTTAATGGTGCCGCAGTCAACTGATGATGTAGTCACAACGATGCTGTAGGTGAGGCCACATTTTAGGTTCTGGATGATGCCGCTTGTGCTACTGGAGTTACAGGTTGCTCGGGTGTTGTCACTACCAACGGCAATCGCAGTGTAAGAGTCAAGGTTACTGATGCTCCCCCTCCACTGCACAGCAAAGGAGTTGTTTTTGCAGTCCACGTCTGCTACCACTCTGTCAGGCAGACAGGGAGCTGTGGGAAAGGGAAAGAGGGGACAGTGACTGATGGAGTCATTGACTGGTTTTGAGCTTAAAAAAACAAAAGGAAACAGTGAAAGTGCAACTCAGACATCTGCAAGGAGAAGCAGGTGTGACTTACCTGAGGCAAAAGTTAAGGAGGCTTCCTTGCTACTGTTGCATGTCGCACTGGAAGCAACCACGACAGCCGAGTACTGCTTTCCACAATCCAGCTTCACTGAGCAGGTTGTTGTGTTGGAGGAACAGAAAACTACATGACCCTGGGTACTTGTCACTGTAGCCGTGTAGGAGATGGCATGGAAACTAGGGGCCCAAGTCAGATTTCCCAAGTTGGTGCCACAGTCGGCTTTCACAGTCAGGCTGGTTGGAGGACAAGGAGCTGGCAGGAAAGAGATTTACACCCAAATCAGTTTGTGTTCTTCAGAGAAATACACCATTGCAGATCAAGCTGGCAGTGAAAATTATACAAGACAGGAGTGTAAAAAGATAATATTTAGTTATCTTAGAGTAAGTTCGTCAGCTGTAGACACAAACAAAGACTATAAAGCATGTTTTTCATTTTTATTTAATGGACAGTGAGATGGGAGTTTAATATCCATCCATCCATCTTCAACAGCTAATCCAGGGTCAGTTCACAGGATATAGTTTAATGTAATTCATTAAATAAAAATTCACATGCACATCTTTAATAAATGCACTAGTCATTTACTCTAAAGAGAGGCAGCGACATTCAGATTCCACTATATCACATGAAAAAGAACAATTATATCAGCAGGTCTATTATAAAATAATATGTCAGTAGATTTACCACATTTGCAATGTTTGTTGATAAATTGAGGTCAGCATTGATAAGCGCAATGTTTTTTTGTTAGTAAGCAAAGCAAAATGTTTTTTTTCATTATCATGAAAAATTATCAGTGAAACAACATTTCATTGAAACAAGTACAAATTAATCAAAACCACAACCATAGCAGACTAATTCTGATCATGCAATATCTTTAAATGTGACTGTTTAAATTAAATGAATACTTTTAGCTTTTTCATACCTTTGTTTGTAGACCATCATGTAGGGAGATCAAATGTATAGATAATATAACCCAGCAAGCACCAAGTGGGATTTCAATGTTGATTTCCATTTCTAAAATTGGTGACCTTTTTTTCTTTTCTTTTTTCAGCTAAAATGTGGTACATCAACGTGTCACAAAACAGAATTTCTTTAAAAATGTTTTATTATTAAACACATGGCTTTCCCTCAGGAGACTGTGGTTTGGGTCCTGTCTGAGGCATGTTTTTATACTTTATATACTTATACTTGAATTTTATCATCTAAGAAAGTGGATGTGGTTTCCTAATAAGGCCTCAAAGTGACGGCTATTATTTACACATTTTAGAGGAAACTTTCACTTTGAACCTATTTTGAACGTCTTTTCCCCGGTGAACACTGGACTCTGACTAGAGCAAGAAAATTATTTCTGTATATGACCATATAACAGAAAAATATTTGCCGTATTGATGTAAATATCACACAAGAAGGACTCTTGACATATTGCCTTGGCCTAACATTTTTCACTATTTTCTGATGTTTTATAGCTCAAATGATCAATATATGAATTGAGAAAGTAATAATTTGATGAATCAGTAATGAAAATAATCATCAATTGCTGCCCTAGACACCACATTGGAGAAATGCATAATCACTGATTGCTGAATACAACCAACACATATCCAGATATTAACCTGTTTCTGTTTGTATAGGGGTGCTGAAGACGCTGGTGCACTCAGTGTCCCTGGCGGCGACTGTCAGCGTGTACAGCTGGCCGCACTTCAGCCCGGTGAGCACATGGGACGTGTGGGTTGTGGAGTAGTTGGCACTCGTCCCACCATCTTTTTGAGAGTGGACGAAGTAGTTAACACCTCTTTCTGGACTTGGGTCCCAGCTTACTGTGATGTTATTGTCCGTGCAAGATGTCACTCCAGTCACCCTGGTCGGAGGGCAGATGACTGAGAGGGAGAGGGAGATGAAGAGAGAGACATTTTGAAAATGTTGTCAAATTAACCAATTTAAGTACAGATTTTTGCTAATTAAAAAATGACACTAATTCATATGATTATTTTGTGACACTTCTTGTGGAGAGTTCAGAACCACTTTCATGTCTGTGTAGGAAGCTTTTAGCTGGAGTGGTTAGCTTAGCTTAGCATAAAGACAGGAAACAAGGGGAACCAGCTAGCCTTTTCACATTCTGTGACTGTGAAGATTGTCAGTCATCTAGGTCATAATTATCCAAGGTGAGTTAAAATCAAGGGCATCTTCAACCAAGTCCAGTTGCCCTTGATTTTCCTCACCTTTGATTGAAAAAACATGTTAATTAGTGAGCTTTAGAGGTGTTGGTAAGTGCATTTTTGAACTTTGGACAGAGCTAGGCTACCTGTTTCTACTGCTTCCAGTCTTTTTGCTATTCTAGACTAATCACCTTATGTCTCCAGGCATGACAGTGGTATCAATCTTCTCATCTAACTCTTAGCAAGAAAGCGAAAAAGT
Source organism: Micropterus salmoides (assembly GCF_014851395.1). Lineage (NCBI taxonomy): Eukaryota > Metazoa > Chordata > Actinopteri > Centrarchiformes > Centrarchidae > Micropterus > Micropterus salmoides. The sequence continues at coordinate 6,026,504 of NW_024040374.1, read as the reverse complement.
ATTCCTTTAATACCAACATATACATTTTCTGACCTGACTTGAACGTAAAAGGCTGGCTTGGATTGCTCCAGCAGCCCCTGTCTATGGTGACCACAGTGACTGCAGATGTCTCGCCACAGTGGAGGTCTGTTAGGGAGCAGCTTGTTCCATTGGAGGTGCAGGTGTGGTTATGTTCATCCAAAGCAGAAGGTACTGCTGTGGCCACATAGTGATCTGCTTGTAGGGCAGCATTCCAGGTCACATAGGCCACGTTAGCAGAACACTGAAGGGACACATTAACATTGGTGGGAGGGCAGGGGCCTGGAAGAAAGAGGAGAAAGTTGGGTGATTAAAGCATATGGCAAAAACACATTTAATATTTAATAATTAAAAACAAATAAGAACTATGATAACCTATAAAGATAATGAACAAAATCAACACCAATACACACATTATAAGAAGTGAAATTAGCTATTAAGATCCAATTGTCAAGAGTCTTTTTGGAGCCAGGGTCTAGCGGCATCTAGAGTAACTGCTTAAACATTCAGTATTATTGATGATCCCAGGACAAAAAATGGAGCACATGCTTTATTTTCTTTATTATAGTCTTTTGCATTAATAAAATGACAGTGTTAAAACATGTACAGTATTTTGTAGTATTTTATATGTAATAATATTAGTTTCATTTATTGAGGACAAAGCTGATGTACATATTATGACGAAGTTTGTGTAAGCGCTTTCTTAATGTCCACCTTACCTGCAATGTAAGTGTATGGGGAGCTGGTGTAGCCGGTGCAGGTAGTAGAGAGGGGGGTGACAGTGATCCAGTAGGTCTGGGCGCAGTGCATGTTGGGTAGGTGACAATTTGTGTCAGATGTCGTGCATTGTTTGACATCACCATCCCTGCCGTTCGCCATCACTTTGTAGGTAACTGCACCAGGACTGCCTTGCCAGCTCACCGCCGCCGTATTGTTGCGGCAAAGCAGGGAGGCACTGACATTCCAAGGAGCACAGGGGGCTGGTGGAAAAATACCATTCAGTTTTTATGTGAAAGCATGAATGTTCTCTTGCACCTTATTCTGTTTTTAATAAACATTTTCCTACTGGATTTTTCTGTTATAACTAGGAAGGCCTCTGATTGAAGCTACTATATCTGTCCCCTTTGGAGTCTAATTTCTCTGATGAAAATATATCAAAATCCAGTCCTATCCACATATCATTAAACACATAAACTTTGTAAAGTTTTTTGAAGAAGCTAAAAAATTGCCTTGTCCTGATTACCTTAGATTTCTGCTGTTATAGACATACAAGTAAATATACATTGCACATGTATTACCTGATCAGGACAATGGTTGTTTCCCTTCATTTTACATGACTAGAAACCAAACATTTAGATAGAGTCTAGTTTAAGCTAATAGCTGCACCTTAGCCATTAGCTAAAGCAAGGTAAAATAACTAATTTATTACCTTGTTTGATGGATTTATTGATGATTAATCTGTATAACTACATTTCCAGATTAATCAAAATGTTAACCAATTTGGAGTCAACAAAATGGACCATACAAGTGGTTGTGCTGGTTTTAACCCACATTTTATAAAGAACTACAGCTAATCATTTTGCAAACAATGCTACGGTTCCCAGTACAGACACCCTTGGCTTCTATTAATTTCCATACTGTACGAAAAGTGATTAGCAGAGTCTAAAACCTTTGAATAGTGTTGGTTGTCACAGTGTTATCAAGTCTGAAATACTTTTTGTTAAAGTAACATTATTGTTATGACTTAACTGTTTACCCCATTATACACAACACAAGCAAAGATTTAAACAGACTTCAAATTTAGTTTAGTTTGGAAATACATGGAAATCAAAGGATGCCTTTAAGGGATAGTTCAGGATTGTAAGACTGTATAAGATACTTGTCCATAGTCAATGTATTACCTGCAGTAGATGGCAGTCAGTGAGTGTCCAGTTTGGAGAAACAGAGACCTGTACCAGTACAGAAGCTAAGGGAGGTACTGCTGTGGACAGGGTCAGCATATTTTCAGTGCTTTCCTTGCCTCCAGACATTTATCTTTCTATAGGGCGCAGCTAAGTTGCACTTATGAGGTAGTACCTCATACAGCAGCAATTCAAAAATCCTCAACTTTCCCTTGAAATGTTCTGTTAAGTAACTTGAAAAGCTAGTCTTCACCCATATCCAAACACTTGTAGATGCCCCAGTTCCCACTCTGTTACCTGTCTGTATTTGTGTTACACCAGGCACACTGCTGTTACAGTTGTCAGCCACCGCTATTACTTTCACACTGTACGTGTGACCACAGAGCAATGAGGACAGGGAGCAGTCGGTCTGGCTGGTGCTGCGAGAGACCGTGTGGTCTGCAGATTGAACTTGGGCGTAGAAGCTCTTTCTTCCCAAAGTCTCATCCCAGCTCAGTAAGGCGATAGAGGTCGTACAAGAGTATGTGGACACCACGTTTGCAGGGGTACAGGGAGCTGTATGAGAGAGGAGTACAGTCAGTTCCTGAACACCTAATCTCTTACGACCCCTCCAACATAAAACAGATCCAAAGATGGTCCCAACCCAGATGATGAGAAACTATATGTACAGTATATCATTAAATTAATACCTATGATACATATCCTCAGCATAGTAGACAACATACAGAATAATTATAGTGCACCAAAAAGACATACAGCAAATATGTTGGTATAACATGCATCTTTTGCATGTAACAGCCTTAACACAAATATAGTAGAAATTATAATTTACCTGTGACAACCTGAAAAGTAGAACTGGGTTTGCTCAGACACTGGACTCCTTTTGAAACAGCCTGGACAGTGTAGGTTTGTCCACATTTTAGTTTATTAAGAACACAGCTATGTCCGTTGGTGGAGGAGTTGCAGTACGTTGTATCTCCCAGGCTGGAGGCTGCATTGACAGTGACACTCAAGGCATCCTTGTCCTCAATCCAGTTGACCAGGGCGTTGTTGGAGCCACAGTCCAGGGAGTGGCTCTGGATCACTGGAGCACAGGGGGCTGGGCAGAGGATGATCACACATTATGAATTTCTCTTTCAGAGCAATGATTTCCAACCAAGACTACTTGTACTTTCCGAGGTTTGTCTGCAGTTGCTTCGGGATATTGTAGAAAGAGTGTGGAGGAATAGCTCCACTAATTTGAAATGGAAATTACAGTTTAAATTTCAAAAAGCATGTGACTAGCATGAAACTAGTTAGCAGGCAGGCAGAGGAGTTAGATAGAAGTGATGGATAAATCATTACATTAAATTACATTACATTAGAAGGCTAAAGTAAGAGATAAACTTTTGAAAACATTAAATTAGAAGACTAAAGTTAGAAATAAACATTTGAAAACATTAAATTACAAGACTAAAGTTAAAGATAAACATTTGAAAACATTAAATTAGAAGACTAAAGTTAAAGATAAACATTTGAAAACATTAAATTAGAGGGCGAAAGTAAGAGATAAACTTTTGATCCTTTAAATTAGAAGGCTAGGAGATCAACAGTGAAAGTAAGTATATAAATGAATAAACCATGAATCATATTATTATTTTTTAAATTAATTCCATTTTTCATGTCTGGTCAAAATATTTTGAGAATAATGAGGGGACATCAGTATTTCTAAAATCATGGCTCAGCCCTGCACAAAAGCCCCATCTTCTCACAGGTGAACTCACTGATAATTTTCAGTGTCCTGCTGGAGGCACTGATTGCACTGAAAAGCGTTCACAATAATCTGCTTCCAAGTAAAACAAGTTAATATAGTTATTAACTCTCACTGTTTTTTTTTACCTGTCGTTACATTGGTTTTGGCGAGTATGGAGTTGTTGCAGTTCCCGTCCCGTGCTTGTATAGTCACAGTGTAGTCCTCCCCACACTGCAGCTGGGTCAGCTTACAGGAAGTGCCGGTGGAGTTACAGGTGTCAACGAGCCCGTTGGCCTCAGCAAAGACTGTGTAATAGTTTGCTCCAGCACTGGCCCCCCAACTTACCGTCACCGCACCAGAGAGGCAGTTCAGGGCAGCGGACACATTTGTAGGGTCACAGGGTGCTACAGATGGGAGGAGCAAATGAGCATCATGACTATATTTATGACTTGAAAGTTTAATTTTAAATTTATGGAATTTAACTGTTAACCTGCGAGTATACTTTGACAGTTCTGGTCTCACTGCAGCATCATCTCTATTTTGTCAGCTGTACTTTGTCAGACTCCACTGAGCTGAATGCAATGCAAACATATAATTGAGCAATTTAATGATGAAAAGGGGATTCAAATTATTAGGGAGGGTGACTGTTAAAAAATAGTAAAATAAAAATGAAAATAATAGGGGCATAAAGTAAATATTTGTCAAAGCAACGGAGTTGCAAATGTTTAAAAAACTTTTTTGCTGTTGGGCTGAGAATCCCACAAAAAGAGCAAAACCAACAATGTTAGTCCATACTTTCTGACTTCCCAGCTCTGTTTGTGGCATTTTGATCCAAGCCCATCGGTTCCTACTGAAGATGTAAAAACTAACTTCTCATTTTTGAAAAGAGCTAAGTAATATCCTAAAATAGCTGGGCACTATCATTTACAGCAAACATTACTAGGGAGTATTTTAAACAGTGGATTAATACACTTGTGAGTATGTGCAGCAGCAGCAGGATGATGTACGTGTACAAAATATAGGATATCACCAGCCTTAAGCGTTAAAGTTCATGTTCTTTAAGGATAGCATATACCCAAAATAAAAATTGTGACAAAAACATAACATTTTTAGGCATTTACCAGTTCTTGCTGAGATCATGGCACTCTCTGAGCTGTTACACCTGTTGTTAGTGGCCACCACACTGAACATATACGTCTGAGCACACTGCAGGTCAGTGAAAAGGCATCTTTGATCAGCTGTAAGGCAGGAAGAAGAGAAACCTCCCGATCTCCACAATGTGGAGATGTAGGATTCTGCCCCAGCAGCTGCATCCCAGGACGCCTGCAACGTGTTAGTGGAACACTTCATAACGCCTTTGACGTTCAGAGGAACACAAGGAACTGAGAGAGAAATGATGTTGGTGGTAAAGAGGCACATGAGGGGGGAAGAAAAAGCAGAGAACCATTTTACTATCAAGTGAGATCAAGTCATTTACTTTGCTGCATTTTCTTTATTTACATATGGCATACTGCTCTGTTGGGTCAACCGACAAACTTACCAGAATTAACTATTTCCCAGGCATCGATGAATCCTTCACATGTGCTACTGATGGCTTTGACGGAAACATTGTACTGCTGTCCACATTGTAAATTAGTTATTGTACAACTTGAGCTTTGTGTTGTGCAGCGAAGTATAGTTCCATCTGTAGCCAATGCGGTGACATTGTAGTTCACTGAGTAGTAAATGACTGGACACATCTTGCAGACTTGCCTCAACACGGGCATCCAGCTGACGGTCAGTGTGTTGTTGCTACAGTTCAGGGTTCTGAGCACACTCCCAACAGGACATGGAGCTAATACAAGGGGCAAAGAGTAAGACTCAGTAATATTTGGAGCTCTAGAACGGCTACTAAACTTATCTTTTGGTGATACTGCTTTGTTAACTACTGTTGTGGATTTGGGTAGAGGAGGAAAAGGGTGTTTTTGGACTCAGGGAGAAGCAAAGGGAGAAGATAAAAACAGTATAAGCAAGGAACATGAAGAGCTACTGTTAGGTAACGCTAGAGACAGAAGTGAAAAAAAAAAGATTAGTACAAAAGTGTTTAGGAAGGGAGTGAGAAGAAATAGGTAGAAAGCAGATATGCTATTTCCTCTCACCAGTTGTCTGAATGACTGCCTCGCTGTCAGGACTTTGACAGGTGCCATCTGAGGCTGACACAGTGAAGGCGTAGAGACTGCCACAGAGCAGACCATTCAATTGACAACCTAGGTTTGTTCCCGCGTCACAGGTCACAGTGTGTCCTTCACGCGGGTATGAACGTCGGTCTATGCTCACAGCCTTGCCAAAATAGGACACTGCATTGGGGCTCCTGCTCCAGGTTAACATGGCAGACTCATTGGCACAGTTCACTGAAACATTGAGCTGAGAGGGAGGACAGGGCACTGCAGGGGAAGGAGACAGAACAGATGGATGGTATAAGTTGAACTGTGAGAGGATAAAAATATTGACAAAACACTTAAACACTGATTGATTTACTGCTTGTCTTTACCTGTCTGTAGTATGCTTATAGAGCTCTCATTGCTGGTGCAGTTGCTGTCCTTGGCAGTCACTGATACATTGTAAACCTGGCTGCACATTAAGCCCTCCAACCTGCATGATGTCCCGTTGGAAGAGCACAGCAATAAACGGCCATCTTTATCCTTTGCAGATGCACTGTAATATAAGGCGCCACGGCTTGCTTGCCAAGTCACTTGTACAAAACTCTGGTCACAGGTTTTATTCACCACCACGTTAGTGGGCACACACGGTGCTGAGGGAAAGAGAAGCTCAGATCAGCTCAGAACATTTTAAGGAACAATCTTCAAATTAGATTATTAAAAAGCAACACAAGTCTACACATCTGGGAGGGGTTGCTTGTTCTTACTTTACAAATGAAGCAAAGATGTTGTTTTTATATAACAGTGAAGTGTGAGGTATAAACACATTACCAAAGCTGCCTTGCTTACATCTCAATAGACATCTTCACTATACTAAGTCTGTATACTTTAATAGATTGATTTTGTATAGGACAAATACCTCATGTATTTTTAAGACTAAACAACAATATTTGTCACAGTGCGCTCTTACTTTGCCTGACAGGCAACACTGAGGGTCGACTGACACAGGTGCCATTGAAGGACATCACTTTCAGTTGGTAATTAAGTCCACACTCCAGTGTGTTGATCCTTAACTCAGGCTTTGTAGTGTTATAAGACATTTGCTTGTAGCCGTTTGAGATAACAGTTATGTAGCCTTCTGCATCACCCGATGCGTTCCAGCCGAGAGTCAGTGCTTGTGACTGACAGTCTAAGTTAGCTTTCACGTTGGGCCCACAAGGAACTGGACAGAGAAAAGAGAGAAGGGTGAAGGCTGGCATCTAAAAATTAGTTGATTACCAAGGTTATGAAAAAAAAACAACACTGTATTGTTAACATAATTTTGTTTTCATATCTCTCAGATCTCTCAGACCTTCTACATGCAAGTTAATCTAGACACCTGTGTTTAGGAAAAAGGAAAAGCAGAGATTTGAATGTCTCGATACTAATATACAGGCAATTAATGGATCTTTCCTGCTAGTTGGGCAAATGATGCAAAGTTTGGCATCTTAACCCTGCATTAATTGATATTTATGGCCACTTGTGGTCAGCACAACATCAGTTGACATGGAAAACATGTTGCCTATTTACACACCCAGCTTGCATGGAGAGCATAGTATTCATTTAAAGTGATGTCTCTGGCCCAATTGTCACACCCCTTCTAGCTCTGATCCAACTCCTGAGTGACAGATCTGGCTTTTTAGTGGTTTATCAGATCTGTGTGTTTTTACTGGGATCAACGCTGATGAGCGCAAAAACTTTGAGCTGAGGGGAACTGCAGAGTCGTTATATAATAAAATTAAAACGGCAATTGAGCTGAATAGCTGGTAGTTAAATTACAATAAACTAACCAACCAGTGGTGGAATTTCACCTTTCACCAATAGTGTAACACTCAAAGGGGCCATTTTTGCAGCATCATGACTACTTAACTTAAATGATTATTTAAATGCAGGTTTGTAATCAATTTTGTTTTAAATACTTTGCAGCAAACATTTGAGAAATTCAAACTTTTTAAGATTTGGGTTTAGTATGAATGAAATCCAAGCCAAGTGACACTAGCTCTATGCTACTGTCACTAAAGTAAAGGATTTGAATCTTTCACCTCTGCAACCAACACAATTAATTTGTGGGTTTTGGTTTTCCCCTGGGAGCAGTTAACTTGTTTACAGGCCACAGTCTAAATTATGTATGTTGTTTTTAGCTGCTTAACATTTTCAGTGACATGGTTGAAGTTTTAATGTACACACAAATCACATGTTTTGAGCAAACCTGTTCCTACCAGACTTCATGTTGATGGCCTTAGAGGGCATGCTGGGGCAGACGCCATCGTGGTAGTAGACAGTGACAGTGTAGAGCTGTCCACATTTAAGGTCAGGGATCCTGCAGCTAGTATTTGTGGAGCTGCAGCTAAGGAGTACTTGATCTTCATTCACAATTGTAGCGGTGTAGGAGTTAATGCTCTGCTGGCCACGCCACGAAATCAAAGCCTCATTGGCTGTACAGTCCAGGGAGGCAGTAACCTGATCCGGTGGGCAAGCAGCTAAAATGAAGCAAATGAAAGCAGATTGAAAAAAGACATTTTGAAATGAAACACTGAAACAGAATTTAATTATGAAAATCAGCAGCTTAAAGGTGCCACATTATACTAATTTTCAGGTTCATACTTGTATTTAGGGTTTCTACTAGACAATGTTTACCTGCTTTAATTTACAAAAACTATACTATTTATGTCTTGCTTCAGCACCTCTTTTCACCCTCTTTCTCAACACTCTGTTTAAGCTCCTATCTCTTAAAAGCCCGCTTCCTGAAAGCCCACTTTGGTCTGATTGGCGAACTTCCCAGAGCACAGCAGAAGGGCAGGAACTAGCTGCCACAATGATGAGGAGATAAGGCTGGCTATGCCAGTCTAGTCCTCCTACAAAAACACAACTTTAAAACTTTATCAACTGTTTTTTGTGAAACTAGAACAGATTTTATGGAGACAATAGCCGTGTTTCCATCTTTTTTTATGTCCATTTTGAAGCATCACAGAAAAATTTCATAAAAACAGCAAAAAACCCCCCCCAAAAACTTGCTTAATTTCGCTTAGAGGTTTTTATGCTTCCTTGAGGTGTTTTTTGCCTTTGTCGAAAAAAAGAGTTAAACGGCAGATGGAAACATTTTTGCGGAATAAGTTCTGCCGTAGCGAACATGTCAAGAACTGATCAGCTGTTTCCGCTATCGCTGTCTTGATCCATGTTCCTTAGGTCCATACAACTGGTTTTGTTTCTGGTTTGCAACCCATACTTCTTGTTTATTACAGCCATGCCTAACTACAACTACTGATGCAACTACGCTTAGTCATACCAGCTGATGGAAACGCATCTATTTTGCCATGCAGCTAGCCGTCCTATTGCTTATTCTGCCCGGACTGGAAGTCGGTGCTCCGGGTATGTGTTGGCATAGGCTTAAATTTCATCTCATAGTAGGGGGGTCCAATAAGCATCAAATTTCTCAAGAGCAATTTCTGAAGGGGACAAATAATACAGCCAACAGGAAAGAGAGACTTGACCCCCCTGTGATTTCCGCCTATGTTTGGTGATTACAACAGAATCTTTGGACTGCTGGGGCCTGTACCACGAAGCAGGATTTCAGCTTATCCAGGTAACTTTGGGGTTAACCCTGGGTTTTCAGTACCACAAAGGAGGTTCACTTCTTACGGGTAGATCTCCATGGTAACTTATGCTGAACGGCTAACCTGCTCCGAGCAGGTTATGTTCCAGATAAGAGATCAACTCTATGAAAACGCCGCCTACTGACCAATCAGCTCTCTTGGAAAATTACCATCAAATCACCATCAAATTACCATCTGAAGGAGATCCCACAAACTGTTGTGTGCTGCGGTGATACAGATAAACTCTTATAAGCTATAGCAATATCATCCTACAGAGGCTGATTAATAGCCTTAGGCTTAGGCTATTGCTGCCAGGTTTTTACAGTAGGCTAAGCCTACTTACTGCTTTGAAATGTGTTTAATATTTTTTATTTGCTCCCAGTCCGTTTCATACAGCCTGTCGCAGCCGTTAAAATAAATGGGTTTTATTTTTCTTAAGTGAGGCTGAATATTATGAGCAGTTTGGTAGGGATATTAAAATAATAAATTTTAATATGAACGTAAGCTATCTATTTTAGGTTAGTATAGCTTTCTTATAGGCCTACTGCAGAGACTTTAGTCATGTTCCTTCCCACCTTTTGCGATGTGGGCGCAGGTAATGAGAGGAATTTTTAGTAAATGTTGAGATTCAGTCTTTCAACCACTATCTGAGCACAATTTATGGCATTAATAGATTTTTCGTTTTATTGCTTTAGGAAGTTAATTTAAAACAATGTTTGGAACAATTTTGAGTGTGTTAAATAATTTAATCTCATTTTTGTATTTTTGTATTTTTATAACCGGAGTTTTTCCTCCTCCGTTTAAAAAAAAAAATCTCTGTCCACATGAAAACGCAAACACACTCTATCAAGCGCTGTCAAAAGCATGCCAAAACACCAGGCAGGATATGACCCTAACGTAAAGCCACACTGGCCAATTGTAAACAAAGCAGGCAGTGGCGTACACTCTGACGTGGCAAGGCAAAACCCCCGGTTTTATGCTGCGTTCGTCATAGTCAGCAGTGTTTTAGGTGTTACTTCAAAGGATGGCAGTTTAACTGCAACAACTATATGTTACTAGTTAACTGTGTACCCCTTAGCTACATCAGTTGGTAACCCTCAAGTCAGTCAATGCTGTAGATTACACTTCCTAATGTGTTGGCATTTTTAACAATAACTTTATGAGAGTCTTTACTGTAGCCAGCTACCTAATAGGCCTAACATATTTCTACATCAATGTACACGCAGAACAGGTTTCACTATATGATCGAATGTATTATTTTAATTTAAATGCATGCAAATATACTTTTTGTTGCCTTTTAGTTTATGGTTTACCATTTTACAGCGTGTGCTTCCATGGGAGCTACCATTGTTTTGTGAAGTCAGGGTGCATATTTCTTCTCCGAGTTCACAAGTAGGAAATCCGACTTCAAGTGGTGTTCCAGGATAGTTTTTCTAATTGGAGAGCGGAAATTTCCGAGTTCCATGTTGCCTGCTATGCAGCATTACTGTCCACACAACAACACTACAACCGCCCTTTCTGAAAATCCTCACCCTGGCAGGGGTTTTCAAAAATGTTCGGTTTCAGTGACCATTCCGTGTGGATGAACAGCTAAATCACATAACAAAGTCACGGTTATGAAAATACCCGTGTTCGTGTGGACAGGGCCTTAGAGCCAGCTGATAACAGCACCTTTGGTTGGCATGAGCTAGTGGTTACTGTAGGGTTAGCAACAAGTAAAGCTATCTGTCAATCAGGAAACTTCATAAATCACAGAGTTGAAGCAGAGCAGCCAGAGGACATCAGAGGCAAAACCAGAAAATATTTACCTTTCCTCCATAACTGTAAAAGCACTTTCTGTGAGACAGGCTGAACAACCTCCAGCGCTAGCCTGATGAAATGACCACTTCTCTAGAACATCGACTGGTATATGTAAATTTTGAGGGCGTAAATATAAATAATCCCAGATTCTATGTCAGTCTAGGTGCTTGTTGTCATTCACCTTTTTTTCTGCGGTCTTTAACATGTGCGAGATTTACATAAAAAGAAGAAAACGGTGATTGAGACTCACGGTATGTCAGTTCCATGTACCCAACTCTTCTTATTCAACTATGCCAAGGTAAATACAGTTTTCCATTCTATGGCCCCTAAGATCTGATTGATGTTAAAAACAACTCCGTGCTCTCTGTATAAAGACTTAACTGGCATTTAACTCAGAAGATGTATGTTAATAACAGCAATATATCCTTTGCTTTTGAAAAATGTGTTCAACCAATTCAGTATATTGCTCCAAGACAAAGTTTGTTGAAATTTTAAACCTTAATACTGATTCAAAGCCTCCTTCAAATGAATAATGCATGTCACTCCCTCTCTCTTTTGTCAATTTTAAAGGACAACCCAGAAGACAACCCAGACAAAAAACAAGCAGCCTCACAGTACCTGTCTCTATGGCGACCATCTCACTCTCAGAGCTGTTGCACACGAAGTTGGAGGCAATGACGTACGCAGTGTAGTTGGTGCTGCACTTCAAGCCCTCAATCTTACAGGACAAATCTATGGAGTTGCAGCTGTAAATGACACCATTGCTGTCCTTCGCCATGGCGACGTAGAAAATTGCACTGCCAGACATTGTCCAGGTCATTGTGATGGCATCGGCCCCACACTCCTTCACTGCTGATACGTTCTGAGCAGCGCATGGGACTAGAGGAGACAAGTCAAAATGAGAATAAATAACATATTTAAACCCTTTCACAGTTGCAGGTGATCAGAGTTTAGGTTGCCAATCCACCCAACACTCACAATCACATCTTATGTATGCCTTAAATTTTCCATTGTCTTTAATAAGAAATAAAACTAGGGCTGCAGGATAAGGAGGTCATGTGGCATCTGATTGTCCTCCTGGATCCATATTCTTCATATAGCCTATGTTTTTAATCTATCTATAAATTTTGTCATCCTGATTTTCCATAATGTACAGTTACGTTCTATTCTGTACACGACTTCTATTGCATGTCTGTCCGTTCTGCGGGAGGGATGCCTCCTCTGTTACTCTTTCTAAGGTTTCCTCCATTTCCTCCCTGTTAAAAGTTTTTTTTAGGGAGTTTTTCCTTATCTGAAACAAGGATTTAAGTATAGAGGGTTTCATGTGCTGTACAGATAAATCTCATGAGGCAAATTTGTGATTTGTGACAGTGGGATATATGAAACTGACTTGACTAACACTGACAGGGAAAATTGTTCTGCATACTGAGTACTTTTACTTTACAGTACCACCTTACCATTAATTAAGTAAGCTTTCGTATAGAAACATTTTTACTTGTTTTGAGTATTTCTATCCACTAAGGATTTATTTATTTGTTTACCATTGCTGATATTTAATACACAGGCACTAACAGCTTTTCCTTACCTGTCTCAGCGACAGGCCCCAGTGCCATTGGGCTGGTGCACTGGTCGTCAAAGGCTTTAATGTAGATGGTCAAGAACTCTCCGCACTGGATGCCCTCTATAACGCAGCTGTTGGAGAGTGAGCTGCAGTTATAGTTTCCCTTGTTGCCGAAAGCCTCCACAGTGTAGCCTATAGCCCCCTCTGCAAGGTCCCACTTGCTGAGCAGAACATCTGAATTGCAGTTGGTTGAGGTTTGCAGATTCTGGGGGATACAGGGTGCTGGAGACATGCAAATGAATTTCAAGATTATGTTATTTTAATTTTTAATGATATTTTTTATTTGCAATTTTTAAACGACAAACTGAAAATTGCTAAACTAGAAAAGGTTGAAAAATCATTGTTGATTTGTAATAGGACAGACTATCTACGTCATAGTCAATGGTGATAGAAGGATTTTGATCAGATTTTCTTCACAAGAGGGTGCTCACGACAGTCCCAGAGCTCAGTTTAGCTACTCACAGAGCAATCACTAATGTTTTAAACTGTGTTGTACAAAAGTTACAGCAACTTCAAATCATGGAAATTAAATTTCTATATGTATTACAACCCTTCATCTCTGGTTGCAAGTGTTTTCATTTAAAATTTTAAAAAGCAAAATTAGAACAAAGTTTGACACGAAAGTGTTTTGTTACAGAAAAGTATGCTTGTATGTGTGTATCTGCAGAGATAATGTAGTCATACCTGTGCGAATGTCAACAGTAGAGCTAACCTGGCTACTGCACTGTCCAGTGATGGAGGAGACTGTGAAGCTATAACGTCGTCCACACACACAGCGTGTGAAATAACAGGAGTTCTCTTTAGTCAGGCACTCCTGGACCACTCCCTAGGTACAGAGAAAACACAAAATATTTCACTAAATTACAGACTGTAGTCATTACCTCTTTAAATGTATAGTTCAACATTTTGGGAAATATGCTTATCTGCCTTCTTGCCAACAATTACATTCTCACTCTCACGAATGTATGCTAACATGAAGCTAAAGCTAGCACACATTAGCTTAGCAAAATAGCTGAAAACATGGGGAAACAGCTTGTCTCTTTCCAAAGGATTACAGCAAATCTGCCCACCATGAGTTTGACAGGGGTGTCAGTAGGTGAATTTTTTCAAACCTTTAAACAGAGCCAGGTTAGCTATTCCCTTGTTTCCAGTCTTTATGCTAAACTAAGATATCTGGCTACAGCTTAATTTTTTATGTACAGATATGAGAGTGTTATCTATCTTCTCATTTAACTCTCAAGAAAGCAAATAAGTGTATTTCCCAGAACACATTTGTCTTTCTTAAAAAATAAATGTATCTGACATAAAAAAAAATGTTGCTGCAAATATGAGTCCAGAATACAATACCTGAGAGTCCACTGCCCTGGCCAGGTAGCGGTCTGTATTGTTTGTGTGGTCCCAGGAAAAGATGATGACTTCACTGGAACATTGTCGCAACAACTCCAGGTTCTTGGGAGCACAGGGAACTTAAAGGAAATAGATATTTATACATTACTTTAAACTTTCTAAACCAGTTTTCTAAATGTTGCCTTCACAATTAATTCCATCCACTTTGGATGGATGGATGTACGGACGGACACAAAGATGTATAGATAGATAGGGGTTACAAAGCAACATCAAAGGCAAGTGTCTCAAATCCCTTTTTAGGTTAAAACGCCCTGATACTGAAGATTACGCTCCAGTGTTGCTTTTCACTGTATGAGGTTTCAGGTTTAACACAAACACAGGCTCATTCTTAGCAGTATGAACACAACACAATATGGGATATGGGATAGTAGCTCAATAGGAGACCCAGTTTTCAAAGACATTTGAACATGTGAGTTTATGAATCCTGACTGAAATGACCACAGTAATCCTTATCCTGAGGTAAAAACCTCAAATAGATTGAATGAGTGTTATCTTAAAATAAGAATTTAAAGTTGACAGAACAATTGTAAAGAACCAATTGATGTTCATAACATCTTATACCTCACAAAAAATATGTAATCTTTATCTTAAAATCCCTAACTTAAAAGTCCAATCTCCAATGTTATGTATAGTAACAGCATATTTAGCAATATAATTGTTTTCAATAACAATATAACAAATGTTCAATAAATATTTAATAAATGTTAGACTTTATTCACTTGAATCATACACGAATTAGGACTTAATTTTTTTATTAAGAGCTTTATTTTGTTAAGGAAAAAGGACCGAAAAAAGCTTTTACTTAATTTTACTCGTGCTTATTTGTTTTTATCATATTTTATCCTAAATATTTTCTACCTTAGATTTGTGAAGTGATCCACTGTTAGGCATCAAGTGTTGACCATAAAGAAGGGTTTAAACCATCAGATTTCTTCAACTTTCACTCATGGGCAAAGATCAGCCTTTAAACTCGAAAGTAATTTGCAAAGCAAATTGATAATTATCGTGGTAATTACCAATATCGAAAGATGTGAAACTTTTTATTATCATAACATTTTTGGCCATATCATCCAGCCCTAGTTATCTTGAATCTAATTGTCAATTTGGTGCGACTTTAACGTCAGAATTGAAATTTGGATCACAAAACAAAATCATCTAAAAGCGACGCTGTTTCCTTTTGCTTGTGCCTTTAGGCTTTCGTTAAAAGGTCCTATGCCACCGGATTGAGGTATTTAATGTTTTCCCTTAAGTATTAAATGTCCGTATACTGAACATGTAACAATTATAGCTTTAGTGGTGCACAATGTGGCCCAGGGGTGGGGTTGCACAAACAATCTCGATGGGGTTCTCTAACAGAATAGAGTGATATGTGAGAGGAAAGGATTAACCGCCTTCACAAAATAGATGGATAGGGGAATAGAGGATGGAACGTTAAAAATATTGTAAAAATGTCAGAAATGTAACAGACACGAGGCCGTTCAGTCAGTTGATATGCACTGATGGGTTTTGGGTTTGGTTTAATTTATTTTTTTTTTGTCAAGTGTAATCTGCTGTCTTTATATATATTTTAAGTACTTTTATGACATTTTCTGACACTTTTTGGTATTTTTCCTGTGTACCTTTAAATCTTGGTGAAGTGTAACAGAAACCATCAAAGTACTATGTTTTACCGTCACTTTGGAATATGGGTTTTTAAGCTAAGTATTGTAATAATCAGATTTAGTCATTTAGTCACAGACTCATGAGTTAGGCACTGAAAAAAATTTAAAACATGGTGGGTTAGGTCTGAGCCAGCAAATATAAAATCTAAAGCAAATTGGTTGACATTTTTCTCCTGATCATTCACTTGTGATTAGTACTTCCTTATGAAAAACACGCTGCTCATTCCATTTGTATTTTACCTTTCCATAATATGCCAGTTGGTAAACAAAAATTATTCTATAATAATAAATGGAATGGTTTAAAAAATGTACAGTATGATTCAAGGGTACTGTAGATCATAGAACTGCTATGTAATTTAACCATCACTGCTCACAAAAACCCAATCAGCTATTGTACAGCAGAGGTTGAAACTTTGTCCAGAGGTCAGGGTTGTTGTGTGCCAAATTCATATTTAAAGTGGAGTTCCCCTTTAACAACTCATTTTACATTCTCCCACACCAAAGGAAAACATCTTATCTATGCGCCATCACCACCCCGTTGTATTTTACATATGAAGTTCAGTTTAGTTGTAATAAGTAATTCTACACAGCAAGTGAAAATAGTTCTATAATATCTTCTGTAGCTCTGCAGGTGCTTTCCAACATCTAAGAAAATAACCCTGATGACGTCAGTAATTTCAGCACATAAAAGTTTGGTAAAATAATATCCAGCACATTATTTTTAAGTCCTCAACAAGCAGCTCAGAGTCTATCTTGAGATCAACTACTGAATTCTGCACTTGAAAGGACTTGAAAGGAGATCATTTCTTTTTTATTTCTGATAATTGTGTCTCACCAGTCTGAAAAGTGGTCGAGGTGGTGTTTATCATGTTCTTGCAGTTGCCTGACATGGGTATTACATGCACCACATATCTCTGGCCACAGCTCATTCCAGTGATCTGACAGCTGGTGCGCTGGCTGGTGCATGCCAGATTTGTGCCATTTTCACCCACCGCTGTGGCCATGTAGGAGTCGGCCCCAGGCACAGACGACCAACGCACTGTGGCAGACTGATTGGTGCAGGTGTAGTCCACAGAAACTGATGAAACTGGTGTCAGCGCTGCAAGTAACACAGTATATTAGAATATTATTTTTTTTATATATTTGGTATTTTATTTATGTGAGAAAACAATATGGCACAAAAAGACAGTAGGTTGACACTTTATATACATTTTATATCAGAAAATTTCCTTCAAGAAATATTGACAGGGTGATTGGTGACTCTACTTTGGTTTCCTATAAGAACTCCATCATGCATGGCCCATTGTCTACACAGATCCTGATTGAAAAGTTGCTTTTTGAGTAAAAGAGTTGATTTGTTCAAAACTATCACATTATCTCTAATAAAACTGACAATTTACTGTTTAATACACTGTAAAAAGACTAAAATAATCACCTCAGATTTGTTTTTTCTTAGGTTTATGTTTATGCGACAGCCTCAACAATAAGTAGGCTGCCAGGGCATTCAAATCCTTTCCTATCTGAGGATCATTTTCTGCATGTCTGAGAAAACGCATCAGAGAGAATAGCTACATCCTAATCACCAAGTTACTGATATTGGTTTGGCTCTATCAACTCACTGTAGGTGTTGTATGTGTAGTCTGTGGGCTCGCTCGGCACCAGGAACTTGCTGAATGAGGACACTGATATCAGATAGGTGGAACACGGGCGAATGCCTTGAACATCCAGCTTGGTGTCTGTGACGTTGTACACAGATGGCTGGCTGGTGGGTTTATTAATATCCCGTAAGACAACTTGGTATATCAGGACGTCCTTCACCGGCTGCCATGTCACCCTCGCTGTGTTCTCGCTGGTCTGTGTAGCTGTGACGCCCAATGGCGGCCCCACCACTACAGACAGATATAATGCGTGAGTTAGAGGAGATAAAACTCAATCTGATATTGTATAAAACTGAATTATTTGAAGTGAAAAATTTTTTATGTTAAACGGTCAGTTCACACACACATATATTTTTATTTACTCTAAGCAGTGTCTGGGCATGTAGAAAATGTTCAAATGTTTACATGCTTTATGTGCCGAGGATTTAAGACAATGGAGTTGAATGGAATTACTGCATTGTTTATGCATCCCAAGGAATTAAAACAACATTGTACCCGTTGCTGATAATCCACATATCTTGCCATTTTTATGGAAACTATTTCTTCTTTAGATAGTAGCCCCAGTGAAAATTGTCAACAGTGAAAGTTGAAAATAATTTAGGTGACTACCTGTAGTTTTTTTTCAGCTATAAAACTTGATTCATTAAAGAAAAAACACAATTGGCATTAGTAATAATAAAATCATGTGAATAATATAATTAAAAAACTTGACAGAATAGTATTTTCTCTTGGTCTATAATTATCCTCGTACATTAAGTGAATAAGCATGGTTTTGAGGTTCTTTGCCGAACATCCACCTTTCTAAAACAGTTTTCTAGCCCCCTAAAATGACTGACACTGATCACTCACAGGTCGTGATGGTCCTCACTTTGCTTCTGCTTCCCATGCCGGCCTGGTTAACTGTGGAGACGTAGCAGTCATAGTTGGTGGAGGGTTGCAGGTTTCCAACCACAGCAGTGGTATTGGTGTAGGTCAGGTTGAGTGTTTGTCCGGTGGCCTGAGAGATCACCTGCAGGTAGTAGGACTTCGCTGAAGGTACCTCAGTCCATTTTAACATGACTGAAGTACTCGACATTACCTGGCCATATACTATCTGTGATGTGTCTGGGACTGGGAGGAAAAAGTAGGGGAGAAAGCATTGTTTAGGATTCCACATAAATGTGTTAGGTCCGTGTGTAATGGCGTGTTTATACGCATAAAGATACTATCCTACTATACTAAATTACTACTATACTATCATTTGATCCAAAAAATTACTCATGACTTGTATAAATATGCTTTTGAAGTATGTGTAAATATGTCTGTTTTGCTTGATATATTATATTATATAAATGTATGTCACACCCTTGGGGGCCAATGACATGGAAATGCTTCCCAAACATAAATAACAATGATTACAATCACTACCACATTTTAAGAGGTGTCATTCTACATCAATGTTGTATTAACTGTCTTCTTCTTTACCTGTGGTTGCTAAAACTGTGTCCATACACGCCACAAAGAAGAACTGAAAGGCTTTGAGAGTGACACTATAATTGGTTCCCGGTCTCAGACCATTGACATCTTTCTCTGTTGCAGTCGCTGGCAGGGTCACCACAACCGGTACAATGTTTGTATTGTTTGTTACCCGTAAGTCCAAAAAATAGTTTGTTGCCAAAGTAACTGTTTCCCATTTTACCAGAATTGATGAGGAGCCTGAGGACTTTGCAGACAAGATTTTGCAGCCTGTAAGAATTGGAAGTAAACAATATCACTAATACACAAAACATTGCAAATGTTGTATATTATATATATACTACGCACCATTCATTGTGATATTTTTAGCTTCCATTGTGAGTTAGAAATATTGATATTGATGAATATTGAAGATAATACTTATTTCTACAAAAAACTAAATATACCAGCACACATGTGGGGTCTAAAATAGTATTTACACTACATTTCCTGGTTTACTTACCTTCTGCACTATAAGGTATCTGTAAATAACAAAAACAATTTAATCAATAACATGGTATAAATATTTTAAAACTAAATGACTTCCATATTTATGGGTTTTACGGGTTTAAACATTAAAAATAATATTTACCTGAGTTAGAGATACCAATGCTAAATAAAAGCCCACGGCTCCCAACAATCCCATCTTTGACACTGAGTGTGGGATTACAAATAGTTTAGTATACAAGGGAGCCAAATACAAAAGGTGTTCTGGATTCTTTTGAACTTTAGCTCAGCATGTGTGGGAACCAATCAGTATTTCCCAAATGGGTTCAGGCTGTCCCACCCACAGCCCCAGGCAGTCAGGAGGGAGGGATGGAGGGTTGGATGGAGGGATGAGAGTTTGGTGAATTTACCTGAAGTCATGGATGAAAGCAAGGTGCCTCTATCTATTTAAAATTTGTCGAGATGCAGTGTTGTATACACTTTTATTTCCTCTCAGCTTGATTAATTATAACAGATACTTCTATTGTCTTAACAAAAAATCTTTGAAACCACTACAGACTGTACAGAACTCATTTGCTAGGCTTTCAACAATAACCAACAGGTACAACTCTCGTTTTATTTATTCTTTTATATTCTTTTAATTTTTAATTTTCTTGCTATTTCTTATTCTATTTTGTATTTTATTTTGCCCTTCATGTATTTTATCATTCACTGTTGTTTAATTTCATATTTCTCTATGTGTCTCTGTGAAGCACTTTGTACTTTGTTTTGATAAGTGCTCTATAAATAAAGTTGTTTATCATTATTATTATTATTATTATTATTATTATTATTATAGTTGGTCTGTCTGAGCTCCACCCCTTTGCCCAGGGAGGCATGGGAGGGGCCCACATTGAACTTGAGAACGACTCTTCAGAAATCTATGTGTGAATGGAATATGAATTTGTTCATGCATAGCCCCATAACATAGAATATATAAATTTCCTTATTTAGTGTGATAACAATGGTTTATGTACATTACTGTACTTTGTCGCCTATATCAAATGTGCAAGCCCAGGTCGTGACAAAGGGAAGGGTTGCCACTTTGATACTTTTCTACATTTTGGATTTAATTTAGATTTGGGCTGAACGATATGGCCAAAAATGTTATCACAATAAAAAGTTTCATATCTTTTGATATCGCTAATTATCACGAGAAGTATCAAATCATTATTTCTTTCCAGTTTAAAGGCTGATTTTTGCTCCTGAGTGAAAGTTGAAAAAACCTGATGGTTAATTGACCCTTCGCTAAGCCACGCCCACCTTAGTTACTGTTGCGAAGTCCGACAAACTGTCGGCGCTGCACTGTCCCTGGAGAAATATTGACAAATTTGTTGGACAAAGCGATCTCAGAAAGAAGCAGACAGTTTTGCACAGTTGCATTATACATTTGAAGGTTGTATTCAGGCTGTCGTCTCAACTAAAACTGATTCAAACAGACGTGAAAAAAATTAAAGATAGAAGCTAAAACCTACTGATCAGACAGTAGGCCTACAAGTGAACCACTGCATCCCTCAACGATTGAGACAAAACACCAACCTGTAAAGATGGGTAGGCCTCTGTTCATTATTACAATCATTAAAAAGCAGAACAGTAGGACTTTATTATGTTACATTCAGTAGGAAGTTAGCTAACTAACATCACATTAGGAACAACCCGCAGCCTACATTTTTCTGGATTTATTTTAGGTTTTGGAAAGAGAATAAATCGTACTTTCAACCTCTCTGGGTAGCTGCTGTGACTATTACAAGACTATTACGACTCCTTTTGCATTAGAGTGAATGGAGCGCATCCGTGAAAGTGTCGGACCTCAGTTAGAACGAGTCCTGTTCTGTGCTGTGATTGGCCAGCTGTGTATTCGGGGCGTGGATCACTTCACAAATCTGAGGCAGAACATTCAAAACAATTCTGATAAAATCTTTGTCAACAAATATACATGAGTAAAATTAAGTAAAAGCTTTTTTCAGTCCTTTTTCAACAAAAGAAACATCTTAAATAAAAAAATTGGAACCCAAATAATAAGTAAAGCCAATGTCTACAAAAGACAAGGGTTAATCATTATTATATTATTATGATAATGATTATAATAATTATTTAATGACAAGTTTCCTTGTCTGAAAATTCGTAACTCAGGGTCCACTTACTAGCCTCTGTTGAAGAATATTCTTAGTGGGGTTAATTGATTAATTGACAGGGAAAGGTAAGACAGGTTTATCTTGGAGTCATTAGCTGACCGCACGTGTTCACTGACCTTCCGGCACTAGTAATTTTTCTCATGTATCCTTGTCCTTGTTAGGGAGACAACAGTTAGGCTGATAAGGTAGACAAAGATTAGAGTACAAGTCATGGATGTCGATATATGCCATTATGACGTAGCACTGGAGTCTAAACATCAGATTTGTTGTTCTAGGTTAAGGCCAGATAAAGATGACCTAATGGGGAAAACCGACTGGCACTAAGGGTAAGAGACAGACATAAAAGGACCAAAAGCTCTTTAAAATTTGGATTTGGCATTTGATGTGTTCAATAAACCATGATATGTTAAGTCTTCATCAGTCTCCAAATCTTCTTCACAACTGAACCTGTGTCACACTATATCCTCAACAGATTTTTTTTGGAGCTTTCAACTTTCATCAGCTAATGGTGTTTGCGTTACAGTTGCGTAAGTCAATCCTGAATTTGTTTTTGTTTTTTCATTTAATTTTCATTTACTCATTTATTTATTTCCAATGAACTTTCACATTCAACCAAAGTTTATGCATTACTCTCTGATATTTTACATTTCTAATGAGCACAGAAGATTGTGGAAATGGAGAAGTAAGATTTGAGCTCCAATTCTCTCTGTGGGTCAATGGGCAGTGGATAACATTTTCAGGACTGCAGTTAAACACCTGTTGTTAAAACTTTCAATTCATATCTTTTATACTGTTTTTAAAATTTTGTTTAGTTTAGGATTTCAACAACTAAGCTAGTGTTAAGAATTTTTGGTGTTGAATATTCTGACATTTACAGGTCAGACAATAATTTGAGACAGAGCATTAACACAACAACCGTTTAGACCCTTAGAAAGAAAATGGAAAAACATGTGACATTTCAGTCCAGATTCCAATTCTATCACCAAACTGTTAACAATATATGTAATGGTGACAACAATAAAGGACTCAAGGGATAAGAATATGAGGTGATACCCTTTAAACTGAGTGATTCAGTTCAAACCGATCACGTCAAGTGCCTGTTAACATTGATCTTATTGCAGCAAAGTCATAATTTTAGTATTCAGACCACAGTTTAGTCGCTATCGCTCATCACTGGACCCAGACAAGAGTGTTATATAAAACTGTTCTCTCCATTTGTTTTCCTTTTGTCCCTCTGTGTCTCTCTTTCCATCCTTCCCCCCATCCGAGTTAGGCTACTGCAAAAATCAGAAGGCACGCTGTGAATGTTTCAGTTAACAGTTTTTTAATTCCTGTAAGAATTAGGGATATGCATCTCTATCACTGAGGCCGTTGCAATATGCATCTGGATGCATTGCAAACAATCCAATACATTAAAGATACAAGCTACTACGATTGGATGTGATTTTATTTATTCAACGCGATACGACACGATGCAAAAGAATAAGCAAAAGTAATGCAATTTGATATTCTACAGAGCGTGATTTTATTTGATTGTATTAATCATAAATTAACTATGTAAGCATCTCATTTATGCAGTTTCTTTTTGACCTACAAAAAAATGTATCTCAAGATAAAACCGGGCCTGTCCTTCCCTGTTCTTTGTCACACTTTTTTTTAAAACCTTACACATTTAACAGTTTAGGAAGATGCAATAGGCCTACTTTGCTTACCAGTGAGAGGGAGGGGGAGGCCAAGGTAGATCTCTGCACACTCACTCGCCTGCTCCTCACGTGGCCAGCCACCTCTCCTCCTGTTGCTGCATAATAGCTACTGCTGTCTAGATGTTTGGCTCTGAGCCAGAGCTAGAGCATCTGACCTCTATGGATCTGACAGGAGATGCAGAGAGGACAAGGGTGAGGGTTGGACTATGATATTTAGAGACAGGACAAACGGTGTTGAAATTTTCTATAATTTAATAACTTAATGTAAAGAAATTCAATGATGGTTATAAATAATGATTTTGTGGTCAGTGCCCTATCACCCTATATTGGCCCCTGTCAACTAATGACCTGATATGACCTGAGCAAAGAAGACAAGTACCACTGAAACAGAATGTCAAGAATGCAAACTTGGGACTCAAAACACATGATCATTGGAACTGCTAATAATTCGGGTCTTTCATAAACTGTTAGGTAATAGATTTCGATGAAAAATAAAGTTAAGTTCCTCCTAGATAGACTAACCCTAAATTGCTTTATGTAGGCTAAATGTTGGGCTGAAAAGGATCTTTTATCAGAGGAGAATAAAGGGCTATCACCTCCTAGTTCCTCACCATGTATTAGATTAATGGAAGTGCAGGAAGAAGAACATGAAAGTGGATACGAGCCATCAACCTGCCAGGAAACTTAAGCTGCCCCGCTTAAACAATAGAGCATTTTTGAATTGCGGTGAATAAGGACAAGTGATGTGAACACCTCGATATTTCATTGTATTTTAATATGGCTGTGATATTGTCCTGAAATAGACACTGTTACAGGTCACCGTTATTGAACACATTATGATGCAATTTCCCACAAATTTCTCACGTCATTTAAGTCAGCGCTGTCGGCATCTGTTCCTAAAAACAATATTATATTTTTTGTTGCTAACTCATCTGAAGCATTATTAGAATACAAATAGAGTATGCCAGATGCTCAA
Organism: Micropterus salmoides; assembly: GCF_014851395.1. Lineage (NCBI taxonomy): Eukaryota > Metazoa > Chordata > Actinopteri > Centrarchiformes > Centrarchidae > Micropterus > Micropterus salmoides. Next base: position 6,002,142 of record NW_024040374.1, on the reverse strand, counting down.
TCCGTTTTACAAATAATAAATTCAGAGAACCACAAAGTAGTGTAGATGAAGTTACCCAGTCAACACGGATCTGCACATCAAAAGACTACCATATTACTTTGTTAAAAGTGAGTTAGGTTGACTTTGAATAATACATATAACCGTAGTATAAAATGACTATATTTCAGTGTGAAGCAGGGCCTAACCACACAATGATGTTCAGTCATTTTAAACTATTTTCAAGACTGCCCCCAAGTGTACATCGGGGGCAGCCTGCCTTTGTGCTGGGCAGCCTCCAGGTGTTAATGATAACAATGTGATCAGGGCCTTCCTGCAAATGAGAGGTTGCTCTCAGTGAAGCTCCCTGAATAAATTAAGGTTTATAAAAAACAAGGACTGGTCATCTGCATTTCTTAGAAACAGTGAACAACTAGCAGCTCAAAACCAAAAGAAATTTAATTTACAATAATATGAATATAATGTCCCCGCGACCCTGTAGGCAGGATAGGCGGTTGACGATGGATGGATGGATGAATATAATGTATTTACATTTGAAAGGTGAAAAAACCTGGAAAATTTGGTATTTTTCTTAATAAACAACTAGTGATACATTTTCTGTCTCTATTCGATTAATGGAGTAATACGTTTGCCCTGTTGTCAGTCTTGTTTGTTAGTTAGCAGAATACATCACACGTATCAATAGATTTTATTAAAGTTGGAAACAAATTTAGTCCTCTGGAAAGGTTGACCAGTGTAGTTTTACATCTGCATGCAGATGCTGATTAGTGTTGTAGTCAAACCAAAACCTAACGCAGACCAAGTCAAGACCAAACCCGAAAGGGGGCGAGACCGAGTTAAGACCAAGACCAGTTCCCCACATTACATGACACACAATAAAATGTGGAACGAGATCATAGGCACTTCTCAAATTGATCTGAAAGATCCACATTCCCATTAAAAACACACACATGCAAACACTAAGAGCTGAAATCAACGTAAGCATCACCATTGCCAGGAGAGGTGACAGTCGTTAAAGGTAACAACACATTTTAATCAGGGTTATTGGTTGCATTTGAAGCAATAAGTTTTACAAATAAATCAGAAAAGCAATTCATTGATATTCCCAAAGTTATGGTCTAGAAATAAAATCCAGAGTCCTCAATGTCTGAGGCAGAGACAAGGTCGTGTACAAATGCGGTCGAATCCGAGACAAGACTAAGACCATCAAAAAGTGGTTTGTACTACAACACTGATAAACAAACACCGTTTTTGAATCCATGCTATTTTCTTTGGACACTAACAAAATGAAAGTATTTTAAGACATTTATCGCATGATTGTCTGTCGCTGTATATTTAGATGCTGATCTTGGTCAGACTGTTCAGCCTTCACAGAAATTGTGAGCTCTCCTTCGATTACAGAAGGACAAAGGTGGGGTGGCCAAAATTTTCTCCTGAGACCATGTGGCTAAATTAATTAAATGGAATGGGAGGTGCCAGCTAATTATCACTGATCCCCTTTAACATCCAAGCATTGCCTAAGTTGAGATGAAAATGTTTGGAATATAAAAAATACAAAAATGCAGTTCTTTGACTTGATATTCACAATAAATATGTCAACATTTTCATACCACATTCACAGAAAACTAGAATATTAGAGACTACTGATCGGATTACTCATTATTCTGCGATAAAACACCATTCACAGATCACCATGATGGTAAGAGATCAAATCAGATACTTTCTATGATCCCTCAGGAGACAGTCGCTTGCCAAAAGCAGGTTTAAACAGATATGAAAAAATGGAGCACTGTTTGGGTGGAGAGATCTCCAAGATCTGTGAATCTCAAAGAAATTCCACCTCTTAGCCTGAGTCATGTTCCATGTTTTAGTTATGAATAGCAACTATTCCCCACTGAGAGCCACCAGAGTGTCATAATTGATAATCTATACTGTTTACTGTGCAGTGGGGATAATATGAGAACCAATCCTTTTGTGTTTGAAGGACTTAAGCCAAAAGAAACGTGTTGTGAAAAGGCACATGTTCCTGGGTGGGTGCCCTGTGAAGCCGGTGACTGGGTGTGTTTTAAAGGAAAAAAGCACTGAAACATTCAGCCATATTTTCAGTGTGAGAAGTGGAATTATCTCATTGAATTTAAGTTAATATCCAAAGTCACTCTGGTGGTTGACCACTGTCCTGCGGGATAGAAAGGCATTACTAGCTCCTCTACCTACTGTTATTTTTCCTGGTGCCAGTGTTAGTGACTTACTGTCATATCAAGATAACCGGAAGGCAAAAGGCAGGGCCACACCTAGACAAACAACCACTCACACTTAAGGACAATTTAGGGTCACCAATTAACCTAGTCCACATGTCTTTGGACAGTGGGAGCACCTGGAGACAACCCACGCAGACACAGGGAGAACATACAAACTCCACACAGAAAGGCTGGGGCAACCGGGGTTTGAACCCGCAACCTTCTTGCTGTGTGAGGCAACAGTGTGAAACACTGCACCACCATGCCACCCCATAACCATAACATATACTATGTAAATGTAACCATACTATATAAGTTATATAGTATAGTTATTGTGTTACAGTACTGTCATGCACATGAGCTCTGGTGATACAGGAAGCAACAATCTGACCACCAAATCAGAATTAGAAAGCTCACTGATTTTGCACTACTGGGAGGTGCGTTTTGATTTACAAACAAAATTCAAATGATCAAAATATTGATATATAGGTGTTATCACTGAAGCCAGATTTGTCATGTCTGCCAAGTTTGAAAAGTTATTTTCTATCATTCGAGGAACACTAATTAACCATGGGAAGTGTCTTGAGTACAGTTTATCCACAAGATTACTATATATTTATTTTTAAATAGTATTTATATAAAAATGTTCATTTTATTTATTTATTATCCTATTTGTTCATTACTTAAAGTTGATGGTTGACATCAGCACAGCCATCTACAATATCCATCTCTTCAGGGATTGTTTAAATTCCGAGTTGTTGGACATTGGGAAATTTTCAATTCATGCTATTGAAATCCTTGATTGGCTACTTCCCAGCTGACAAAGGTCAATCTGCCAAAGACAATTATGGTGCACTTCTAAACTGCCATCATCGAGTTCATCTTTCCTTGAAATATCTTAAAATGCCATTAAATTGTTTAATGGCAATTCATACAAGTAAATATGAATTTTAAACAAAAGTTTTGTAAACTAGTGAAAATGTGGGATAACAAAGCCACTGCCATTTAGCATAACAGGTGACACTGTGGCACTTTTTTGTTTTGCTTAAGGACAATAGTGTGATGCTGATTTCATACATGCACATATTTAACAGGCAGTTTCTTGGCCTCCTATATAAAGTAATGACCCTAAGCTATAAAGATTACCATTACATTTCATATTTAATATGGCTTTTTATAAAATAATTCAAATTAAAAGTAGCCTATGTTTGCATGCATTGTTGTTACAAACGTTACCAGAGGGCAAAAAAGGGAAATCGTTTATTTCAGGGAGATTTACTCACTTCAGCCCATAGATAGAGGGTCTTCAATGGGTCTTTTTATTGTCACATGATCAACATCATGTCATATGCTGTTGATGAAGGAAAGTGAAATATTCTCTGGTTTTTATTCTGATGTCCACCTTGCTGCTCTGACTCAGCTCTGTGATGTATTAAGTTTCCTGATGGACTGACAGCTTTACTTGTTGCTAACCTACAATAACAGTACTGTGTGGTAAGGTGGCTGCTGTTATCAGCTGACTCTGCCTGAACTGGGTCCCACCGGCCATAGCTGCTACAGGCCAACTATCTTTAGAGGTCTAAACACCTACACCCCCAGAGCACAAAGATTGCAGTCTGGTGCAGAGTCAGCTAACAGGACAGCTAGCTGCATGGCTAACTAGCTACCGTTAGCAGTACCAGTGGGTGAAGTAACTGCTAACAACAAGTAAAGCTGTCTGTCCCTCAGGAACCGAAAGTTGAGGCAATGTAAAGCACATGTTAATGTCCAAAACAAAACACAAAACACAAATATGATGCTGGGAATTCTTTATTAACGGAAATATACATCAGGTTTACACAACCACATTGACACATATAACAGTTAATCACATCCTGAGAACAAGCAATAGCACACTGTAGACATTGTATGCTACAGGGTGACACATGATGAGACGCACAAGTCCGCCACTTATCATCAGGAGGCTTCCTACTTAGGGCCAGAGCTACAAAATTTGTTTTAATTAGGTTAATTCTCCAATTAATAATTCTTAAAACAAGAGATATTTAATAAATTGTTTAAAATGTCTGTTGGGGCACTGTTACTATTTTGCTAATTGTTATTGTTTTGTCAATTAGATGAGTCATTTGATGAGATTTTTTGTAACCAAACAGCAAGGATAACATTCGTTCAAATTAGACTCACAAATTTTTCGTTACAGTATACATTTAGTTCTGGTAAAAGTTTTATGATAATAAACTTTTTTTACATTTACCAAATTCATACCATGATTTTGTCTCATGATACATAGTTTAAGCAGCACACACAAAATCTACCCTTGTTGTTCACTTGCCTTTGTTTTGTTTTTTTACCTTTAAGAGCTTGATCATGATTATTGAGGACGCCAGATTTATGACAATGAACAACATCTCAAATATTCATTTCTCATTATTCATCATGTTATTTGCTATGTATCATGGGCAAACTGCAGGTTTATTTCTGGTTATAGTTGTTCTTCTCTTTAGAATCAGCACATGGCTTCATTTCAGTGGGGCAGGGGTGATGCAGGAGGAAGAGGAGGATGAAGAAGATGGAGGCGTTTGTTGTATCCGTGGGGAAGAGGCTGTGAAGGCAAAACATCAAAGATTTAGTCACATTCAGTTTGCAGGAATTTTATATTTAATGTAGGTCATTTACTAAAATTTGATAACTCACAACAGCAAACTTCACGTCATTGCTGATATTTTTATGCAGAACGAATCATATTAAAATGCAAGCAAAGTTTCATTATGACCTGTGCAGTGATAAATCAATATATAGCTACAGGATGCTGTTATAAACAAGACTCCCCTCTATCCCAGAGTCATAACTGGTTTCATTATGAAAACAAATGAGCCCAACTCAATATTTACTAAAGATCTTACTTGTCTCAAATATTACTTACAAAGTACTGTCTCAGGAAAAAAGTATAAAATATAAAACCACATACTCAAAAAAGAGTAGTCTCACTGGCGTCACAAAACTTTTTCTCTCCTTTTAATCAACCACTGATGACTATCATTTGTCACTACCTCATGCTTTCACTACAGGTCATATATAATATTTACTTACTATGTGCTAGTCCACACTTCGCCTCCCTCTGTAAATCACTGGATATAACAAGTTAGAGTGATGTTAGAAAAATTATACATTTTAAACTTTTTATCAGAAAGTACCAGGGATTGATTTTATTATTGATTTGATTTAAATGATTTTAACTTATAATAGCCTTAAAATTTCAGAACGCTAACATACTCACCTGTGCCAATGTTGTTCCCTGAGCAAGTGACTGAGAGCAGAAACAATAGAAAGTCAGATTCAGCCAAAATGTTGTCATCCAGAGTCATCATGTTTCATCTTGTAGTTCCTGATGATCTAAAATGTTTGAATAGTCTTTTCTGCTGTTTTGCTATGTTCTAATCTTAAGTAAAGTTAATACAATTCCTTTATAGTAGGAAGTAGGCCTATATACAATGATAGTGGTGAAACTACATTGTGTAAATTACTGTCAGTGTGTCTTGTAAAATATCACGACAAATCTGTTGACACTTTAAGACAGCATAGAAAGTTAACTGTTATTAACAAATGTAGGTTTTACAATACTGTCATACCTGAATACAGTCTCTGGGGGCAGAACAGGACTTTGCTGCCCTCTGGTGTGAGCGGAGCTACCATTACATTAAAAACATCCCCACACTGGATGTAGCTAAAATCACAGCTGTTCTCCCCAGGAACCGCAGTGCAGGTGTAGTTGTTGCTGGTGCCCACCATCTCTGTGATGTAGCTGTGGCTGCTGCCACCGCTGCGCCAGTACACCCGCAGAGAGTTACCTGCCATCTTGTAGAGCCTGACACCTGACGGACAGCAGGCACCTGTGACAGAGCGAGACCTTTATGAAATGATGTGTCTGTGTGTGTGTGATACAAACTAAATTAAGAATCCCTTAAATGAGGGTTTTAAAGAATTGTGTGCATGACACATACTGAGTGGGACATTTTACATTTTACAGTTGAAAAATAAACTTGTCAGTGCTTTCTGGTGGAAAAATGGACACCTACAGTATATGGAAACATATTTTTAATTTCTTCATATTTACTTACTTATTACTTGTTATCTGTCAACATACACTCACTGACACTTTATTAGCTACACCTTGCCAAGGGCGTCACTTTGTGTTGAAAAGTGGTGGGGACATAATGTAATAATACATATAATAATACTCATATAATAGGGCTCAGATTAGGAGCGTGATGATACAAGACTTGACAATGCACGAGAACAAGACGAGAAGATTTGTCGCACTATTTTGAAGAAATATTTGATGCTGAAATATATGAGCGGGGGGTCTGGGGGTCTTCCACCAGAAGATCTTGAACCTTAAACTCATAATTTCCTGCATTCTGGAGACATTTTCTGCTCCAATTTATGTTGGAAATGTCTTTTTTTTATATGAAGGGAAACTATATTTAAATTGCATTGAATGTTTACCTATTGCGCAAATAAACCCTTCTCAAAGCATTTTCATTTGTTAGTTAACATTTCTTACTGCAAACTATTTTTCAGAACATTTTTAACAAATGCTTTCAAAAAGTGATGCTGACAAAATCAGTGAAAATCCCAGTAGATCAGTAATGAAATACTCATACCCGTCTTGCACCAACAACCATGCCACGTTCAAAGTCAATAAAATCCCTTTTCTTCCCCATTCTAATGCTCGGTTTGAACTTCAGCAAGTTGTCCTTACCACGTCTACATGTCTAAATGCATTACGTTGCTGCCTTGTGACTGACTGATTAGCTACTTGTGTTAAAAAGCAATTGAACGGGTGTACCTAATAAAGTGGCCGGTGAGTGTATATGCAGATAACGAAATATCTATGACTGTATCTAACTAATATCTGCTATTATATCAGTATGACCAATTTATCTGTGTAGTTCTAATACTTCAAAAACAATAAAAATGGCTAAACTCCCAATCTCACTTACATGGGAAGTCACTAATATGTAAAATATTGCTTCCATATTCTAAGAAGTATACTGAAGAGCTGTGTAAAGACACAAATATGACAATCACATAAATATGACATTAATGTTATGATATTAATAGTATAATGTTAGAATAGTAAAATTATTTTGAAGTGTGTGTAAAGGACTCTGAAGCAGCATTTAAACCCTGATTTAAACAATAATTTGACTCTTTATTTAAACCAGTAGATGTTGGATCTTGACGATTTTTGGGTAAAAAAACCTCCACCAGCACATTGTATCTGTTGACAAGATTACTAGTATCATTTATCATATTCTCTGTGTGACAAGTAAAAATTAAAGTTAACTGCTCTGTTACTCTGTGTTAAAGGTCGATCTTTCCTTCTCATTGGAATAAAACATCATCACTTACTAGATGAGAAGCCCTGATAGGTGCAGTTGGACTTGAGCCCACTGTGACTGAATGCCTCCATGGTGACGGTGTAGTTGGTCCCACAGGAGATGCATCCCATGAGGCAGTGGGAGTCCTGGGTGTGGCAGCGGGCGTGACCACGCGTTGATGTCAAAGAAGTTATGAACAAGTGCGCTCCTTTGGCGTGAGACCATGAGACATTTGTCACTGCCTGAGTCACCTGATCCACTGTTAGATTCACCGGGCAACAGGGTTCTGTAAAAGAAGATGATGCACAGTTATATGAATGCCAGAAAGCTACCATCTGTATCTGCATCTGTCTCTTTCTTTTATTTTAGTCCATCCTTCCATCCATCGTCAACCGCTTATCATGCGTACAGGTTTTGAATTCAGGACTTTTACTTGTAACAGAGGGTTTTTACATTTTTGTATTGTTACTTTTACATTAAGATCTGAATACTTCTTCGATCACACCCTATTGGAGATTTAGGACCAACATGTTAGATGGTGCTCTCTTTGGAAGACTAGTGTTCATCCTTTCATAGACTTACACAGACTTGTAAAATCTATGCCAAGAGCACTGCATCTGTTCTGAAGGCTTGCGGTGGACCAACATGTCTTTAATATGCTTTTATACTAGTTCTTAACTTGTCATCAACCATCTGTACCTTGTAACTGAATGGATCAATCTAAACCTTCGACTACTCACCTGTTTCTAGAGAGTCAGAGTAGCTTGGTAAACTCTGGCCTGCTGCGCTGGTTGCTATGACGCTGACTTCGTAGGTGGAGCCACAGGGAAGGTCAGTGATGTCACAGCTGTTTCCACTGGTGGTGCAGGTGTATTTTCCATCATGTCCCAGCGCACTCACAGTGTAAGTAGCAGGCCTGTTGTTTGCTGTCCAGCTGACACCGGTGCAGGAAGAGTTTTTCAGATTCAGCATCAGATTCATCGGCATGCAGGGAGCTGACGATGATGGAGGAAAGAAGAAATTAAAAGTTGAGCTTTGTAAAAGTAGAATTTATGGCAGAGCTGATCTTATGTGGTTCTTCATAAATAAAATGTGACAACCCCAGGTTGTTACCTCATATTGGTATTAAATATTTTGTGAATTGTTCAGTGAAAAGTTGTTTTTTTTTACCAAACTTTTTAACAAACAAAATGTATGTAGCTATCAGTCAAGATGAAGCACGAAGCAAAAGACTTTGTGCTTCTGAATTGAACTCTTAGCTTATTTGAATATGTAAAATAAATAAATAAAGTTTTGAAACGTATTTTTTCTGTATTAAAGTTCAAGTGGATTTTAAGTCTAATAGGATAAACATTTTACTTTTTTAGTTTTATGTGAAATTTATGTACTTAAGTAAAATATACAAAAATATTGGGCTATATAATAGGGCAGGGCACCTTAACGCGTTATTATCACTTTAAGGAATTAATTAATTAACGCTGACAATTATTTTATCGCACCTTAACACAGTTGTTATTAGCCAAGTCTACACATAGGCTACAGTCAAACCATGGGTCACAGGCGTGATGATGAACAGCCTGCAAATCAGCCACCCAAACAAGCAGCGGAGAGAGGCTTCAGCAGACTACGCTGGATGCAGCGTGTGGGAGAAGAAGATAAACAAAAGCAAGACAAGCGATCAAATGCCATAGTGAAGTGGATAGCTATGCACTGCATCCTGATTACTACTGGGGAAGATGTCGGTGTCGTTTGGCCCTGCGGGGTTGCTCTGCGCTCAGCAGGTGATTTCAGACAGGGAGACTAGAGCTCCGCGAGTAAACAGCAGGCGCTCTATGGATAGTAGGCCTACCAAGGCACCGGCTTCTGTGTGCTAAACAGCTGTAGCCTGTTGAGTTGAACTTTACCTGATAGGCCTTCATCTAGTTTTGCGGGGATGCTCTGCCTTGCAAATTTAGTAAAGAGTAATAGATTCTGGAAAGTCACAAACAGCGAGTATCAGTCTCTCTTCCATTGATTTGTGCTCCATCTAGCCTACAAAAAGTTCAAGACAATTCAACTCCGGCAGGGAGCGGGCGTGTGCGTGAGGCGAGCACTTCACCTCACTATAACAGAGACACTTGCTACTGAACATAGACTGTTTGTGTTACACCCTGAAAAAAGAAAAAAAATGTTTCTGCTGATACCTGTTCAGAAAAAAAACTTTAACTACTAACTATGCGAATAATTGCGACAATAACAATTTTTTATCGTTGCCCAGTGCTAATATATATGTGTGTGTGTGCGTACAGTGTATATATACAGTGTATATATAGTTTTCTACCTGTGTCTTGTGTGTGAGCTTTGCATGCACGGTTGCATCCGCTCATTTCATTGCAAGGTGTCACCACCACACTGTAGGAAGTGTCGCAGCTTAGGTCAGAGAGGGCGCACACCGGTGCCGTGTCGTTACAAAGGATGACCTCTGAACTGTCCACCGCCCGAGTCTCATACAACTCTGTCCCCCGTGAGGCCGTCCACATGATCTCCAGAGTGTCAGTGCTCACCACAGTGACGGATACACCCTCTGGACAACAGGGCACTGAAAGACAGATGATTCACAAGTAAACAGACATAAAGATCATTGAAAATCTGTCATATAATGACTTAAAATCTTAAATCATGTCACCTCAGCTGCCACTTACAGGTGGTATAGTATAGATCCTCTCCTTTAGGACTGCTGCCAGCTTTATTGAATGCGAACACAGACATCAGGTATGTGTAGCCACAGGTGCAGTGGTAGGTACAGTTGTTGCTGGTGGTGTTGCAGGTCTCCTCACCGCCATCACCTCTCTTGATCAAGGCCACGTAGCTGTCAGCATGAGGCATCAGGTTCCATGTCAGTGTGCAGATTCCTTCTGATAACTCCATAAGAGCCAAAGACTCTGGCGGGCAGGGGACTGGCAGCACAGGGCAGCAGGGTTGAGTCACACTTATATACCTACTGTGCTTTCAGAGATGCAATGTCATTTTGGATCCATAACTATCACTGCGTTTTTTCTGAAGCATTTCTCAGTAGTAAGAAACTAATAATTAAATTGTCATTTTTATTCATACATTCCTGTATATAACACAATATGTTTTTTAATTAGACGATAAAGTCTGACAATAACTCTTTTATTATATTGTATATTGTAGCGTATATTAAATGTATATGTATTATTACATGTTAGATTTTTTATTCATTACATTGATGAGAAGTGGAACCAGAAGCAGGCAACTGGTAAATTAATCTGGTGAGGTACATTAGCAGGATTGACCTTTTAAAAACGGGACTTGATCTTAGCTATGCACTGTGTGCTGCCAACCATAAAGGTAATATATATTGTGATATGATAAAATATCTGGTCATTTATAGAGAAAATGGATGATGGAAATGTTTCTGACTAAACCACTGAACGAAATACCAAATAAATCAAAATGCATCGTTATAATGATGCAAAAATACATCAAATCATTAAATTTAGTAAGGTTTCCATAAAAAAGCCTGCTATCTCTCATGAACTATGAACAACTGTGGTTGACACATTTGTATACATATGTCTCTGATGATTGTATGATTGAACTTATATCTGTGTATACTTTAGCACTTAAAGTCAAAGTCAGTATTAGAAAAAAATAGAACAATCAAAAAACAATATTAGCCGATACAACTGTGTGGAGCTGATCCAAATCGAAACTCTACTATACTCACAGCTGATGGACACCACGGGGCTGGATGGGAAGCTGGGCCCGGCCTTGTTCGAGGCGATGACCTGGACAGTGTGTATCTCTCCACAGCCTATTGGCGACAGGGTGCAGGAGCTGGATGTGGAGTTACATGTGAGGTTCTGATCACTCCTCACCTGGTACTCGATGGATCCATAGACCCCCTGATCGAGTTCCCAGGAAACAGAGAGTCCGGGTACACTATTATATAATACCACAGAGACATTGACAGAACGTGGTGTCGGAGGTCCTGTTCAAAGAAAACAAGAAAATATCAGGACACACCCAATGATGTATCAAAGTGCAAAAAAAAACATACACACGTATTAGGTCAGTCAAAACCATAAGCAAATGCAGTCTTAGTTGATACTAAATATATAAACACCAGTATATAGATACAAGGTACCAATATGAAGTTATTTATATATACATTTATATATATATATATAGTTTATACATGTTTCCGTCACAGATAAACCCCTTAACCTTAAAATGAGTGATTATATGGGGATATTGTAAGATTTGGAAGTCTTACAATATCACACCAATAGGAGTTCTCTGACATAGTACGTAACTGTGGTAAAGTACGTGCAAAATGCGCGCCTAATTTTTATTTTGTTTTTATCTCTTTAAGTATACAATTTCTCATATATTTTTATGAATGCCAATGGACTAATAGTTATAGGAGAGCCTGTCTTCTGCTGTATGTGATCTGACGTACACAGCAGTTCACAGAGTGTAAAAACACACAGAGAAGTGTCTCAGCGCCCCCTTACGTGTTGTCAGGTTGTGGAACAAACTGCACTCTCCCTTTCGGCCCTCGAGGTCCCATGCAAAACCACTGATTACATAGAGTGAGCCAGCATCCAGGCCAGAGATGGTCAGATACGTGTTGGAGGTGTTGTACGTCATGTTGGTGATTGAGCCAAACTTGTATATGTACAGGGTATACTGGACAGCTTGAGCAACAGGGACCCAGGATACATTGATGCTGTCATTGCTGGGAGAGTAGGCGGAGAAAAGAGGAGGATGCAAAACTGTGGAGGAGAATAAAGTTTGACAGGTTTTAAATTAGGAGAACAATTGTTCCATAAAGTAGAACATTGCATGGTATGAAACTCCACTGGGTTGTGGTTGAAGTCTTTTCATCCAAATTCCATCCAAGATCCTTTGCCTGTCTGGATTTTAAATAAAAAATGCAAATTAACACAGACACAATGTCACTTTAGTGGTTAGTGGTTGTGCATTCAAAGCTGGGTTTTTTAGTTTTTTGATTTAAGGCAAGTCTTCTGTCTCTCTGAAAGCTAACTATTTAAATGATAGATGATGATGATGATATATGAAATGATAGTGTCTTTTACACTTCTGAGAACAAGTCATTTCACTTTGTGGGCCTAATATTTCAATATATAAGCTTTACAAGAGTCAAAACTTGAGACCTGTCTTTTGCTTTGAAGGATCTATTTGCGTTAAGGCCCTGAGAACTTTTGTCAGTGTAAATCCTGGGATCCTACAAGAATACACTTTTTTCTGCCACAGTTTTAGTAATTTCACATGAGCGATTTTGATACTGTATTTGTTTTTTTCCTTTGCTTTTCTCACTAATCAAAGAAGGTCTGTTAAACTTCAATAACTAATAGTTAAAGAGTTTTTTTTTAACTTTGATTGTGGCTTATTTAGTCATTAATATTTAATTTTATAGAGAAATTTAAAATTTGTTTTCCGGGGTTTTTAGTCTTTAGTGCATCATGTTTCAAGTAATTGAATTCTCACAGTATTTAAGCCCAAGTCTCAAGTACAGTTAATTTCAGGAGTCATTTACCGCCAGTAATGTCAGATTTTGAACTACAGCCTTGGTTGCCACATAAATAAGAGTCTCACAACTGTGCTTCAGAATCTGCGCAATTGGGTAGCAATGGTGCAGAGGATAAGTTTTTTGGCTCATGTGGATCAGATAAGCCCCCTTCCGGGGTGGGCATGGCGGTGAGAGGTGATAGCTATGTTCTCAGGATGAGGTGCTCATTGTGTTTGACACACAATGTTCAGGTACAGTTACCACCGATACACAAGAGGCCCTGAGGGGTCCTGATGCATTTACAAGACTAACCTGGATTTGCACAAAGACTGAAGGTGGATTTGACTGAAAATGATGCATGTATACATTAACTCACAGTATATAGTGGCCCTGCTATGGGACAATGAGGCAGATCAAGTGATTTCTGTAGGGCATGGAGATCGAAGAAAAGTAGCCTTCTCAGTGTTTACAATGAACTTGTGACTCATTTCTACACAAAGGCCAGTCCTTGGGTGTTATTTCCTCTAGAATTAATTTATGAGATCTTGTTTCATATCTGTGGAAGTGACAACATGTGAAATCTAACATTCCACACACAAATAAAGACAATGTGACAAACAACAGTACCTGTCTTTGCAGTCACAGGAAGAGATGGCTGGCTGCGGCCTCCACTGTTCCCAGCCATGATACTGAGCTTGTACTCAGTGTATGGTGTGAGGAACTTGATCTCAGCAGGGGATGAGTGCACTGTGTCTTCTCTGAAGAAGCCGTTGGCATTTTGGACTCGTATGATGTAATAGGTTGCCCCGGTCTCCAAGTTGAACTCTGCTATCAAGGTGCGGCTATCCTTTGGCTTCACTGTCTGGATGGGATCCATTGCCTTAGGGGCTAAAATAGTCGGCATCCAAGAAAAGGACACATACTGTAAATTTTAACTTCAAATAGGTAGATTTTTCTAGTGAGATGCAAGAGATGGCCTCCACCTTCTCAGCAATTGTTGGCTGTGGAATCCACCTTTTTACTTACAAACTTCAGAGAATAATATATAATATTTTGTTTTCCCTGGTTACACCACACACTGAATTAAAACAATAATTATTTTCATCACAACTAAGTAGGACTAACATCTGTGTTACCTTGTAAACCAAACTGAAGTGAAACACAGTGACATTTATTTACATTACATTAACATTTATTTTACAGTGACTCTGCTCAGTGTAGGTGTTTAAATAATTTACTCTGTAAAATTAATTATTATAATGGCTCCACTATTTATTTTTTTAAGACTATATGTTGAAAGTGAATTAGTGAATGACATAAGACTGTAAACATTTCAGTTTTTTCAGACAAAGTCAAACATATACAACGTCAACACAACACAACTTATTTTTGTAATGTCAAATTAAACAACAATAAATAGAATATTCTGGTGTTGCATACTTAAACAGTACAGGTATGGACACAAGTACCTCACCTGTTGATGCCTCAAAAGTCGCACTGGTCAGTGTTCCTTGGGAATCATCCAGAGCTGTAACTGTGAATGTATACAGGGTGTTTGGGGACAGAGAGTTGACAGAGCCCAACACTATGTTTGGACCGTATGTGGCAAAAGCAATGGGGTTGTTTGGTGAGCTTTGGGGGGCGACAGTGATCTTGTATGAGCTGGCTCCAGAGTACTTGGTCCATCTGAAAATCACAGTCTGGGATGTTGTTGAGAACACTGATGCTTGGAAAGCTGATGAGAGAGATGAAAGTGTAGATCATTATAGCACTTGTTTATCACCAAAGACATGTATTATTTTACAAATAATGAGTAATATATAAGGGGTTTTGTGCCCCTTCATGCTGATATATATAAATATCTACAGAGTAGTATGTAGTAAAAGACAATATATAGTACCTGGTTGTGCTGCAGCCTGCAAATTTAGATGAGAGAATATATTGTCAACAGTTTTATGTAATTATATACAATCCATGTTACTACAGCAGATAGAATATTTTTACCAGTTCTATGTAATTTTAAACAATTCAAATTACTACAGCTGAGAGAATATTAGTAACAGTTTTATGTAATTATATACAATCCAAGTTACTACAAACTAGTTAAGTACTTTTAAAGTTAATTTTCCATTGCATTGTGCTCTTCCCTTTCTCAACAAAAAGTCTGTGTCTGGATTTGAAATCTCTAGTCTAACTAATTGTATTATTTCACTGTACCTGTGAACACATGCCCAGCAAGACAAAAATCACCAGCCACTTCATTGCGCCCATTCTTCACGTCAGTCTTTTAAAACACTCCTGTCACAGTTTCTCACACTTTGCAACTTCTGTTAGAATTGTTAAAATGTTTCACACTTAACTGTTTCACCTTTCCTTAAACATATCTGGTGTCTGTGGTTGAAATACCTGCATCTGGTCCCTCCCACTGGAGGTAAATGTCCACTCATAGCGAAGCAGAGAGATGCACCTTGGGGCTGGTGCAGATCGGGTAACAGGGATGGGCAGTATTTCAGTTAGCCTAAATGTATTTAAAATACAGAATAAATAAGATGTACTTTGTAACTAACTACTTTAAGAGCTTGTATTTCTGTATTTGAAATATGTTTACTTTTTCTCAAATAAGACAGATTTTTATCCCCAGGTTTAAACTTTAGGGAAAAACTGTACAAGTCTAATCACATTCTTTCGCTAAATGCAAGGGAATCACATGGCATGTCCTGTTGGGTCAAGCAACTCATTGTGAACTATTGTGTTCCTCATGACCAGTAGCTTCAGTAAAGAAGCTGCTTTGGGATTTGATGCAAATTTCCCGTGAAATAAAGGTATGTAATCAAAGTATGATTGGATATTGCATGCTAACGCAGGCTTACTTAAAGACGATAAAATTCAACAGAAGAAAAGGGCAATTAGCAAACTCATGTCCTCTGGAACTGAAACCACCCAGCATGCACCCCTGAATTCACAGCTCCCACCTCCGAGATATCCTGACTGACCACATCGTATCTATGATGTGGGAAATTAGCAGAGCGCATCTTTTCAATGCAAGGGGTTTAAGGTCAGACCCATATTGAGTCTACTAAATCCCTAAAATGTGGTTATCAGTTCATATAGAATGCATTTTTATATCTTCAAATCTTCAAATCACTTGTATTTTAATTAAATCAATTTTCTCAAATCAGTAGGCTACTTACTATTTTGGATTTTATTTTTTATAAATTTGATGAACAAGTATTTGTCATTTGTAACAAGATACTTTTTGATGTATTTGTGCCCATCTCTTGGTAGCATGAGACAGAAACACTGTTGTAGCTATTGGCATGATATTCTAAATTCAAGGATGTAGTCAAGATAGCACAAAATTGGATTGCCCTTGCCAAAGGCCTCAAATCACTCACTTTTACGCTGAGGTGTGAAAGGGAGTGATGAATGAATATAGCCCATTTCTCTCAGGAAAGGAACAATAAATACAATTTTCAGAATAAAGTTTCTCAAAGTGATTTGGTAGTCAAATATTTTGTCGTAGCCTATAAGTTGCGATACTAAGTCAACGTTATAAGTCAATTTTGTCAGATAATTGACTTATTATCTCGTGTTTGAGTAAGCTTATATCGTAATTTTGATTAAAATGTTCTTACTATCTCATGATTATGACATAGTACGCCTATCTCATAACACTGACTCATGTTTATGACTTTTTATATCATTCATTCATCATTCATTTCATGTCATTATTTTAACCAAGAAAGTAAATGTTTTATTTGCATATCTCTGAATTACCCTGGGTATCGTCATTTTTAACAGACCTATATGTTTATCATGTTTCCTTTTCACTGGCGACTTTCACTTTTATCTGTATCCATCTATATTTTAAACAAAAATGCCAGAAGAGTAACAGATAGATAGATGGATAAACTGTCAGATGAGTAGATGACGCTAAACACTAAAGTTTTCTATTGTGGTTGTAAAAAAACTACAGTAGCGCTCCGTCGCACACTTCTTGACGCAGCTGACGTCATAGTGCGAGGACACACGGGACAGGAAGAGGTGCAGAGTTGGGAAAAAAAAAACAAAAAGGCAAGATGGCAGCGGGCTCAGACCACGGGCTGAAAAGAATAGTTTGGAAAAGTAAGTTCACTCCAATGTGAGAGTGTTTATTGCACATGTAAAACGGCGTGACGCTTTCATAATGTTGTCATTACTCGAAGGGTTATTAACTAACGTACGTGCTGTTTTTCAATAACTGTTCCTTTGTGACATTACATCTTGGACTGAAGTTTCATTCTGTTTATCGCAACGGAAGTTTACACACTTGGACTGGGGGAACAGCCTGAAGGGTAATAACAGTAGACTATACTTGGGTTAACACTGGGCGCTATTATTTAGCATAACTTTGCTGTCATCGCCTCTTGTAGCCCACAGGGTAACTGTACGATAGCCGGAGTGAGGTCACTTTCTTTCGGCTAGAGCCCCACCTTGGATTGGCAGGCTAACGTTCACACACTACGTTTACAATATTATTAACCACAATAACTCGGATACCGTGAACTGGTACAAACCTAACGACAACAAGTCTGTTTCCTCGCCGGGAAAACGTTTGTGTTCCCCGTTGCGGTGCCTTCCGTGGTTGTGGTTAGGGTGTGTTAAGATGTCGCAGAGCTGACAGGTTTAGGCGAAGAGTTTGGGTTGAGGTTAAAATAAGGGAAAACATAACGTTACACACTGTTATCGAGTTATTAGGCAACTGTAACGTTACATGTCGTTAAAAAAAACGACGTGTGCTGTGAATTGATTATTTATTGTTTTTCCGGTGATTACTTAGTTGGTGAAATACCAAAAAAAAAAATAAAGATAAATGCCCATCACAAATGTGCACACCCTAAACAATGATTTATGTAAGTGTAAAGTTATGATCTCTTGGTTTCTGTCCACCAGCATTTCAGCGCTAGAACCAAGCTAGATCTCAAATAGCATAGTCTTTTACAGTTTTTTTTTTCTTCTGGTTTTGATGTTTTTAATGATTCACGTTCTGTGTCTCTTACAGGAATACAAGATACCATTATCAAAGACTGCAGAAAATCTGAAGTATGGAATGTAAGGCAACCCTCCATGTACTCAATACTGAGTCCTAAGACTGGAATTGCATGTAAAATGGATAACTTCCACTATACAGATCCAGCTTTTAGCAGTGCTAATACTTTTCATGTGGAGCTGCACTCCCTAGAAGTATAATACAGTTTGTTACATATTTGACTGACCTATACAAATTTAATTTCATTACAGATATTGATTCTGGACCACTTCACCACCAAGCTCCTTTCATCATGCTGCAAAATGTCCGATCTGATGTCAGAGAAAATAACAAGTAGGCTATGCATAATGTTGAAACACTTATTTTTACGTAATACTGGTAAGAGACAGAACTATCCGAAGTCTGTATGTCAATGTCTTCAGCTATTCTTGAAATAAATATTTTGTTTCTTTAGTTGTGGAGGACCTGTTCAAAATCAGAGAGCCTGTTCCAGAAATGAAGGCCATCTACTTTATGTCACCTACTGCTAAGGTTTGCGATTATAACCATTTGAAGGCCATATTGCATTTGGATTTGGAAGTTTTTATTTCTGCAAAATTTGATAGTGACATTTTTTCATTCCAAACTGTTTCTGATAAACTTTGTAGTGATATCTTAATATTTAATTTCATAGTGTGTGGATGCCTTTATTGCTGACTTCAAGACCAAACCCAAATATAAAGCAGCATATGTTTATTTCACTGACTGTAAGTAACCTCTAAATCACTACTTTAATCTCAAAATGTTTAGATTTTTTTGTTTGTTTGTTTAACAGATAACATACATCTTAAAGCTTTTTCCCCACAGACTGTCCAGATGACCTGTTCAACAACATGAAGCTCCACTGTGCAAAGTACATACGAGTCTGTAAGGAAATAAACATTTGCTTCATGCCACAAGAGGCACAAGTGAGTGGTTGCAGTGTGTGTTCTTTTGCGCTCTTTTGTAAAGCTCCATTTCCTCTTTTTATCCAAAATGTTAACTGAGGGGAACTTTACTTGTCTCAGTGTGCCTAATGTCATGTTGCTACTGGGAGGAATAGATTTGCTGTGCTTGTCAATCTTTCCTGGTTTATGCAGTAATGTAACAATTTAAAAATATGTCCTAATGGCTTGGGAATTGTAACTGGTTTGTTCTCTGTATTTTGAAATTTTTTTTTTTTTTACACTTGTGTGTTTGATGCTTTTCAGGTGTTCACATGTGATAATCCGGGGGCTTTCCAAAGCATCTACAGTCCCAATAGTCACGACAAAAAGAAGACACTGGAGACACTTGCAGACCAGCTCGTCACACTCTGTGCCACGTTGGACGAGTACCCAGGTGTCAGATATAAGAAGTAAGCCGGAGAATATTAGGGTTCTCAGCTTACAGTACACCTCAGCCCTCAAGCAGAGTGAAAACATTTATGAGAAAAGCTTGAACTGAGACCATAGAGTCTGTTACCTAACTGTTGCATAAAAGAAATGGATCTTAAATACAGCACAAACATCACCTCACTTTGCCGTAGCTTAGCATAGCATAATAAAATTTAATTGTAAATTCCAACATCATCAATGTTTGGCTTTTATTTTCCTACACAAAGTACAATTTTATTTTCAGCAAAGACCTTGTGTGCAAAAGCAAAAATTAAAACCATACAAAAACAAAAAAGGTAATTAAAAAACAACAAATGAACTAGGGAAAAAAAACCCAGCTGTTTTTAGAACTTTTGTCAAAAACACTTGACGGGTGATTTAAAGTGACTTAAACCAGAACACTGTATCTGTGTAGCTTCTGCTGGATTAACTAAAATTGGTATTAATGCTACAGGAATGTGTATTAACTTGACTGTGATAACTGATGGAAACTATTTTTATCCCAACCAGAGACGGCAGCATGGAGAACGCCAAGACCCTTGCAGAGCTGGTGGACAACAAGCTGGCCAGACACTACGAGCTGGATGATAGTGGCAACAAAAAGGTGAGACACTTGCTGAAGAAAGACTGTTGACAGAATAAACAAGAGCTTAGCCCAGGGAGTAAATGGAAACCTTAAAATACTGACAGCTTAACACAAGGCATCCTGTTGGAAAAAAATGTTTTGATTTGTGTATTTTTCCCTAATCACAAGGGAAAGACCCAGGCCCAGTTGTTGATAATGGAGAGAGGTTTTGACCCCGTCACCCCTATCCTGCATGAGCTGACCTACCAGGCCATGGCTTATGACCTCATTGATATCCAGAATGACACCTACAAGTAAAACAAGCTTTTTGTACAGTATCTCGTCATACTCACACATACATAGTTTGTTTACTGCACCACATCGCCAAGATCACATGGCAGACAAGATTTAAAATTTGGACATACTGTACATTTCTAACTGTAACCAATTATCTTGTTATTTTTGTGGCCAGGTACAAGTCTAAAGATAGCTCAGAGAAGCAGGCCCTGCTGAATGAGGATGACATGCTCTGGGTTATGCTAAGGCACAAGCACATTGCTGACGTCTCAGCGTAAGTGTGCAAGATCTAAAGGATGGCAGTGTTCCATTCCTGTCATCCTTACCCTAACACCATTTTTTTCTTACAATAGACAAATCCCCAAGATGGTAAAGGAAATATCTGCTAGCAAGAAACAGCCAGGCGAGAAGGTACATTGCTATGGGTTTTTCTTATGTGCTTCCCTGATCTCTTGAGCTGTGTGTTTAATACTTAATACTTAAATGTAAATCTTGAACACATCATATTTTTTTTTCCCCAGATCACAATTAGCAATTTGGCCCAAATGATGAAGAAGATGCCCGCCTTCCGTAAACATCTAACTGAGGTTTGCAGTACCAGTGTGATTAAATTGCTTTTGGAGTGGTATCCCAAAGGCCTGGCAACCTTACCTTAAAGTTATTTATTCAACTTCAGTTTGAGATTTTTTTTCAATGGGCCTTTTTTAGGGGCAACTTTTGAGATGTGACATGCCACTGGTTTAAGGACAAGTTCATCCAGTAACATTTTACCTGTAATTATAGAGCTAAGTTATCATTATATTGTGGTTGGGTGTGGTGCCTCCAAAGACTAGTATCATGTGGGGTTGACTTCATCATGTTTTTTTTTGTTTGTTTTTTTGGCAGCAAAACGGAAGTGAAAGTCATTATTTCTGACCTCTAGGATAAATGTTGTAATTTCATTACAAGAAATAATTTGACACTCAGTAATACTTAAAAATTGTTCTGTTCGAATTGTTCTTAACTTTTCTCTGTCTGAATTCTAGAAAACTATTCATCTGCAGTTGGCCGAGGACTGCATGCAACATTTCTCAAACAACGTTGAGAAACTCTGCAAAGCTGAACAGGTCTGTCTTTGCTTTGTAAATCTGTTTTGAAGGAAGGGCCAAATATTTTTACCACTAAAACTGCGTGAACAAGTCAGTGGGTGTGGCTGTGGTTTAGTGAGTTTGGGGAGCATGTGCCAGATAGAAAGCCTCATGACCGGTAGCATCCTCCTAAGGAGTAACTCAGTAGAAGTGTGTGTTTTACTGGTCCGCTTCCAGATGTAAAATATATGGAGCTTTATGAAAACATATTAAAAATGAGGAAACATTCATAATATTTCCTAAATGAAGAATGAGGGGGGAAAAATCACTTGTCTCCTTGTAGGACCTTGCTGTGGGGTCAGATGTGGAAGGGGTGAAGGTGAAAGACCCCATGAGGACCCTGCTGCCTGTGCTGCTCCACCCATACAGTACCCATGACAAGATCAGAGCTGTGCTGCTTTACATCTTTAGCCTCAATGGTACACCAATCTTCTCCTGCAGCAGACTGTTTTCTTTTCACTCAGTTCATTAGGGTCCTGTAAAGCAGTATCTTGCTTTGTAGCCATTTATTTCTAGGGACCTTTCAGCATGCAGGCTATCAGAGTGACCGAGAGACATTTAAAGAACGGATATAAGGCAATGAGAATCAGTCAGCCAGGATATAAAAGAGAAATTCTTAGGTGACTACTAGTCCTAAGATATCAATTAGTTGATTAGTTTTATAGACCACATTACACAAATATACAAATAAATAGTCCATAGCATATTTGTGAATATTGTCTTAATGTCAGGGATGTCAATACTGTTTTTCCATGAAATAGACCAAAAACCCCATGTTGACCAATACCCTTATTTGACTAGGATGCAGTCCTAATAAACTATGATTAGATTTTCACTGGTTTGTTTTGTGTGTGTTAACAGGAACAACAGACGAGAACTTGAGCAAACTCATCCAGCATGTAAAGATCGAGGACGAACGAGAGTTTATCCTGAACTGGAAAGAACTGGGGGTTCCTATCATCACGTCGGTATGTGAGGAAGAGGAAAAGATTGATTGATTTAAGTCGTTTGTAGATGAGTGTACCCATGGTTTTGAACTACCAGCAATGATAAATTGTAGCTGCTGGCTGGAAATTTCACCATGGTTCTTTCAGGGTTTCTTTTTTTTATATACTGTGTCATCTTGTTCATCTGTCCAGTTCTGTCATTCAGTCTTAACTGAATCCTGCTTATTGTTTCTTGTATTTCTCTGTCCAGCAAAATTTCTTCTCTCGCAAACCAACCAGACGGGACCGTTCTCAGGAGCAGACGTACAACCTTTCCAGATGGACTCCTGTCATAAAAGATGTGATGGAGGTCAGTGAGAGAAGATGGAGTAATATATTCTGTTAGCAGCTTTCATTCCTGTCACATAGGGTGGAAACAGTTCCAGCATCCAGCAAGTTTTGTCTCACAAACGTGTAGCTCGATCTAGCTCACTGCTTCCCCAATCCCCCTCTGAGTGGCATTTGTGAGAAAAATTATTAACAGAACTGAGACAGCACCACAAAAGACCAGTTTCAGGTATTTTGATAGGCAGCATCAAGACATCGTCTTTGGATCTATAAGGCACAATAATGGACCATTTTGTTTTGATCCCTTGGGATGATCCTTCTGTTTCGGCAACATACATTCGTACCAATTCTGCTTTTATTGTTTGTTAAATGGGTTCTCTGTAAGATGTTATTGTGATATGGTGAGATTATGTTTTGTGTTAAAACAGTGACAGGATGTCACCTTCGCCTGCTGCCTTGTTAAAGTTTGTGCTGTAAAAAGAGACATGTTGTGCACAGAGTAGTCCAATTTACCTTTTCACACTGTCTTGTTTTGAATCTGGTAAATTACTTGAGCTGAAAGCCATAAAACATGGAAGAAATAATATATCATCTGTGAGGCTACTTTATTTAAAACTGCTTTTTTACCCTAATTCTTATAAATGGATGAGGAACTGAGAGGCAGTTATTCTAGTGCCTTTTGATCATAAAATAAGGTTATTTCAAAAATTTGACCTCATTACTGAGTCTCAGTTCTGTAATTCCCTATAAGTGAAATTCCATATGTAGGTATCAACTGAAGCAAGAAGAAGCCCGTGGCCACAAAGAAAGTTAAGATTGTCTTTTTAGAAGTGAAATTTATCTGTGGCGGACCAGTTGGTAGGGCTCATTGTTTAAATTTTTTGCCAACGGGATTTGAATGCACTGCCATTTCTGTAACCTAATAAATTCTCTTCATTTTCACTTCCCTTTCCCGTCGTTACCTAAAAAGCAATTTCGGAGCCATCTTCACCACCACCACTACCATCACCTGGTTTCCTGTAAACTGTGTAGAACAGTTTGCTCTTGCGTCAGGAAACAGAATATCTTTTGATGTGTGGCAGCATAAAATCTGGTTGAAATCATTTATGTTTCAGTGAAAAGCTTCAAATGAACAGTGAGCCTTATCAGTTTAGAATCACAACCAAAATTTTGAATCTGTGAGACTGAGAGGTGCTTCACAGCTGATTTTTTTTCTCTATCTTAAGCTGTGTTTTGACATCTCCTGATGCAACTTGTTTTTGTGTTGGAACAGAAATGATCATGTAGTTATGTGCTTTCACCATAGGATAGGATTACCCCATACATTTGGTTCTTTGTGACTGAGGAATCTATTATTTGAAGCATCTTTTTAAGTTATGAAAGGGAAAAGTCAAACTTGTGTTCCCATGTTTGAAACCTGGCATTATGTGTTAAACAGACAGAAGTATTTTCTGAACTTTGATCATTTTGGTGCAAACCCTCTCACAACATTGGGAAGTTGACTGCTAAAATGAAAGAATAAAACTCCAAAACTGCCAATTTAGCCTTTTATAAATACCTTAATATTACTTAGAGGTTCTCAATGTATGTGAATTGTGTTTTATTTTTCAGAGTCACAAAGTGCTTTACAACCACATTAACATTTAGAGGACGAAAACACAGATAAAGAAAATAAATAAGATAAAAGAAGATAAAATAACCACCTGAGCCACCTGAAGAAGTGAGCTATGAAACAGTACGTAATAAAAATAATTGCACAGTACGTAGTAAGGTACATGATAAATGCACAGTAAGTGGTA
Organism: Micropterus salmoides; assembly: GCF_014851395.1. Classification (NCBI taxonomy): domain Eukaryota; kingdom Metazoa; phylum Chordata; class Actinopteri; order Centrarchiformes; family Centrarchidae; genus Micropterus; species Micropterus salmoides. Next base: position 5,977,500 of record NW_024040374.1, on the reverse strand, counting down.
AAATAATTCACAATTAAGTACAAAGAACACACTGCAGATCAAGTACAAACAAAACTTTATACTCAAATGTATGATATGGGCTTGCAAAAGAGAGTTCATCTTTATGGGACTTAACTTCTACAAATGACATACATTAAAATCTGTTACTTTCAGGATGCTGTGGAGAACAAACTGGACACCAAAGAATGGCCACACCAGTCTGAGTGTCCTGCTGCCTGGAATGGCTCTGGTGCTGTCAGGTATAGTAGGTTTTCAGTCATTACACTAACTCACTACCAGGTCAGTAGTTTCCGGAAGTAGTTGGAGATGCTTTGATCAGGATTTGTTAAGGTTATTTTAATTACTCCTCCATGAAACACTTTGATAGCTTAAACCTTTGTCTTGTTTCCAAGTGTTATATATGACATTTTACAAATTAGACTACATTAAAATATAAGTATATTCGAATATGCTGTCTTTTACTCAAAAGTAATAGGCAGTTGTCTTTTAATTTTCACCCAAAGAAAATCTATGACAAAACAAGGGACATTTTTTACGCACACAAACTTCAGATTTGCCTTTACAGACAAATGCAGATAAGTTAGCGCCCTCCAGTGACAATTTTGTGCTACTAGTTTCTAGGCCTGGACCCGAATATATATATTATAATATATTTGAGATTCGAATGTTGAATTTTTTTTTTCGTGCGCCTGACCTCTGCACACAGCAGTTAATGTAACACTCCGCAAAGAGAAAACAAAATGAAGCCCTCAGCTGTGTGGGAGCACGTTAAAATCCTGTCTGCTCCCCCTTGACCACCGCCCGGCTAAACTATTCTCAGATTCTGCTCTGGACCTGCTCAGATCAGACACTTTCAGGTACAGTTCCCCCTGTTCTGCGCAGCAGCCACGAACCCGGTTCGCCACCCATCTATTTACAATCTGCCTCGCTCTTCCCCTGCTCAATATCCGATCCTTGTAACCCCGCAATAAATATTTCTCTTTTATGTAACTCCTCCCTTTCGTAGTCCTGCACTTGGGTCTGCTACCCTAGCCATAACAAAGTTTAAAACGTTAAACAGAGCTCTCTCTCTTTTTCTCTATCTCTCTCACTCACACCCATCCCCGCCGTTAGCCTATATCTGTAGCTTGTGAAATGGCAGCCTGCTTATCAACACATGTTTAAACACTCATAAGCATAACGTGGGCCGACTGCTGAGCGCTGCCGGGGGAGTATCGACTCTTCGAAGCCCAAAATATTACATTCGGGCCCGCTAGTTTCAGCTCCGTCAGTTTGATAGGTTTTTAATGGGGTTGTCTGAAGTGTCACTACCATAGAGTTTACTTACAAAAATTATCTGGGTTTGTGTTTGGAATCTAGAGTTTGAGCATCTATCCAACACCCTGTCCTTGTGTTGCCAGGGTCTTGATTTTACTGATTCCTGGCAAGATTGAAATTTTTTAATATGGTAAATTTTTGTTTTCCATCCTCTGCTCCACAGTGCCCGTCAGAAGCACAAAACCAGTAATCAGGATGAACGCCGGACTGGCTCACGCCTCATCATCTTTGTTATAGGAGGAATCAGTTTCTCCGAAATGCGTTCTGCCTATGAGGTCACCCAGGCAGTAAAGTCCTGCGAGGTCATCATAGGTGAGTGACAGACAGATAGACATGCTCCACCAGAATTGTGAAAGGGTTTTATGCTCTAATTTGGGACCTATTGGTTCTTTCTTACTTTGATTACAGGGTCTTCTCACATTTTGACCCCAACCAGTCTCCTGAATGACATCAAGGCTTTGAGCAAGGGCCCCATGGAAACTTTTACAGTAGACGAAAGGAGCAATGCCTGAGACTGGCCCTCCCACTAACGCCTCCCCAAACCTCCCCTGCCTCCCTACGTCTCATATCACTCAGCACAATGCACTCAGCTCAGCCTTCTGAATGGAAGACTAAAGGGAATTTACCTTATACTCAATCTTTTTGTTTTAATACTCTTTTCAAACCACACATGGTGCACATTTACAGTAGGTATGAGGGCAAATTCTCTTTTAACTTGGTTATTTCAATAAGCAGATTTTCTTGAATAACAAAAAATAGATAAGAAGATGGCCTGCTAAAGGCATTTATAATTTGATAATTGTCATTTGATGATATGGATCATATTAAAAGTGGATTGACTTCATCCTACTTTGAGCATTTTTAGTAAAAATTGTCTAATCTGCCTATCTGTGTTTGCATTTGTCCATAAAAGAAAATACCGCTATTGTTACATGTTGAAAGATCTCTGAGGAACAGGACACAGACTGGTGGTGCAAAGTAGTGCAAAGCTAATGTGTATATACTGTATGTAAGCACTGAGTTCCTGCTTTGTCATTCTGTTGCATAATGTAATTTTGAAGAGTGAATTTAATGGAATATTTACATTTTCTTTTTTTTTTTTTGAACAACTGACTAATAAGTGGATGAAGTGGTTCAAATCTTGTCTATGTTACAGTTAAGTCAAGTATCTTGAGGCTGAACTTGAAGTACCTTAATTAAAACCTGATTCTAAATATTCAGCTTGCGTTGATCTTAGTTAACTATACATCAAAAAGTCAGGAATGTTGTTGCAATACGAATGTTTTCAATATGTTTGCATAGGGGGACTACTTTGTTCAAAGAATGATTGGTAAAAGCACTCACACTGGTCTATCAAAGCAGCATTAAGTTAATATTCATAACCAAAAGCCCTTTTCTAAAGTTCATATAAGCTGGTGTCTAAAGACCATGCTGCACTCATACCTGCTAAGCAGGCAATGGGTGAACCAAAGGCATTATGAGGCTTCTGTAATGTTATAGGTCAAACCTTTAACTTCTAAAAGCTTGTCCCACAGAATCACTGCACAACACACAGACAGCATTTTCACTTCATCTGATCTCCCATTTCCCAGCTTGGATGTGCTAAGGGAAGTGGAAGTCAACTACTAGTCACTACTAGTTACCTGTTTATAATAGTGCTGCCCCAGAGTTAAAGCAGAAGTGTGGTAGGTATGTAATGGCAGTAAAATCAGTTAAACAGAGCTGCTGTATGTTTTCTTTGCATTTATGGTGGCACGAAAGGGCAGGACACAAATGATATGTGATTCCTCAAAACGCAAACATGATACTTGTGAGGGTATCATGTTAGTGGGAAGGAGAGCTGAGAGCTCATCAGATGTGATTAAACTAGAGAACAGGGCGACTCTTCTCCAGTGAGCCTTAAATCAGAATCACATTAATGTATTTAGGTGTACACTTGTAGTGATAAAATAATTTTATGAGCAAAGTTATGTGAACACAGGGTTTCATTCTGAATCCAGAATGAATGTGGTATTAGATAAATCTCAGAACAGTGAATTACTTTGCACCTATATAGCGAGAGACAGGTGCGTCGGAGGGGGACAGGTAAGTCAAAAGTTGTAAAGAAAACTCCCGCACACTGTCGAACTTGCAGAAAATATATATGAATTGACAGCGATTTGATGCTAGACTGAAAAAATTATATATTTTTTGCAAGTTGGACTATTTGGGAGTTTTCTTTGCGAAGTATTATATGAATATAATTTTTTTTTTTTATTAATCACTGAGATTGTGTCTCAGGAATGTGTTGCCTAAAAACCATGATGATGGCAGCCTACATGTTTTATAGATCTATAAGGTCCTGGCTGGTTTTATACTCTATATAAACACTACTGATTATCTGACGTGCATTAAATTGGTGGAAAAGTTCAAAAGAGAGTCAGTGTAAAGTAAACATTTCTTTTAGCTAGGCTGTGAGAGTACAATATGTTTTTCTGTTACATAATTTAACAGTATGTTAACAGGATTAAGGAGCTTCCATGAATTTAAAATGGATAATTATTATTACTACCAGTAAAAAGTCCAGTTGTCCCAGACAACAACATTCAGTTGAATTAAATGTTATCATTGTCAGCTTTTCCTGGACACCTAACAATATTTATCAGAGGTAGGACATATTGGAGGATAAATACTTAATAGAATTAGTTTTCAACACAGCTCTAATACTGCTCTAATGATACATTTGACGTCATCCTCCACTTCCGCAACATACTGTAGGCTTAAACCAACGTTTGCAGTGTCAGTTACAGGAACTAGTTTCAGGTGACATTTGAACACACACTCTTATGGGGTGGTCCTGCTCCGCTGACCCTCTATAAGAACACTTAAACTTAACAAGGATAACCCTGCTCTCTGACAATGACTTACTTGCATTTTACTTGTTTCCCAAATAAGCACAAATTGCATTCATTTGTGCCTATGTTTTAATTTGGCTCAACACACTTGGCTTTATTTGTTGAGAATACCACAACAACAATTTCTTAGTTTGTAAATGCTTGATTTATAATGGATAAAGGTCGACAAGGCAGCTATCTTGAAATTCTTTGAGGGGAAAAAACTCTTTAAAATGTAATTAGCAAATTGAGAAGAATTAAAAATTTAAGGGAAGTCCAAGGTGGGTTAAAATAAAGGGCAACTGGACTTGGTTGAAGATACTCAAAGACTTTCACATCTCATTCAAAAGGGTTTCTTAAGTTCTGACAGACTGGTCCCAGCTATTTAACCTCTGTGGGGTTGTTATCAAGGTGACACATGCCTCTTGGCAATTGTAATGTCAGTCATGGTTGTTGGAGTCAAGCCAAGTCTGAATGACCGCTGTTGGCATTGTCACATGAGGCCTGATATGAATGTTCAGTCTCCTGGGAAGAGATGAAGGGCAGCATTGAAAGTGGTGTCTCAGGACCCCCCCCCCCGTTGAGAGATTGTTTCTCTTCTCTTCTGAAGATGGCTTCTTTTGACTCCTCTTTTAAACCATCAGTCTGTCCTTCCTATTCAAAATACTGTTGTCATCAAAAGAGTGTCCCCTGTCCTTAAACTGAGAGTTGGCCTTTCTGTATTGAGCCATGAGTTGTGTGTAGTTGTTGTTTAGTTTCCCCAATATAGGCCCTTGCATTCTTCACTGCAGTGGATAGCATACATTATATTGCTTTTCTTGTGTTTGGGTGTGCTGTCTTTGGCGTGGACCAGTAGGCCTATCTGTCTTAGGGTGTTCTTGGGTTTAAAAAACACAGGGATTTGGTGTTTGTTGAAAATCCTCTTGAGTTTCTCTGATACTAAAGACATGTATGGATGTTGCCTTTACTCTTATTTATGGAAGTTGCGTTTGCTCTTATTATCACCACAGTGTTATTGTTCTTCCCTGGATTTTGTGGCTGTTATCACAAAGGTCCATTTTGGATGTTTTCGATAACTTTAGGTGCATCCTTCAGGAGTTTGCACCCCTGGAGAAATTTGTTAAATTTAAGGGGAAAAAACGTATGGTGCCGAGATTTTGTCTGCTTTAATCGGTCGACAAAGGGAATTTAACGCTTATGTAATTTAGCTGAAAAACAGGATCAGGTCTACTGAGTGTTTATTTTCTTATACTAGCTTCCGTCTGCGCATGCGTGAGAACACCCGCACAGGATTCTCCTGTTGTCATGACAACCGGCGCTTACAGGAAAGTCAAAACTCAAATCTGACTTCTGACAGAGAAGTTTTTACCTCTAAATTAGTCGTTCCTGTAACGTAAGCTCCACACGAAATGTTGTTGTGCTCAAATGGATTCAGGTGAATGATTTTCCGAGGGATACGTCCCGGTTTAAAATGCTGTCGACCTGCATAGGTGTTGCTGCAGCCCCGGGGCGAGGAGGTGCGGAGCCGGAGTCAGGGAGACAAAGCAGCGGCCACAGAGGAGCACAAAGCGGTGAAGAGAGACGACAAGGGCTGGGTGTTCAGGAGTGGCCCGACGGGTCCAGATATGAGGGAGAGTTTGTGAACGGATTCAAACACGGCAAAGGAAAGTACACCTGGAGAAATGGAGAGGTAAGTTAAGTTAATGTGAAATGAACTCGACAAAGATTCAGGCAAAAGATGTCATAAGAGCCGTCCAGTTTATGTTATTAGCTAGCGATAACTGGCTTAGTTCAATTTAGGACTTTATATTTTTGCAAAAGCAGACAATAATAGTAAGTTTTTCAAGGTAACACGAGTTAGATTTATTTTTCACATTACAACAGTTTGTAAAGTGAAGTTGAGTTTTGTAACTCCCTTCTGCTACGTAGCAGACAATATACAGTAACGTTAATATAAAAGTAATTATAAAAATGGTAAACAGAAATAAACCATATTCAGCGGAGCAGGGCTGGAATTTGGAAGCTTCCTTAAGAAATACAGTTGTTTTTGAGCTTTGTCAGGTTGATACTGATTTGGTGTAACACCAAAATCTGTGACCTATCAGATTCTGTGACTACACCCAAACGACGAGGTTTACATAACCACAACCAAGTACTTTTGGTGCCTAAACCCAACCAAGTACTTTTGGTGCCTAAACCCAACCAAGTACTTTTGGTGCCTAAACCCAACCAAGTACTTTTGGTGCCTAAACCCAACCAAACTGCAACGCTTCACATCGTCAACAAAGCCTCTGGTGCTTAACTTGCCATTTGGGTCACAGAATCTGATAGGTCACACATTTTGGTGTCACACCTGGACAAAAGCAAAGTCACATTTTTATGCCCCTGTCTGCTCCTTTATATAGTACTATGAGGGCTCTTTCTACAAAGACTACAGGCATGGGGATGGACTGTACTACTGGCCCACAGGCCATAAGTTCACTGGCAAGTTCTACCTCAACAGAAAGGAAGGATATGGACAACAACTGTTCCCTGATGGAGCCACCTTTCAGGTAAACTAGATAAATGGATGGCAGGCATTTGTATGTTTTTTTTAGTCTATGAATATCAGTAAATATTCTTCTCCCATCAGGGTTTGTACCACACTGACCAGAGGTTTGGTCCAGGTGTGGTTAGTTATCCAGATGGGCGTGAGGATGTGGGTCTGTGGATCGGGGAGTGCCTGTTAAAGCTCTGTACCTCTGTAGAAGAAGGCTTTAGCTTGAAGAACTTATCTGAGTATGCTGCCTACATGGACCCAGCTACTGCCACAGATTCCCTCACTCAGGTACATGCTGACCACTGTCTCACCCACAAGTGAATAGGTATCCCAGGCAAAAACATCTTCATTTTCATACATATATTTGGTTTCAAATCTCATATCTTTTTCAAACATTGTTGAGATCAACAATTTTTGACACCGCCAAGAATATGTAAAACATCATTCCTAACAGCAAAGACACAGAATCATTGTATTTGGTGTTTAAAGCTCCACTGATATACTTTTGTCACAGCTGCATTTTGTCATCAAAGGATGACAGGACAATCCTATAAGCAAAACATTGTTGCACCATGTAGTAAAACCTAAATTGGCTGGTTGAACCAGAACATTCCAGATGCAGCAATCAAGCTGGCTGGCTGCTCTGTTTACAGACCAGAGCAGATGAGAGACTCTGGGAAGAGCAGCGGAGAAGGTTTAGAAGAAGATACTTTATTGTCACATACATATGTTGTGAAATTCATTCTCTGAATTTAATCCATCCCTCAAGGTAGCAGTGGACCAACTCCAGATCTTTATCAGTGTCTGGTTCAATTGCACTGACTGGAGAGCCTAACATGTTTTTGGTGGTGGGGGAAACATGCAAACTCCACACAGAAAGGCACAGGTTTAAACCTGTGACCTGTTGTGAGGCCACAGTGCTATCCACTGGACCACCGTGCTGCCCGCCCACTGTGTCTGTCTATGTTTGAGGGAATAGGCCTTTAAAGCAGATAATCATCCATCCATCCGTCCATCATCATGCGTACAGGGTCGCGGGGGGCTGGAGCCTATCCCAGCTGGCATCGGGCGAAAGGCGGAGGTTTTTAGGGAAACTTTGTAATACTGCAACATTGAGCCTAGTTGGGAGCAGAATTTAAGCATTTGAACAAATATACAATGTATATATATAACTATGGGTTCATTTGCAGTGTGGATTGCATAGTACTATAACAGTTAATATCATGACTAACAATCACCCAACAGTCATATTTTTATAATTTATTAAAAATGAAAAAACTGGATAAAATATTATATACAAAACAGAATGAAAACTTTGTCAAAGAACCATTGTCCAGTTTTCCCTTGCAATGGTTGTCCCAAAAGCAGTTCCTTTCCTCTGAAAAGCAGAGAAGGACATTGCACTTCCTGCAGAGTGTATTATATTATATTCTGCAGTGTCCTCTCTTTGTCTTCACCAGGAATTGTGCAACCATGTCCCTGCGCACATCCATTGGTAGTTCACATGATCTCTTGGCATCTTGGCTCACCATTTTGATGGAATGGGGATGAGGATGGTCTCTTCTGAGCAGTCACAGGTCTCAGGTTGGCTTGGCATGGTTGGCTCAATGTCCTCATCATCATCCTCATCATCTTCAGCTGGACAATCAGTGGATGTCTAATTCTCTCTGTCCACTTCATCTCCATTTCAACCACCTCCTTATAACTCGAATAACTGGTGTACGATTCCATCTCAACATCACTCACTCCACTTTGGACAACATCAATGGCATCATTCACACTGTAGCCAACACCTCTCCTTTAAGGTGTCATTCTGAAATGGAAATAATAGATTAGAATTAGAGTATGTTCAAGTATAAATAATTTCAATGCAAATGAATCCTTTATGTGATACGTTCCGCTTAAGTCACACAATACTGGCTAGCCTACTTAACACATTAAAGGATTCTACAAATCCCCACATTCACACCTGTCACTAAACAATGCACCGTACATGCAACCCCCAACATTTCAGAACATTTGCGCCTGTTCTTGAACAACCATCCTCCAAAACCATTCCACAAACATTGTCTGCCTTGCGCAACAAGCAGATATTTGGGCAAACAAACAAAGGCCAGATGAAAACAGTTAACTATATTTTACTGCTCGCATACAGGAACAATTTCAAATACTGGTACTGAAAGAACTTAAAATACTGTAACCAGAAATAATTTATTTAGAATGATTCAAATCTGGTTTAAACTTAAAGTTATACAAAATAACACATTTAGAATCAGAATCATCAAATACATTATGTTGGTGTCTCTAAAATTGTCCTTAGGTGTGGAAGTGAGTGTTTGTCTATGTGTGGCCCGGCGATGGACTGGCGACCTGTCCAGGGTGTACCTCGCCTTTTTGGGATTGGCTCCAGCCCCCCCGCGACCCTGTACGTGGGAGAAGCGGTTGGCGATGGATGGACATTCTATTAATCATAGAAGATTTTCAGGGATTTTATTCCTTTCAATGTTGATATATGTAGTCCACTGAGACAAGTATATGCACTTCCAGGAAAGTTTGCAGGTTGCATGAGTTCATGGCCTTATGGCCAGACCTGTAAATGCATTTACTATCCAATGGCATTGCGAGGCTAAACAATAGGACCCACTGACTATGTTAATGTTTCTTTTGATTCTTAATTGACCTCTTTTCTGCTTATCAGCCTCCCACTAATGGTCCAAAGACAAAAGCCAGGACTGACTTTGAGGTAAAGTACTGCTATAATGGACAACTCTATGAGCTTTGTGACATAACTCGAAACAGATCAATTGATTCCTGATTCTCCTCAGGTGGTTACGGACACAGATCTGCTGTCAGATGATGATTTTATCCTTCCGTCCGGCATCGAAAGTTACTCAACAGATGGTGACCACTTGCCGCTGCCCCCTGGCCGAAGAAGAGAGTTGGATCAGCACTTTTTTGGCGAGCTGTATGAGCCAGACGCTTATCCACACAGAGGCTATGAGCGAGACCCACTTTCCACCCTTCCCTTACATGCCCGCATGCAGGCTCACATACACAAACACAGGTCAGACAAAAAAGTGTTGAGTATTGGTACTGAAACACACTGTACTGCCACCAGTATTGAGTGAAAAACACACAACAGTTTTGCAAGTAAACTGAAATTATATGTATATATGTATGTGTATGTATTTGTGTGTCTCTTAGGCTACAGGGTGAAAATATGGGCTGGGACGTGGCAGCTGTTCTCTCTCTGAACAGGGAAAGTTTTGGTCCTAAAGGGCCTTTGGAAGTCAGTTCAGAGTTGTTGATCCAGCATGCCTCCCGAGGGGAACTGCAGTCTGTGTCACAGATGCTCCAGACCGGTTTGGTCAACCCTGATATAGCAGATTCACAGGGACACACTGCACTGATCGCTGCCACAGTAACAAGTTATTCATTGTGTTGCCCATTGTTTAATGATTCAGTTTTTTGTTAATTTGCTCTTTTATTGGTATCCAATCATGGTTGGTAAAACGGCAGCATTCTTTGGATTTAATCTCATGGTTTCTCTTTCTCACTTTTTTTGTTTCTTGTACCTCTCAGATAAACTGCCATGACGATGTGATCCAGCTCTTGTTGGATATGGGTGCTGATATTGACAAGTTGAATTGTGATGGCATGTCTGCCCTGGCTGTGTGCCATGTCCTCTACTACCCTTTTCAGTCTCTGCACACCACTTTAGCTGAACCGCTAACCAAAACTCAAGTAAGATTCCACCTAGTGTAGTTTTTAATCTTTGTTTTATAATCATCTCCGTATCAATAGATAACACATATGAAACCACGTTTTGAAGATAATTGCACTGTAACATATCATCAGGTTTTGACATCTTCATCTGCATGTGGGAACAGTCCCCGGATCAGCCAAGTGGACTTCACGTCAGATACTACCAGGTTTAACAACAGACCTCAGACTACAAACACAGACCTGATCAAGCAGAACAACCGGTCGTCTCTCTTGACAGGAGTGTAGCTGATTGCCTCTTTAACATATAATTCAGCAGAAACTGTATATATTGTATATCCTGTTTTGCACAGCGGATCTGACCCACTATTAAGAATTAAGACAAAGCAAATTGTATTAGAGTTGTCACACCCTACAACAGTGTTAGCACCCTTTGACTGGTTATGAAGTGTGTCTCTAAAACAAGCTGATTTATTAATTTAAGTTCCCTGTTTGTTGTGGTATTTTCAGGACAGCGGAAGAACTAACAGAACACATCTTATATCATAGCAGTAAAATGTCCAGTGACATCATTGAGCAGCATTGGCCTGGCCTGAATGAGTCTGAGACCCCTGCAGACACTGAACACCTACAGGAGGAGAGAAAAGAGAAAGAGGGAGAAGAAATGGGAAGAGACTGCAAGGAGATAGAGAGAGGGATGAATGTTAGAGAGCGAGAAGAACTGAGCAAGAGTCAGGATGAGAAAGAGAGCAAAGGGGAGGAAAGAGAGATAGAGAGCAGATGTGATCAAATGTGGGAAAATGGAGAAAGTGAGTTAAAAGAGAAGGAAAGAGAATTTGAAGATGTTGAATTTGGTGAGAGGAGAGAAACAGAGTCAAGAAAAGAGAACATAGTTGTGAGGGAGGAGGTTGAGGAAGATGGGGAGAAGACAGTAAGGAGTATTCATGAGGATGTAAAGGGGAGAGGAAGTGAAGACGTGTCTGGTGTCAAGTGCTCCATTCAGGTGTTGGATGGTCACATTGCACTGGGCAGCGTGCAGTGGGAACAATGTCGAGCTAAGGCAGCAGGAAGAGTTCAGGTATAAAGCAGATCCCGTTCTATAATAGGTTTGATAAGTTGGTTCTTGTCTGAACTCACTGTTGTCTGCTCAACTCTCCATCTGCAGCAGGGCAAAGACAAAGAATTGACAACCTTTGATTCTGCCTGCTCCGTCAGCAACTATAACATCCAGGTCACAGAGGAAGTGATGCAGCGCTCAGCAGAAGCTCTGAGTCGCACGGGGATTCCTCAGCGCTTTGACACACAGGAGACTGTACGCAAAATGGCTGCCATGAAAACTGAGTCAGTTCTGTTTCCCTCTGTCCTCTCTTTTTCGGTAATGTTTGTTGTGTTCTGATGACACCGATTTTATTTGTGTATCTCTGTTTATTTTTGTAAATGTTATGTGTTGTGTGTCTGTCTGACCAGACACCGTGTTCGTTTGAACACCCTGAAGCTGTTATTGAAACGGGGAGCTGACCCTAATGTATCCAGGGTCCCCATGCCTGTCCTCTTTTTAGCCATCATGGCAGCTGACACTGAGGCCGTCAGGAGACTTCTGCTGTCTGGAGCTCGCACTGACATTCCCCTACCACCTGAGGCAGGAATTTATTATTTGTTTTACTTGTGTGTTTTTTTTGGTTTCAGACATTATCAAAGTTCAGTTAATTTAGGGCATCTTTTTGTGATAAATGTTTTTAAACAGTATCATTGGGAGGGGGATACACATTTGTTGAGCCACAAAGAAAACAAATCAGTGACATCTGATAACATAAAACAAAAATCACAGCATCCATCATTTCCATAAACCATACAATTCCCCTCAACATCTCATCCTTTTTGTAGAGAAAAGGCCTGTATCCCCTGCATGTAGCTGCAGCACTGCCGGGTCCAGCCGGTCCCAGAATCACAGAGTTGCTGCTCCACGCTGTCACTGACCCAGACGCACAGGCATGCGACCAGAACGAGATCTATGAACCAGATAAAGTGTGTTTTTGTCCTTTAAGCATTTTCAAGGATCATTATTAATCTTAATTGTAAGAAAACAGTTTCAGTTTGAGGTTGTTGTTTGATTGTTACAGATTTTCATGAAGGACCAGGAACCACTGAGCACTAATAAGAGCTCAGATCTCAAAGAAGGAGGCCGAACGGCCCTGCACATGGCCTGCCAGAGAGAAAGTGACTACCGGGTCAGTACATACTGAACATGCACACTCTTATGCCTATACAAACCATCACTGATGATACTTTCAACAAGTCATGAAGTTTTCTCATCAGTGTGGTCAATTTAAATGACGAGTGTTTGTTTTGTTTTAGAACGCCAGTAAGGTGGTAGCCCTCCTGGTCTCCCACAGAGCCAGCACAGACCTCCTCTGGAGTGGACACTCACCTCTCTCCCTGGCTATAGCAGCTGGGAATGACCTGGTAAACACCCCCTCCCACCCACCCATACACAGACACACGAGACCTCCTATTGGCCATGACCTATTTATTTTCCTTGGCCAGGCAGTGGAGGAACTGTTGAATGGAGGTGCAGATCCCAACACCCCCCTCGGCCTCAGGGTGGGCAGCGCCCTCTGTGTCCTCGCCAATATCAACTACCACTTAGGTGGCAGCAGAGCTAAGCTGGTAGACACCCAAGCACACTCACTTTCAGCACATACAGTCAGTTTATGTAGCAGCTGACTTTTGACAAAGCAGCATTTGTCAGGCATTTCTAATATTTCTAAAATGAAGGTGACCGTGTTGACAATGTTTATTTTTGACAAGCATGGGAGGTTGAAGCAAGGGATTTTCAGTTGGTTGCAATCTTCAGCCTCACGGCTAGATGCCACTAATGGCCCTTCAATTTGTTCTTGGATCTTCTGGACAAAAGCAATCTCTATGTTGAGTCATTTAAAAGTATGAGGTTTGCGCGTGTGTGTTTGATGTAGTTGGACATGTTAGCAAAGGCTGGTGCCGACATCTTGATGCCAGTGCCAGTGGGTGATGTTGTGGGAACTGCAGTCGACTATGCCCACTACTCCTTCAACCAGGTAACAGACCAACTGTAGAAACACAGTATGCATTTCAGTTAAACTCGAAAAACTAATCCATACAATGTTTACAAAAATATGATTTATTACAAATAAATCATATTTTTGTCATAATGTCCTACACTTGCACTCATACACAGACAGAGAAAAGGCTTTGCATAGTTGTTTTTTTTTCCATTACTTTTTCTGTGCTGCATAATTTGATCTGAATAGCTGTCTGTATGATGTATATTATTATCTAGGACTTACATATTGCCAACACTCCCTTCCACGCTCTGAACATGCGGGAGAGGGAAATATTCAAAGCACGACGCCAGCTGCTGAGCATGATGGGAGATCTGCTGAGACAGACTGCCGGTCAGAGGGATAGAGAGAATTTAGAGAGAGAACACTACCTCACAGTGAATAGTCAGTACAATGTATTTGTGTTTTTGGAAGGCCAAAAAATTTTATATATATTATTTTGTTTCTGAGTGTGGCTGTAAATCATAGTGTGTGTGTGTGTGTGTGTGTGTGTGTGTGTGTGTGTACATTTATGTAACAGGTACAAGTAGCAATATGAGGTTTGTGTCCGCGGGAGAAGATGCCATTTCCTCAAATGTGCCCCTCCCCAGCTGTGAAAGCCTACCACCCATCACAGAAAAACACAGGTACATATACATTTTCATGTAAGGCACCTGCATATTGTTCCTTTTCTTTTTCTGTTTTCTCTCATTTAAACTTGTACTTGTCCAACTCAGCGTCAAATTTTTGTCGGAGATCTGTGAGGCAAAATAAGGAAACAAATCTTTCAGCAGCCCGTTTCCAGCTCTCTGTGTGAATCTTTTCTTAGGAAACCAGTGTTTAAGTTCTGCTACCACTGTGGTCGCTCTGTGTCTGTGAAGCTGACTCCTTGTAGCCGCTGCCACAACGTCTTCTACTGCTCCAGGACCTGCAAACTGAAAGCATGGGGTGAAAGACACAAAGAAGAGTGTATCCGGGTGTCAGGTGGGAATCAGGCCTCTCCATTCAACAGCACGCAAATAACATCAGCCTCAAACCCTACCCCAGGAGCACTGAAGCTCAGACCAGCAATGTCACTTAATAAGCTTTGAATAAAATGATGTTGTGTAACTTTGTCATAGTGTTTTGAATTTGTGATATCTGTTGGGTAAAGTTATGCTTTGATGATGTACAGTACTAATTTGGTTTTATCTTTTGGATCAACAGAGCTTGTAAATACTTTGTCTATCTGTCTCTCTCAATCCAGCATCTGCTGATGGCATCCAGAAGAGTGTTGTGTTTAAATCACAAAGAAGCACCAGGCCCTTGCCTGTCATGTTGAAAACCAAAACAGTCCCAAGGCCCTTGAGTGTCAAGCTGAAATCCCAAAGAGTTCCTGAGCCCTTGAGCATGGCAAAGCAGGTCTTGGAGAGCCAAGTCAACATGAAGGAAAACTACAGCTGCAACTGATGGAAACTAAAATTTTGCAAACTTCGGAAGAGCTGAAGTACGACTTTATCTACCTAAAATTGCAATGCATTTCTTGAGTACTTAACTTTTATGTATTTGGCTGAATGGCGATGACAGCATTTTGTGCCATAATCATTATTATAACTGTAGGTTTGGAATCTATTTTGGTATGGCAATACTAGTGTAATAATGTCTGTCGCTATCTGTGCTATTTCCACAGAAATATTGCAAACTAAATGGCTGCATTTACATACTTACTAAATGAATTCAGTGGAAATCAGGACCACATTTTAGCATGTGACTTGTTTTATATGTGAATTTTGACTCATGCTGCTGATCTTCACTTTCATAATATTCTGATATTCTGATTTATGAATGAATGAAAGTGTGACATTTTTACTCAAGTTTGCTTTTACAGAGCTTTCAATTGCATCTCGGGGTCCACTTTTTGGGGTTTTACCCCCAAGGCTTTTAGCCGTATCTCATGGTCAGCAGTTAGAGTTGTTTTGGTTTTGTTTTATGTGATTTAAGTATGGAACCCAAGACAAGCAAACTCCAATGAAGACATTGAAATGTGGTTGAAAACTCCAGAAAAGTTTGTGTTAAAAAATGTTTAACTGTTTAAATGTCAAACTACTGTTCTCAATGTCAGAAATTAACATTTAATTAGGTTAAGTACAATTAAGTAAAACGTTTTTCTATATGATTATTTTATTATTTTCCTCAACCTGTTTGTATTCTGATCACTCGTATAATGGACAGTCTACTTAAGGTCATCTGTTTGTTCATCACCTTACCCTCAATGAATCTAGCATTACACATGGAAGTGAAGTGTTTCGCAAATTTATGCTAGTGTTTTGTCACTTTGAGCTTTCCTTTAGTGCTAAACACTGTCAGTTTACAACACATCGCTAACATGCAGAACGGCATGACATTTTCTGAGTACTTTCACACTTCCAGTGAGAAAAAGTTCAACCTTGATGATTTTACACTAATGACCTAAATTTAGTAACCTTCCCTGTTGCACCGCCCTCAGACAAACATCAGGCTTGTGCTAGACCTCACTGACTATGTTATCTTAGCAATGCTGATGGTTATAAAAAAAAGTTTCTATATTTTTGCAAGGCTTTTGACACAGTTGAACACAACTTTCGGTCCTTGGAAAAATTTGGCTTTGGCACTTTTGTGCAGCTATTAAAACTATGTACAAGAATGCACATTGTTCAGTTAAAATGTATGGAGGCACCCTCCCAGGTTTTATAAAGTGCAGTCAGACAGGGTGTCCTGTCTCACCATACTTATTTCTGATCTGTGTCAATTACTCTTTGATTAAATTAAGATCAGCCCTTGAATGGTATCACAATAGCTAAAAAAGACATGATCATTAGTCACCTGGCTGATGACACCACTTTATTTTTAAAATGATGCCTCACAGTTTTCAGTTGCTATTGATACAATTAACATATTCTCTAAAAACACTGGATAAGGAAGTTAGTTAGGAGAGATGGACATAGGTGGCAGGTGTTAGTTACAGTTTAAACCCCAAATTGGGTTTTTACAGAAAGTATATTTAGTTTCAACATTGTGTACATCTCTTAAGGACTGATTTAGCTGGGTAGAAAAAGTAAAACAAATAAAAGCAACATACTACATTCTCCCACATTAAAGCAAAAATCTTTATAAATATGGTAAATAATGAATCTGCTGATGCAGCTGGAGAGTATACGTGAGCTGATAGGCCGAAGGCTGAAATAAACTAATGCCAAACCAATATTTACCTAACTCAAAAAAGAAATTAAACTATATATAGGAATGATCCCAAAACACGCAAGCTATCAAAACAGTGAATTTTAGTACTTTATACAATATATTTGTAGCTTTATAAACCCCCGCACCTTTCAATTTATTTTAGTCTTTTTTTTATTATTATTTATTTCTTTTTATGTATTACATATATTTTCCTTTCTTTGTTTTTATTTACCTGGAAAGATCTCTGCTTTGTACTTATACTTTTTGTCTGTATGTTGTATTGATGCAATAAATATTTGAACTGGGGGAGGAAAAGGCCGAAATAAACGTCATCACGTTTTGTACGCGGTGTCTTTGGGACGAGCCATATTTGTAAGTTCAACTTCCGGCCCCCTGTTGTCTGCGGGCTGCAGCTGGACTTTTCTGTCTCGCTCAAACTCTCGCTGATCCTCATGCCTGGGATTGGACCGTCACTGGGGTACTTCCGCTGAAATCTGCAGGTTTTTACAGTCTGTGGGTAAACCACTTCCTTTCTGATACCGAGGCTATGATTTTTATCAAGCAGTAATGTTTCAGCAACAGTTTGGATTTCAGCGCATCAGTAATAGTAAAGCTGAGCATTGCTGTGTGCCTTTTTGTAAAGCCTCTAGTAAGTACAGCAAAGTACTTAGTTTTCATACATTTCCCTCTGATACGGAAACCAGGCTAAAATGGTTTGCTGCTATCCGGAGGGAGGTTAGTCCCCATACTCGAGTGGTTAGTCCCCATACTCGAGTTTGTAGCCGGCATTTTAAAAAGGAGGACTTTCGTGTGCCGGTCTTTAACACAGGGAGGCGCATGTTAAAGAGGGGAGCTGTTCCAGAGTTGTTTGAGTGGAACAATTACACCCATCCAGGTACAGAACCGATGGTATGGGAGAGGAAACGATCCCATCCACCTCTCCTGGACCACGACTATGCTTCGGCTCCGGACCCCGCAGTTGTCGACTTAGCTCTCGATGAAAACATGTCTCTCAGAGAGGAGATCCTCCAGCTGAGGAAACAAATAGAGGAGCAGACTTTAAATCAGCGGTTTGGTCTCCATCGTTTTGCTGGCTCAGACAAGGACATACGGTTTTTCACAAGGTAAGACGTCCAGCAGGCTCACATTAACCTACAGGTGGTGGAGGTACAGTAGATGTAATTGTGCATTCACGTGCTCCTCAGATGGTCCCATTAGTTTAGTTCTTCCGAATATAACAGAAATCCAACAATGATAGCCACTACAGGACAAAATACTGTCCTGGACTAAAGAAGAACAAACAAGGTGCAAATTACAAGTGCAAGTATAAACTTCAGGAACAGCAAGATGCTAATAAAGTGAAGATTTTACAGAAATAAACAAATAACTGAAAGACATATATGTAAAGGAAAAACAAACAACACAAAACAATCAATTTTAACCTTTGGTTGGGGTCCAGTTAGGTAAGTAGATTTATTTTGTCACAATATGACAAGTTATAGAGTGAGGTTGTAACTACTTTCTGCTACATAGCAGGCAATACATTAATGTATGAAGATCTAAACATCTGGAATGTTTTTATTCAGGTTTGCATCCTATGACCTACTCATGCGATTCTGGGCTTTAATAGAGCCCTTGCTGCCCTCTATGGTCAGTGTGACACAAGCACAGAGTGGCACCTTCACAGAGCCAAGTTCCCCTGCTGTAAGTACTCATTATAATATTTGTATTAATATTATTTCCATGAACCATATAATACAGCCTCACAAAGATCAGGGAAGTTGGAAGTTGAGAGAAACATAATGTAACTTTTAATTTGTTTTGAACAGACTCCTCCCCTGCAGCCCATAGATGAGATGTTCATGTTTCTCAACTATCTTGCGCTGGGCTTAAAATGGCATGACCTTGCTGACCGGTACGGAGTCCGCCAGTCCACAGTCGTTCGGACTATTACAACATGGAGCGACTTTCTGTACACTGTGCTCGGGTCAGTGAGGATCTGGATACCAGAGGAGAGAATAAAGGAACATTTGCCAGAAGAGTTCAAGGATTATGGAGACACTAGAGTCATCCTGGACTTCATGGAGCTGAGGTGCCAACCATCATCACCTCTTGTCCAAAGTGAAGCGTTCTCTGCATGCAAGTCCCACTACACTCTCAAAGGGCTGCTCGGAGTTGCTCCTCATGGGGCGGTGACATTTATTTCTCCACTGTACGCCGGATCCATCAGTGACAAACAGATCATGCGAGTGTGTGGAATTCTTTCTCTTTTAAGACCCAGCATGGCTGTCATGGTCGATCGAGGTTTTCTCGTTAATGATGGTGTGCCTTGTAAGATCTATAGGCAGCCATTTCTCTCTGGAAGATTCCGGATGTCTGCTTATGAGGTCAGGGCGACCCAAGCAAATGCACGCCTCTCGGTGCATGTGGAGCGCCTCATACGCCGCGTGAAGGAACACAAGTTCTTTGACACAGAGATTCCACCTCAGCTTATTGGCAGCATTAATCAGCTGTATGCTGTTGCTTGTCTCCTGACAAACTATGAAAACAGGCCTCTTGTAAAGGCATGAGCAAAGAAACCAGAGTAGCACATTAATGTGTAGGTGGCATTTTATATATACTTCATATACTGTTGGCTGTTTAAGGTATAGCAATGAATCATATTCTTCTGCGGGAAACAAATCCATAAAAAGCATGAGCTTTGTGACAAAGAGGGTTTTTAAATAGTTTACATGGTAAACAAGATGGATAATGGAGATGTATGTTTTTCACTGGACAGGAAGAGTATGAAAAAATAAATATTTGCTTCTGAGAAGTAGTGGAGTACAAGTATTAAGTTGCATAATATGGGCTTTTTTGAAGTTAGAGGTGTTATTCTCCTACCAGTTTTATCCTGAAAAAAAGCCTAGCAAATGATGTATATTGTCAAGGATAAAGTGTAATTATTGTAAATTATCTGCATCTGCAGTATATTCATAAAATGTGTTTTTTTGATAATGTTACATTGTGAATATTGGCTTATTGAAATATATTCACTATGTTCAATTTTTTAGGTCACCTGTCAGTTCTGCTCACCTACAATTACAGTACTTTTACGTAAGACCCCAATACACTCAATTATCATTTATCTTAATTTCACTGTTATTTGTTAACTATGTAAATGTGATACATCAATGATGATGATACAACAGTGCTTTTTAATCAAACTTGTTTATAGAGGGCTGTTTCACAAAATCAGAATCAACAAATAACAGATAGGCAAGGTTTGACCTAGTGTGGTACCAATGATCTTCTGAGCAGTTTAATCACCCGCTGCAGAGCCCTCTGGTCCTGTGCCGTGCACATCCCATGCCAGTTTGTGATGTTTCCAGTCAAGATGCTTTCTACTGCTCCTCTGTAAAAGCTGACAAGATCTTTGCTTTCTTAAGCTTCCTCAAGAAATACAGTCGTTGGTAATGGTAGATTGTCAGTATTTGTACAGCACCTTTCTGACCACTCTAAGTGGTTTTCATTACATTGGATTCACCCCATTCATACACATTTATACACCGATGGCACAGCCATTGAGAGCAATTTGGGGTTCGGTGAACGACTGCTCTAACCCTTAAGCCACAACCATCCCAAGTCAAGTCCCCTCCTCATGTCCGCTGTCTGATGATTGGTCTATTAGTGTTAAAGAAAAATTTTCCCCTAGCGTGACAGACCTCTGAATTTGGAGGAGGTGATACACAGCTGCCTTGATTGGTGCCACAGTTAGTTTTTTAATATTTTCAAATTAGTTTGCTGTCTCAGCGGGTTGAGAGGCTGTCCCCCCTCAAAAGTTATTCCCCACTGTTTGTCATCATGCCTCTTTGTCACTCATTGATACAAGCGCTATGGCATCAAACACAATGAGCCTGAAGCTCTAGGTGTTTTGTTCTATACACTGATGTTGACAAAGTAGGGCTGGGCAGTTCTTTTGTTGCTGGTTGTTGTTTCTCAGCTTCTGAATACGCGCCCTGAAGATATTGAGCTTGACTGAGTGAGAGCATGCACGAGGAGGTCATTCAGTCTTGGCCTCTGGTAGTCCTAACGACTGTAACGACTGTCATTACAGCAACCAGGAACACTAACGAACCAGCAGTATCAACGATCCTGGCAAACAACCCCACTGAGGTTAAGTAGCTGAGTTTCCCTACCAGTCAGTCAGAACTGAAGAAGTCCTTGGATGAAGGACGAAACGTCTTCCAGTATCTTCAACCAAGTCCAGTTGCCCTTGACTTTAACCTTCGTTGGATAACAACATTATAATATATATTAATATATTAAAAGAAGGCTTTCAGGTTGATATAAAAAGAAGGCTTTCAGGTTGGGTGACAAGGCCATAGCAGAGGAAACACAGCGGGAGTTGAAGGTAAAAATCAAGGAGGGGAAGCAAACCTACACAGATAAACTGGAACAGCCGCTGGAGCAGGATGGGCTGAAACAGGTCTGGTTTGGAATGAGAAAAATCACTGGTCTCAAACAGAGGGGGTGTGGGGGGGACCTTGCTGATGACCCGAATGTGTTTCTTAACAGATTCGACTATCTAACCTAACTGCATAGTACCAGTGGTAAACCAGCCCAGCATCAGTGTAGATGACGACCTCATCTACATGCTCCAGAGGGTCTACGCACATCCTGAAATCTCTGAGGCAACTGTAAGAATGATGTTTTTCGACTTCTTGAGTGCATTCAATACAATCCAGCAGGTGAATGCAGGTGGAGTTCCCTGGGTGACAGAATATTTAACAGCTAGACCTCAATACATGTGGCTCCAAAATTGCATTTCTAGGACTGTTTCAGTAAAAGGGTCCCACAGGGAACCGTTCTGTCCCCATTCCCGTTTAGCCTTTATACATCCAACTTTAAATGCAGCTCTGACACCTGTTTTCTTCAGAAATATTCAGATGGTTTAGCTGTTGTGGGCTGCGCCAGGGGAGGATGTGAGGGTGAATACAGGAGCACACTTGTGGACTGGTGTAATAATAATAACCACCTCAGGCTCAATATCTCAAAGACCAAAGAAATTGTCATTGATTTTAGGAGGAAGAGGCCCAAACCAGATCCAGTCTCCATTCAAGGAACAGCTCTGGAGCTTGTATCCTACTAGTACCTAGGAATACAGCTGGATATCAAGCCAGCTGTATTTTTAAGATAAGTCTTCCAACCTCTGCTCTGTGTACTTTCACTGTTGTGGCCAGTTCTCTTTTTCTTTGGAGTGGTGTGATGGGGGGTGGGTGCTTACACATCTGACAGGAACAGACTCAATAAACTGATTAAAAAGGCAAGCTCCATTATTGGCATCACACCAAGTTTATCCTGCCTGTCGCTATTAAGGTTCTTTAATATGAACATATACATATAGTCATTTGGCTGATGCTTTTATCCAAAGCAACTTACAATTGCTATATATCAGAGAATACGCTGCTGGAGCAGCTAAGCGTGAAGTGTCTTGCTCAGGGACACATTGGTGTCTCACAGTGGATTTGATCCTGGGTCTCTCACACCACAGGCATGTGTCTTATCCACTGCACTATCACCAACATATCATAACATAATATGAAATAACTGTCTTTGTATTTTATTATTGTATTGTTACATACGCCTATTTTAGAAATGCAATACCCTTTGTGGCATTGGATTTCTTTTTAAATCATTTTTAATTGTCAATTAAACAAAGATAAAACTGAAGTTATTGTTTTTGGAGCCAAGGAAGAACGATTTAAATTCAGTGCTCAGCTTCAATCTGTAATGTTAAGAACCAGAAGTCAAGCCAGAAATCTTGGTGTAATCATGGACTCAGACCTGAATTTGAGGAGCCACATTAAGACAATTACAAGGTCAGCCTACTATCACCTGAAGAATATATCACAGATTAAAGGACTTATGTATCAGCAAATACCTGGAAAAACTTATCCATGCATTTATCTTCCGTCGACTCGACTACTGTAACAGTGTCCTTACTGTGCTCCAAATCCATCAGACAGCTGCAGCTGATTCAGAGCGCTGCTGCTCGAGTCCTCACTAAGACCAAAAAGGTGGATCACATCACTCCAGTTCTGAGGTCTTTACTTTGGCTTCCTGTATGTCAAAGAATTGATTTCAGAATCCTGCTGTTAGTTTATAAAGCACTAAATGGTTTAGGGCCAAAATACATTTCTGATCTTCTGCTTCGTTATGAACCATCCAGACCTCTCAGGTCGTCTGGGGCAGGTCTGCTTTCTGTCCCCAGAGTCAAAAATAGCAGCGTTGAAAGCAACGTTCAGTTATTATACTCAGTATATCTGGAACAAACTCCCAGATAACTGCAGGTCTGCTGAAACTGTCAGTTCTTTTAAATTAAGACTGAAGACCTTTTTTTTTTTTTACCACCGCTTTTAATTAAATATTTAAGACTTTTCTTTTTACCACTGCCTTTAACTAGTAGATTGATAACTTACACTGCACTTTAATGTTTACTGTCCTGTTTTCTTTTTCTTTGTTTTTAGATATTAACACTATTTAAAAAGCTTAGAGTGCTCTTTTGATTCTACCATCTCACACAGCTGATCCTCTGTTAATACAGCCGAGTAGAATTACAAGAATTAGATCCCTGTTTCGTTCGCTGTTAACTTGTTGACAAGGCACACTGCCAACCGCTTTTACCAGAGTTTGTATAGTGTGGACAATCTGGATTTTCAGTGACGACTGTATCTAAAGAAGGGTAAGCGAAGTGTTAAAGGGCTGGAGTCCCCTTAGGGTTAGAGTCCCTAAGTAACTAAATAGAGTGAGAGATGAGAAATCAAAGGAGTAAAATAAGCAAAGGTGGGAGACCTGCCTGTTTTTATTTTCTATTTAACTTTTAAAACTTTTTTATATTTCCCTGTTGCTTTTATATTTTATGTAAAGCACTTTGAATTACCTTGTTGTTGAAATGTGCTATACAAATAAACTTGCCTTGCCTTAAAAAGTTTTTAGCTTTTATTATTAGTATTATTAGAATTATTATCATTATTATTATAGGGTTTTAATATTATTTTAGCTTATTTGTTTTACTTTTTAAAAAAGTTTTTACTTGATTAGCCTTGTAGATAGATCGCTGTCTGCCGTTGTGCCAGATCTGAATGTGGTTGCTGCTGTAACAAGTCTAATTTCCTGTGAAGGATCAATAAAGTGGGCATTTGAGCAAATAAAGGTGTGTTTAAATGTCACATGGTTAATATTGGCTTGTTTCGCATAGTAATAACAGCAGCACTGCTTTTTTAAAGGTTGCTGCTGTAGCGTTATTCTGTAGCCTGCATCATAAAAATGAGTCAACAGAGGGACAGAAAACCGAGAGCAGGTTGGCATACAGACTTCCTGAACAGCGAGGATTAAAATTTTACACTGAGGGCGACCAACTAATTCAAACTTTTTTCGAGGAAGCAGTTTCACAAACAGTGCGAGGAGGACGGGAACTTTGGTACAGTGTTTGGTGCGGGAGGTATGAATGCGGACAAGGAGGAGCAGGAAGACGAACTTCTCGCCCTACATGGTATCTTTGGTTTGGAGGAGTTTGTCCGGGATGAGTCGAAGTCTGCCGGAGAGATCCGAGTATCTGTTGAGCTGCCTGCAGACTTCACTGTGGTTCTTAAACGGGGTAAATCTTTTTATTGTCGCAGATGCAGATTTGTTTTTATAGCCAGAACAATATACGAATATACAGCAACATCACATAAACCGACTTAAATTGTCATGTCTACATTCATAAATCTCGGCACACAACGGTGTCAGCGAGGCAGTTTGTTGACTAGAGAAACATGTTATTGACACGAATAGGTTTGTTGAAGTGCTGTGACTGTACGAACTATGTCTGTGAATTTGCTTTGCATGGGAATGAAACACTGTTAACAAAATCATTTTGAAACAAATGTTATGTATTGTAATATAATGGACATAATTTCAAGATACTTGTTTAAAAACAAGTGTTTTCTAACATATGCCCAAAAAGGAAAAGACTGAATGGATAAGTTCAGGGTCTGCTCCCTGTTGTGTGAAAGAAAGAATCAAAGAAACCAGGATTGTTTCTTCGCTTCACAGGTCTTGTTTATTTGCTTTGATCATGTTGTCCTATTGTGTTTTTGTTTCCTAAGGTGAGACGCTGAGACAGTATGAGATATCATATCTTCCACCTCTGCTTCTGATCTTTGAACTCCCTGAGGACTACCCATCCTCCTCTCCTCCATCCTTCAGCCTCACGTGCAGCTGGCTGACACACATGCAGGTAATCAGTAGAGGCAATGTCAACTCAAATGTTATAGGTTTTTTTTTTTTATTACAACCTGCCAGTGTGTGTCACAAAGAGAGAGATGAATGCAGATTGCAGAGGGTTAGTTCAGATTACATCAGTCTATTTGCCCTCTCCTCCCGCAGCTCTCTGCACTGGCGGCCCAGCTAACTGATCTCTACCAGGCCACTGGGGGCGCTGTGGTGCTCTTCTCCTGGGTACAGTTTCTTAAAGAAGATGCCCTCAGGTTCCTAGAAATCACTACTATCCTGGAGCTCCCCTCTGATGAAGACAGCACCCAATACTATAGCCAGGACACATTAAATGCCGCACTCAGAGAACCAAAGAATAATCAATACACTCCAGAGTCAGGACCCTCAGATAACCAAAGTTGTAATGTGTCAGATCCTTGTAAACCAGACCTCTCTGAACCATCCTTGGAAGATGAGCATTCGATAGTGATTCTAACTGATGGCCAAAATCCTTCAACCTCAGACTGGACCAGCACAGACTCTCAGGGAGCTGTGGCATTAGACTCCTGCAAGACTGACCAAAATAATTCCCACCACAGCCAAGTCCCACTAGATCAAAGTGGACAAGGAGCTGCTTCTCTGCCAATCCACTCAAGAGAATCCCCCCAAAATGAAGACCACACCCTCTCTGGTCTCTCCCTAACTCCGTCACAAATTCTCCTGTCCCAGCTCTTGATCTACGATGCAGCCCAGCATCGGAAAGTGTTTGCCACCACAGTGTTTGACTGTGGTGTGTGTTTTATCGGCCGGCTCGGTTCAGAATGTGTGCAATTGCCTGAGTGTGGCCACATCTTCTGCCAGACCTGTCTCGCCCATTTCTGTAAGCTCCAGATAAAAGAGGGGGACGTCCAGGGTGTCACCTGTCCTCAGGCAGACTGCAATGCAACCCCTACACCTGCACAGGTACAGTCCTGACCCATCCATCTGTTCTCTCTACAGCTGTTTTGAGGCTTTGGGAAGCAGGACAAAGTTTAGAGCTGTGCTGAAATAAGTACCTTATGATATGAATTATAAAAAATATGAAGTAACATAATATGGAGTATAGAACAAGTAACAAAAGCAAAATTGTCCTAAAGTACAGTAATTTCCACCACTGGAGATACGGCCATGATGTGTACTGTTAGGAATGTTTTGCAGTGTCAAAATAAACGTAATCAGTAATCACCAGTGGACAAAGTATGTAGTGGCAATAATATTTCAAAATTTGCATAATGCGTATGTATCTTCATATGTCATTCCTGACGTCCAATTTCTTGCTACTTTTATGTGGATATATACACCTAAACAGAATAAATCACTTACATTATTAAGTGACTTCCCTAACACACTCTCTTTCTGCCTTCTCTGCTTCTCTATTTCACCTGTTCGGTAGGTGAAGAGTTTGGTAGGAGAGGAGCTGTTCAGCCGCTATGATCGTCTCCTGCTGCAGAAGACTCTGGACTGCATGGCTGGTTTGTTTCCCTTATATTCTTGTTAAACTGAGGATGTATTCAAGCCTTTATAGATTAGAATGTCTAGTGAAAAGAATATAGTGTATATAATATGGTTAATTAAAAATAATTTAAAAAATCATTGATTACTGCTTAAGAGTGTATTAAAATGTGGTTTTTTTTCTTTTGCATTAAGCATGTGATTTTTTGCTGCAGTTTTCAAGCCAGCCGTAAAAACAAGACCAATAAAAATATGAACAAACAGACACAAAATGTTTGTAGTCATAGGTGTCATGGGGACATGTCCCCAGTGTAAATGACACTTTTTAAAATGGCTGGTTTTGTCCCCATCACTTTTTGAAAGTATTTGTTAAAATGGTTCTGATAAATTTCTTGCAACAATAAATGTTAATTAACAAATAAGAATGCTTTGAGAAAGATTTATTTGCACAATAAGAAACATGCAATGCAATGTAAATATCTAAGAAACTAATGTGTGGTACTAAGGGTGTACTAAGGGGTGGTGATGGTGCAGTGGATAAGACACATGCCTTTGGTGTGAGAGACACAGGTTTGAATCCACTGTGAGACACCAATCTGTCTGTGAGCAAGACACTTAACTCCTAGTTGCTCCAGAGGTGTGCGACCTCTGACATTTACAGCAATTGTAAGTTGCTTTGGATGTAATGCACAGCGTAAGCTAAAAAAACAAGTTGCTGATTACTACATTATATACATTATATATATTATATTTTGTATTGTCACCTTACACCTGAAATTTGTGTTTCCCTTTAAATATGTATGTATAAAAGACATTTCAACCATAAATTGGTCCGGAAAATGTCTCCAGAAGGCAGGAAATTAAGTGTTTAATGCTCAAAATCTTCTGGGGGAGGACCCCCAGACCTCCCATGTCATATATCGCAGTACTGAATATTTTTTCTAATATCTTCTTGTTTTGTTCACGCTTCGCGAGCAAGTGTATCACTGCACCCCTAATCTGAGCCCTTAAATGTCCCCACCACTTTTCAGCACAAAGTGACGCCCTGGTTTTTAGCACCTTCTTATTAATATCAAAACAAATTTAACATTGGGTTGATGTAAGAGTCTGAAGAGAGATTTGTGCTTTTCTCCCCTCCTCTTAGATGTAACCTACTGTCCTCGGCGTTCCTGTGGTTCGGCCGTCATTCAGGAGAATTCCAGCACTGCAGCCATGTGCTCTGTGTGCAAATTTGCCTTCTGTGTTACCTGTAGACAGACCTACCATGGAGCAAATGACTGTCAGAAAAAGATGAACACAAACAAACCAATAGAAGAAAAGTCACAGCAAGCCGGAGCAAACCTGCCACAGTCACAAGGTACACAAGCCTACGTGTGTGTGTGTGTGTGTGTGTGTGTGTGTGTGTGTGTGTGTGGGTTTATTTAGAATTTAAAAAATTGATTAGTCAATCAACAGAACGTTAATCAACATCTGTTTTGATCATTTTTAAGTAATTCCTCAACTTTCATTTGTGAGGATTTGCTGCTTTTCCATGTATTTTTTAAACTAAAATATAAAGTAGTCATATTATGCTCATTTTTAGGTTCATAATAATTTTCAAAAAACACCATATTTTTGTCATACTGCACATTGCTGCAGCTCCTCTTTTCACCCTGTGTGTTGAACGCTCCATTTTAGCTATAGAGTGATGCATCGCACCTCTACAAGATCTTTGTTGGGAGTTGCACATGTGCAACGCCAAGAACTACTAGCCAATCAGAAGCAGAATAGGGCGGGTCATGAGAAGCAAGTAAACAGGGGCGAGTTCAACCTCAAAATGTTTTGCACCAGTTTGCAATGTTTTCAGATTGAACAACATGTTTCTTTGCAATGTTGCGCAACAGGCTTCGAGATATCTTTTCTTCTGTTTGGTGGGCGTGTCACAGGTGTTACCCAATCATCTGCAAAAAGTTGGTAAACACAACGGCGTTAAAAAGGCAGGGAAATGCATTGCACTTGCGTAAACAACAGGGGGTCAGGGAACCACCGTTTCCGTTGAAAAAAACATTTTGCTACGTTTTGTCTGCGCTGAACTCAGTCCAGGACTTTGGTTCAGCTGTATAACTACATAGACTGAAGTGGTGAGAGTGGTAATATAACCTCTTTAATATGTTTGGGTTTTGGACCGTTGGTTGTACAAAACAAAAATTTGAAGATGTCATGTCGGACTTTGCATTGGCCATTTTTCACTGTTTACTAACATTTAATACAGTTGCATCTCAAAAAAAATAATAATTTGAATATCGAGAAAAAGTTAATTCGAACTTCACTGAACTAGACTGAGAAATTAAAGGTTCAGGAAACCTTTGCAGATGTTTTGAGTTCATTAGCTGATTAGAGCCCTTCTCAGGTCGACATTTCTCTATTATAAATTCTACATTCTAAATTTCCATAATATTTTGAGATACTAGATTTTTGATTTCCATGAGCTGTAAGGCGTAACGATCTAGATTTAAAAACGCTTGTAATATTTCACCTCATGTGTGATGAATCTAGAACATATAAAAGTTTCACTTTTTGAATTAAATTACAGAAAAGAAAGGAACTTTTCCATGACATTCTATTTTTTTTGAGAGATGTAGACCAAACAAATAATTGATTAATAGAGAAAAGAATTGGCACATTAAGAAATAATATCAATAGTCTTTAGCTGTTGGCCTATTTACAAAAATTAAGCTTATCATTTTGTTCTATCAATATAGAAAAGGGGCGGCGCAGGCCTTTCTATGTGGAGTTTGCATGTTCTCCCCACGTCTGCATGGGTTCTCTCTGGATGCTCCAGCTTCCTCCCCCCGTCGAAAAACATGCAGACTAGGTTAATTGGTGACCCTAAATTTTCCTTAGGTGTGAGTGTGAGCGTGAGTGGTTGTTTGTCTATGTGTGGCCATGCGATGGATTAGCGACCTGTCCAGGGTGTACCCTGATTTTCGCCCGATGGCAGCTGGGATTGGCTTCAGCGACCCTGTACGCAGGATATGCGGTTGACGATGGATGGATGGTTATAGAATCAGTTAATTATTAAAATAACAGAAGATTATAATTTTATTCCTGGGATTAAATTATTTTTCTGGGACAGTCGTCAGAGAGGAACCTGTGTCTTAGTGGCAGCAGATGACATGACTGGTTGATATTTTGATAATGCTGTAGATAACAGGGTAATAGGAGCAACCTTTGGTCAGTCTTTAATTACGGTTCCATTCCTGGATTGAATGATTAGTTTGTGAGTCGATGTGTATCTAATGAAATGCTTTTTGTTGCTGTGTGTGTCTCAGAGGGAATAAGAGCTCTGTGGGATGACTATGCCAGTAGCAGTAAGTACAGGCAGCATCGTCTGGAGAGCAGATACGGCCGCAGGATATTGCAGGGCACTGTGGTGGAGCTTCTGAGTGAAGATTGGCTAGCGTCTAATAGCAAGAACTGCCCTCACTGCTTCTGCAGAATACAGGTATTTATTTATTCACCTGATGCACACATACACATGAACTCAGCACAGACTATCCTGTTACCGCATTTTTATTACAACAAAAAATAACAGAATGTTGACTAACCACTAACACACATTGTGTTTTGTGTTGTAGAAGGAAACAGGATGTAACAGGGTGATGTGCTCTCAGTGTCGACAGTGGTTCTGCTGGGTCTGCCTCACCATACTGCCAACATGTGGTGGAGACTATCATTTTAAGAACCGTCACTGCTCTCGCATCCAATACTACCCAGCCTAGTGCCTTAGCTACTTTTACCACCAGCCACTGACCGCCAGTCATGGAGGGAATGGAATTTGCATTGTTTATTCTATATTCAAATTTCTTTTACACTGGACTACGCAGATAATGCAAACATGCAAGATGATGTGGAGCATATTTTTAAACCATCTCTAATCATCTCAACACAGAATCTGTTCACTATAAACATTCGGTGTTTTAATGCTCTTTTGCTAAAGATGGGCCAACAAAGTATTTCAGTCACAGTTCATACACAAACCAAAAACATCAAAAATACATCAAAAATTTAAATTCTAGATGTATTTTACATGTTAATATCAATTTCAACTGAAGCTTTACAGTCATTCACAAAATTACACCATGTGTCTTTCTGTATCATGACCAGTAGATGATGCTACACTATCATTCAGTGTATGTGACATGCATATCTGCAGCTGTGGATGCAAAGATGATTAGTCTATGAAAGAAAATCACCAGTGTGCCTTTTACTTTCCCCTCATTTAGGTTACTTAGTGGGGTAGCAATGATGATTTTTTTTACATTTTTACATTTTTGCTCTATCTACCAATCATTTCTTTGATTTATTCATTAATGATGTGGTCTAAAAAAAATCATCAAATAATAAAAAGACTATGAAAAAACAAATACTCACATTTGAGAGGGTGAAGAACTTACTTATAAATGACTTAAACAATAAATTGAGTATTAAAATTGTTGCAGTTTAGTCTTCTGTTGATTGACTAATTATTTAGGCAACAAACCTTGCAGCTGCAGGGGGAGTTTTAAATCCTTTCAACTTCCTCAAATGTACCTTAAAACTTCAATTAAAGCGTAGTACCAATTAGTCACCTGTTCCCTTTACTGGCCTGGTGGGACTACATGTTTTGATAAATAAACACAGGTCTCAATTAGAAGCCTGGGCTTTTTTTATGGAAGTTCTTTGGACATATAAAACATCTTGAACTCCAGGAGACAACAAGCAAATATGAAAAAAAAGATCCTTTAATTTAAAATTTTAAAGGGTTATTTACATGAATGGTTTTGATGAACACCAGATTATGTTAAAAATCATAGCATCAAAGCATTTTTAGTAAAGTATACTGTATTCAAATTCAAGCACATTCCTTATCTTGAAAACAACTTTGTACAAGACTTTGTACAACACCTGAGACCAATAGTGACCTCACCGCACTGGGAAGGGTTTTCTGGACTGCACAGCAGGACAGTAAGGAGATGGGCTGACAGGTCATCTGAACACACAGCGGCTTAATACAGTAACAACAGCAAGACAGGCTTCTCTCTGATCTGTTTGCAAGACAGTCTGATCACAGTTTAATCATCTATGGAAGCATAGAAGTAACAGTAAAAAAGAAAGAAAGAATTTATTGTTTCTGTGATTTCCTTGTGTCAGGGAATCTTCTGAATAAACATGTCTTCCTACAGACAACAAAGTCACACCAGTCAAATTATGAAACCAACATCTGGCCTTTTACCTGCTAAAAGTACGCCTAAAGATAAGATTTCCTTTGTGTATGTGTGCCCTCATTAACATTAAACAACAAGGCCAGACCCAGTGTCCTTTGGATTGTATACAATAATGACCCCATTCAGGGTGTGTCAGGGTGGATAAGGAACCCACAGGAATAGTGGTTAACCTCCCCTGCAGGTTCCATGTAAATGGTAGTTTTAGATGGTGGTATTTGTATTGCTCCTAGTCTTTCTGACCACTCAAAGTGTTTTACATTAAATCACATTCACACGCATTCAAACACTGATGAGCAGGATGGTGCTAACTGCTCACTGAACTCCTTCATGCACATTCACACACCAATGGCACACCCATCGAGAGCAATTTGGGGTTCCCTGGATCCCCCATGTCAAGTCCCTTCCTCATGTCTGCAGTCTGATGATGGGTCTTTAAGTCTTTAGGCATTTTTTGGCAGTGCTGTCCCCTGATGTGACAGACGTTAATGAATTAGCAGGAAGGTGATGCGGCGCTGCCTTAGTTGGTGCCAGTTAAGTTTTGTACGTTTTCAAATGAGTTTACTGTCTCAGGCCCCGTTCACACTACTCTGTTTTAGTGGAAGAATAAAGTAATGCAGACGAAGAATCAGACCAGATTTTTTACATGCACCAATAACGAGCCGGGACTGTTACTGTATGTAACACGGGAGTGTGGCGGCGGAAAACAGACTGCGAGTCGTTGCAAAGTAAACGGCGACATGCACAGTTGTGTAGGCATTTAAGTGTTATTTTAATGGTACAGAATATTTTATATTTATACCAGGTCAAAACTCTGTCCGTGTGTCAGCGTTGCATGACTTATAAGACCCAATCTGAGAGCCAAGCGCGGGGTGCTGCCTAGCCTGTGCAGGCCAGTGATTGATGCTGCATTAGATATTCCTCCTGCCTTTGATTTGTTGTTTTTTTTCTTTCATGATGGAGCCAGAGGAACCAGGAGCGAGTTCAGCGCAGACAAAACGTAGCAGAACGTTTTTTTGAACACCCTGCTGTGTACGCAAGCGCACTGAATTTTCCTGCCTTTTGTGTTTACAAACCTGTCGCAGCTGATTGGGTAACACCTGAGACACGCCCACCAAACGGGAGAAAACATACCTCGAAGCACGTTGCAGGACGTTGCGCAATGTTGCAAGGAAACATGTCATTCAATCCGAAAATTTTGCAAACCGGTGCAAAACGTTTTGAGATTGAACTCGCCCCAGATCTGCCTCATGTATGACAAAAAGCAATTTTTAAAAATTTTGTAAAATCTTAATCAGAAAAGTAAAATGATAAATTTAGTTAAATAAATGTAGTTGTGTAAAAAGTACAATATTTCCCCCTGAAGTGTAGTGTAATAAGTATAAAGTAATGTGAAGAGGAAATACTTAAAGTACAAGTGCCTCAAAATTCTACTTAAATAGGCGACAGTACCAATGTTCATTTAGCGCTCATAAGCTATGTTTTGTAGGCTACTTTTTTAAATAACTGAAACATTTATTAAATGCACAAACATAATGTGTTATTTTTGTTTGGATGTAAGTTATCGCCAAGATAGGCATAACAACAACAATAAATTGGTTACTTGTGCAAATAAAGGTGTGTTTAAATGTCACATGGTGAATGATTAATGTCCTGTTTTGCATAATACAGCAGCACTGTGTTTTTAAGGTTGCTGCTGTATTCTGTACCTTGCATCATAAAGTTGAGTCAACAGAGGGACGGGCAATACGCCGGGAGCAGGTTGGCTTACAGACTTCCTGAACAGCGAGGATTAACATTTTGTACCAACTACTTCAACGTTTTTTCGAAGAAACAAATTTTACAAACAGTGCGAGGAGGACGTGAAGTTAGTTTGTTTTCGGTGCTGGAGGTATGAATGCCGACAAGGAGGAGCAGGAAGACGAACTTCTCGCCCTACATAGTATCTTTGGTTCGGAGGAGTTTGTCCGGGATGAGTTGAAGTCTGCCGGAGAGATCCGAGTATCTGTTGAGCTGCCTGCAGACTTCACTGTGGTTCTTAAACAGGGTAAATAAAGCCGTCTAAATTAGATTAGACCAGATTGTATTGTCTCAGATTTGTTTTTACAGCCAGAACAACAACATACAGATCACATAAACCTACTCAAAAATTCATGTCTACGTTAATAAATCTCAGCACACAACGGAAGGAACACAAGGAAGTTTGTTGACTAGAGAAACATGTTATTGACACGAATAGAAGAAGGTAGGTTTGAACAGCATGTTGAAGAGCTGTGACTGAACAAATATGTCTGTGCATTGTTTTTCCTGTTAACAAAATCATTTTGGAACAAATGTATATGTAATATGAATATAATTTCAAGACATGTTTAAAAACAAGAGTTTTCTAACATATGCCCAAAAAGTAAAACATTAACGGAAAAGACTGAATGGATAAGTTCAGGGTCTGCCTGGGTCTGTTGTGTGAAACCAGGATTGTTTCTTCGCTTCACAGGTCTTGTTTATTTGCTTTGATCATGTTGTCCTATTGTGATTTTTTGTCCTAAGGTGAGACACTGAGACAGTATGAGATATCATACCTTCCACCTCTGCTTCTGATCTTTGAACTCCCTGAGGACTACCCATCCTCCTCTCCTCCCTCCTTCAGCCTCACCTGCAGCTGGCTGACACACACGCAGGTAATCAGTAGAGGCAATGTCAACTCAAATGTTATTGGTCACATTTACAACCTGCCAGTGTGTGTCACAAAGACAGAGAGAGATGAATGCAGATTGCAGAGGGTTAGTTCAGATTACATCAGTCTATTTGCCCTCTCCTCCCGCAGCTCTCTGCACTGGCGGCCCAGCTAACTGATCTCTACCAGGCCACTGGGGGCGCTGTGGTGCTCTTCTCCTGGGTACAGTTTCTTAAAGAAGATGCCCTCAGGTTCCTAGAAATCACTACTATCCTGGAGCTCCCCTCTGATGAAGACAGCACCCAATACTATAGCCAGGACACATTAAATGCCGCACTCAGAGAACCAAAGAATAATCAATACACTCCAGAGTCAGGACCCTCAGATAAACAAAGTTGTAATGTGTCAGATCCTTGTAAACCAGACCTCTCTGAACCATCCTTGGAAGATGAGCATCCGATAGTGATTCTAACTGATGGCCAAAATCCAACCTCAGACTGGACCAGCACAGACTCTCAGGGAGCTGTGGCATTAGACTCCTGCAAGACTGACCAAAATAATTCAACATCCCACCACAGCCAAGTCCCACTAGATCAAAGTGGACAAGGAGCTGCTTCTCTGCCAATCCACCCAAGAGAATCCCCCCAAAATGAAGACCACACCCTCTCTGGTCTCTCCCTAACTCCGTCACAAATTCTCCTGTCCCAGCTCTTGATCTACGATGCAGCCCAGCATCGGAAAGTGTTTGCCACCACAGTGTTTGACTGTGGTGTGTGTTTTATCGGCCGGCTCGGTTCAGAATGTGTGCAATTGCCTGAGTGTGGCCACATCTTCTGCCAGACCTGTCTCGCCCAGTTCTGTAAGCTCCAGATAAAAGAGGGGGACGTCCAGGGTGTCACCTGTCCTCAGGCAGACTGCAATGCAACCCCTACACCTGCACAGGTACAGTCCTGACCCATCCATCTGTTCTACACTACAGCGTCCTTCCGGAGGTCTTTTTCATGTTTTGAGGCTTTGGGAAGCAGGACAAAGTTTAGAGCTGTGCTGAAAATCAAGTAAAAGTAGCAATACTGCAATTTGAAAATCAATGACAAGTAAAAATATAAAGTAGCATAAAATGGAGTATAGAACAAGTACCTCTAAATTGTACTAACAGTAATTTCCACCACTGGAGATGTGGCCATGATACTGAGTAGGATGTTTTGCAGTGTCAAAATAAACTTAATCAGTTATCTCTGTATGTAATGGCAATACTTTTTCTAAATTTCAGGCATTTTTGTCTTTCCCGATGTCCAATTTCTTGCCACTTTTATGTGTATATACACCAAAACAGAATAAATCACTTACATTATTAAGTGACTTCCCTAACACACTCTCTTTCTGCCTTCTCTGCTTCTCTATTTTCACCTGTTCGGTAGGTGAAGAGTTTGGTAGGAGAGGAGCTGTTCAGCCGCTATGATCGTCTCCTGCTACAGAAGACATTGGACTGCATGGCTGGTTTGTTTCCCTTATATTCTTGTTAAACTGGGGCTGTATTTAAAGCCTTAATAGATTAGAATGTCCAGAGATAGGAATATAGCTTAAAATTTGTGCTGTTCTCCCCTCCTCTTAGATGTGACCTACTGTCCTCGGCGTTCCTGTGGTTCGCCCGTCATTCAGGAGAAGTCCAGCACTGCAGCCATGTGCTCTGTGTGCAGCTTTGCCTTCTGTGTTACCTGCAGACAGACCTACCATGGAGCAAATGACTGTCATAAAAAGATGAACTCAAACAAACCAACAGAAGAAGACTCACAGCAAGCCGAAATAAATCTGCCACAGTCACAAGGTACACAAGCATATGTGTGTGTTTTTGTGTGTATTTAGAATAAAAAATATACATTATTGTATGTATTATTGTTACAGTATAAGTCACCCATGGCTATTACATGGCTGTGGTGGTCATTTTTTGTCATGTGAATATTTTACACCTAAAATGAACCTTGTTTTGTTTAAAAGAAAAGCAAATCTCTATATTTCTCAGTGCTTAAAGGGAGGAAGCAGAAGATGCCGTGTGGCCTGATATTAGGTCTCATCATCATGTCTTACTCCTTTGTAGCATACATGTATCAGCATTTCTGGATGATTAATGCTACTTTTTAGATACAAAGTCAAATAAAGTAATAGTTTTCGATATTTTATATACTATTCACAAGAATTGTGCTGTTATGTTTTTGTAAAATGAAAACATAGGAAGAAAAGTATAAGTTATAGAATCAGTGAACTATAACATTAATAAATAACATACCAGGCCTCTAATTATCCTTTTATCCCAGGCATTAAATTATTTGTCAGAGAGGAACCTGAGTCGACATGAGTGGTCGATATTTTGATAATATTGTAGATAACAGGCTGATAGTAGCAACCTTTGGTCAATCTTTAATTACGGTCCTGTTCCTGATTGGTTTGTGTGGATACCGATGTGTCTTGATCTGATGCAGTGCTCTGTGTTGCTGTGTGTGTCTCAGATGGGTTAGAAGCTCTGTGGGAGGACTATGCCAGTGGCAGCAAGCAAAGGAAGCGCCTCCTGGAGAGCAGATACGGCCGTAAGAAATTCCAGGGCACTGTGCTGGAGCATCTAAGTGAACAGTGGATAGCCATCAATACCAAGAACTGCCCTCATTGCTTCTGCAGAATACAGGTATTTATTTATTCATCTGTTGCAAACATACACATGAACTCATGAGCACAGACTATGGTGTGTTTACAGACACATTTTTATTACAACAAAATGTAACAAAATGTTGCACACCCATTGTTTTTCTGACTTTTCTGAACTGCTGACACACGTTGTATTTTGTTGTTGTAGAAGGACGGAGGATGTAACATGATGACATGCTCTCGGTGTGGAAGATATTTCTGCTGGACATCTGAGGCAGTCAATCACTTTGCAGCAGCCCCTGTCCTCTTTAATAAAACTACCTGACCTAGTACTTTAGCTGTTTTTACCCCCAGCCACTGGCCACCAGCTATGGAGGGAATGGAGTGCATGTTTTTTGATATGTTAAAATCACTTTGATTTTTAAGTGCACTCTTAGCAGACACTTGACAACGCAAACATGTAAGAAACCTAAAAAAGGTGATGTGGAGCATGTTTTCAAACCACCTCTAATCATCTCAACACAGAATCTGTTCACTGTAAACATTCAAGGCTTTGTGGTCTTTTGCTACAGGCGTGCCAACAAAATTATTTAGTCACAGTTTATACAAACAAGCCACCAACATTCAGTGCCACATTAGTTTCACTGTCAGAAATTTAAATTCCTGAAGTATTTTACACTGATTTCAACTGAAGTTTTACTGTCATTTACAAAATCACACCATGTGTCATACTGTATGAAGACCAGTAGATGGTGGTACATTACATAAATGAAACAGGACTACAAATACTCATATTTGAGAGGCTGAAGCCAGTAAAACCTTACTTTAAAAAACTAACTATTAAAACTATTGAGTATCAAAATTGTGCCCTCACCAAGCCAGACTTAGTGCAAAGACACTGTTAAGCTTGATCTTTATGAAATGTAACCATGTTGCATAAAACTTTTCTAGCTCTTAAACCACTGAAGGACACCTAGAAGCCAGAAATGTTTTGTGGTCCATAACCAGTGTGTTAAGAGAAGAAGAAGGGGAACCAGTCTGATCTCATCATTTAGATTGTTTTATTTTATTACTGCTAAACATTTTGTTCTTAGCAAGTTACATAGTTAAGTTGGTCAGTTGGTTCACATTCAGTTTACTCTTTAAGCACTGAAACATTTAAGCATTTAAAATGTCTATGAAGATTCTCAGTCATCCAGGTCATAGTTATCCAACCAAGGTTAAAGTCAAGGGCAACTGCACTTGGTTGAAGGTACTGGAAGACGTTTCGTCCCTCATCCAAAGGACTTCTTCAGTTCTGACTGACTGGCAGGGAAACTCAGCTGTTTAACCTCAGTGGGGTCGTTTGCCAGGGTCATCGATACTGCTGGTCCGTTAGTGTTCCTGGTTGCTGTAACAACAGTCGTTACAGTCGTTAGGACTACCTCTGGCCAAGACTGAATGACCATCGTTGGTATCTTCACCTGAGGCCAATAGGTTACGTTTGTTGAGGTTCCTGGGAAGAGATGAACTGGCAGTATCCAGTATCTTCAACCAAGTCCAGTTGCCCTTGACTTTAACATTGGTTGGATAAGCATTTAAAGGTTGTGCTATCCAGCCACTTAGTAATATAAGCAGTATTTGTTCTTATGGCCCCACAGAGCCTGCACAATAGGAGGCAAGGTCTGTCATTATGATTCAGCAACAGACAAGCAAGTCCTTTCTTGTGTAGCATCTCAATATATGGTCTGTACTATACTGGATGTTCATGTTTCCAGGCAAAATACAGTTATTAATGTTAAAGTGAAGCATCATTGGTATTTTTGTAATTTGGCAATAGCCTGTTTACACTGATTATATAAGCTGATACTGTATGCTAGATATTACATGCTATATATATATATATTTATAATTATATATATATATATATATATATATATATATATATATATATATATATATATATATATATATATATATATATATATATTTATAATTATATATATATATATTTATAATTATATATATATATATTTATAATTATATATATATATATATATATTTATAATTATATATATATATATATTTATAATATATATATATATATATATATATGCAGTGTTCTAAGCAGCCTGGATGGAATACAGCAGGTGATGCAGCACTGGGCTCTATTTTGTTCTTCATGTGCAGGTGTTTGTTACAGCTGCAGACAGAAAACATGCTGCTCAATACTTAACTGTGAGCCTTAATATCAGCAATACACATCAGCGCATTGCACATGTGTGCAGACACAAACTCAGCTGTTAAAACGGACTGGTAGTTGAGGCTGCGATCAGCTGATCCATTTGCTATCACTTGCTTCACCTGATACGTCTGAGGAATGGACGTCTCATTTCTCTAACAACACATTTCCTCGTTCCTTCTTTTCTTGCATGAGGAAAACGTGGATGCAATAAGAGAAGTGAGAAGCACCTAATGACAAAAAGAGCCCCATGTTGCACTCCTTTCAGATACACTCTGGATAAACCGTACTACATAGACCCCAACCCTTATTCTTGATTAGCAAATTCTCCGTCCATCTAAGTAACCGTGAGGTCCACGGTAGTAGTAGGATGTGTGCGGTGTCTTCTGGGACGAGCCATATTTGTTCAAGTTCAACTTCCGGCCCCCTGTTGTCTGCGGGCTGCAGCTGGACTTTTCTGTCTCGCTCAAACTCTCGCTGATCCTCATGCCTGGGATTGGACCGTCACTGGGGTACTTCCGCTGAAATCTGCAGGTTTTTACAGTCTGTGGGTAAACCACTTCCTTTCTGATACCGAGGCTATGATTTTTATCAAGCAGTAATGTTTCAGCAACAGTTTGGATTTCAGCGCATCAGTAATAGTAAAGCTGAGCATTGCTGTGTGCCTTTTTGTAAAGCCTCTAGTAAGTACAGCAAAGTACTTAGTTTTCACACATTTCCCTCTGATACGGAAACCAGGCTAAAATGGTTTGCTGCTATCCGGAGGGAGGTTAGTCCCCATACTCGAGTGGTTAGTCCCCATACTCGAGTTTGTAGCCGGCATTTTAAAAAGGAGGACTTTCGTGTGCCGGTCTTTAACACAGGGAGGCGCATGTTAAAGAGGGGAGCTGTTCCAGAGTTGTTTGAGTGGAACAATTACACCCATCCAGGTACAGAACCGATGGTATGGGAGAGGAAACGATCCCATCCACCTCTCCTGGACCACGACTATGCTTCGGCTCCGGACCCCGCAGTTGTCGACTTAGCTCTCGATGAAAACATGTCTCTCAGAGAGGAGATCCTCCAGCTGAGGAAACGAATAGAGGAGCAGACTTTAAATCAGCGGTTTGGTCTCCATCGTTTTGCTGGCTCAGACAAGGACATACGGTTTTTCACAAGGTAAGACGTCCAGCAGGCTCACAATAACCTACAGGTGGTCGTTCTGCATTCACGTGCTCCTCGGATGGTCCCATTAGTTTAGTTCTTCCCGAGTTCGGCGTGTTGATGTAAACTTCATGAACAGCAGGTGAATATTTTACAGAAATTAACAAACAAATAACTTAAAGACATAAATGGAAAAGAAAAACAAACGGCATAAAAACAAAACCTCTGGTTGGGATCCAATTAAATAACAAATCTGACATGAGTGTATAAATTAATATGGCCTTCTTAGATTGAACTGCTTTCATTGAATCTAAAGAGACAGCTCTTACAAAAAACACTGTAATGTGTGTTTTTTAAGAATTTCCATTTGTGTAAATAATATTTTTTTTGAGAATTATCAGGTTGTTGTATAAAATTGCAACATTCTCTCCTCCATTGTAACACCTAATCTAACATTACTCAAACATAAGTCAAAACTGGAATGGTCAAATTACTATGTAATATCCAATAGTAAAAAATCATCCCAAAATAATTTAGATACAGTGCAAGAGAACATCGGATGTTCACTCGTTTCTATTTCTGTATCACATTCATTTGAGTCAATGTTAAATCTTATCATCATTTGAATAAGGGCTTTGTGATCCTACGATCACAGCACAATATTCTCTACTAGTACATTTTTACTTTGTATTTAAGGTTAAACTCATCGTTGTTCAGTATTCTGCCTCTGTCATGCATTAGTAGTTTAATATAACATATCCCTTGCTCCATCAATTCTTTAAAATAAAAAGATATCTTCGTTATCAGTATACATCTAATATTCCAAATTGGTTTATTACGAGGGGAGACATTATGTTTATAGATTAGATTCCAATAATGGAGGACTTGCTGGTGAAATTTAGATAACTAACTAACTATTATAACCTAATACCATATTACAAATGCCATGTTAGCAAGATTTGCAGCATTTATCACAAGTGTCTTACCATCAACCATTTTGTTCGCCATGTTTCTACATTTATAATGTCAACAACTTGGCTGCATAAATCATTTTTCCGACACAATAAAGCTTATAGACATATTCACATGTCCCAATTAAGGTTTAATGGCTAAATACTGAAACTAGAGCTCAGAATCCTTCTACTGGCTTATTGTCAAACAATTACTCCTGATTGTTGTGTAGTACTTTAGCAGTGGCACCATACGGTAGTGTGTTTGTTAGTTTGATGAAAGCTAATGTAATTGTATTTGAAATGCTTCCATGTAAGTTCACAGTAGACACTGATAAAAGGTTGAAGAACTAACATCTGGAATGTTTTTATTCAGGTTTGCATCCTATGACCTACTCATGCGATTCTGGGCTTTAATAGAGCCCTTGCTGCCCTCTATGGTCAGTGTGACACAAGCACAGAGTGGCACCTTCACAGAGCCAAGTTCCCCTGCTGTAAGTACTCATTATAATATTTGTATTATTATTATTATTTCCATGAACCATATAATACAGCCTCACAAAGATCAGGGAAGTTGGAAGTTGAGAGAAACATAATGTAACTTTTAATTTGTTTTGAACAGACTCCTCCCCTGCAGCCCATAGATGAGATGTTCATGTTTCTCAACTATCTTGCGCTGGGCTTAAAATGGCATGACCTTGCTGACCGGTACGGAGTCCGCCAGTCCACAGTCGTTCGGACTATTACAACATGGAGCGACTTTCTGTACACTGTGCTCGGGTCAGTGAGGATCTGGATACCAGAGGAGAGAATAAAGGAACATTTGCCAGAAGAGTTCAAGGATTATGGAGACACTAGAGTCATCCTGGACTTCATGGAGCTGAGGTGCCAACCATCATCACCTCTTGTCCAAAGTGAAGCGTTCTCTGCATGCAAGTCCCACTACACTCTCAAAGGGCTGCTCGGAGTTGCTCCTCATGGGGCGGTGACATTTATTTCTCCACTGTACACCGGATCTATCAGTGACAAACAGATCATGGAAGACTGTGGAATTCTTTCCCTTTTAAGACCCGGCATGGCTGTCATGGCTGACCGAGGTTTTCTCGTTAATGTCTTTGTGCCTTGTAAAATCTATAGGCAGCCATTTCTCTCTCATAGATCCCAGATGTCTGCTCGTGAGGTCAGGGCGACCCAAGCAAATGCACGCCTCACGGTGCATGTGGAGCGCCTCATACTTCGTGTGAAGGAACACAAGTTCTTTGACACAGAGATTCCACCTCAGCTTTTTGACAACATTAATCAGCTGTATGCTGTTGCTTGTCTCCTGACAAACTATGAAAATGGACCTCTTGTAAAGGCATGAGCAAAGAAACCGGAGTAGCACATGTTGTTTTTTTTCCAGTGGTTGATGAAGAATTGGAGGCCCTAGAGGCACAAGGAAAAGAGTCAATACCACACTATGAAAATACTCTACTACAAGTAAAAGTCTCGCATTCTGAACCTTATTAAGTAAAGGTTTAAATAAGTATTATCAGCAAAATGTGGAAAGTAAAAATAGTCAATGTGTGTGGGACCCCGCAGTGTTCTACTACCATATTTGATGTTTTTGGTTGCATTAATGTGTATGATGCATTTTATATATACTGTCGGGTATTTTAATAATGCATCATATTCTTATGTTAGAAAAAGTAAATTTTCCATGAGCTCAGAAAAACGACCATGTTCAGCTTTGTGACAATGAATCTAAGAGGGTTTTTAAATATTTTAGGTAGCATGATAAATAATAATACATAGAGATGCATGTTTTTCACTAAACAGGAAGTGTATGAAAAAGTAAATATTTGCTTCTTAGAAGTAGCGTTAGGTTGCATTATATGGAAATACTCAAATACAAGTATCTTGCCATTTATGTAAAAGAAAAACAAAAAAAAATAGCTGTCCATATTGTACATTTTGATCATGAGTATTTAATGTTGCCAATTTCAGGGAAAAACAGGGGGCTGATCAAGCTATGAATGACGAGTGAACACTCAGGGAGCCAAAAAACAAATATAAGATTATTTCATTTAAAATATTAAAGGATATTTGGTTTACATGAGTGATTGAGATTATGTTGAAAATCAAAGCATCCAAGCATCTTTGAAGGAGTATACTGTAGTCAAATTCAAGCCACAGTCCTAATCTTGAAAACAACAGTTAAGCATTTTCCAAAATTTAAGACTTAATACAAACCGTGGGAGCAACAGTGACGTACAATTCACTGTGAGTGCACTAGGGTTTTTATTTTGGGACAAAATAGTAGCAGGAAAGAGATGATTAAGGTAACTTTAGCTTGAAAGGCTTCTCTCCGATCTTTTTGAAAGGCAATATTTTACATCTTAATATCAGTGAATTCAACTGAAGCTTTACATTCATTCATAAAATCGCACCGTATGTCATACTGCATCAAGACCATTAGATGGCGCTACATGACAAAAACGACAAAAATCATCTTGGACACACCATCAAGTAACTTTAGGAGAGATCCATTTTGGTTCTATCAATAAATGTATTTTGCATCGAAATATGCTTTCTGATTTAGT
This sequence comes from Micropterus salmoides, assembly GCF_014851395.1. NCBI lineage: Eukaryota > Metazoa > Chordata > Actinopteri > Centrarchiformes > Centrarchidae > Micropterus > Micropterus salmoides. Next base: position 5,933,594 of record NW_024040374.1, on the reverse strand, counting down.
ATATAATATGCAAACAGCTCATTACTGTGAACTGTATGTGACATGTATATCTGCAGCTGTGGATGCAAAGATGATTTGTCTATGACAGAAAATCACCCAGTGTGCCTTTTTTGAACCAGGTCAGAGCATTTATATCAAAGCCATACATCCTCCTCACTTATGATTAGGGTACCTAGTGGAGCTGCAACGATAATTGTTTTCATATTCGGTCAATCTACCAATCGTTTCTTTGATTAATTGAAATGCTGCATTTCAAGGGGCTATCCTTCAGTAAATGTAGATTCAAATACAAATTGATTAATGATGGGGCGTATAAAATCAGCAAATAATAAAGGGGAACCAGCGTAAGAAAACACACAAATACTCACATTTGTGAGGCTGAAAACAGTATAAATTTACTTATTACGTAAATGATAAATTTATCAAAATGGTTGCACTTTACTTTTCTGTTGTTTGACTAATTAATTTGGCCACCCACCTTGCAGGTAGAGTTTGTGTGTCTGTAATGTATTTTCGAAAATGATTTTATCTTACATCATCTAATGAATTGCTTTACAAGAGTTTTAGTTATGCAAAACTACTGTTGCAGACATATGGGTCATTCTACAAAATGGGTGACATCTGTGTCCCTCTGATATATTTGCATGTAATATGGACTGTGTTCAAGTTAAACATTTATAATTTAAAGGTTTCATTATATGAGTTAGTTTTTCTTAATATAAGAGGCAAATCACTAATATAATGCCATTATCAAGCATTAAAAAACATGTAGAACTTTTGAAATATAAATTTTGACCTGTCCCACGGCATAGTTGTTCAACTTCTAATAGCCATTAAAGTACAAAAAAATGTGTTAGAAATAGTGAAAAATACATTTATCTTTTTAAAATATATATTTCAAGACTGGCATATTGCTAATTTATTTTAAAAGAACATTTTAATTGTGTGTCTGCATTTTCCATCAACCCTGTTACTTTAATGGAAACCCCCCTGGTTTTATATAGGACTGTCCCACAGATCACATGTCTCACAGGAGGTGACATTTTCTCCCTCTTAAACATAGCCTGAGGGGAGGCATGTGTGACCTTCAATTATTCACTTTTTATCATGTTTTTAAATTTTTGTCAGAGGGGGAAAAGCTTGAAACGTCAACCCTGTTACCCTGAATTTACATAGTAAAACAATTAAATGTTTAATTTCAAGATTATTGTTAAAAACTACACAATCACTGTCATCAGTGCTAATCTTGAGATCTCATTAGCTTCATCACATGGCTAGCAATGGCTTGTTGAGGCCTAAATCGTCAATCCTGTTACCTTTTTAATGGTAATACATTTATATGTATTTATTTAGATGTATTTATGCATATGTATATGTGTGTATGTATATATGTATATATATATATATTTCACAAACAATATTTAAATAGCTGTAAGCAATTAGGAGAAATGTGTTGATTAATTACTTGCATCTTCAAAAGAATGGCTCAAAATAGAGGCTTATTGCCAGAGATGAGACGTAGATCTAGAGAAGGGACAGAATTAGAACGCATGAGATGGAGAAAATACAGAGAATTGGGTAAAACGCCAAGCCCAAAGGAAGGGTGGAGTAGCCAGCACAGCCTCTGAGCTCATGACACCACCAGAAAGCCCTTCTGCAGATGGACCACAGCAGGCAGCACCCTCAAGGTTAGAGATTTTATCTTTATCTTTATCTATTAATAACAATAATAAATGAAATAAGGGGTGAAGAGGAAATGTATGCTTAGATACATCGAGATGCAGACTTGGATAAATCTGAATCCCTTCACATATGTCAAAAAGTGAATTTTTAACTGTTAATTGATAACGTAATGTTGATAGAAGTAAATGAGTGCAACAACTAAACTTTCGCAACTAATGATTAGAATGGTAACACTCAACGGTTTGCATCAAGATGCAAAGCAGCTCTCTGAATCGTAATTGAATCAACAGGTTCCTAGAGACTCCCACCCCTCGTAATAACAGAAACATTATAGTAGTAAGAAATAACATTCAGCATGTGAGTAATGCCATGTCTCACATGCATACACACAAGTGTGTGTGTATATGATAGAGAAAGAACTTAAAGTAGGTAAAACAGGAGACAACTGAGAAGAGAGGGACAGCAGAAGACTCAACTGACTCAATTACTTTGATGTTATTTGGGAGGAAAAGAGGTTTGGACATACACTCACCTAAAGGATTATTAGGAACACCATACTAATACTGTGTTTGACCCCCTTTCGCCTTCCGAAGTGCCTTAATTCTACGGGGCATTGATTCAACAAGGTGCTGAAAGCATTCTTTAGAAATGTTGGCCCATATTGATAGGATAGCATCTTGCAGTTGATGGAGATTTGTGGGATGCAAATCCAGGGCACGAACCTCCCGTTCCACCACATCCCAAAGATGCTCTATTGGGTTGAGATCTGGTGACTGTGGGGACAATTTTAGTACAGTGAACTCATTGTCATGTTCAAGAAACCAATTTGAAATGATTCGAGCTTTGTGACATGGTGCATTATCCTGCTGTAAGTAGCCATCAGAGGATGGGTACATGGTGGCCATAAAGGGATGGACATGGTCAGAAACAATGCTCAGGTAGGCCGTGGCATTTAAACGATGCCCAATTGGCACTAAGGGGCCTAAAGTGTTCCAAGAAAACATCCCCCACACCATTACACCACCACCACCACCACCACCAGCAGCCTGCACAGTGGTAACAAGGCATGATGGATCCATGTTCTCATTCTGTTTACACCAAATTCTGACTCCATCTGAATGTCTCAACAGAAATCGAGACTCATCAGACCAGGCAACATTTTTCCAGTCTTCAACTGTCCAATTTTGGTGAGCTCTTGCAAATTGTAACCTTCCTATTTGTAGTGGAGATGAGTGGTACCCGGTGGGGTCTTCTGCTGTTGTAGCCCATCCGCCTCAAGGTTGTGTGTGTTGTGGCTTCACAAATGCTTTGCTGCATACCTCGGTTGTAATGACTGGTTATTTCAGTCAAAGTTGCTCTTCTATCAGCTTGAATCAGTCGGCCCATTCTCCTCTGACCTCTAGCATCAACAAGGCATTTTCGCCCACAGAACTGCCGCATACTGGATGTTTTTCCCTTTTCACACCATTCTTTGTAAACCCTAGAAATGGTTGTGCGTGCAAATCCCAGTAACTGAGCAGATTGTGAAATACTCAGACCGGCCCGTCTGGCACCAACAACCATGCCACGCTCAAAATTGCTTAAATAAAGTTACAGACCTAATATGTTAGTTATTTGTTGAAAAACAAAAGTGCTTTGGAGTATGAATAGAAAGTTCTTGATTAAATATTTGAAAAAAAGTAATTTCTTATGGTTAGTAATTTAAAAATAGCACTTGTACACAAAGGTGTGTTTAAATAATCCTTAATATGTTTGATTTGCGTTATTCATTTGTTTTAACTTCTTTTAATCCTCATGCAAAGTTTGGTAACAGGGTTGACATCGAGTACATTGTGGTACTAAATCTCTAATAAAGATAAAAATAAAATATCCTGAGGTGGGACGATACATGTATGACACAGTTAAATATGTTTTCTCTCCAACAGAATGTCAAAAAGCCCCCTAAAAAGAACTTCAAAAAATTACTTTTCAAAAGTGAAATTGTACCCGTTTCGTAGAATGACCCCTATAGATATAGATAGTTTATCTGTGGGGGAAATTTGCCTGCCGCAGCAGCACATGAACGAACCACACGGTACAAAGAATAGTGCAAAAACAGATGTCAAACACAATTAACTACTAAAACAAAATAAATAAACTATGCCCTTTTAAACACATGTATGCAAATTGGTGAATCCAGTGAGACCTCGGCAGCCTACCAGTCCACTGATGACCGATGACTTCTACAAAGCTATGAGCTATAAGGTATGAGTTATATAATGCTATGAATCAAAAGTTTGCTGTAAAATTGTTGTAAAGATACAATATTTTCAATAAACTCCAAGTGGGATTGTAGCTACAGTGGCTTTGTTAGTTTAACTGTTCTTATTTTTTTATCAGCAAATCTCATCACCCTGCAGGTAATTATTGGGTGTTTTGTGTTAAGTCACTGATTGACTTCCTGTTTTTGAAATGTTTCCCTCCCTTCCTCCAGTGTTTTGTCATAACAGTGGAACAAAGACCACTGTTGCATGTCCCCAGGCTGTCTGAGACATGATCGGAAATCTACAGCTGTCTTTCATATTAAGCCAAAGAATACTGGCCCTCTCCACTGTTGTGTCTCTTTGTGTGTGTGTGTGTGTGTGTTCCTGTGTTTCTTCCAGGAAAAATCCACACAGGGGTCATCGCTTCCAGTAGTTTGGGACCCAGACCTATCTGTGAGCTGATGTTTCGTTTGCTCTGGCAGATTCTTTTGCCCCCCCCTAACATTTCAGACAAACTTCCACCTGTCCTGGATCCAGTGGGGCCAATCACAAACGTTCATCTAATATTGGGCAGGATTGATACAATGACTTACGGAGGAGTGCCATGGAGACATTTGGTAAACAACAAATATTGCTGCTGCTGATGTAGAACTGTTTGTGTTGAATCCGCTATCATGTCCATATTAAATTAAATTGACAGAATATTTTCTTTAAAAGAACAAATATCTGCCCTTAATGCTTTTGTTGATAAGAAAGATGTGTTTGCCGTACTTCCGACAGGATTTGGTAAGTTTAATTTACCAACTACGTCACATGTGGTTACATATAGATATATCTAATTGAGCCATTTTAATCTGCGCCCATTGTTACCCTTTGGAAATCAAAAATCAACTATTTTGCATGCCCCAAAAAACTAATGCTTGCCTCTATTACCCAGATGTATACTAATACAAGAGAGGCATAAACGTGTCTAGAGTCAAATATTTACCTCAGGAGTTGGGAGAGACCAAAAGCAGAGCTAAAAGGAAAGTGGAATATTGGACTTATTACCAGGTGGCCAGTAACATGGCTACTAGTAAATGATAGTGTTGCTCCGTAACTGCTGGAAGTGCAATACGTTTACCATATCAACTTCAAAGGCATCCAAAACTTGTTTCTGCTATCCCCCCCGAAATCTTTTTTTTGTAAGTTTATTGTAGGCCTATCTCATTGTATCTTTAGCCTACTGTAGCATAATTAATGTGATGAGTCAAAAGGCCTATCTGCAAGTGTCTTCATGATTATGTTACTCAATGTCTTTTCAAAGTCCTCATGAACAATTACATGAACTAGATGTAAAGGTTCTTTCAGACATGTGTCTTTTTTTCTAATAGATATACTGTTAAATGAAACACAATTGAGCAGCTGCATGACCTATTCCTGCATCTGTTCAGACACAGATTTTAGTGGATAGTTTAAGAAACATTTGTGTCCTGAACGAAGACACTCTCTTCTGCATAACAAATCAGAAACAAAGACCAATGGAAGCCCGGATTGTTGGTGTATTTGTTCAATCGGCTCTATAGTAAGGGTTCATATTGATGTACAGTGATGTCAGTCATCTACTGTCTCTTTGAAGCAAATGCTTATTGAGTCTTTATGGATCACAATGACGATGCATAAATGTGAGCTGGTGCTGTATGGCTTAACAGTGAGTATAGAAAATTGTATCTGTGTGTGTTTATTGGCTACTTTCATGACTTTTACAGTAAATAAAACAGGTGCTGTAATTATGCAGAAGAGTTATTATCGATGTGCAAACTCCTTTGTAATAAATCAAGTTATTATAAGTTTTAATAGTAAGTGTGCACAAATACTTTTTATGTACCCCTGATAACAGATCATGTATTAGTAGGAAAGGGGCCTACTTTCCCCCAACACATCAGTACCTACATACATTTATTTAAAAGTGCCAGTAGTGAGTAATAAGGGAGTTGGACAGACATCTAATGTTCCAGTAGTGGCCAAATTCAAGCAATGACTTCATAGTTGAAAAAAAAGAAAAAGGACCATCTAATGACAGAAATCCAAGTTAGTGTATCCTCACTAAAAATTGAAACCTGAGGCCAGCACACCACATTTCAGGAAATCTGCTCATAAGGTTTGTGAGATATCCTGCTGACAGGCAAATAAACAAACTACCAGGGCCAGAAGAGGAACAGCTGCCTTGGCAGAAGCAATATCAAGAATAACAAGTAAAGCCTGGCTATCAGTGCAGTGGAAACTAGGCTATGTAGGACGTCTTCTCCCTGTGAGCCAATAACAGCATCAGCTAACAGAACGGTTATTTCCCCTGGAGCGCATACGAGCTGAGCCGTGGAAGAGAACACATGAGCCACACATTCACTGTAACAATCAACTCGGTTATTATATCAGCTGCACGTTTATTCGTCAGAAAATACACACACACGCACACACACACATACAGCCTCAGAATTCAGTATATCAGTCGTCCAGGCATCCATTCAGTCAGTCAGTGGTATATTGGCAACGTTGTTCAGAGGCACTGAAAGTGTGCTGAGGTTTTCACAAAGAGTACATAGGGAGGGAGTATATACTGTCCTGCAGGGGCGCTGCTAGGAGGTTTGGGGCCCCTGACAGTCGATGAAGGTGAGGGGTCCTGAATTCTATCAGTGTACAAGACTGACTCAGTCTTTAGACCAGGATACATGGGCTTTTACGTGAGGCAAGCGTCACCTTTTCTTGAGTAACAACATTAGAAATCAATACAGCTTAAATGGACAGGCACAATACATTATATACAGGCAAAACAGACAGTTTTAAAAGGATAGTCTGACATTAGGGAAATATGCCTATTCTCTTTCTGACCGAGAGTTAGATGAGACACCGTGTCTGTGTGCTAAGTAAGGAGGTGTAGCCAAGAGGTGATGAGCTTAGTTTACCATAAAGACTGGAAGTAGGGCGTAACAGCTGGTGTAGATCTCTCTGAAGAGAAAAAAAGTCTGGCTACCAGCATCTTCTCATCTTTAACACATTTGTATTTGTTTAATAGGAAGCATATTTCTGTGAAATAAATTCTAAAGTTCACATACTTTGCTTTTCCTGAAGCTTTTTGCTGAAAGCTTATCACAGCTATCCTAAGGCCAATAAGGAACCAGCGCAGTCAACTCTTTTTGTTTTTACCAACGCTGGATGGATAGATAAATGGTTGGCAAGAAATAGTTGCACTACAGAACTCCTAAAACCACAAAGAACACTGATAAAATCACAAACACACAAAATATGTGTTAATAAGTGGGCTTTAGAAGAACTGGTAGGTTAGCTGTTTCCCCATATGTCCAGTCTTAATGCTAAGCTAAGATAATCACCTGCTGGCTCTTCATCCACACTTGCATAATGCACAGACAAGAGATTTCCCCAAATCTGAAACAGCATTTAACAAATGCTACTTTGAACATCCTGCTATAAAACAACCAATTGCATTATTATGTGAAGGTCAAAATCACTGGACAAAAGTTTTGATTAAAGACACTTCACTGTTTATCTTAAGAACTTCTTTAGTTCTAATTGTTGTGGGGATATAATTGTATCCAAGGACTCTTACATGCCCTCATTTTAACAGTGGACGGACCTGCGTTTTTTGTGAGCATGGTTATTCAATACCATTTGTACTGAAGAAAGCCTTTCAGATACACAGAAAAATGATGACCCAATAATTTGGATTCAACTTCCTCCAGGCAACTGATTTAGGCACCTAAGTAAAAAAACTTTCTAGTTATTCTTTATCATTTTAATTTCAAAGAGCCACTGTGTGTTTATGTTTTTAAGTTTGTGCCAGATGCCCATTTTTTAGGCAAAGAAATTCTACAGGCTTGCTGTAATAATTATAAAACAGGTCCATCATCAGACCAGTGGTGAAGTAATGTATAAGCATCTTTTGATGTAATATTTTGTGTTAATTTGTATTTTACTTAACCTCTCAGTGTTGCCCATATACCCTGGTCATATTAGTCCAACTGTGCAACACATGGATAAACACACATAATTACAAATATGATAAACATCCAGAACAGTTTCAGCTTCTCACCTTGTAAACATTAGGATAAAAAATATTTAGATGCAAATAATGACAATGATAGCAAAGTCTTCACTTGATCTAAACAATATATGGTAACATATGTTTCTTTATAAACACGAGTGTCTTTTTATATTCAGTGCAAAATCATGATTCTTTCCAATGCCCGTTTGTAGATTTAGCACAGCATATAGACATTTCCAACAAACCAGTTATATAAATCTCAGAAAAACATCCTCACTGCCATATTTTTTCTCACTCATCAGTTATTAAATATGACTTTACTCATGCACAAAATAAACCAGATACAATTTATACAGTGCAATATGTAACACTTCTTTGTCATTTACAACGAAGCACTGAAGTTCAACTTATGGTGATGAAACACAATCAGCATTCAGGTAACAGCATTGGTTAATAACAGAAACTAAAAATTATCAGTATATTATAGTTGCCAACCATTATAGTCTCTAACAATTAAACACAGTTAGAACAAAACAAACAGAAACAGTACCCCAGGTATTTGAACAATTTCAACATATTACCAGACCAAACAACAACTAAACTGTCCTTATATAAGCACTAATGCAGTCTTGTAAATTTCAATGAACACATAGCAAATAAAAGTGCCGATTGCCTAAATATTAAACCTGTTAACAGTTAATGGCCATATGTAATTTACCACAGTGGTTTGTTGATTTTGTTGGCTTTCGACTGTTTAAAAGATTTGTGCAACCAATGAATATCCTTAGATGCAGAATGGTGTTTCACTGCAACAATATCCATCCAAAAATAGTCCTGTATTAAAGAAGCAGTTTACCGGTGGTTTAATATGTTTTAGCCCATTAACTACAAATTGCGTTTACTGCTTATTTCAGGCTATGCCATTTATTTTCAATTAGAGTCAACTGGTTTTGAAATAGTCTCTAATCAATTAAAAAAAAACAACATTTCAGTGACACTTTTGGAGTTGTTCCCTTTGAAACTCTTTTAAATGAACAAGGAGGCTTTAGGTGAAATGTTAATTGTCATAAATACTTGTGTAAATGTAATCTTGTGTAAGTCCTTTTGTGGCCTCCTTCACTGTCCTGACTCATACAGTGGAGGACTAGTGTCCTTTTATGTGTTTCCAAAAACGAAACCAATCTAGAGCCACTGCTGTGATGATCGTAATATTGTCACAAGAAGTCAGAAGAAAATGTCTTTATGGTTTAGAACAGTGGTTTCCACCCTGGGGTCCAAAGATAAGTGTGAGGGGTCACAAGATGGTCCAGGGTATAAAAAGGAAAAGTATAGACTCAAAAACCATGTAATGTTTTTTTTTTATTATTTGGAAATACTGGACACAAATTCTTAACCTGTTAAGGGGCCCCAGGGCAAAAATTTCTTTTGCCATTACATGGTTTTTGTCATACCCTACTCCCTCCCCTTGTTTCTCACTGTTGTCTGCCAAATAAATCATCTTAAAGTGGAAAAAAACTAAACAAACACCTGGCCCCATATTTTCACCGTTGGTTCATTTGATTAAACAAAAGTTCACACAGTAATATATGTGTGTATAATAAACGTGAGCACAATAGAAACTAAGAAATAAAGGTCTTAAAACTAGTTTTTGACACAGGGTTCCTCAACAAGACATGGCTGTAACATTAGCTAATAATGCAACACTAACCTCAGTTTATGTACTTCAGCTGTGCAAAGTCACTAATAGATCCAAAATCCAATCAACATGCAGTGAACCTGGGACTTTTGGGGCCTTTTCTTGGTTCTTGTTTAAAGAAACATCTGACAAGGAAAGCTCAGTCTTTGGTTGCCCACACTAAGGCCATGACCAGCGGCCTCTCAAGAAGATATTGCCACGTTTTAAGGGTTCCCAAGCAAAAAAGTTTGGAAACCACTTGAGAGTCCAAATACATGAAAAGGTTTCGAGGCTACTGTCTTATCTTAAAGGCTCTTTAGATAATGCTGGCTGAGTCTGACAGTTTTCTACAATCTCCTCACTTCCTTCATTCCTTTGCTGTTAATTATTTCATGCATTTGCTGAAAGTATTCAGCAGCTTCTTTAGAGTGGGATTCTTAATTTGAATCCAGGAGCCTGTCAACATAATAAAAGGTAATGCTACCGATGCTTTCATGTAATACAAAGAGTGTTATTTATAGGAGGAGGAGGAGGAGGAGTGCTATTAACAGACTGCAACTCTGTCTAATGTGAAGAACTCCTTGACTAGCTGTGTCTCACCCACAGCTTTGGTTACAGCTCTGCTTTCATCAGCGCATCTTTGTTCCTTTTGATTAAACCATTCAGCACAGTGGGCTACTGAAACACCCCAGCATTTTATTTTCTATGCTCTGTTTGCCTCTCCCTTTCTGGCTGCACCGCTCTCACACGTTTAAATCCCTATACACCACAGTACTTTGTCCTTACAGTGCTTTTCTCCTGGGTGTCCTAGTGGGTGATCAGGTGTACGTTTGTGCTCTAGAAGAGACAAATGTGTGATGTGAACAGCTGCCTCTCCCCACAGCTAACCAAGCCAACCAGAGAGAAAGCCAGGATGCTGCTTTTATTTCACTTTATAACACATTTAATTACGTGACCTGATCAATTTGACTGATTAAATCATGTGTATGTGTGTGTGTGTTTGTGTGTGCATGGCTGTTCTGCAGGAAAAGTTGGAAAAGAAAATGTGAAGTGAAACAGGAAGGATTTTCCTCCTCTTTGAACCACAAATCTACTCTATTTTTGTATATAGGTGAAACATGTTGACATCTGAAATTCTAGATGAAAAATCCTAACTTAACTGCTACATATAATGATAGTTTGAGGCATAAATATTAAAGGATTGAAGAATCAACAATCTGTAAATAACTATTTAAAAGACAACAGTTTTGTGTTTCCAACAAAATAAATGTAGATCTTTTGACCCTGTCACTGTCATCTCTGAATCCAATGGAGATCATGCCCAACATTAAAGGCACAGTACACACCTTCAGTCATTTATATGACAAGTATGACTGTATAACTCCACATGCCTTGTGACCTGCACTTGTGACTACACTTGTGTTCAGCTCAGCAACACTGAACTAAAACAGAAAATCAAATAAATAGAAACAGAAAATCTTATTTGATTCCAATTACATAACTGATTTCAGGATGGACTAAACACTTAAAACAGCCGGGCCAGGGTCATTCAGGGTACAAATAAAAATCTGTCACTCCTCTGCAGCCCCTTCACACTGCAGTACAGCCTGGTTATATCCCCTCTAGGGATCAAGATTGATTGGGAGAATTAAATGATATGTCTTACAGCCAGAAACACCCGGGAGCTCTGCACACGACCAGAAATGCCCATGAGCTCTCCACACGTTCATTTGCAATTTGCAAACTAATTAGAAGGTGATAAATGCTTTCAGCTGCATCACCATGAGTTTCCAAGGTGTTTGCACATTTCTTCCCCATAGTGCCGGTTTGGCTATATTGTCAAGACAAGTTTCATCCTCAGAGACAGCCTCTCCTGGTATGTGGTCCTCGAGCACAGTCAAAGTTTTGAGACTAGCAGCTTTTAACTACTGACAGATGGTACCAGAGATACTTTAGCGATGAGCAAGGGCATCACTCAAAGTGGTATGGAGGGCCAATAGTAAAACCCACACAAACATACAGTAGTGAAGACGTTCAGTCAGTGCACATGTACAAGATTCCTGATAATTATTAGATAGATTATGAGTATTTATGATATATGCTAGGATAACAATAACCAAATAATCAATAGATTTGTGTATGTTGTACTATATTTACATCTATAATGTCATTTTGAGAATATTTACGTAATATTTGTGTGGATTTAATACAAGGAGAGATATTTCAGGATATAGAAAAACCCAAATGAATACTGTAGATTGGTTTCCACTATGTTTCCAAAATGGCTAGCCAAAACCTACTCTTTAGCCTGCTTCTCACTAAAGGCACAAACAAGGCTAGCCTAGGTGTAGCCTTCAGCCTGATACACACCACAGCACCACTAAGAGGTTGGCTTAGGCTGAACAGATTTATGTAACACTTTTTCTACCAGATGATGTTGTTTGTTGTGCTTTGCTTTTTTTTTTAAATTAGCGAGTAGTGCTTTGGATTTTATTACCTGTATTAGGTCATAAAAATTTCAGTATGCTCCTTTGTGCCTCATGTGGCTCTGTGGTCACTAAGTGGCCCTGACATTCCTGCTGTAGGTCCTACTGATTTAAACACATGAATAAAAAACAAGACTCAAACTAAAACTCTGTCCTCGGTTTTCCAAAGGATGAGACTTGTTCTGACCTCAAGTGTTTACATCTTTGCTTGTCTCCTTCATTTTATTTCTATCAACAAGTTTCTCTATTTCCCACATTTTGTATACTCTCTTAATGCTTTAACCCTCTACATGTTGTACTTTTCTTTCCAATTGTCCCTGAGCCTCCTCTCATGCCATGTTGGCAGTCTGTGCATCACTCGGCCTCTCCATGTAGCCTAAACATACTCAAAATGTGCTTGCAATTCATTTGCATTTACCTGTATCCTGAGTCAGAATGAAACCCCACTTAAAGCCTTGTAGGAAAGTTGACCAGAAACAGTATGACAAAAGATGGTGGGTCAAAAAATATGATCAGATTCAGTCTACAAATTTTTAATCCACCATTTTCTCAAACATACGGTTCCTGTTCTCTGCATATATGTTGCAGCATGCTCCAATATACTGTATATGCTAAATTTTAAGTGTAATACCCAGACCAAATAAATCCATCAAATCCAATTATCGCTTAATATGATAGAGCCTTATGTCAAATAAGAGGTTTAAGTGTTTGATTCATCTAGCAAATAAATTGCAACAAGATCTTGAGGCCAAAACGGCTAATCCCTTCACTAAAAATACCCCTCAAACATGAGGCAGTATTTGCTTTGCTGCCCTTGTGCCGTGTTGTGCAGTGCTGCCTCTCCACATATTCTGTCCCACTCTAGTCTTTGTCTTATCTCCCGCCCCCCGCCCTCTTGTGTCTCTTAGCTGTAGCCGAGGTTCTCCATCTCGTGGCGGTATCTTAACTCCGACACTTTTGCTTTGTGCTGCTTGCTCTCCAGATGCTGCCTGAAGTCTGTCTCCTGCTCGGCGCCGCAGTTGCACATGGAGCAGTAGAACTGTCCGCTGGGAGTCACACACATGGCCAAGTCCCTTGGGATGCGCTGCCTCGGCCTGGGGTTGTAGTACGGCCCTGGAGGTAGAAAAAGAAACCACATTTATTTATCATGACAGCTAGAAGTATACTTCAATGTAAAACTAATGGTAGGCAAAGATCATATGAGATGAAGGACAGCATCTAATTATTGCTTTACCACCAAGTTACTTTTTTCAATAAATCCATTTATTTATTATAAGATGTTAGACAACTGGAAATCAAAATTTTCCAGACCCAAAAGATCTTAAAATTGCTTGTTTTGTTCAGCTAGTAGTCCCAACGATAGATATTCAATTTACGATCATACAAAACAGAGAAAAGCAGAAAATCCTCACATCTCAGAAACTGGAACAAGCAAATATTTGGTATTTTTAATGAATGGCAATTGTGGTCTGTTGGTCGGTCCACCACAAACTGAAATATTTAGATAACTGTTGCATTGATAACCATGACCATTGGAACATATATCCATGGTTTCCAGAGGATGAATCCAAAGGACTTTGGCGATTCCCTGACATTTACTCCGGCACTGCCATGAAGTTTACATTTGTGGTGAGTGAAATTACTCAAAATGTATTGGATGGATTAACATGAAATTTGGTCCTGATGTTCATGTTCACTTCAGGATGAATTGTAGTAACTCTGGTGTCCCTTAGACTTTCTCACTGGTGCCACCATAGATCAAAATTTTTATTTGTCTTTTATGACCAAATACCTGCAGTTACAATTAATCCACTAATCATTTTAGTATGAAATCTTTGGCTGGGGACACACCCAAAGCCACATTTCAAAACTGATTTTAAATATACTAAAGGCCAGCCTCACACACCTAATAATAACCTGATATATCACTGATGTATGTGATAAAGATACACAAGAGTGTACAGAAAGAAAAGCACAGCTCATATGGGATTACAACTAGGTGGATCCTTGGAAAAAGAGCAATGCTTGTGTGTGTGTGTGTGTGTGTTTGTGTGTGTGTGTGTGTTTGTGTAAGTGTGTGTCTGTGTGTGTGTTTGTGTGTTTGTTAACATAGAAAAACGAGAAGGAGATAGAGAGAGAGATAAAAAGACAGCGAGAAGGCAACTACAGGAGAGAGTGCAGCTATTTTGGGGTTTGTCCATCAAGAAAACTGATTAAATCAGCAGAACGCAGTGGTGTGTGTGTGAGAGAAAGAGAGTGGATGAGAGAGAGAGTGAGTAAAGAATGGAATTGGCTCTACTGTGTGATTTATCCTGCTTTCTCTTGAGCTGTGGTGCTACTGTTTTTGTCTGTGGAAAGATAGAGACATAACAAAAGACAGAAAGAAGGAGATAGTTGCTTGACGTCAACAGAAAGTCTGACGTTACCTACTCTGTATCTGTTTTCACAAACACACACACACACACGCACATGCACACACTAAGGAGAAAGCAGACACTCATATAAACGCACAGAAAGCAGAGCAGCTTTCAGCAAAAAACGTTTTCTCTTAACCCTAAGGTCCGATGAAACACTGGTAAAGCGCAGCTTTGTTTCAGCTTTTCTAAAACATCAGAGATCGATAAGTAAGTGATGTAATAGAGTAAATAAAATGACAAGCGTTTTGGATGAAGAAGTCCAATATTTAATAACATGATTTCTTAGATTTTCTACAGGTAAGAGATGCTGCCTTCAAAGGCTGCTAAAAATAATCTAGGGGTAGAGTGCACTTAAACAAGCCAATAAAGTGTCAAATAAAAAGCTCACTATTTTTGATACACATGAAAAAGTATGTTTCAAATACATATGTGATAGACTAGCTTTAGGAATAAAATCTTTAGTGTTTTCTAGTGTTCATCATATCTCTTTAGCTAGCTGCTGCAGTTTACTGAGGGAGTCCACTATAGCTCTGTCAACTATTGGAGTTGATTGGCATTCTGGACAGCAAAAATTACCTCCCAGTATGTATAATGTATATGTACAGAAGACATTATGGATTGCCCCATATTTTATGCCAGGAAATTAATAAAATATAAATAAAATAAATATATCTATAAAATAATATTTTACCTGGCATGGAAGTGGGTAACTGTGGGCTACGGCGATTTTTCACCAGTCTGTACTCACTGCCATCTTTCCTGTTTCTTCTTGGGGCTACCTCGTTGCTGCCTTCCCTGAAACAGGCAGAGCCAGAGTTAAAAACATTTTCAATTTGGTTCAAAAGGTGAGTAAAACACACTGTCTGTGTCCAGATGTTTAGCTTGGCTACTTATATCTATAGCTACAACTACAACTACAACTTTATATTTGGGAGAAAGTAAAAAAAAAAAAATGATTTGACTTTATTATTCAAATACATTTATTTTTCTGTGTTGTTTAAATAATATAGGAATAGTTTAAAAGGCTATACTCAATCATGGCTTCAGCTGTGGCTTCCTGGAGATTTGCAGAACCAATGCAAAGGACATACAAAGCTAAATAAGGCCGAAACCTCTGTATACTTCAAAAAGGTTTCTATACTTAAACTTACATGTTAATGGAGTTCTGTTGGGCCTCAGCGAGCCGTAGTTTCTTGGCGTGGTTCTTGCCCTGGTAGTGGGCCTGTGCCACTGCCGGTGAACTGAAGGAGGCGTCACACAGCTTACAATAGTCATTCTCTGTGGCCAAGATGACCCGGGTCGCCCCTTTGTACAATGCCTGCAGATGCAGGACAAAGCAATGCAGTGTTTGTGGTCGAAGGAGTCAGGGAGTAAACAGTGAGAAAGAAATGTTTAGGTCCACTGGGAAGAAGAAAACAATTACTTGCACAACTTCTTAAGATTTTCAGCTGGAAAATATACACTGATGAGTTATTGTATATTATTATATGTGCTAAAGTCCACAATATTAGTTTGACATATTTAAAACATCGTATTATTAGTTTGACAGATGTAAAACATTATGAAAACAAGTTATGTTGCCTCATTTTTAAACTTAAGGCTTATTAGATCATGGGCAAAAAAGGACGTGACTGTATATATATATATGTATAATACGTGAACATTGACAGTTTTTAATTGATATGGTGAACTCACTATAAAGCTGTGGTGTTCAGATGATAAATCAGGTGATCATTCTCTATTGGTTCATCACTACGAGCGACCCCTTTCACATTATAACATCGTTTTCTCATTGTATACATAAGAATATCAATTATAGCTGTGTTAAAATCTGAGAAAATGTAACATTACAATAAAATCTATTACAATAATTTCATTGAATTGTTTCTCCAAATAGTAAGTAAACATCCCATTCCTTATTATTTAGAGAATGTTGTTCTATCTCTATTTTGACCTTAGATGTAACTCTTGGTAACACAGAGCAAAAAGAATTTGAGTCTTTTTTCTTTTTAAAGTGCAGCTACAGAGACAGTATATTTTTCGGTGGTGAGGGAATGATGTTCAAATAAAATTGGGTGACTCTGCAATTCTCTACCACCTCCTCAGAGGAGAACAACCGGAACAAGTGGATTGGCCACTTCAGCAGCAGTACACCCACTTCCTCAACTAAAGCTCTAACATTTAGGTAGGTTAGTGCTGAGTTGTTAGATTTGAATCTGACCTGCCTGCCTGCGTCACTGTCGTTGGATCCTGAGCTGAGGGCTGTCTGGCCAGTCGTCTCGAGGGCTTCTGGGATCCTGATGGCTGGAGGCTGTTGACTGCCAGCGTAGAAATTTCTTAACTTTTTACTGTGGTTCTTCCCCTAGACAGACAGATAATGGGATGTACGTGTGTTGTCTGTTTGTATCTTAAAATTGTACATGTTTTCTACATATGCAAATGTACTTTTCAACTGACCTGGTAGTGAGCCTGTGCCTGCTGAGCAGAGTTGAGGGTAACGTTGCAGAGTTTACAGTACAGCGGTTTACACAGTTCTCCCAGCCCCAGAGAGTCTTCCTGCTCCTCCATCCCCAGAAGAGAGCCCTCATCCTGGGGTTGCTCACTGGCAGGGGCTGCCTGACCCAGGAGAGGACCATGGATGAGGCAGGACACCGGGGCCGGGATGAGGGCCAGTCCTGGGGGCCTTGGGGGCAGCTGTGAAGGGTCTGGGCCCGGGGTAGGAGGGGAGGACAGTGGGCTGGGAGGGAGGGGAAATCGGCCAGCTCCGGGCGCAACTACTGGTGGGGGCACCAGTGCTTGTCCAGGATTTAGAGGTGGAGGCCCCAATGGTTGTGTGAGGTCCATGTTTGGAGGCACTATTGCTTGTGTGTGATCTACAGGTGGGGGGCCCAAGGTGTGTGCCATTGGTGGAGGCCCCAGTGGCTGAGCTGGGGCCATTGGAGGGGGGCCTAAACTGTGTGGTGGGGTAATGGGGGGAGGCCTTAACGTGTGACTAGCAGTTATGGGAGGGGGCCCTAGAGTCTGGGTAAGAGCCATAGTTGGGGATCCAATTGCCTGAGCAGGGGCAATGGGTGGTGGGCCGAGAGGCTGCGTAGGCGCCATTGGCGGGGGTCTCAGCTGGTGCAGAGAGTCCATATGTTGGAAAGGCTGCTGGGGATGGCTGAAGAGACTCAGTGGAGGCTTCAACATGATCTCTGGGCCTGTGGACATCAGAGGCAATGCACATACACATTGCTTTTGGACATGGACAGATTTCTTACATGGAAATTCCATAAGCTTCATGAGGAAGTCAGTGCTGATTCAGACACATAATACATTAATAAACTATACATTCTATTGTCATTCTTGCCATTTCAGTATTTAAAAGCATAACTGAATGAAGCCTGGTTGCTGTGGCCACCTGTCACTCAAGACAGCGCTCCCTTAATTATGCATAACTTTAAACCTTTATATTATTTAAATGGGTGAGTTATATAAAAATCACCCCGCTGTACAGTTGTTGTGAAGGGGGGAAATAAACTATATTTTTGTTTCGAGCTATAGACAATATATATATAGACAATATTATTTCTGCTGTAAAGTTCAGCATTTTAATATGGTGGTCTACAGGAATTAACTCACTTTTGGAGCCAGCCTCATGTGGCCATTCAATGAACTGCATATTTTGGCCCTTCCGAGTTGTCTTCATTTTTCAGCACCAGAGGTTGCCGCTTGGTGTTAATTAGCTATTGTTAGCATGCTAAAAGGCTACACTGAAATGGTAAACATGTTAAACATTATACCTGCTAAACATCAGGATGTTAGCATTGTCATTGTGAGCATGTTAGCATGCTGATGTTAGTATTTGGCTAAAAGCACCGCTCTGCCTAAGTATAGCCTCACAGAGCGGCTAGGGTGGATGTAGGTTGTCTTCTTATTCTGCATCTTGACCTGAGTCTGCATCAAAAATCACATTGTTGTACAGAACGATGAATTCTGCCAATATTCAGTCAGAAAGAGCTACTTTCACAATATCACTTTCTAGGCAAAGTTAAATATATGCTTTCCTTTGGAATTTAGACTATTGCTGTTCAGATACTGTAGGCTTAAGTGGATATTGTCTACAGATTGTCAATTGGACACTGAGGTGGAGCTTGGTGAAAATTATGACCAATGTACAGTGACCAAGTGATCAAGACATTTATTTCTTGGAGCCCTGAGGCAGGAGAGATGTAAAGAGATGGGCGAATGGAAACACATGCCTCGGACAAAGAAGCTTTACACTCCAGTGGGCATCAGAAAGATTAGGCTGAGCCTGCGGCGCCTGTACTCATGCATACGAGACATGCAATACACATGCATGTGCACACACAAACAGAGACAGGGACAATAAAATCCTCAAGCTTCCCTGATCAGAAAAGATCACAGCCTGAAGTGTGATTGCTTGAATAAGCTGATATAGTGTGTGTGTGTGTGTGTGTGTGTGTGTGTGTGTGTGTGTGTGTGTGTGTGTCTGTGTGTGTGTCTGTGCGTGTGTTTGCATTGTAGGCAAGGTTGTGTATGAAAAACAGAAAGGACAGGCACTGAGTTGGTTTTTATGTGTTCGTTTGTGCCGCGCTAATGCTCCATTTCGTGTGTGTGTGTATAAATACATATATTGTCAGGTCAGTGATAGGCCAACAGCTGTGTCAAAACTCACTGTGCTGGAAGCTTTTATCTGGAATCCAATTGGACGCCCAATGGCAGTGATTCATGGACCCAAAATAACACCCTGGAGTGTTTGTGTTTCCGACTGCTGCTTGCTGTCAGTCCGTCTGTCCAGTCTGTCTGGCTGCCTGTCTGTCACCTAGCCTGGCTGACCTCAGGAGAAAGGTATGCTGAACAAGGCACTGACCTTACTATAGTCCTGTCAACTGCAAGATGAGACTGTGGACGATTCGGTAGAGCTAGACAAGTTGCATATATATACAATCATAAAGTAATAATATGCAGCAGTTGCATATTAATAAATATCAGTTTTCACTACTCATTGGAATTGTGAGTGGTGTTTATATCCTGCTAATCAAAACGTTTACATCCGCTGTTTTAGAGAGTTCCTTCTTACAAGATATTCTCTGGCATCCTTAGGGAGCAGCAGCTGTGGTTTATTTGTAATAATCAGCGGAGGATGTGGGTTAGTGTTGCCCAGTGTGAATGGAAAATCAAAGGAAAGCAGCTCTAACAGAACCTCAAGTTTCATTAACAGAACATTTAAATGCACACTTAAAGTGCATTGCAGAAACATCACAGCAATGACAGCTTTAGTACCAAGAATGGAAACAAAACAGGAAATGTGATTTAAATGTTAAAATACACAAGCAAAATCAAAATAAAAGCATGTACTGTAATCATTAAAAGGGTAAAAGAAGGTCCAAAGGTACTACATTACAAGTTTTGAGAAGATTGTACTTAAAATGTTAATACTGTTCTTAAATTAGACTGATATGTTGTTAAATCAGACACATCAATGCTCAGCAATCACTATTAACACCATCCAGAACCAGATACACCGATCAAGTTCCACATACTGCACATTCACACATCAATCTTCTCAGCAGTAGCCTTATGAGAACCCTTCAACCAAGTTTGAGACAGCATGCACAGCCGTCTAGAAACCTCACAGCATCTATAAGCACTTGATATTATGCATTAAGCAGTTTAGAGTCCACATTCTGACACCACAAAATAGATCATTATTTTACTTAACATGAATTTACTGTTTATCAGTTACAATTAAAGGTAAACTTTTAGACATTTCTGTCAGCTGTTTACACAACACTGCCTCTCTATACACCGTAGTGCTTTTTCCTGACCTGTTCTTCTTCAACCCTTGGTGATACTACCTCATGTAAATTACTCATGATATCATGTAGCCATTACTGTACCTCAAATCAAAACAGGGGCCAAACAGGAATTAATGATTGCCAGATTTTCTTGACTTGACGGTAACAGTTCATGCAGGAATGTATTCTTCTAAATTTATCTAGCTGAATCTGAAGCTCTTTAAGGTTAAACCTCCATCTATTTGTTAGTGTCACAGTGAATGTTGTCGTTAGATATATTCTGCACGAAATCCAATCTTACTTTATCTGTATTTCAGACCCATTGTTACTCTAAACTGACAAGACAAGTTCCATACTATCCTGATTTGTAGTCACACACTTTTGGGGGCTCCGCCATTAAAGTAAACTCTTAAAACACGGAAACATACTGAAATCTTTACAGAAAATCTGAAATTTTAACAATTTTTTTTGTGCTTGCGAGCATTTTCAGGTGGATTTATTCCTCCCTCTGTGAAAGCACAATAGAGATGATAGAGTAAATGAACAACAAAAAGAAGAGGGATCTACAACTGCTACATATAAATAAAAATAAATCTTCATCACCTCTCACAAGAACCTCATAGCAAAGCAAACAGCACAGCTTTTAATTATACCACTGCACATAATAAAGAGAACAGTGGTGCTGATTTATTGTGCTCATTTGACATACTGCACAGTATCAGAGGTGTCAGGTGGCTATACCTTTTTCATGTGCGCTAGATAAGCCAAGGTCAATTCCACCTCAGAGACCCAGATCCAGGTCCACAAAGTCTATAGAGCTGCAGCACGTATGGATATTACAGCAGTGGACCTTGCTGCAAAGTCAAAAAACCTTTGTTGCTTTGCATTTGAGGTTTTGGAGAGAACACAATCAACTTTGCAAGTCAAAATCAGGCTTGTGTAATGTTGCTGTGAAGCACAAGGCACTAAGTGATCAGTAGATTTAACGACGCAGTAATGTTCTTCATATTCTCAAAATAAATAACCGAGAGTTGAAATAAACTGAATCCATGGATTGAAACTACCAGATCAGAAGTAATCAGAAATAAGTTATTAGTTCATCACTTGACAGACTTTTGAACTTGACACAAGATTTCTTGGTTTGCTGATATAGAACCAAGCCACACAAAAACTGGAGCCTGATCATCTCATGGCCTCCACTGAGAATCTCTAAATAGGCCAAGTGTTCTTTTTCTTGCCATACTGTGTTGTGTCACATCAATTATGGAGCAATGAGAAGCACATGCCTGCACTTATTCCATCTGCTTCACTGGGCACTGGACAAGTGCAGAAAATACGTTCGAATGTACTTTGCACTTTACTTACTGTGCCACTACAGAAATGCTCAGCTTCCACTTTTATGTCTAAGTAGCACTAAAAGTTTGAATGTCATAATAATTAACAAAAAGTGGATTGTATTCTCCTTTAAAGACTCTAAGCACTAGTCACCTGGCATATGGATTAGATTGATATTACTACATTGATTAGTTTTTATCCATTTCTCCTTATAGAAAAGAATTAGCACTAGACATCTAGCTTTGTTGAATAACTGATTACTAATTAAAAAGTCGTAACTACTGATAAAAGTATAGAATTGATTATTTTGGCTGATGAAAAGTTGGAAAATCCGGTGGCATTCAATTGAAAACAATGCTATACAGCAATAAGCAATCAAATCTTTAGTTTTGATTAATTAAATAGGAAAATATTTGGTATTTTGATTTAAATGATTGATGGTTTATCATCAAACAGTTCCTGTTGATTGATGAATCAAGGACTGTTTCAGCACTATGTACAATTTGGCTTCCAATCAATTACAATAACTTCAATCTAAGACTTTATGCAGTCTATGCATTGTCAGCAATACATCAGCTGAGTGAAGATGAAACAGTTTAATGGCAGGAATATTGATCCATTCCATGCTGTGAATCTGTATCATCTACGTAGTTATGAGCATGGCTGGCCTCAAGTGCCTAAAAAGGAGCCAGTTCAGCCTGCGACTGTGCAGGTGCAATGAAGAAATACTTGCCACATGCCACCATCAGCTGTGCAGATCAAGCAGTGCAAAGGCTAGGAAGCAGCAACGATTCAGTTTATATTTCTTCACTTGCTCTGACAACACACCGCGTGATTGACTGCCATACTCGAGCGATGGAAGTGAACATTGCATTGAGGCTGTACCCTGTTTCAAATTACAGTCAGACATCAGCTCAAACCTGGAGTCTCCCTGGAGGATGAGCTATAGAGCTCTTCTACAGCAGCCTGCAAGAGACCATTAGGGTAACAACCTCAGATTTTGCATCGCAGCATCCATGTTCTATAAGCCGCACAGAATGATGGCTGGTGCACCCCTCTACATGACATTATGATGATGACAGCAGCACCAGGGCAACCGGTCTCAACATCCACCTTTCTCTGTGCCATCTGCAAATGTCTGGTTAGATTTTCTCCATCCTTGCATGTTAGCGCATACTGCTGACAGTAAGAGGGGAGATCCTGTATGGCAAGCCTCTCCTTACCTGGCAATCGGGCAAGATAATGGCTGCTGTCACCGTAGCTGACAGGCGGTGAAGTGTAATTTCTGCAGAATTCTGCACTCTGGTAGTACGCTGCATCCCCGTTCTTCATCTGCAGCGCCATCATCGCAGTCACATCCCTTTGCCAACTTCTTCTCTCCAAAAACCGGGCGGCCAGGCTGGATTACAGTCCGTACCACACGCGCAGACACTGAGGCTTTCACCGGAGGGGTGATTTCCAGAAGACAGCGAAATACAGAAAGTGTCTGTCAGTAACAATGCACATTAATCCGCAACATGTAAACACATTGTATTTGTACGTTCACATCAAACGGCGACAACGGTGCTCTTATTCGCGGAATTTGATTTTTAAAGCCGTAAACCCCTGCTGGGGCTCCTCCAGCATCCCTTTGCTTCTTGGTACAGTCCATTTCCGATGCCACCGCTGCTGATTTGCATGGGTGGCAATCATGACACATTGTATAAATATGTTACACCTCTTTGATAGACTCAGATCCCCGGACGGGCTATTAATGAGACACAGTTCTGCTGGGAAAACAGCAGAACTGTGGCCTTGTGATGAAAATACTGATATGATATGGACATAAAAAATTAAGTTTTAATCAAAGATAATCAAAAAGGAAGCCTGTGGAATTGCACGGGGAAACAAGGAGGCCTATTATTAGCCTATTCTTATCAGCTATTGTTATTGTTTTATTATTTTTTTTGTCTTCCTGCTACACTATTTATAATGTTTTATTTTGTAATGTTACTAAGACCGTAACGTGCGGTTTGAATGAGCCAGAGAAAAAAGCCAGTAGCCTATATAGGTATTGCTTTTTTGTACACAAGCCTATATAGATATTAGATATTATTATTATTATTATTGTGATGTTTGTAGTTATCTTCTGCCCACGTGACATACATTACTGCGATATTGTTATATTTTATGTTCATAGGCTCCTCTAGGCTACCGAGTCTATGTTTGTAATAGGCATATATGGTTATGACTTAAATGTCATCAGTTAAGATAGCAGAATTTTATTGTTTCTTTTTTATTTCATTTAAACTGTTATATTTTTTTTATTTCCTTGCCTTTAAAAATGGCATTTGTGCTGCTGTAAAGTGTGACTTCATGAGATCAATAATGTCTTCTCATGAAAGTATAGGCTACTTTACAGAAGCAAGTAGGCATAGGGGTCACGCCCACAAACACTAAAACATAAATATCATTTTTTTTATGTAATTATTTGTGTACCGTGATGATGTTATCCTGTATTAACATTTGAATGAAAAAAAAAACTGTGGTTTTGTTGGTTGAACTTGTTATTTGGTACCACTAATATATCACCCACGGTTTCACTCTCTCTGCGTGTGTGTTTGTATGTTTTTAGAGGAAGGGAGGAGGGCCCCAGACAGACAGCGTGGCTGCATTGCCGCAGCAAGACAATCTGTCCAGTCTACCAGCAGCTCAGCTGCTTATAACATCCTCAGGGTGAGCCCTTCTGACTGGGCATTTTGGACACATTCTCTGTAATTGTGCACCTTGCAATCCACAAAACAAAAGGATTTATTGTCGGTGTGGATTAACTGGTACTGTCACGGATAGCTGGCTCATAGGCTGACAGACGTCAAGATAGCAGCCTGCTTTGCCCGGGCACCGGGAGACACCAACCGGCCGTAGGGAACTGGAGGGGTCGGCTAGCTGGAAGGCTGGCTAACTGGCATTAGCCGGCGAGAACCTTTCAGACCTGCATCCTCAAACCCTTTGCATCGTGGTCGCCAACTCAAAGGGGTAAGATAGTATGCTAACATAGCTATAGTTGTATCTTTCAGCAGACCTATGGCTTGTGTTTAATGCTGGCAACATTAACATATTTTCCAACAAGGAGTAGACAGGCTCAGCGTTAGCCGTTAGCTAATGAACAAGAGAGGTAGCTAACGTTAACCGTTAACCAAACTGGTAGAAATTAATCGAAAGATAAATATGTGTAAGACAGAGCAATCATGGTTATCATGTGGTTGCTAACAAATGATCTAGCCAGGTTAAGTCATCGTTAAATATAATGTTATGTACTTATACCGTTATGTTGTTTATGTTGTGTAGCTGTCATCTCTGAGCTGTCATTTCCAAACATCTAACATTAGCTAACCTGCTGCTAGCCAGTGTGAATCACGCGAACTGCTATAACAGATGTGATGTTGTTTGTGTTTTTAATTTCCTCTTCTCGCAACACATATCTCAGCAGCGTGAAGATGGAGTGAAAGATGAAGGGTGGAAGTGGCCCATCATCACAGTAAGGAGGGCTTCTCTCTGAGGTATGCTCCACAAATTCCTCTTGTTTCCATCTGAACCACAAGTCTTCTCTTGACTTTATCCAATGTTGTCCTCTTTCCTGTAACTCACAATTGAAATTGCAAAGCTAATGTAATAGACAAAATGAAACTGAAAATCAATCATGGTTTTCTTAAAACCACATTGTTGTTCAACTGGTCAAACCTTCTGTTAACCACAAACATATTACTATGTGGTATAGAAACTGATCATATGTTAGATCTTGTGCCACTGCTAGCCTATAGAACTAAGTACATTTGTGTTTCACTATTCAAAGCAAGCTTGAGTCTAGGCCAATGTTTCCCCACTCCCCACATCCTGTGTTGTGAGGAAGCTTCCTCTTTTGTCCTAAAGTGCTTAGCTGCATCCTGATCAGGGTCACAGATCGCAGAACTGCTCAATGGGTGGTTTGTTCTCACTCAGGGTTTACTGTTTTAGCTTGTTTTTGTACATACTCAATGCTAATATTTTTTTTTGTAAATGGAGTTTGCTGTTTATTCAGTGTCATGCATTTCTGTCCCTGTCACAACTCTAAACTTTAACTGACTGGACAATTTCCGATCAGTTGGAGGATTAATGTCATAATTTCAGAGGGTGCTGTAGGGTTTTTATAGGTGATTTTTTAAAATTTGATTTGTGATATGATGTGATGATATGATGATCAGTTTTACATTATAGTTTTCACTTTCATCACAAAAACATTAAAATGTTTTTAGTGTGATTTTTTGCGGGGTTGTGTGCCCTTTGTGGGATCCCCAGTTGCTCTTTACTTTGGAGTATTTTTTAAAGTTGATCAAAGACATATGCAAATTTATTTAAATTACTGAAACAAAATCTGGGTGGTGATTCAGAGGCTAAAGTGCTGTAAACAAAAAGATTTAAACCTACCACAATGTCATGGATATGCCCTGTAGTGTCCTCCCAGTTAATCAAACCCACAAAACATTTCAATGTCCGGTGCAGAGGGGCATCTTGCCAGGTACCTTAACCACTCTATCTGATGTGGGAGCCAGGGGCAATGTTGTTGAGCGTCTAGATTCCTGGTGGATAGAGCTGGGCAATCTGAAAGTAATATTGGTATTGTAAAATTAGGTGACATACCATGTGGGATTTTGATTATTATAGTGACAGATCTTAAATGTTGTTCTTTACTGGTCTGAGAGGCTGTATTACAGCGATACAATGACCTTAACTTATTTGAGTGCTCAAGCTCAGTGAAATGAACAAGGGCTTCTACCTGCTTGGCCACTACATTCTTATGCTATTTGCTAATGGGTTTTTTTCTCAAAGAAGATTAGATAAGATATTGTTCAAACACACAAATTGTTTCTTCGTTCGTTAGGTTAAAGTAGTGTGGTTTAATCAGTAGTCAATGATGCCTTCTTTTAAATATTGTAATATGTTATCTCCAGTATAGTTTCTCTTATTCTCATAATGTTGTAAGACAGACTTTGTCAAAGTTAGGAAACACCACAAAAGTACGTGACAGTTCAGTGCTGTTTTGAGGTGGCGTGGTACGTCTTCTAGATTATTAGTACTGTTTTTTTTGCTCAAAATATCTTGTTGTACTTAATATGTTAAACTAATTTAGTCTAGACAGCTAATATAATCCAGGCAGAGTAGCTTCCACAATTTCATAATGAATAATATAATATTTTAATAATATTTCTTCCCGTTCTGAGAATTGTTTATGGCTGTAAGTTGGCTGGAGGTTAAATTAAGGCATCATGTTGTAATTTTTTAAGAGCCCACATAAACACATTCTTTCCCATCACTGTGTCACAATCCACAGTTGAGTCACTGTGTTGTTTTTGTGTTTGGAAGTGTTGGACCTGAGCAGTCTGTCTAAAATAGTTGTGCTACTGAAATCCCTCAAGACTCTGTTGTTTTGAATACAGGTTTAACTCACATCCTTATAATAACTGGAAGATTACTATATGGTTATTGTTATTGGTATTTTATAATCTTATAGTTAGTATTGGTATGGGTGTGTTGTAGCATTGGGAATAGTTAGAATTTCTTTAAGTATGTTTTGCTACGACTTGATTACGTGTGAAAGTGGTATAAGAGACATATCGATTTTAGAGGTTGGCACTGGCAAGGCTTGTGATGAAGGTCTTTTCCTGGATTTGATTTTACTATAAGAGTATCATTTAGTCACTTGACCTTGCTGAATTCCCCAAAAGGTAGTGACTTATTTTGTGTTGAGCCAAGTACAGTTCAGCAGAAGAACCCATCTAACTTGGAGTGGGGAAGGGACTTTTTCAGATTGGATTTGATCTGAACAGAAAGATGGGTCAACATCAGATGGATAAACAGCTCATATGCATCTCCCTGTGTCTGTCAACCAGTCATACAGAAGCAGAGCGTTTCTCTCAGGATTGTGGCAGATGGTGGTGCTGAGTTATCACTAGTGGTATTTGGTAATGGTAAATGGTATTTCAGACTGAAGTTTCACTTGCTTATAAATTAACTAGAAATTCTCTAAATATGCAGATAGTACCGCAATGCTGTTGCCGGCACTGGGGCAGTTGATCGTTTCAGGCAATAGTACTTGACATCCAAATTAAGAAATTCAGGGCATAATATAGTTCACCTTGACATGAGATTGTTGCACTTGATGATTTGCAGAATGAGTTAAAATGTATTTTCTTTCATGAGATAACTGGGAAAGTTAATTGTTCAGTTAATTGTTCAATGTAACAGGAGTTTAACAATTCACAATTAACAATTATTCCCAGTTTAACAACACAGAGGTATAAAACTGCCTCTTACTGTACTGATTAGATGATTCACATTACTTTGACAAGTCGAGATGTCCTCCAGCACGGTTTTTAGTTTTGCACATGTAGAGACATACACACACATGTATGTATTTTTGACGACATGCATAATGGGTCTCTTAAAGTGGGTCTAAATTAATGAGTTAAATCTATGTACGGTTTCTCTATATAAAAACCTTCTGGACTGTAAGTGCAGACTGCTGGTATGATGCACTATGCCAGTTTTACACATGCCATGGATACTGTGCAGTCGGTCTCTGTACTTGTTTTGGTCTTGCTGCTGTGTGGTTGACTGAACATTCTTCTTTCTCAGTGAGCACAGCTGAGCCTAACCCACAGCGAGCAGGCAGGACTGTGGAGGACTTCACTGAGCAGTACTGGCTACTCTCTTCAATTGAAAGCCACTCATGTTGAGCCAAAAGTCACTAGATTTGTAGTTGTTTTTTGAAACGAAGTTGGCATACTGTATCTAGAAAACAGTTAAATTGGCAGAACAGTGGTTGCCTAATTAGGTCACAAAATTAATATTTTAAAAATAATTTAATTGAGTCACAAGGCACTTAAACAGTTGCTCAGTTGGCAACACTGTGAGGTGGTTTCATGTGAACCCACTGAGTCACGTTGAAAGTGCACATGTGCCTTTGAAACAATGTGTGTCAACAAAGTTACTATACAAACAGCATTCTGAGTCTGAACAGAAGCATCAAGTTAACTGTATTTAATAAACAAAATGTGCCTTTTACGTCAAGTATCACCACTGGGGCTCAACAGGGTTTGTGAGGGTGAGAACATGCTTGAAAGTGTTGTTATTTTTCAGGTTGTGCTCTGCAGCTTAACTGTGTGACTGAGCTGGGAGACATAGAGGAAGATGCCTCCCAGGCCGTCCTCAGGGGAACTATGGGGCATCCACCTAATGCCTCCAAGGTATAACACTCTGGATTCTGTTGTGGATATTAATGCATTTTGTGTTTTTTATTGTGAAGACATGTACTTGACAATTATTAGCCTGAACATGAACATGGATCGAACAGTCTGAGAGGCGAAATGTCTTCAAGCAACCTCAGTCAAGTCGAATTGCTCTTGATTTTAACCCACCTCTGAGCAGCCTGCTAATTTCATGTGATTGCAAATAAAAAAATCTCCAAAATTTGTGACGCCTCAAAATTCCTATGTATTCATTATATATTATTTAGTATTCAGTTATTATTTGTTATTTAGTTATTTAGTATATATATATTGTTTTATCAACCGTTCAACCCAAAGAGGGCATAGTAAAAGAAAAATACTATAAAGTTCGTCATCAACAACATATAATGATACTGAGTGTGACACCAGGATTCTGGTGGACTGCCTGCTGCCCAATGGGATGATTCTGACCCTGGAGTGTCTCCGTGAGGCCACACTCATCACCATCAAACATGAGCTGTTCAAAGAAGCCAGGAAATGTCCCCTCCATCACCTCTTACAGGAGGAGACATCCTACATCTTTGTCAGCGTTACACAGGTAAGAAGTCTCACTCTCAGTTTGATTGTCTGGTAGGCAAAAGTTTCCATCTAAATCAATATACATAATGGACATCCATTATTTAAAGTTTGATAGAATGACCCCAGCTGTTTATAAATGGAACAGCAATTTGTTTGGAGCTGCCAAAGCTGCTGTAGGTGATAGTAAAAACAAATACTATTGGTCTCTGCAACTTATCATATGCTGTACTTGAAATAAAGCCAATGTGTTCTTGCTCCCTGAAAATAATAAGAAACCCCTGCCTCACTTTTGTTGTGATTGGAAGGCTCACAAAAATAAGTAGTTCACATCTTGTTTGCCTATCTACAAAACCCATCTTAGTTTTAGAAGATGCCTCTGTGCTTAAAAACACACCATGCTTTTCTCTTTTCCAAAACATCCATTCTACACCTTCAGGAAGGCAGTCAGCACTTACAGCAAATCACCTTTTGCTTTCATGAAAAGAGAAAGTGGAATATTGAATACAGCCTGTTTTTTTTCATTCCTGCCTGCAGGAAGCGGAGCGGGAGGAGTTTTATGATGAGACCCGCAGGCTGTGTGACCTCCGACTCTTCCAGCCCTTCCTCAAGGTCATTGAACCAGTTGGCAACAGAGAGGAAAAGATTCTCAACAGAGAGATTGGTGAGAGGATCTTCGCCTGTGATAGCATTGATTCTGTTATAGCCGTGGTTTGTTTTTGTGTAATAAGAAAGTGAATTAATACATACAATACATTTCTTCCTCTCTGTTTAAGACAAGAGTTGTATTTAATTTGCTAAATGGGAAAGAGAAAAAAACAAAAAAATGTTTCTGTAAATCACCTGCTGTTTAAGCATGTTATTAGACTAAAGTTGTAAAGACAGTTATATTTGTTTTAAAATATTGCTTTAACTACAGTAGGAAAACATTATTTTCCTATCTATACACAGACCAATCTAGCCAAATTGTCTTAACAGGCTCTGCTTTGTATTCTGTCAGGTTTTGCCATTGGTATGCCTGTGTGTGAGTTTGACCTTGTGAAGGACTCGGAGGTTCAAGACTTCAGGAGAAACATCCTGAATGTTTGTAAAGACTCTGTGGAATTGAGAGATGCCAGCGGGCCCCACAGCAGAGCGCTGTATGTTTATCCACCCAATGTAGAATCCACACAGGAACTTCCCAAACACATCTATAGCAAACTGGACAAAGGTAGGCAACAGCTTCAGTTTATTTTATTTTTTTCATTGTCAAATCTAACCAGGATCACAAGAGTAAAATAAGAATCTTTGGAAATAGAAAATGTATCTTTTTCTTTTTCGATTGTCTGATCAAGCCTATGAATATTATTTTTGAGAAAATAAAACACAAAGAAAGACAACAGAATGCCAACATGGAGCAAGAGGTGAACATTTTATCCTCCCGTTAATACTTAATCACTACTAGGCAGCCTTTAAAACTACAGCAATGTAATAACTTTATTGCAGACACAGGTCCATATAACACATCATAAAGTACACAATACAAGGAAATACATAAATAAAAAAAATTAAAAATACATACATTAAAAAAAAAAAAATGAAGTGATTGCAGTGCTATTAGTGTGATGCTATTGTATTAAAATAATGCATGGAGAAGAAGCACAGTGAATGAACAAAGGTGTCATGTCAAACAGTTTTTCTGTCTGTCTCTTTTTGTAGGTCAGATTATTGTTGTGATTTGGGTGATTGTTTCTCCAAACAATGACAAACAAAAGTATACACTGAAGATCAACCACGACTGCGTGCCTGAACAGGTGGGGTTAATATGCAATGAAATGAAAAGACATTGAATCAGTCATAAGACACACTCTATTGCACCTTCATTTTAAAATTCAAATTGAGGAAATTGAAGTATGTCATCATAGGCCTTACTGTAGTCTAATGTAGTCTGTCTGCATGTATGCGGTCCTAAAGGTGATTGCAGAGGCCATTCGTAAGAAGACACGCAGCATGTTGCTTTCCCCAGAACAGCTAAAGATGTGTGTTCAGGAATATCAGGGTAAATATATCCTCAAAGTTTGTGGCTGTGATGAGTACCTGCTGGAAAAGCACCCCATCAGCCAGTATAAGGTAAGAGACATATGGGCAAAAATTGTTTTTGGGCATTTAATGAAAATAATTAAGACAGACCCTTTATATGTGGCATTAAAATTATTTTCTTCATAATTTAAGTGATTTATACCAAATATTTATTTAACAAAGCACAACTGTCAACATTGCTGGCTAATATGAATGAAGAGTTGGAAAGACTTAGTTTAATGGCTCAGAGAGAAAAATAGCAGGCATAGTAGGGTGGCTGTCTGCTTAGAAAAGAATCAAACTATTTTCTAAGATGGAAAAATGGTTTGCAAAATTGACCATGCATTTTTGCAACATTGCATACTTAATCTGTTAGTAAATACTTTGCCCTGAAGTTTCACTGGGGAAAATGAAATAGTATAACCGTTGCATAAAACTGCATATTTTTGTATAGGGAAATGGCATTTTATGATGAAACTAGAGATTTAAATATTTCAGCTAATCTGTTAGATCAGGCTCAGGGCCAATGCAGGACTTTTTATAAAACACTGGAACCATGTCTTCATGCAGAAATTCCACGTGAGCCAGAACAAATTAGAAGATGCACAAAGTGTCACTGTTTGCTCTACAGCAGTTGCTGGAAAATGACCAATTGGCATCACTGATTACACTTACGCATCGTGTAACCCTAGCAGCTCGGTGTGCTTTTGTTCTAACTGTCCTCCTCTGTGTCATTCCCTGTCTTGTCTCTCTTCCTCTAGTATATTCGTAGTTGCATCATGCTGGGCAGGATGCCTAACCTGATGCTAATGGCTAAGGACAGCCTATACACCCAGTTGCCTACAGATAACTTTGTTATGCCATCATACTCTCGACGCATCTCCACGGCAACACCCTATATGAATGGCGAGGCAGCTGCCAAGACACTGTGGACCATCAATGGGACCCTGCGAATACGAATCCTCTGTGCCACCTATGTTAATGTCAATATTCGTGACATAGACAAGGTGGGGACGCACAGTGCTTACAGGAATATATCGGTGTCTGTAATGATCATTCAAATTAAACAACAGATCTCTAACACTCTTTTTACATAGTTGGTAGGATATGACTAGAGTTGGCCAAAGTGAGAGGAATGTTCTTTTGGTAATACAATAAAATGTGAATGGTATTGTATTATTTGCAGATTCATTAATAAAAATGAAAACATATTAGATGTAATTAAGGCTTGTTTTTGAGCAGTAGACTGTTTTTTCAGTTGTGCACATTGTCCCATCTCCCAACCCCCTCACTTCCTGTGGAAACAAACACTCATTGTCCAGGTCCCATGTGAACACAGACCTTTACCAAGGGAAAGAAGTTCTGGTAGCTCATGTTTGTGCTCTGTCATGAATCATTTGTGTAAATGTAACCAGTCTTCCCAAACTGCCAGGCTGCATGCCACTGAAGTGTAATGACCATTTACCATGACAGCTGTTACACACACAATTAATTATATACTTCTAAGAAAACACATTTTTTAATTAATTTTTGTTTGTTTGTTTTTGTTGGATTTTGCTTCTTCTTCACTTATAGATATATGTGAGAACAGGCATTTACCATGGAGGTGAACAGATGTGTGACAATGTCAACACACAGAGAGTACCCTGCTCTAACCCCAGGTACTTGTCCATCCTTCATTATAATACCTTTGAATTCACTGCAGTTGCCCTTAAATGCAGGACCCTTTAATTATAATAATAAATTTACTTGTTAAGACCTTTTCTGTGAAAAGTTAAACCAGAAAGAATTTGATTAGATAAAATGCGATAAATCAATTATGGTACCCAGTAATGGCAATAACTACCACTTTAATTCACTTTCTCATTATTTCACTGATAGACAATTACTTTAGACAATTTCTACTGCTAATTTACTATTAGCATTCTAAGGCAGGAAGGTAAAATTATCAGTTTAGGGCTGGCTAGCAACACTAAACTGCTGTATTACATTACTGTTAAACCTAAGCCTTGGTCCGCTCTTACACCTCTGGAGAGGGAAAAAGAATACTGTCTAAACTATGTTTGCCTGGCCAGCTCTCTTTAGCTCTTCTTTTTGGTAGCTTGCCTTGTAGGCATACATTTGAGATTGTTTCTGGTTCTTTTTGTTGGCCCCAGTCTCACTGATGATCTCTATGTCTCTTAACATTCTTTACCTCCAGGTGGAATGAGTGGCTCACCTATGATATGTACATCCCAGACATACCCCGTGCTGCCAGACTCTGCCTCTCCATCTGCTCTGTCAAGGGCAGGAAAGGAGCCAAGGAGGTATGATAGAAAGCAGTGAAGGAAATGACTCCATAGTACAAATTCGATTGACAGGAAGTGGACATGCAAAAACAGGACGTGTTTTACTAGGCTACATGGATATCAACAGTCAGTTTTTTTTAAACTGGTAGTAATTATTATGGAAAAGTAAAATACCTTACCATGAGTTTTAACTTGTAGAAAATTATTTAATATAACAGTTGAATTTAACTGCATATTTTTGAAAAGTAAAATGGGATTTTACGATATAAAACAAGAGGGTACCAGAAACCAAATACAAAATCATGTCAGCCAAAGGAAGCTCATACCTAATCACTCAAATACTAATAGCAGTATGCTGTATTACAGGTACTTATATGGTATAGGTACTGTGTATGTGTATGTGTGAGCCTGTGTGTCTGTTAGCATGTGCCAGTATTGGTGACTGAACCTACCCCACTCTATGTGTCAGTCTGTCTTGAGTATAAGTGTCCAAGGTGAATGGGAGCTGTGGTATCATCTTTGGTTCTGTTTAATTACTAATCAATCATGGGCACTGTGGTGGCAGAAAACATCAACAGAAACACAATCAGCAGAAGGGACTTTTCCATTCATGATAGAATAGGTTTCACTTGTGCAAGCCACGTTGAGGATATGGGCTATTAGTTCTCTCAAACTCATTCTCTCACAAGTATTTGAACTTTGAAAACACGAAAACTCACATAATGCAAAATCAAAATTAGGGCACTAAATTTAGCAAATGGTATTTTATCTGATTTACAATAAAAAGAATGCCTGTCTGTACATTTTACTCTATGTTTAGAAACCATGTGGTGTGAAACTGTTGGGAGTGTGTCAGTGTTTTTGTGCATTTGGTCTGAGACTTGTAACAGACACCCACACAGATTGATATTTCTTCCATATCTTTGGTGGAAAAGCTGGAAGAGTGGAGAGGTGTGTGTATATATATATATATGTGTGTGTGTGTGTGTGAGAGAGAGAGAGTGTGGAGTGTATCAATGTATGCCAGACATGGATATTGTAACAGACTCCTGGGGTGAGTCCTGTCCCAACTGCGCGTGCCATTCTAGGTTGAGGTCAGGTTAGCGGATGCTCTTTCATGCCCTGCCTGAATTAAAGATAAACACTTCTCTACAGCAGCTTTTTGTTCCAGCACTTACTATAAATAGGTGCATTTTGACTGGCTGTCTGCATGTAACTCTGTCTGGCTCACCATGTTGCTCTTTGTCACCTGGTTCCATCGCTGCCCCTTAGTGAAGACTCACTTTGAAGATCAAGATGTTATCTTAAACATTTCCTTGGCCTTTGTGAAGGCTAGCATGGTAGCTTTGTTAGAAGGAGAACTGTAGTTTAAAGATTGTTTGATGACCTTTTATATCTAAAATATCTATATGTGAAACAGTTGTGCATATTTCCAAGACCTTATGGTTTTACTGTCCTTTGTGTCATAATCAATCAGGTTCTATTCAGAGTTTGATTGAATATTCCACCAGTATTATAGCAAAAAACAGGTTGTGCTGTCATATACAAGGCCAATATAGGGCATCAGAAGACAGGCAGTCACATTTCATAGCTTAGCCTTTCAGGATGAATGAGTGTAGGTGGGGCATTCTAGCTATTACTATAACTGGGCCTTTAAAATCAATCAAAATCAATAAGAAGTTGTTTAAATGTAACATCATTATAACCCATTAGTTGAAACTAAGTTCTGTTAGTGAATCAGCATGCCCAACCGGAAATACAGTTTAAATATGGAAGCACCACCTGAGAGTTTCATCAGAAGGAGTCGTACATTATCAGTGATTGGGACAGTTGCATCCCAACAGGTTTAAAGATATGAAATGTGTTTGGCTGGACTGAGCAGACCAAATATATATAAATGTTACCCTTTGGATTTAATGTCTTTAGTGACCATTGACTATTGTGTTGCATCCTGTTGTATTTGATATAGCTGTTTTCTGAATTAGTGCTTTTGATGTGTCCTTGGCATAAAAACATCAATGAAGTCACATGCTACAGAATAAGTTGATGTGAAAAACCTTAGTGATTAAAAATAATTGTGTTTTCCCATGAGCTTCTTACATCTTAACTATTTTTCTCTCTCTCTCCCTATTACACTCTCTCCCTTTAGGAGCACTGTCCACTGGCTTGGGGTAATATCAACTTGTTTGACTACACTCACACTCTGGTGGCCAACAAGATGGCTCTGAACCTCTGGCCTGTCCCTCATGGCCTTGAAGACCTCCTCAACCCCATAGGAGTCACTGGATCCAACCCTAATAAGGTATTAAAATTCAGCATCTTGTACCAGTAATAGGGCATAAGAAATTAACATGTTTCCATTTATGATGACATTAATTTCATTAAGAATTTGACAGTTTTGTGAGAGACAGTAATTCACACAATGTAATAATATTCTTTTAATCTCTGATGTCCAGGAAACCCCATGTCTGGAGCTGGAGTTTGACCACTTTAGTAGTCCTGTCAAATACCCAGATATGAATGCAATAGAGGATCATGCAAACTGGACCATCTCGAGGGAACTGGGGTTTAACTACAACCTCTCTGGACAGGTAACCTGTTTACCAGCCACTAACCAGTGGGCTGGGAAGGTAATGTTATAATAATTACACCCCTTAGTTGCATTATAAGGGACTCCAGAACCCTGTGTTTTCACTCAGGCTAACTGTTTTTATGTTTTGAAACTCAAACACAAGTAAGGAAATGTCTGTAAAGTAGAGGTATGCTTGCAGGTGAGACATTGCATAAGCATGAGTCTTGTGCCATTCAGAGGACATGGAGAAGCACACAGGAGTTTTTATTTATTTATTATTTGACAACTATTGTACTGGTGACAGATATGTGAGTGTCAAATCTCGCAATAAAGACAAATGCATTAGGAACCATAATAAAATGCATCTGGACCATATTCTCTCTGAAAAAGCAGATTCATTTAGCAAGTAATAGAGCTCAGATACACAAGTTTTAAATATAATGTGTACAGAGTTACTTAGAGAAGATGGGGTAATTTATTAATGAAGGTGTTTGAATTTCACCTTTTGTTAGTCTTCTCTTGTGGCGTGTGATATTATGACATTGATTTATGAGGCCCTAATGCAAGGTGTGTGAATGTATCCTTGATGAAGGTATCACATATAATGACACAATCTGCTTAATTAGTTGTGATGGTTGCGTGTAAATACTGTAAACAGATGTGTGTGTTTTGCAAGACACCACATGTAATTATAGTCAGGTGTTATTGAATTACTGAATTTCTATATATACATATATTTTTTGAGTATTTTAAGATGTATTTCTTCGAAAAAACAATATTCCCTTTAGAGTTATCTTTAAAAAACAAACAAACATTTTATAATACAAACACACGCCATATCTGTTTTATTATTCTTGTTTCTGTTATCTTATTATATTATTTGGTGTTTTTTCCATTTTATTTTTGTATTATTTTAATTGTCTGATTTCAACCATGTAAGGCAATGTAACTTTGTTTTGAAAAGCTGCTGTATAAATAAAGTTTATTATTACTATTAGATAGTGAAAGAATGGTCACATTAAACATTTTTGGCGGCAACAGTTATAACACACAGCAGTGCTTACTGGTTGGTTGCATGTATGGTTAGATGTCAATGACTGTTAGCTCTTTTCAGTTTATGTCTGACATTTTATTTATTAAAAACTTGGATAGGAGTAAATTTAGGTTAATAAGTGATTGATAAATGTGGTTAATTTTCAGGCCATCATTTAACCATAAAAACTCATTGTTGACTTATTCATGATGGTGTTGGTGATGTGGTCTTATCAGATTTCTAGATAATGTGTGGCGAGAGATCCGTCTTGAGAGGATGTGTATGGTGTGAGAAAATGTGTTAGGTTATTCATGATGTGGGTCAAATGTGAGGAGCACCCAACTCAATACGTGGTGTGGTGAGAATGTCATCCCGCTTGATTCTGACCAGAAAATGGTTTAATCTTGTCTCAAGCTCAATTAAAATATAAATTAACACCATATTTATACAGTCAGGTATCAGACTTGGTTATGTTAAGGAGGATGATGATTGTGCAGTAAACTTTTCTGATTTTCTGCTTTTGGCAAAGTGATGGGGAAGGGCAGTGAAGGGAGTTTCAATTCAGGATTTGAGAGCATTGTAAGGGTTGCCAGCTATGTTCCGGCTTGCAGTTTTAGGGTCTACTGGAAACATTTCATAAACAGAACATTTATTATTCTGCAGCTACATTTATAATAGTTATTTTGCTGACATTTTTGGTGTTTTACAAGTATAAATACAGGAGCCTGTTCCTTCTTTACCTCCCTGTCATTACTCAGTTTAAATGGCTAATCTCACTGCACACAGCTGCTGCCATTAACCTGTATTTTTGTTTATTTTGTCCAACTATGTTGTGATCATAAATAGTGATTTTGTCTGCATTCCAGCTGCTAATGACTCCTGGTCAACGTAATTTTAATAAGCCGTGACTGAATGTCAAAGTATGTCAGTGAGACAACTATCCTCACTTATCTCCCTTCTCTTTCTCTCACTAACTACAAAGACAAAACTGTTTTGCTGTTAAATGGGAAGATAAAGTCAGAAACAAAGAAACTGCATGATTAGGAATGAAGTTCAAGTCAATTACCAGTAAATACAGGCATTTGAATAAATTCTTAAGTGAATTTCACACTTGACGCGAGATGCTGCGGTAAAAACAGACCCGGACGATGATTTGAACACAGCTTGAACACAGCTTCTCTTTGTGCCAGCTGTAATCATGATTCTATACTCCAACATGTCCTGAGGTAGAAAAAATTAAATGTGAGAGAGTGCAGCAGGAGCACTGCTGCTGTGGTTATCTCCGTTCAGTATACCTTGTGCACTGATTTACAACAGTGGTCAGACTTTTGATCAGAACTATGGTGGACATGGTTGAATAAATACAATTTTAGTACACCAGTTGGAGTCTTGTAAATGTCAGTATTTACAGCAAATAGACATACATAGTGGCATGTTGTTACATGTCCATTAGATACTGAGCAATGCAAGAGAGCTGAACCATTCAGTGTTGTTTTATTTATAAAGGACAGCATAATGTGGTGGATTAAGTAATTCCTTTTATCTGTAACTTGAGTACTTTGAGAAACTTCTCAGTAATGGGTCTAAATAGATAACTGATAATGTTTCAAGCTATATTTGTTGCTCATAATGACTGCATGGCTGAAAGTCCAGAGAGCCTTTGTTAGATTTCTGGTATAAAGATACTGTGAAGAAAGGAAAAAACAATTGGAAGCTCTAACAATAAGTAAGTAAAGCTGCTGGTTAATGTATTTACTCACGATACAAATTTGCTGAATAAATGTGAGGAGGGATCAGGTAGTAACTTGAAAACATGACAGTCAGTAGGTTAGTTTTGATAGTGTTAGTAATTTTCTTTCTGTTGTGTTTCAGAGCAACCGTTCAGCCAGAGATCACGCCCTGACAGAGAGCGACACTGAGCAGCTGAGACAGCTGAGTAACAGAGACCCTCTTTCAGAAATCACTGAGCAGGAGAAAGACTTCCTCTGGAGACACAGGTAACTCCCAACCAACAAATATAACACTATACTACTTTACCATATAGCACTTAAAGTGTTTCTTTATGCAGAGCCATAGAATACATAGAATGACATAGATTTCACAGGTCAGTCTTGTATGTAACTGTAGGTAAATTTACTGCATATTACACGCAATCCAAGCCTATTCTTGTAGATTAAGACATTTTTCCTTAGGTTGTTTTTAAAAATTATTCTTAAACATATATGTTGTTTACAAAAGCCAAAATACATTTCTGGGAGTGACCATAACCAAATTCTTCTTGCTAAATACTTTTGAATACACGTGGTAACACAATTTTGTTTTCACTTTGTATGTAGATGTAGAGACTTAAAATGAGATGCAGCACACTGTAATTAGTTCATTCTTGTCCAGGCACTACTGCATGAACATCCCTGAGATCCTTCCCAAGATCCTTCTCGCTGTTAAATGGAACTCCCGAGATGAAGTAGCACAGGTAATGCAATTTCATACCTGCTTGTAATATAAATATCATTAATAATCTGTGTCTTATAAACAAGAAGGAGCTAAAGAAATATTTATGCATCTCAGCTGTACCACAAAGAATTTTTTAATGGATTTAGAAAAGAAAAAAAACAGTTTTTCTGGCTTGTAAGTACCAAATGCAAAGCATGTTTCAGTAAAGATTTATCTATCTATTTGAAGTTTGACCACTCATCTCAAGTTTTTAGGAATTTACTCAATTTTTGGATTTAAGTTTGAAAGTATACTTCTGTAAAAAAAATTGTTATGCACATACACTGTGTTTTGAAATCACACACAAACACACACACACACACACACACACACACACACACATACATACATACATACATACATACATATATATATATATATATATATATATATATATATATATATATATATATATATATATATATATATATATATATATAAAGAATAAGTATTAATTCGTCTTTCTTGGTTTGTATGTTTCCTAGATGTACTGTCTGTTAAAGGATTGGCCTTCTACCCGTCCTGAGCAGGCCATGGAGCTGTTGGACTGTAACTATCCAGATCCCATGGTCAGGCACTTTGCAGTACGCTGCCTTGACAAATACCTGACTGATGATAAACTATCCCAGTACCTCATTCAGCTTGTACAGGTAGGCCTAACTGAGAGTCATCACAATTGAATTCAAGGAGCTGTTTGATGAAAGGATAAAATACAGTACTATAACTCAAGTGGACTGTGGAGTGTCTTTCTCCAGCGTGTCATTGACAGCCAGTGTAATATCTTTTTGAAAGCAGCTTTTGTTTGGCCTGCTCTTGTGTGTTGAAGACTTTCTGGTCTCTGATGCCTTAGGTTGTATTTGGTGCTTGGTGTACAAAGACTCAAGGGTTGGGAGACAATCACAGAGTCTGAAATGACTAATCTGAATCTCCTCTCTGCATCTCCTCTTATTCTCTCCTTCCAATCTTACTTTCCTCTTGTTCTAGGTATTAAAATATGAGCAATATCTTGACAATCCCCTGGCCCGTTTCCTCCTCAAAAAGGCCCTGACCAATCAAAGGATAGGACATTTCTTCTTTTGGCATCTCAAGTGAGTCAACGTCCAGATTGATTTTTCCTCATGTTTATGTCTTTCTAGAAAGCTAGAAACTCATCTTGCCTCCCTGCTTCTCACTCGCTGTCTCCACCCTTCTCTTTGTGGCTTCCTCACAGATCAGAAATGCACAATAAAACAGTGAGCCAGAGGTTTGGGCTGCTTTTAGAGGCTTACTGCAGGGCTTGTGGCATGTACCTCAAACACCTGAGTCGACAGGTAGAGGCAATGGAGAAGCTCATAAACCTCACTGACATCCTTAAACAGGAGAAGAAGGATGAGACACAGAAGGTAAGGATGGCGGCAGCACACACACACATTTGATTTTAATGTTTAAGTTTAAAGTTTTTTATCTTTTAAATCTCAGAACGGAGGTATATAATATGTGGGACAAATTGTGTCTTTTTTTTGGACAATTCTGTTTATTCATTTTTCACAATCATATTTTAACTAACCTGACGTACCAGAACATATCAAATCACAACATAACGCAATACAAAATCCATACGAGTCCTCTCCCTCCCACATAGTGACCAATCCTCCACTCCCTCCCCCTGCCGAACTCTCAAGGAAAAGAAAAAAGGATCAAATATAGAATGAGATGTAAAAAAATCTCACCCAATTCCATGTAAGTCTTTTGAAGCAGTTGTGTGCTACCTCTGATGACGTAGGTTATGGGCAAATTGTGTCTTGATCATATAAACAAGTGCCGTATGTTTGTACATCTTCAGCATTCAAAGTTTGTAAAATTGCGGTCTGGGTGTGTTTGTTAGTGTGTGGCTGCACAGTTTCCTACACTGCAGCGCTCCGCAGACATCATGTGGGTTTATGTTCTGTTTGACTTCAAAACCCAGTGTCCTGCATGTTTGGTGATGGGACATGCTAAAATACACACAGGATTCACTTTGCTGTGTTGCTGACGCTTGTAAAAACAAGTACTGAAGTACAACAATGACACAGCACAAAATATGCATGCCCACATAACAGAACAGGATTTTATTTATTTATTTATTCACAAATTTTTATATAAATATTTTTATATAAATATTTGTGTAACATACACATCACTATTATGTTGCTTATCAGACGATTTGGTGTTTTTATCAGTCAAGCCAGATGTCATCAGTGGATTCTCCAGTTAAGTGACTCCACCCTAAATTTCTCAAAAGCTGAAACCATGCATACAATTTTAATTCTCAGCTATTATTATGTTCAAATAGACTATTAAACACCCAGATTTTTCTGGGGGATCTGTGTTGTGCTCCATTCTTAAAATAGCAAACATAAGAATGCCGGACCAGTTTGGTCATTATTCATTCAAATGTTTGTGACTTTGTTTAATTTATATTTTACCCTCAGAGTTGTGATACCACACAAATGCAGCCATTTTTAGAAATTTCTTTGTGGATGCGTGTGTGCGTGCGTTTTTGTGTGGGTGCATGCATACACATTTATGTGCATATACGCGTGTGTGTGTTGGTGTGATTGTGTGTGTGTCTTGTGGAGGTCCAGATGCGATTTCTTGTGGACCAGATGAAGAGACCGGACTACATGGATGCTCTGCAGAACTTCACCTCTCCTCTCAACCCTGCGCACCAACTGGGAAACCTGAGGTTAGAAGTGTGTGTGTTTGCAGTGGTGTGTATATGTATAAGTGAGGTTGTGAAAAAAAAAATACATTGTATATGAATTTATTTGTTCACAGGTTAGATGAATGCAGGATCATGTCATCAGCAAAGAGACCGTTGTGGCTGAACTGGGAGAACCCTGACATCATGTCCGAGCTTCTCTTTCAGAACAATGAGATAATCTTCAAAAATGGAGATGGTAACACACACACGCACACACACATACACAAATACACACATGGCCTATTAAACATAGCTTTTAACCCCTGTTGGCTACTGATCTCAGACTTTTCTGCCCTCTCAATACACCTGTAAGCTACAGCCTACTGTCCCAGGAGGCTGTTAAGTGTAACTGTCTTTACTGTGTGTGTTTGTGTTGTAGACTTGCGGCAGGATATGCTAACGTTGCAGATTATTAAAATCATGGAGAATATTTGGCAGAATCAGGGACTGGACCTGCGGTACTACTCTCTCTCCTTTTACCTCAATATATATTTATTTTTCTCGTTGTATCTTTCTGCTTCCATTTCTTAAATCCCTAACTCCTTCCTGCCTCAGTGCACAGGGCTAAGAAAGTCTAATCTAAGAAAACACTAATGTGTCTCCAGGATGCTTCCCTATGGCTGTCTGTCGTTAGGAGACTGTGTGGGTCTCATTGAGGTGGTTCGCAGCTCCCACACCATTATGCAGATTCAATGTAAAGGAGGCTTGAAAGGAGCCCTGCAGTTCAACTCAAACACTCTGCATCAGTGGCTCAAGGACAAGAACAAGGGCGAGATGTGAGTTCTTCTCTCCTGATATTATTTTTTATAGCATCTTTGCATCATTAGACAGTATAGAACAATGTTTGAAAGATTTGGTATTGTTTAGATTTACTTCTGCCTTCTGCCAGTTTCATGTATATGCTTTATTTGATTTTCTCAT
This sequence comes from Micropterus salmoides, assembly GCF_014851395.1. Taxonomy (NCBI): domain Eukaryota; kingdom Metazoa; phylum Chordata; class Actinopteri; order Centrarchiformes; family Centrarchidae; genus Micropterus; species Micropterus salmoides. The sequence goes on along the minus strand of NW_024040374.1, from coordinate 5,890,008 downwards.
TTCTTTTTAAAATACAAAATGAATGGCATCAAAATCACTGTATGTGTGCGTGTGTGTTTGTGCAGGTATGACATGGCTGTGGATCTTTTTACGAGGTCCTGTGCTGGCTACTGTGTAGCTACATTCATCCTTGGGATAGGAGACAGGCACAACAGCAACATTATGGTCAAAGACGATGGACAGGTAACTTGTAAATGCACAGCACTCACTCAGTTTTGCTCAAGGATGAACAACTTACAATTTTCTGCTACATACATACACACTTTGGGAAATGATTGACACAGAGTTCAATCATCACACATAATGACTAACCTGCACAACGTTTCAATCCTAGTTGTATCTTCATAAGGTTAGAGGAAGATCTGACTGGACTGAAACGTTGCCCATTTAAATAAATGTGTGGTTTGCAGTCAGTGTGCAGACATTACACTTTTCATTGATGCTGATTTTCAATAGCCTTGCGCCTTACGTGTGATGTGTGTATCACTACACTTCTACATGCCTTACCATTTAAATGTTGCCCATATACCTCAAAAATCTAATTCTTGGGTATTGATAAATTTTGGACTTCTTCAGTTGTTATTACTACTGTAATATTCATAATTTGCTTGTTTTCTTTGTGTTTTACTATTGTTTCTTCATTCAAATTAATTAATTAATTAATTAGGGATTTCTTATTGTCCACTACATATTTGATAAAATGAATAAGGTTACGGCAATACTAAGCACACTGGATGACTATACTCATATATATAAAATAAGCTTGACTTTAGAGGAGGTTTACTTGTTAGAGAGACTTACTGAACTTTGACTTCCCGCTTACCTCTTTGTTCTGCTCTCTGTCAGTTGTTTCATATAGATTTTGGGCATTTCCTGGATCATAAGAAGAAGAAATTTGGCTACAAGAGAGAGCGAGTGCCCTTTGTACTGACACAAGACTTCCTCATCGTCATCAGCAAGGGTTCTCAGGAGTGCGCGAAGACCAAAGAGTTTGAGAGGTACTAAAGCATCTTACATCTTCTTTTCTCTCATCATTGTTTCTCTCTTCTTTTTTTTATATCTGCTACCTGCTTCTAGTATCAGTCAGTACAGAATTCATTTTTTACTTCAAGCAGCACATTGCATTTTCCTTCCCTTACTTCCCCCAGTTTTGTAACTTTCTACTCAATTTGCCCAACTGACTCAACCATGATAAACTCTGGGATAATTTTGCATCACTACTAAAAAAGAAACATAGCAACCTGCTAGCATCTGTCTGGGAAGCGGGTTTGGGGCCCGTTTCACCATATGCAACATGTAAGCTGCAATTTGAACATTAGATAATTTCCCCTTCCTTTAATTTTGACACTTGTCATATGTGAAATGGCTTGCTGTCACCATTTGCGGAAACCATCCCAGCCCTTTAAATCTTCTTCAGGTGCCATCAGGAACTGAGGTGCTTACCTGGCTTTGGGTGTGTGTCAGTGTACTTTCTGAGCCACTTAACAAATTGTATAAACTTTTTGTTGGTCCTTCTCACATTCCCTTTTCCATCTCCTTCCAGGTTCCAGGAGATGTGTTATAAAGCCTACCTGGCCATCCGGCAACATGCTAATCTCTTCATCAACCTGTTCTCCATGATGCTGGGCTCTGGCATGCCTGAGCTACAGTCATTTGATGACATTGCCTACATCAGGAAGACGCTGGCCCTGGAGAAAAGCGAACAGGTAATAAGGCTTTTCTCTGATATTAATTCTGGTCTGATATTTATTTGAGGTACCTCACATTTTGCTGTCTGAAACCTCTGCAAGATTATTACATCTACTTATGTATCTCTTTTTTCTGCTTTATGCAGGAGGCATTGGACTACTTTATGAAACAGATGAATGATGCTCACCATGGAGGATGGACCACCAAGATGGACTGGATATTCCACACAATTAGACAGCATGCATTAAACTGATCTCCTGCACACAAACATAAACCTCCACTCCCACCGTGGAGCTGACCTCTGTCAGCCAGCTGTTCAAGTCCAAACCACACAGCATTAGTCTTTCAAGGAATTTCAGAGACCATGCACAGCTCACTGATAATGGAAGTTTGCGGCTAGAATTTTTTTTTTACACCAGCACAATTTCTGTTTATTTAAACGAGGTTCCTGTTTTTCTGTATTTTTTTGCCATTATCATCTGACTTTTTGTGAAGCTCTCACAATACCTTATGCTTGATCTGCATCTCCAAGAGAGCGTCGTCTTCGTGTCCTGGTGAAGATGTGCCCTTCCTGGCCGATGCTTGTATCCGTGTCAGGAATAATCTGGGCAGCCAAGGAAATGGGACCCCTTCCCCTGCTGCTCCGCAAACACAATTTGGATAAAATGGTGCAAAGAAGATGTGTCTGCCAGTCTGTAAATGTAACCACAAAGTAAGTTCAACTTGCTGCCCTTTTGCTGTATTAGTGCTGTACTGTGTCTTCACCCCAGAAATGAGGTGCTTGGGAAACTTTTTTTAAAATCTTATTACTGCTGAGAAGATTGCAGGCACGAGGAACTGTCTAAATAATCTTACATAATATAAGTGTTACTCAAATTTGTTGTACAGTGCAGGATTACTGAAGTATTCTATGACTTCCACCATCTTTGTGTTGAAGTTGCCCTTCTGAGCTGATTTGGTCAGCTTTTAACCCTTTGTGAAGAAATTTAAAAGCTCAAAACTGCAGAAGAGTCTCCAGGTTGTTTTGCCAGCTCTACAGTCTCCCACAGCCTCAATGAAAAAGCACGCCGCCCTTGGGAACATTTGCTGGCGGTGCAGCTTTAGATTCTTGCATAAAATTCAGGGTGATGATGCCTCCATCAAAAAACAGCACTTAAAAATACCAGAATAATATACAGATTTATTATGACTTTTTACATTTATTTATGTATCTAGTTTCTTTTAGTTTCTACACAGGCAACACCCTAACTCTAATCTTTAGAAACACACCATTGTTTGTGTAAATATATTTTTTTGTGTTTATTTGCTTGCAACAGCTCTCACCTATTTTGCCTCCGTCACTTTTAAGTTAAACATCTCATTTGACCTCATCAGTCGTAGCCCAATTTGTTTTATTGTGGTTAGTTTGCAGCCCTACTTAGAATTTGAAAGTTTCAAGAGTCAAAGTGCCATTCTCACATTTAATGAATAATGGGACCTAATTTAAGCCTCTGGTTGTCTGTTTTGACGGCAAACACAGTTCCAGGGGAATGTCTCGTCTTCCTGTTGATAAAATGCCTTGGCGTCACAGCACAACACTGCACACTGCTCACTGCTAATCCCTACAAACTCTTTGTATTTGTATTTCTAACCATGTTAGGTTGATAGTGTTTTCAGGACAAAGTGCATTTTAAGTTGTGTTTATCACTGAGGCCATAACCATGGCAGTATTTGAGGCACGCTTTCTATTCCCGGGCAGTGTTAAAGCCATGCTCTACACTTTCTGGCTAGAAGCTTAGATTTTACAGATTTTCCCATCAGAAACATTTGAGCATGAAGCTTTTTCAACATTTTAAAGTCACAGTGAAATGACCATCACAGTGTCTTTAGAGAATCAAGTGAAACAGGGAGGGATTTGAATAAATCTTTCAAATTTGATTTGATTGCGTAAAAGTGGCCATGGCTTAATAAATACCAATCAGCAACCAAGTCCCCAAAACTGCAGTTCCTCAAATGGCCACTTGAAGCTGGCTCCAGAAGCAAGTCAATCCCATGGTCAATCCCCATAAACCCTCATGTTAAATTGCCAAACTTTACAGCAAACATTAACATGTTAAAACTTTTTTGTCTCTTAAGTGCGATTCTGGAGAAATCTAATATCACACACAAATCGTGGCTGCAATAGTGTCGTGGGGCTCAGTCCAAGCCACCTTTTTGACCATTTTTTGAATTGCCCAGAGTTAGGCGGAATCAGGCACTTCTAAGATGAGGAATGCCAGAGCCACCGCACTGAGCTTCAAAATGGCTTTTAAGAAAGTCTAAGACAAAAACAGAGCAATGCGGAGCTGTAAGAGGTCTATTGGTCTCCGTCCACACTGTTTTGTTGGGTCAGGAGGCAGAGGATTAGGGTACAGCTACGTTCTTTTGTTGAACAGTTTTGGCCATCTGATATCCAAACACACTATTCCACTATTACATCACTTTGGTAACTACTATGAGCCACTAGCTAATGCTTAGTATGGTTTTGACATGATGAGCAGGGTTAGGTAATTGTCACAATCACATTTTAATGGATCCATTTGTGGATACGCCTCGGAGTGGAGTCGTCCGAAATATTGGAATGTTTCACTGAAAGAGAAAGGGGATTTTTAATATAGAAATACTTGAAAATGCATTTTTGGTTCACTGTGTCTTTAAAATAGATTGCAGCCGGCTTGTCTCCTGAGATGGATTATTTTGGATTTTTCTCAAAAGTTGTTGTTAAAAAAAGGTGTTTTTAATCATAAACACAGAACCTGAGTGGCAGTAAACGGCTTTGTCAGTTCAATTGAGAGCCTCTCGTACGTCGTGCTTTGTTGAGGAGAGAATGTAGTATTTTATAAGAAAAGGTGCCTCAGAGCAGCCTTACGAGCCCCGACACTCTCACAATGTACCTAGAAAGACATTTGGATGTGTGCATAGCTAAATTATTATTGTAGTAGCCCTACAGTATGAAACTCAATCTGACAGTTCAACCGTTGATTGTATTGAAAAACCAAAGTTGTGGGTCTGTTCTGATGTGGCGCAAAGTGTTAGATGTCCTATTATTGCAGCATTAATGTGTAGAAGTTATTTAATTGCTAACATGGACCTTCTGTGCGCCCATCTTATTATGTTTATGCATCATTCATGTCTCCTTTCTAAAGGCAGATACAGTGCCACCACTAAACATACAGCAGTGAGCTCTTTTCTTGTTCACTATTCCTTCTTTTTCTTAATGCGCCAAACCAGGCATCACTGAGGCCTGTTAAAGTCAATGCTGGAACTGCATCATGCATTAAGGCATATCAGTTACAGACTTAAAAAAGAGAAAAGACACAGGTAGGAGTGTGCACTTACAAAATGTAGTTTTCAATGCCTTTATGTCCAAAAGGACTTTGTAAGAAGAAAGTTAGCTCAGTGTGCATGTGTGTCAAGCAGCATAACTCGTGTGTATGATGTACATTTTGAAGCAACATAAGCAGTATGTATGTACAGTTAAAGCTTCATGTTGTGTTGTTATCTTCAATATGCTTTCCCATGTATTCTCCAAACTGATAGTGTGGGCCCATATGCATTAATTGTCTTTCTGTACAGGTTACAGAGCTTCATTGGCAGGCCCCAATGAAAACGCACACGATGTATGTATGTACATGCCCATGTGTCTGTGTGTGATGACACTTGAACTGTTGAAGTGATGGTGTGTCTTTAAATTTTTTGTAAGCCTTTTTTCCCCCACCAACTGGCTGGTTTGTGCCAGAGAAGAAAAGCAAAAATGGAGGAACTAAAAGTTGTAAATGTTTTACTTGAAATGTCACAAATCAGAACCGCAGCTGTATTTTGTTGGTTTAAAGTTGTTATGGGGGCTGCGGTGTCTATTTAGTACTGAGTGAGTGAGTGAGTGCGTGCGTGAGTGCGAAGGTTGAAGAACTGCGCACAGCTGTTTGTGTGATAATGGTAGTAAATTTGTTAATGATGCTAAAGCCCTGAATTTTACAGTGGAGACACATTTACTTCTCGAATCAACGAAGGACTAAATTTGTGAGAACTAAGGTGAAGTATCTTACAGGATTTCAAACTAGGGTAGGCAGTTTATTTAAGAACCATTTTTTGTTATATTGGTTGAAATTTGATTGAAATGATTGGCTGACTTATCTGCCACCTACCTATCTGCCTACCAGCCTGTTTACCTACCTACCTAACTGTGCGCACTCTGCCCGTGCATTCACTGCACATGAAGGGACGGGGGGGGTTTGTTCGGTTGGATACATACCTACCCCAGCTTTAATAAGATTTAATAATCTTAGATAATCTTCAGCCTCTAAATCATAAGAATGACACAGAGCTCCTAATTGAGTCACATTTTGTCAGAGCATGTTTGTTTATCTGAAAGTCAACTTTGGCTCTGAATTGGTGCAGGAATTTTGCAGTAATTGTTGCACTAGTTTTTCCTCCCTGAAGTGGATGAAACTTTGATGGCTTTGATGGCACCCGTACTTTATCCCTTTTAACTGTCAAAAAGCTCAACAATGAAAACACAGGCCCAAATTTATAAAACTCCTTATCACAGGATCAGGTAAACTGATTTAGTTTGGTTGCTGCCTGCTTGTGCGTATCACATGGTGATATAATCGTTGTACCTGCTATTTTACTAAGTAAGATGAAGTTGATATTTATCTCATTTAAGCACCTCTTGTGTGCAGATAAATAAGTATAGTTTTTCTCTGAAGTTTAACAGAGAGAGCTGGGAAATCCCATTGGCATTGATCTGCTCTTCACTTTGCACCTGCTAATACAATCATGATCTGAGCTATGATGAGCGGAGGACATAATAACATGAACACCCAAAGTATATAATGCAATTCAATGCAATATCCATGCAGTAAATACTACTTTTGTGAAGATATAGTTTTCCGTTTTTGATGAGCATCAGACAACTCTTTATTCTTAGGTGTTTTCTGTTACTGTTGGACAGGTGTTCATGTTATTGTGTCCACCACCTGTATGAAAATGGGCCCTGATATTTAGTGAATACGGCTGTAGATCTTCTGTGTTTCTTTCTGTAAAGCAGTTGAAATAATTGTCAAACCCACAGTTAAGGACTGTCCTCGTGTTAACACAGGTTGTGTCTTTAGAAAGCCTTTGAATGTGCTTTAAACAGAACTAATTTTGAGGGTTTTAAACTTTTATAGTTGCAGAAAAACAACAGCATAGGATCGAAGAACAAATATGACTAATCAGTTCTTATTAATCATTCGTTACATTTTTCAGACTTATAAAATGGCCCAAGAGAAATATTGACTAAATGGTGTGTGGTTTTATGTTAAGTCCATTTGATTGTGTTACTAATATATTTCCAACATACCATGCTGTCAGAACCTTAACCTATACTATGAATGAATGTACAACGGGCCAATGTATTGTTTTTCACAGCCTACCTGCATGAGATGGGGTAAAGATGCATATTCTTCTTGCTACATTATTTGTTTGTTGTTTTTTTTTATTTAGTCTGCCAAGCAGCCATGCAGATGTTTATATATGAATGCCTTAAGTTTGCTCCATGTAGGGACAATTTCTAGGACAAGTTCATCCTCAGTAATCTGCATTTTTATTTATAAATGTATATTGTGTTTCATTTTGGCTCCCTGACTGACTGGTCATCTGAGTGTTCTGTGAAGATGTACAAATAAATTTGTTAAACATTCACCAGGCTGTGTTTGCTTTTGCACTATCCCCTCTTGGAATTACAGCCTATTTACAAAATCATACTGTACTGAATAATGTCATGTGTAATTGACCAAGTATTTTGTGAATTTTTTTTCCCACTGTGTTCGACCATAACAACTTAAATTCTTGATTTTGTGTATTTATTTCCAAGGTTCCCACTGTTGTCTCTTTAAAAGTAGACTCCTGAAAAGGGAATTTTACAGAATTTTGATAGTTTTGCGGCGAAGACCAGGACTTTCAGAGACTATTGCTAATGTCACTAATTCTAAAATGTGGCACACATTTGTTGCATTTGTTTCAGCACAGTTAAGACTTATGTTTATCCCTTTAAAAAACAACGACATTATAAAACCAGAAAGATTATTTGGGTTAATGAAAGTGACTTTGTCAAAGGAAGTCATTGGACACTGTGTCAGGGGAAAAACAGTGTGAATTCTAACTTGTGATAAAACAGAACTTAATATTGTTTGTGAAAGGAGGTTACTACAGGAGATGTTCACAGGAAGAAAAACAGTGATATTAATTACTGATGAGCTGCAATTATATTCACACATAAAACCAGTACACAGAGCATAGTTTTATTTTCCCTTTGAGAATGACCGATATCAATGTATTTTTTTTCCCCATTTTCTCACAATAACACTAATAAATGGACTCTGAGGGCATTTAATTGCTCATTACTGTGATTTACTAAAAGGAAACTGACATCAAACTGACACTGGTTTTCCTCACTTAACCAGCAATTAATATAAACTGTATTGAGCTCTGTCATCATTTCAGTCCTTCCAGTGCTCTGTGAGGAGTGACAGCGCTCACAAATCGGTTGCTTTCTCTCCTTTTTTTTAATTGGTCATTTTATTAACTTTAACCCTTTTGCATTTATAGTTTTAAATCTGCACAACACCCATGAAGATGTTTGTTCCTGCCATGCACCCCAGTAGAATTAAGAACTAGTCTACAAAATAAACAAAAATAATCTGTTGAAAAAGCTTGTGAGATAATTTTGTTATTATAATATAAATGTGGTTCCCTTGAGGAAAAACTTATAACTGCAGGTCTGTTTCATTGAAAGCCCCATCCTTTGTAGGAGGTGCAGGCATCGCAGGATGGACTGGATTGAAAGGCTTCCAGGGCTTGGACGGGCAGTGGAAGGGGTGGTCCTTCCCAGCTTCCAAGGCCACATCAGAGGAGACGGAGGCTGTGGTGTCCTCCTCAGAAGATTCTTCTTTGGGGGAGGATGTGGAGGGGGGATTGGTGAGCAAAATATTCCTGAGTGGAGACCAGCCAGGAGGACGGCGCCTAGTCAACAGCTGAAGAAAAGAATACAGTGTACAACGTGGATAAATGGGTGGATTAACAAATGACCTGACTTTCGTCATATTCGTAAAGTGTAACATAGCCTGCCATTAAGGACGACTGGTTGTTGACAGCAAAGCAGAGTTATGTCATCGGAACATCTAATTGCTAAGTCACTCAATGCGTATGCCTTTCTTGGTCTCCAGTGTCCAAACTAACATTTAACTTTGTTGGCTGTTCCTTGTAATCAGTTATTTTTCTTCAATCCTATACAGAATTGTAGTAACAATATAAAAATAATTAAATCCTGTGCCACATTTTTGTCAAAGCTTAACTTCAAATCAGTTTCCAAAACTCAAAGAAGTATCAATTTTTTGCTAAATCTCATTTTGCTTATGGCTTTAGTACTTCTTTAATACGTCTTGATATTTTATTACAAGATATATTAATTACTCAGAGCTGACCTTTCACATCAGTTGGCTTTTGTTTGGAACATAAATAGACTTTAATGTCTACATTTCCCTTTCAACATTCAGCTGTCCATCATTTTAGCAAATTAAAGTACAGATATTCAAATTCACTCTCACTTAATTAATTATTGGTTATTCACTCCAAGCACTCCAGGTTATTCACAGAAGTAGTAGTAAAGTCTTTATTTCTGGTCAGTGTGATTTGGGGTTATGGTGAGAGGCACCCTCAGTATTCAAAGAGGTTGGAGAGTGGTGTCTTTAAGCCTTTCCAAAGCCAAATACACACACACACACACACACACACACATAAATATAATGAAAGCATTAAACTGTGTGTTTGTCTGCTCCAAAGTAAGCTACTAATGTTAGCATGCCTGACTAACTAGCTTACTATTTAAATTACCAGCGTAAGCATTACTGCATTCTTATGTGGGGATTTGGACAAAAAGAGGCACAAAGCTGTCTGGTGTTTGACTATTTTGTGAAAATTAGGTCTCACCGTGGGAGGCAGTAGCCCTGGTTCACACTGTATCTGGGCCTGCGGGGGCTCAAGTCTCCACGGTGCTACATCCACTGTAGAGTTGCAGTTAGAAAACTCCTGCACACAGAAATACACAGGGAGACACATCAGGTCAAGTAAGCCTGGAAAAGATCACATTATGTCAGCAGTAATATGTGTTGCGTTTTCATGCTTACCAAATTTTCTTCATCAGGGGCACACAGCTCGTTGAGGTCTTTGTGATCGGCCTTGGCGCAGGTGGTCTTCTTCAAATCAAATCTAAGCTTGAACCTGAAACCTGCGACCACCTACAGGGATACATTGAGAAAGTAGGTAGGAAAGAAACAGAAGTTCACTCCACCTGACATTGCTCCCGTTTTCTCTCCCTTCATATCACCCAGTCTCTACCTGTCTGGTTGCATGGCCGACAGTGTGCAGCGTGAAGAGGTGAGTAGATTTGGAGATGGAGTTATACTTGGAGATGGAGGCCAAAAGAGGACCCCTAAGGTCCTCTGAGTTCTCATCAATATCCACAGGGCAGCCCAAACAGGAAGCTCTCTCTGGAATGATGTAATCATCTGGAGAGGAGAACGATTGTGAGCACAGATTAAATAAGAAGGCAGAAGGGAGGAGACAGCAGATGGTTTGTGGCTCAGGACGTGCATGACATGATCACATCATAAATGTTGGGCTTTTTCGAATTATTTTTGATATTAGCCTTAATCCATGCAGGCATAATATTACACCAACTAATGTACTCATGTCATGATACTGCTAGGATACTGATTAGCATAGATTTATCAAGATAAGAGGACAGTAGTAGCAGACAGTAAATAAGGTTAACACCAGCACAATCATATCAATTAATGAAAATTATATTTAAATTTAATTGATAAAGTCCACCAAATGTAACAAAATAACAGATGGGTGATGGAGAAACGCTAATGTATGCAAGGTTGAATTATGTGTTGTGCTTTTTTAATATCTTTAGTTAAAGAAAGCCACATTCTCAGCTTTCCTGTGAGTGGGGATAGTGATTTTGAATAGATTAGTTGATGATTGGCTGAATGTGCATGAAGGAACATGGAAATGTTCAAATTCTGCAATACAATGTGGCCCAAGTCAATTCACAGCTCTTTCTGCACAAGAAAACAGCTTTAATAAATGTTGTTTTTTGCAACCTGAAAGACAAGTTCATAGGAATATTCCCATACCATCAGCACTGTGGTACTAAAAAATTAAATGCCGCATTTCAATTAACTTAGTGATGATGCTTTGCTGGAATCCAATTTTATTAAAATCTTTTTTACAAGAAAGTAACTGAGTTCTGAATGAAGCTTTTTTTTAAGGGGGCGACCAGTGAAGGGCCTCACAATAAACCATAATGATAGAGATGAATGCAATGTCTCTTAGAAGGAAATATAATATTTCAGTAAAGCTGCTGGCATGCTTTTTGAAACTAGAGTTCAACCACCTCTAATGACCTCCAGACAACCATATAGTCTAGTCTAGAAGAAATGTGTTTTCTTGTTTGCTCTAGGGGTCTAGTATAGTAATCTCCATAGTTCCCTAATTCAAAAGAGTACTCCACCTATTAGCATTGCACTACAATATTGTCAGACTCACGGAAGGAAAGTAAAAAAAGAAAGGCATTTGGGCATCGTTGAAATTTAAAAAATCAGTACAATCAGCGTTGAGCATATGTGATAATTGATGTTACTGTATGTTGTCTTGTCAAATAATATTATAACTATACATAATTATTCATATAGGGAGAAATCTTGGGGAAGACTAACATTATTGGATCCAGTCTGTTTATTTAACTTATTTTAACACCACAGTCTTGTTTTTCTTTTTTCTTTCAGGCCAGACCCCATTGAAGCAGGCAAATACTGCCTTTAATACACAAAGGAATTTTCCATGCTGAGCCTTAGTTGCAAAACATTTTGGAAGTTGGATGAGAAAACATAGACAGTGAGCTGGTTAGGCAAACAGATTAAAGTCTAGACTGTCCCTTCCTTTTATGGTGTGATAAGTTAATATTGTGCTCTCCCTATCTGTAGATTCTGTTGATATATTACACAATCAGCCCCTTTCTGTATTCTCTGCACCCACCACTGTAAATTTTCCTTAACGACTCACTGTTTTCTTAATGCTCTCCTCTGATAAACAGAGTCATGTTGGACTGGTTTTAGTTTTTCTCATTATATGGGATGAGACTCGAAAAGTCCCCTCACTGGAGGCCTCACAAGACAGTAATAAGTATTAATGAGCCACTGGTTCTGTGGTTAATGTCTTAAATTAGGTCCCAACTGAAACACTTTTGTGTCTTTCTTCTTTCTTATTGAGAGTGTTTTGAAAGAATCTTTTAATTCTGTTCAAGTTCCTGGCAAAGCAAAATCAGTTGTCCCTTTAGTTCCCCAGATTATTTTACACTGCAGAAAACATGAGACAAGGCAAGCAGATGGCTCTATCTTATATTCAGACTTTCTGTACTTTTGGAAATATTTCTGGGAATAGTTTGACATTTTGGTTAATATGCTGGTTTGGTACCATTGGACAGAGCCAGGCTAGCTGTTTCCCCCTTGTTTTCAGTCTTTATGCTAAGCTAAGCTAAGCTAACTGTCTGCTGGCCCCAGTGTCTGACATGAGAGTGGTATCAATCTTCTCATCTAACCAAAATGTTGAACTATTTCTTTAAGTAAAATTGTGCTAGTTGTACTTGTGTCAAACAATTTTCAAATCCTGGGTTTATACACCAAAATCCTAATGAATGTCCTGTTCATTAATTCACTCACCGAGCACACAGTCCACCTGTCTAGTGTCTGCTTCGGTCTCTGTCATGTAGACTGTGGCATTGCAAGAAATAGGCTTCTGGGGGAATAACAGGATAGATGATGATAGGATTTAGACTTGTATTGTTAATACTGTATACAATCCAAACCATAACATTAACTATTGTTGCCAACTTTGAATCAATACATTCTCCTTAAATGTCTCCCAGTGTTAGAGTATACAGGAGAGCTGCAACTTTGTTTAAGTGTACGTATCTACAATAGAGATTAATATCCATTTTATCTCCACAGACATGAATGGAGGACATTTTTGAAAACTGTGTGTGTCACTGCTGAGTTCACATTTGTGAAGAACCTGAATATCAGCAGCTGTATTTCCTCTCGTCATTATTACCTTGCGTCCAAAAGCATCATAGTCGCAGTCTGTCCAGGATTTGTTGCTGTCAGCTGGACAGTCACTCCTCCTGGTGTTGAACTGCAGTGAGTACACTGAGTCGGAGCCATTCTCTGACTGTAGAGACACACAAAGATGGAAATGTTGCATTTTTTACACACTACATTTGTACACCATATTTGTCTGACAGGTACAGGAGCTATTAGTTTTTATTATTATTATTATTGTTATTATTATTATTATTATTAGTAGTAGTAGTATTAAGCCTATACAGGAAAAACATGCAACAAGCTATTTTGTTTCCCTCTTTTATAGGTATAACAATGGGTGTGTCTTAGTAGCTAAAACGGCTACAACTGGGATAAATAATGCAACACTGTAAAAGCAACCTGTTATGACCCTGAGTCATAGTTTGTGAAAGTATGACTCCTCCCTGCCATAGGGTGGTGCTGTTCTGTGTTTTCCCAGTTTGTGGAGTTGCATTTGATGGACTACAGATTGGGCTGGAGACTGATGGCACCTATTTAAAGGAAACCTTCTCCTTTTTCCTGGCTCCCAACCAGACTGTGCTGTGCTGCTCTGTGCTGTTTAGTGACTGTGCGCTGTGTTAAACCCTGTTTTGTAAAGAATATAAAATAAACTCTAAAGAGCAGTCCTGGTAACCTGCGGGGGGTGGGGGGTGTTTCTGTTTCCCTTTTGACATATTTCTCTTTTTTATGTGTAGGGAGGTAGGTAAGAGGACTATATTTTCTTTTGTTCTTTGGTTTGGTTAGGTAAGTGAGTGGGTAGTGTTGTAGATGTGGTAGTTGTTTTGTTTGTTGTTCTTGCCATGATCTTCCTGATATCTGTCTTTTACCCAGGTTGCTGATTATATGTATTTCTGCTTGGACTGCATCAGCTGTGGCACTGGTCATCCTTGGGAGTGGGATAAAGGGGGAGTCATATTTATGCTATACTCAGGTTTCCACTAGGTGGGGTGCAACACAACCATTCACAAAAAAAAAACCTACAGTACGCCTTCAAGCACTATGCACTTTCATATATCATAGGAATATCAGTTTGCAGTCTTTTTTCTTTAAGACCTTATAAGGGGTCTTGATGACTGTACTCCAACACAAAGCAGGTCAGGTGAATATACAGATAGCCACATCCTTTCTGCAGTCACTGTACCTTGCTGGCTGTCAGTATCTGAAAGAGGGCCAGCTTATTTCCGGCGTTCAACCTCTCGTTGAACTTGTTCACTGCGCTGCTGACGGCCTTCTCTACAGATGGGTCGTCACAGAAGATCAGGACTCCGGGCTGGACCTCTACTGGCCCCTGGAAGACAAGAATTACAACGAAGTAGGAAACAGAAGAAAATGCATTTCTGATGCACATAAGTTTGATTTTACTCCAATCTTTGCATTTTCTTGTGAAATGCTGACAGTCTGAAATTTTCATGCTTATAATTTTTTTTTTATTAAACCATCTGAGGAAGAAAAGTACTCTCACTTAAAGTGCTGACAGCTCTTAAACATACACAACCTACAACCTATATTTATCTGACAGCTCTAGTTGCTACTTACTTCACAGATTTGATTTCATATACAAAACATATGATCTTCTTATGGAATACAATGTTTTACCACAGATAAACTGCCCCAAAGTATATTAAGTAGTTAAACTTAAAATGTAAGTGGGAATTGCTTCATTTTAAAGGGTCACAAGGCAACCAGGTTGGGAATGACACATGACGATCCAAATCTGTAGCTGTCAGATAAATCATGCTTGTAATGGTGGAAACAAGTAACTAATAAGTACATCACTCAAGTACTATACTTGAGTAAATGTGAACTATACTACAATTTTGAGAAACTTAATTTACATTGTAATTCACAATTTATATTTTTATTTCATTTTTTGAAATTTAAATTTGATCTTAAAGTAGTTCCCAAAGCTATAATACTGTATATATAATATAACGATCTAACAGCGGTCATATTGCATTTTGAGTACTTTTACTTTTGATACTTGCTTATTACTACTTGGAAATTAGTATTTTTTTACAGTGTGGTATTACTACTTTTATTTCAGTAAAGGACATTGATTTTTGAAACTTTCCCCCTACCTGCCCAAAGACTGAGCTGTGGAGGCACAGCAGGCCCAGCACACACAGCCCCACTCCGCTTCTCATTGTCTGATCTGAAGGATATTTGGCTCTGCTCTGCTAAAAGGAAATGGCAAATATTACAACAGTCGATTAACACTTGGTGACCACAGTGTATCAACTTAATGTGAGTGCATTTCATGTCTACACCCAGTCGTCTTTAGCTGGATCAATCTCAGATTTCTTATTTGTGGCTGTAAAATTCCAAACAGTTCCTTAATGTAAAGACTCAGTGATTCAGAACTTACAGTTTATGCAGGTGGAGGCCTGCTGTTGATCCTGCTGGGCTTGAAGAGGAAAAACTTGACTCCTCTTCACAAAGGGTTGGACGACTAAGTGAAGTTCTCCTGAAACCGTATGGGAATCCTAAGATAAAATGATGACACACGATAGACACATGCACAGAGGACAGCAGGGCACTGAGGACACACGAAAGGAGAGTAAATGTTTGCTCTTTTGTTTGCCCTCCTACCTGTCAAGTCAATACAACAGTCAGTATCAGAGAGAGAAGAGAGCATGTAAGGAGATCTACTAACTTCCTTCATTAGTTACTTTTAAAGAGTGAACTCTCTCCTACCTCAAGTCACACATTCTCACTAAAGAAACTCACTAGTAGAGTTGTTTGGCACCGACTATAGAAAAGAATTCCCTAACTGTACGTGTTTGGAGCCACAGTGTGTGCGCTCTGTGTTTGTTTTGTGTGTTTTGGCTGGTACTTTGTCCCTGTCGACCTTTAGCCATTACCACTCTGAGTTCTCTACTGCTCCTCTGGGAAATGAGGTGAAATGTGGTCAGATGTTACACTCCATATTATAGATGTATCATACAGACAACGCACTTGCCTTGTCCTGTTCACACAGTACAATAAGGTCAACTGATGACAACACGCCAAAATCGTCCATGTGTCCCTGGCCGATCATTGGCTCTGTTGCATGTAAGGCAACACTTTAGTTCCATCAAGTACAGCTCTGTAATAACAGATACAACGTAAGTTCTTACCTACTATTTTGAGACCACAGAAGTTTTTTTTTGATTGTGTAAAAATCTAGACACAGCAGATTTATTTTTTGCCCTCTTGTGGTAACACATGAACTTAGAAATACTTTGCCATAAGGCACCACAGCTACACTATAAACCCTATAAACCTGTGGTTCCCAACATAGGGGTCAAATTAAATGTGCGGGCCATGAGATGCAGGAGATTTATGCTTTTTTTGTTTCAAACTTTCCTCAAATTTTATGATCTTTGCCTTGAATTATTGAATCATTTTACCTCTTCAGGACTCTAAGAAATATTCAAATAAAATATTCAAGTAAGTACATTACTTTTTGTTTAGAGCAGTGGAGCGGTTGTCAGATTATTTTCTGTCATGGACCCCCCCTTCAGAAGCGAAAAAAAGTTCATGACCCCCCACCCCAGCAAAAGAGGATTTCATTTTTATCAATCATTAACACTACATTCGATTGAAAAAAACAAGATTCAGGTTAGCAAAATAGTCTTGCTAGCGTCAGAGCACTTTGGTTTGTTTATGTCACCACACAAATCATTCATGCAACTTCAGGTCCGCTGAACATCCATGACCCCCCTTGAAGTGGCTCTGTGCTTTATGAAATATTCTTATTCACTTTCTTGCTGAGAGCTAGATGAGAAGATCGATACAGCTCTCACATTTTCTGTTAAGTATAAAGCTACATTACTGCCAGATTTCTGTTAGCTTAGCTTAGCATACATTGAAACTGGGAAGTAGCTTGTCTGGCTCTCTTCACTAACAAAATCCAACTGCCAGCAGCTCCAAAGCTCACTAACTAACACATTAAATCTGGTCTGTATACTATGTCAAAGAAAAGTTTTAAAATTGGCTAATTGTGGATTCACAGCATGGACTGTATGAAAAGATATACTAGGTTTACCACTCAAATTGATGACAAGTCTCTGGGAAGTTAGCAAGAGGTCTTGGTAGGTTAATTTTGACAGAGCCAGGCTAACTGTTTCTACCTGTTTTCAGTTTTTGTACTGAGATAAGCTAATCGGCTGCTGGATGTAGCTTCATATACCAGATATGCAAGTTATGTCAATCTTCTCATGTGGTGGTTACCACACTGAAATATGACATGTTGAAAATTTAACCTATATTCAAAAACAGCATCCTTATTACTCGGGATCATCCAGAACATGTTGCAGGTTTTTATAGATACAATTTCTTTAGTGAAAAATAGTACCAGTGATTCTGCATGGCTAGATTAGAGGTAAGTGAAATACTTTGGTGAACTGACCCTTTAACTAATATATAGATTTGGAAGCCACTGGAGCATTGAAAATCTCCAGACTTCCAGGAAAACCAGATGAAGTAATTTGTTGAAGTAATTCTCAGCATTTGTTTTAAGTTACTAGGAGGTTTTGGATGGGTTGAGTAAGTAGGGCAATTTTATGTATAAAGCACATTTCATTATTGAGGTACACTCAGTGTCTGTGCATAAAGCAACAATGAGATTATTATAAATAAAATATAAAAACAAGCAACACTGTTAAGCACCCATGCTCTAAAAGACAATGATAAACCACACAACTATCCCACAAACATTTAAACCATTTCATCTCTTATTTAGGTCCTAAAAGTCACTCAACTGGTGTTCTCAGCAAACACAGTTGATACTGATCTGAAAGAAACCACTCAGTCTGTGTAGCTATCGCTCTGCTGTGTTGTGTCACAGTAACACAGTAACTCTAAGAAACTTTATATAATATTTAATAATATAACATGTACATTTACTAGCATTTATCCTTCAACTTGACCCTATGAAGCAGTGTTTGGACTGCTATTACTTTTGTACATTAGGGAACTTAATTTGGAGTTTATTTCACAATTTTATTATGTGTTGTAAAGTTATAGTTAAGTGAAGACTTTGACTCAGCAGCTTTTTCCACAGACTGAGAGGCTCCGCAGTTTGTCTGCTGAAACTGACATAAAGTTCCCATCAGAGGTGTTATTTCAGTGCTGAGAGAAGCAGTGGTCTTTACACCGCCTCCTGTGACACTTCACTTCCTCTGCACGGTTAAATTATGTGTTTAGGTGTTCAACAGTTTCACATTTACAAGTCAGACCACAGCTGCAGCTCTCATACAGCCTTTATCATCTGTACCATTATCTGTCCACTCGATTCTTTTCTTTTTCAGACATGATGCTAAGGGGTCCCACAGGTGAATGGTTTCTTTTTTTCCTGGCTGCTATTATTCCCGGTAAGTTTGATAATAATCAAATCCCATTTCACCCTCAGATAATGGACTCTAAACTCTCTCGGCAGAATGTTCTTTGTCATTTCTCTGTGATTCAGCGTTCAATGGGACGACTAGTGAAGGTTTCCACATTTAGTCCCAAAGTACGTGCAGTGGGTGATGCAGCTTTTCAATTTCATCTTCTGTTCAGCAACATGAAAAGATTATAAGATTTGAAATTTGTTTCACTTTTAACTAAAACTAAGACTTGTCACAGATCTACAAATACAATAAAACATTTCATCAAGTCCTCCATTCTGTGATTGTGTGCACACAAGTCGATAATGATGGGAGTGAATCTGGGATTGCAACATTTCTAATGATTATTTATTTATTTATCTTTGATAGTTTGAAATTAAATGGTGCACTTCACAATTCTGTTTTAACTTCTCTTCACACTTTTTGTTGAGGCCGTTCAGGTTTCCTGTCCCACACAGTGATCGTTAGTTTGGTGGTCTTTAGTGGTTCCACACTTTCCGTCTTTCTCAGTCTGTGGCTTGAGCAAACAGAAGCCATTTTTCATGTAGCATAGCATTGCTGCTATGAAATATCTTGTAAATGCAGGTTGTTAAAGAGAAGAAATTTGTATCAGAACATTTAACAAACATTCAATTCAACTTTCAAGCTGTATTTTATTATGTGCCATTGTTAAATTACTGTACTGTGATACCTTGGTGTAGTTTCTGTAAACTGCAGACACCTTTTTTAGTTTCTGTAAACAGTGAACTTAGTTCTTTTGGGTCCCATAAAAAGTAGTCTATTGAGTGTCTAGACATTAAGGTACGAGATCTACATTATTACCTAATATTGTGGGCTTGTGTTTTAGAGGGCTCCTGTGTCAAAATACAATCTATTGTTCTCTAATGGTGAATATTCCTGTGTAAAGTCAGATTATAATGCAGAGAACCTGGAGCCATGTGGCATTATTCCAGCATATCGAAGTAACCAGAACATTCAGTTTTGTGCAATAAAGCAATGCAACAGTTTTCTACCAAAGGATAGCAAGTGGTATTGATTTGTCGATTCTGAAATGCTATCTTTTTATATAACAGTGAAAAAATCAGGAGAAGACACACGTTGACAGTAACATGTCTCTTCCTCCACCAGGTCTCCACCTCCAGAGAAATGGCAGCTCCATCCAGCCTGCCTCTAACTCTGAGCCGCCCTCTAAGGCTCAGATCTACCAGCCGGTCTTTCAGCCCTCTGAGGCCATTCCTCCAATAGGTACACACTAACACAAGGGCAGATTTATTAGAAAGATATAAACAGTTCAGTTTCATGTTTCGTTGTCTGTCACCCATTTATTGTTGAAGAAATCAATAAGATGTCGTTAAAACGTCACAAATAGTGATGGAAACAAGGATAGATGCAGCATATGAGACATCTAAAATAATTTTTTGAAGAACATACCTGTGGTTGCTGTCAGCTGTCATGCTGATTGGCTTGATTTTTATGAAGCTTTTTGAAGACTGTTGACACTGTGAGTTTATTAAAAACTCATTAATGTGCTTTAGTTACCTTGAGTTAAAGGCTGTGAAAGCTGTTATTGGAAGCTGAATCAGGTTTTATCAGCACATGATAGTGAGATCAGTGAGATCTGATATTAATCAGAACTGTAGTAGTAGCTTAATGGTTGAGATGCAATGGGAGTGAATAAGTGTATCCAGCACTAACATGAAGATATAACTCATACAAAGTCATTATTACTGTAAGAATTTAACTATGGCAGATCAGTATAGAGTATGTTATGCAAACCTAGATTGTATTCAGAATATTTCCACTCGTATGGCTGAGATATTACAACAATGTACAGTATCTTTTATCCAAAGTGACTTACAGTTGTTATACATGTCAGAGGCTGCACGCCTCTGGAACTACTAGGGGTTAATTGTCTTGCTCAGAGACACAATGGTGGATGGGTCACAGTGGGGAATTGAACCCCGGGTCTCTCACACCAAAGGCAGGTGTCTTATCCACCCCCATATCATTAAAGTTCACTTTATTAAGAATTACACACAATTTGTTTCATATATGAATATGAAATACAATAATAAAATATCCTGTTTTTCTGCAACTGATCAATAAACTAATTTACATTTTGGCATATTTGACACAGGCTAACAATGCCAGAATCAGAATGCCCTCTACAGCATTACTATAGGACATAAAGCTAGTGGTTATTCCCTTGCGATGCATTAATTGCCTGCACCACAGTTACTGTACTTGTATTTTAAGGTTAACTCAACTGGGTTTACAGTTGAACATTAACAATATAAAAAGAGGGTAAAAACAACAAACAAACAAACATTTGACGGCACACAATCAGTGTGCACATGCACATTTTCCTCATGAGTCATAGAGAACAACTTGAGGTGTGACAGTTGATAATGAATAAAAGTGACAAACTAGAATATTTGGAAGTTATAGATGATATTACATAATATTTGTGTCCACTCTAAAACAGACATTACATGTGGTATTTGTCTGGTGTGTGTGTGTGTGTGTGTTGTGTGCACAGGGACCTACATGCTGAAAAACGCTGTTGGGAATCCCTGCATCAAAGCCACCATGGGAGTAGAGTACATTGTCATCGAAAAGAAGGTTAGAGGCTGTGACCTGCTCAGCACTCTGTGTGTGTGTGTGTGTGTGTGTGTGTGTGTGTGTTTGTGTGCGCATCTGTCAGGGTTTTTAATCTGTGAATAGTGTGTTGTGTGTTTGCTTCAGTGTGTATCTGTAATTTTCTATTATTTCAGCACTTCTTGCAGAAAGTGTGTGTTTGTGTCAGCATCTCTTTGTGAGGTGTCACATATTTGTTTCACTGTTCAAACTGTAAAAATGTAAAACTGCCAGCAGCTCTTTTAAATAAATGGAAGACGTGTGTCCTCTGGCTGCGGTTGACTTAACTGACATATTGAGATGTAAATTCATACCCTTATGTGTCTCCAATGTGAGGAATGAGCGTTAATACAGTCAGAAATAAAAAGAGAAGAAACACTGACTTGTCTGGCGATATAAAGTAATATTTCTCTCTTGTGCCCTTTCAGAAAAGTTGGTATTTCAACCTGGACCCCTCCAGGGTCAGCATCAGTGGTTACTGCAGCAAAGAAACTGCTGTACTTTCTCTCACACTGCCAGCCAACGCTGCCAGTCTGCAGCTCTTTTTCAAAAAGGTACAACACGTTTAACATCAGAACTCACATATTCCTCTCTGTGTGAAGTTTGCATGTTCGTTGCATCTTCGACATCTCCCACAGTCCAAAGTCATGCAGACAGTGGTGGAATGGAACTGAGTATTTTTACTCAAGTACTGTACTTAAGTACAAATTAGCGGTACTTGTACTTTTGAGTATTTAATATTATGCAATTTTCTACTTAGAGGCAAATATTGTACTCCAAATCTGGAGATACATGGAGTAACATGGAGAAAAAACAAAGCTTGAATGTTCCTTGATGGGTTGAGTAAATTCGCCTTCTTCTTAAGTTAAATAAATTATCTACAACCCCCATTAGATCAGCTGAAAAATGCATCAGCACAGTTCTCACAGGACAGCGATGCTACAATCATATTATGATATTATAGAATATGAAGCATTACTTTAGATTAAACTACTGAATAGTGGTCTGACTATATGTCAAAAGGGTGTCAAAAGACGTTTAACACCATGCTGCACATATAATAATGCTAATGAGTAGTTTATGTTTTCTCCTAGTCCTGTCTATTTAACTGGAAAGTTTACAGTAAGTGCAGAAAACACACAATATATAATAATAATATAAGGAATAATAGCTCTGTCGCAGGTCAGAAGATTTAACATATTTACATGAAAATACCAAGATTAGTGAACACGTCCAATTAAATACCCGAGAAATGTTCAGATATGTAGTCATCATGAAAATAATATAGATGAGACGTACAGTACAGGCTTTCTTCTTCCACTGCTACTCGAAAAACAACTTCTTGCAAAAGTGCAATGAAAAAACATTAACAGTTCAGATCATCACATGATGGGAAATTCAGCTAAATCAAGAAAAACAGTATCAATTTACATTTCATTAGTTTTAGTTTTTATTGCACATAGTCTCTATTATTCTTTTATAACTTTCACATCTTGTATTTATTTTTTGTATCATTTTTGTATTTATATGTATATAGGTTCATGCCTGGCACCTATTTCACCAAATCAAATTCCTTGTACAACAAAGCTCTTTCTGATTATCATTCTGATGAAGAAAATGTTTCACTTTGTCTTGTGAAATATAGCGAAATATAATATTACCATGTTAATTGCATTCAAACTAATGTATGTCATAGGAACATATTCCATCCACGCAGAACGTCAGTGAGTCCTCCTGGTTTACATCTAGATCTAAACGTTCACAACAACTGCTGAAATTATGTTTGTTTATTTGGAAAAATGTGTGAGTCTGTTCAGAATTCATGGATTTCTGAGTCAGCTTCAATCCCTGTTTTTTTTTTTTTTGTCTCCAGGAAAAGAATCTTTTTTACGTCACCAAGCTGACTGCCCATGTGTCACCTCTGCCTGTCTGCCAAGGATGTGCCAGTAAGGCTATAGAGAGAGAGAAAAACAGAGAAGACAGATAACACATAACTGGTATTTCTGATTTGGAGCAATGACCTACAAACACTGAGAATGTCGCTGTCCCTGTCTTATGTCTTCTTCTTCCCAGATAAAACTTATTCAGGTTTGGTAGACCATAAGAAGCTGTTCACAGCAGCTAATGGACAGAGCTTCAACTGTAAATCTGAGAATCTGCTTCTGATGTCGCCGGCGCTGCGGATCAAGCTGGTTCCTCTGCAGATGCAGGCCTTCACTCTGCCCAAAGGACAGTATGGAAAAGGTGACTGAGCTAATCATTTTGGTTCAGTGATGCAGGGGTAAATTAACTCTACAAATAAGCGTAGGTGGTTTTATCTTACTCTGGTACTGCTGTAGAACTACAGTCATATTATCATACAGTATATATACTGTATATAAGCTGCTGAAACTCTAATGTTTTGGGAAGACAAAGACAAAATCCTTAATGCTCAGATAAAGTAAATCAAGACACAAGTTAAGTGATTTATAATTCTATTTATTGGACACATAACTCTCTACACCTTCAGCTAGCATAATGGGCCTGCCTTTGCTTCCTCTCTGGTGTTGATACCAAGTAAAAACACCACACAAAAATGAATATGACCTCCAGTTTTTTTCATGCATACAAATACACATTTCAATATCAATAAACCCGTGTGTTCTCGGTTTGTTTTCTGCAGCTGGACTCTTAAAACACTTGAAAGTACCTACTAGCTATAGTTTTGAGAAACGTACCACTCTGTTTAGTTTCATCCCAGTCCAATAGAGCAGTCATTTAGGGAATTAAAAGTTGTGATAAATCTCAATTTCTGAAACAGGAAGCTAAAAAACAATGGCTGCAATCCATGCTTTCTATCTTGTTTTATTGTCTTTATTAATATCAGACATCTGCGCCAGAAGCAGAAAGTTGTGCCAGATATATAAAAATAAATCAAATTTGATGGAAACCTGGTTGGTGAGCTTTTTAACTGAGAAGATACATCAGTCTGGATATACTGTGAGCCTCCCATTTTTAAGCACGAGAGTTTTATGAATCAGACATGGTTTTAATCAATGAATTTGTCCCATTTGACTGTGTTTAAGCCCAGGGAGAATCTGGTGCAGAACAGTAAATCCCTATGTAACTAATGCTTTAGTGAAGCTGTGCACAATGGGAGACAATAGTTCTGAAATCAGTGGACCTATCTCTGAGCTACAGCTTTATTGGAACTGGATACCTGAGGTTCAAGGGATTAATGAAACTCATAAACAAGAATTAGATAATCAAAAAGTAACTAGTGTCTGTGCTCAAAATAATGGCATAAAAACATTTCAGAGTCTGTGTAAATTAATGATGTGATAGAGAATTCCTTTTGACATGTTTTCCTCATATTTCTACTGAAATCATGGTCCTCATTCTCCAATTCTCCTCCTTCCTCTTCCTGCATTTTGCCTTATGTTTCAGAGGTGGAGTGTTGGGCCGACTATAACAAGCGGGTTATTCCCATCGTCATCGGGGCCACTGTGGTTTGTCTCATTCTGATCGCTGTGCTGACCTTCCTGTTCATCAAAGACAGACGCAGACAAGGATATGACAGGATCTGAGTTATTTTCAAAACTAGAATATAGATTTATTCCATCTCAAAGAATATTTCATACTGTTACAAAAAGTTCTCACTTTTTTGCTCATGGCACCTTTTTGCTTCTTATAATAAAAAAAGAGATCTAATGTCTGATATTTAAACTATAGATGCAAAGAATGCTTTTACATTTATTTGTTTGACAATTCTTTCTTTATTATTATTATTATTATTTTATCTCTCTCTCTCTTTGTACCCAAGTTACCTTTTAGCATGTCATTTCATTTTCATTCTTTCAGTGACTTTTGTTCAGTGACATTTCTTGTAATAAATATACATATATAGCCATCTATATATTTAATAAATTGGGGCTGAAAATAAGTTATTGAACCCTTAATTACACTAGCAATAAATTAACAAAATTATTGCATTATGTGATTTATCGTAGTATAACTCTTGAACCTAAAAGACAGGGATATTGCAAGATAAACATTAAGTTAATTACTTCAAATTATGTAGCTTAATTACACTTTATCAGTCTGCAGTATGTTGGCTATAGCGAGTAATAAGGTGTTTTTGGAATAAAACATATTTTATTTTTTAACTGCAAAGATTAAATAACTCAAAAAATACTATAATGTAGCTAGTATAGTTTTTGAATGCCTAATTATTCAACCAATGTCTTTATTTCAGAATATTCTGTATGTGTATATATTCGTCTCGTTTATCAAATAAAATGAGTTTTGTTTTATTTTTGTGTGATTTCTTCCCCACATGTGTACGTTGCCATCTTCTGGTTATTTTTGGTAAATGCAGCTTCATCCCCACCTCCATTTCTCTCTTTGTGATTGGCTGGTCGACACTACGAGTCCTTGGAAAGGTCATAAATGATTGTTTAGTATTTACCACTTCGCCTTTACCTGCTCAGTTAGCTAACTAGCAGCTGGTAGCTATGGCTGCAGTTATTCTGAGTTTCCCAACTCTGCAGGGTCTGAGGATATTTTCACAGTGAGTACATCAACGCGTTAACCTACATGGCTGATATTATATTATTTTCAACAAGGTGCCACCCAAACAGAGTGTTTCTTTTTTATGTTATGATACAGCTAGGAAGTTTGCAAGGCGACCAATGTGAACGCTGACTTTACCTTAACGTTACGTGTGAGCTAACCTGACAGATCACTACTATCACTGCCACACATCACATTGTAAATTATCTGCTTGTTCTCATGGTTGCTGACCTGGGCAGAAACACGTTATTTCTCCACTCAACATTAACGTGCCGGCGAAAACGTTTTATATTATGCGAGCTAGTGGGTCAGATAAGAGTTGAGCAAGGTTAAATAAAGGTAGGACACTGTCAGCTAGCATGACTACAACATGCACACTGTTGTGCTTTCACTGAGTACTCAGTTATCTAGGCTGGGGTTTGTTGTATAGTAAGTGTACGTGCTATTTCATAAACTAGCCACCGGCATTTCGTACATCTAGCATCTGCTCTGCCGTTCACAGCCATGTAGAAATTTTAATGGTACTGAAGATCTCCTCTCCTCTCCTCAGAAAACTGTCATGGACCAAAAGAGGCGTGAGGCTTGTTTCAGGAGGTGAGTGAAGGAGATGATTCTTGCAATCTTATAAGCAAATGTAACAGAAATCGTTTAGTTGCATTTGAAACTCTAATTGAAAACATGTGTTAGGGTTGTCTTTTATAGCCGAGTTGGGTGATATCTGTGTTCCAGTTGCAGTGCAAGAGATGTTTATCTGCTTGGGATTAAAACTGTTGTCTCTCCTCCTGAGCGCCTGCCTCATTGATACATGATGTAGGCAATGTAAAGTTTTAGTGCTGCAACTAACTCTTATTTAATTATCAATTTGTTTATTTATTTTTTACTCTATAAAATATCAGAAAGTAGAGGAAATCGCCCAGGAGAAGTGTGCAGAAGTCTAGAAAGACAAATCCATGTTGCACAGTCCAAAACCCAAAAATATTAAGTTTCAATTATTATATAAAACAAAGTAAAGCAAGATCCTCACTTTTGAAGAGCTGGAGGCAGAGAATATTTGGCATTTATGCATGATACTAGTAATTGATTATTAAAATAGTTGTTGATTTAAATTCATGACTGATCTATTAATTGTTTCAACTCTATAAATATTATCTGGCTCGCACTATGGATCCCAAACCATCATCTGTGCTGTGGTTGTTTCGATGTTGGTGTTGCATCTAAAAGTACAGCTTTATTGCCACAGACCTTGGAAAATGATGATTAAAGCCCTTTAAAACGTGTTGCACTTTTGATTTAATAAGTGAGGTTCCAGGTCAACTAGTTAATTTTAAGAACATTTTGTTGTCACTGTTTAAAAACAAAATTCTTTAGTGTCTGCCGTGTCGTCTACAGGGGTTGGAAGAATAGAGAAGGTGCTGATTGCCAATCGAGGAGAGATTGCGTGTCGTGTGATGCGCACGGCCAAGAAGATGGGCGTCCGCTCAGTGGCTGTGTACAGTGATGCAGACAGACACTCCATGCATGTGGCCATGGTGAGGTCCTGGATTGCTCTGTCTCTTGCAAAGGAGCTGTGTCCTTTTAGTGTTTGTAGTCATTTGCTTCTCAGTCTTTGTTACCTGTGTTCTTCAACGCTTTCTGCAGCTGCTTTAAAAAAAAACACACGAGACATTATGTCGGCATGCTAAACTGGTGTTTTCAAATTTGCATTAGCTATGTTCAATTGGAAACTTTGGTTTCTTTGTAGGCAGATGAAGCCTACCACATTGGTCCTCCACCCTCCCAGCAGAGTTACCTCTCCATGGAGAAAGTTTTGGAAGTGGCCAAGAAGTCTGGATCACACGTGAGTAACCCTCTCCTTGACGATGTTTAGACGTGATGCTGTGATTTTCCTTTAGTCCTGAGCTACTTAAAAATGAAGTGTTGAATTATTCTTCTTTGACAGGGAATCAACATGGGCTTTGACATTGTGTGACATGTGATGTTTTGGAAAATGTGTTTGTGTGTGTAGGCGGTCCACCCTGGTTATGGCTTTCTGTCAGAAAACACAGAGTTTGCGGAGGCGTGTAAACAGGAAGGCATCATCTTCATCGGGCCACCTTCCTCTGCCATCCGAGACATGGGCATTAAAAGGTAATTCACACATATCAAAACAAGATACATTTATATTCTCTGTTAACATTTAATTAAATAATTTTATATATTTTGTTACCAAATATAACTAACTTGAAACATTATTGATCTCTGTAGAGGAATTGGTGACATTATGGAGCAAACATTTATGTGATACAGCGACATAGAAACATAAATACATTAGGACAAAAAGCAATAATAGCAATGTATGCAAACACCTCTTTTTTTCAGCACATCAAAACACATAATGTCAGCTGCTGGGGTGCCAATCATTGGTGGTTACCATGGAGAAGACCAATCAAATGAGAAGCTGCAAGCAGAGGCTGCCAAGATAGGATACCCTGTGATGATTAAGGCTGTCCGTGGAGGGGGAGGGAAGGTGAGACGATGCAAAAAAGCCTAAGTAACTTTGACAAAGGAACTTCAGGAAACATGAAATAACCGTGTTTGTGGTGTATATGTTTGTGTGTGTGTGTAAAGGGGATGCGTATTGCACGGTCAGACTCGGACTTCTTGGAACAGTTGGAGTCGGCGAGACGAGAAGCCAGAAAATCCTTCAACGATGATGTCATGCTGATTGAGAAGTTTGTAGAGGATCCCAGGTAATATTTCATTCACTCTGTCAGGTACTGCTAACCAGCCAATTCTACCACCTTGTAAAAAGATAATTGTCCTGTTATTCCTCTGTGTGTCTCCTGTAGACATGTAGAGGTTCAAGTGTTTGGGGACATGCACGGTAACGCTGTCTATCTGTTTGAGAGAGACTGCAGCGTCCAAAGGAGACATCAGAAGATCATAGAGGAAGCACCAGGGGTGAGTGAGCAATGGTGGTTACGTAGATGTATTGTTGAATTGATTTTGACTGACAAGGAACTCAATGTGCACAAATCAGACTAAACCCACAGTATTTAAGTTTAAGTGAATTTAACTTCTGACATCAGTTTCTCTTGGAAAGATACATTTGGATTTCCCACATATAGCTAATGGGAACATGACTTGAGGTTTAAGTTCAGGATATGGATAAAATAGGATTCTTTTCTGGAACTATCCACTGGTGTAATTGTTGGTATAGAGCAGTGGTCCTCAAACTTTTTCTGTCATGACCCCCTTTCAGAAGCTGAAAAAAGTTAATGTCCCCCCACTACACATAAACTGATTGAATTCTCATCAATCATTAACAATATTGAGGGAGCAACAAATAAAAAAAGGAGGCCCAATTGAATTTGATTGAAAGAAAACAATTGACTCAGGTCAGCACGATAGCATCAGCAAACTTAGGGTTGTTTTTTTATTTCCCTACATGAATCCTGTTCATTCATTCTTTGTTCCACTACATATTTTTCCCCTAGTCATCCACGCCGCCTTTGCAGTGGTTCTGTGCCCCCCAGTTTGAGAACCACTGGCATAGCGGAACTGATTATCTTATTTCCCATTAGCTTATAGGTACTTCAGAATGTCTTCTTTAAAACATTGCTAAACCTGGTTATCATACTCTTCCCATTATGAACGAGCTCCAACAAGAACCTGGAAATCTGTTTCTCCCAAACCCATACTTGTACGTTCAGTGAAAGCTCTGAGTTCAGCGTTTAGTTACCAGTGTTTGCCTCACTACTATGGTGACAAAATCTGGAAAAAAAACTTTCCATGCAAAGGTCAGTCTCTCTGTGTTGGTAGAGTTTTGTCTTAAATGAGAACACTTTTTTCTGGCTGCCTATCACCATGACAGTGTGAATGTCTTATTAGAAGAAAGGGTAGAGTTCTATCTATGATGTGAAACTGGATTTTAGGGCTGTGTTCACTTAATTTGTTTGTGTTGAATGTTTTACTGTGTATTTTTGCAGCCGGGTATTAGTCCTGAGGTACGGAGAAAACTTGGAGAGGCAGCAGTTAAAGCAGCCAAGGCTGTCAGCTATGTAGGGGCAGGTGAGACACACACACTGGCACCTCACCACAATGCCTTTGACCCAGAACACACAGGACGTTGACATCATATTGTTTGTCTTCCTGTGTAGGTACTGTGGAGTTTATAATGGACGCCCAGCATAACTTTTACTTCATGGAGATGAACACCAGGCTGCAGGTGGAACATCCTGTCTCTGAGATGATCACTGGAACTGACCTGGTGGAGTGGCAGCTCAGGGTGAGAGAGGACGGAGAGAGGAAATGCAGACAGTTTAAAAACTATGTTCTGAGTTTTTAATCAATAGAAATAACCTTTTGTGAAAAAGCAGTTTTGCTTTTAGCCACATTGATTTCTCTTGGTGTAAATATCCTCCAGGTGGCAGCAGGGGAGCGCCTGCCTCTCCTCCAGGATGACATAATTTTAAGGGGACACTCATTTGAGGCTCGTATCTATGCTGAGGACCCTAACAATGACTTCCTTCCAGGGGCGGGGCCTCTACTGCATCTCTCCACCCCTCCACCAGACCAACACACACGCATAGAGACTGGAGTCAGAGATGGTAGGGAGTCTAGATCTAACTCCAGTTGTTTGTTTTCCATTCTTTATGTAACAAGACTCAGTGTTTTTTATAGAGTTAAGTGTCCAAGTTGCTTCCTTCTGTCATTGCTTGATATATCAAACTATCTGCACTTGCTGATTGCACATAAAACAAAAAAGAAAAGAGATTAAGTAAAAACACCAAGCACGATGACCTGTTGGAAATGCAGTGCAGAAACCAAAGCAATGAGTCAGGTCCTCATCCATTTTTTTTAAATCTCGTTGTGCTTTTTGTGCTTTTTGAGAACTTCTTGATCAGTGATTATCCAATCATACGTGACTGCAATAAAGAAAGTAGAAAGAAAACCTATGCGACCGCTTCAGTCTGTGTAGATAATGAAGGATGAGAATAAATAAATTTAATTACCACAATGGAAAAAATACTGGCATCAGCTGACAATAGTGTCTGTTCTTGTTTGTTTTCAGGGGACGAGGTGTCTGCACATTATGACCCAATGATCGCCAAGCTTGTGGTGTGGGGAGAAGACCGATCAGCTGCCTTAAAGAAGCTGCGGTACTGCTTACGACAGTACAATGTAAGACACCCCGTCAAATGATGCGTTTAACTGCACTTGTAGGATTAAAAACAGTAGTTACAGAACCCTAAGCTCCTATGTTTACGCATTTGATTTCATTTATACAATATATAAATGCAAAATGCCTATAATTCATGGTTCTGTGTCAAATTTCTTTGCATCCTTTTGGTCCTCTCTACTGCCACTGTCCTCAGATCGTGGGACTGAACACTAACATTGACTTTTTGCTGAGTCTTTCCGGCCACCCGGAGTTTGAGGCTGGAAACGTGACCACCAGCTTCATCCCTCAGCACTACGCTGACCTCTTCCCCACTCCGAGAACTCCTTCTGGGGAAACGATCTGCCAGGCGGCCCTGGGCCTGGTGCTGCAGGAGAGGAAACACACACAGGAGTTCACACAGACCTCTGCTGGTGAGGGGATAACCTTTTCAGGACAAACGATGTACATCTGCACATGTGACCTGAAAATATAATAGTATACTAAGTGTTCATGGTGTGTGTGATTTTCAGACCCCTTCTCCCCATTTGGCTCCAGCAGCGGCTGGAGAAGCAACATTCAGTTTAACAGAAACATGACACTGCAGCTGGGAGACAAAAGTAAGTGACAGAATGATGGTGAGCCTTTACTGCCCCCTAGTGTATAGGAAGGGAGGGAAGCTGGAGGATAAGGGAGGGAGAAAAGACAAATAGACAAATATTTTGCTCAACAGGTGGTGGGACTGCAGAGAAGCTTTTTTGTCATTACATTTTAGGAGTTTAATTTATGGTTCGAAATTCTTAAATGAATCTGTTGGTCTTTAAAATACCAGAACATAGTGAACATTTGCTTAACCACCTACAAATTTCTTGTTTCACCAACAGACTGAAACCAAAAATATTCAATTTAGAATATTATAAACGAAGAAGAACCGCAAATCCTCACATTTGTGATACAGGAACCAGCAAACATTTGGCGTTTAATGTTTATCAATTTAAATTGTTAATCCATTATCAATTTAAATTGTTAATCCATTATCAGTATTGCCGTCTATTAATTGTCTTTCGATGAAATAAACTTCTTTAGATGAACTTCAGTTATAATTTCAATAATGGCAGGATGGGAAATTCCTTCTTTTCTTTTCTAGCTGCCAGAATCATTTCAAAATCCTGGTTAACACTCTTGACAGGTGTTTGTTATTTTGTCCACCCCATTTATAGCAACGTGAGTAGGCTATGTAATAGAAACACCTCTCTGTATAATGCAAGTAGTCTTAAATGCACCATAAAGTCCACAAAGGGAGTATTTATTGTTTACTGTTGTGTTTACATACATGTGGTTACACACACACACACACACACACACACACACACACACACACACAGTAAAGTAACGTATACAAACTGTATGTCACTTATTTAGTAACATGATTAGACCTGTCAATCAAAAACTTTAATACTTTCATTTAGTGTTTTGGATGCTTTAGAGGTATATATTGATGGTTAAATCATATGTTGGCTTAGTTTTAATAAGCAGATCAGTACAGTTAGGGTCGACTCATAACTGTATCTGATTTATTTAATGAGTGTTTGAATAATTAAGTTTAGCGCCGGTCTTGTCTTTGACAGTTTGTTAATTAACTCATTTTCATTATTCAATGTTTCTATTATAAATGTCACTGCAAGGCCAAAAATAAATCCCCTGGCTGCTGCTGATGTTCAGCTAAAGCCTCCGCATTAAGTTACTTCATTGTCTCCTCTTGTTTGCTTCTGTGCTCCCCTCAAACCCATTTGGCCTTTTTATAATTACAAAACATTTCATCTTGTGTGTTTGTGTTTTTTAGAAGTTGATGTGGTCGTCGTGTACAACAAAGATGGAAGCTACACAATGCAGGTGAGCTGCAATAGGTCCTGTATCTTACATCAGTAGTCACAGAAAAGGACCCATATTTTTAAAGAGGAGCAGTTCAGTTTGTTATTTTTAAATACTGATTGTAGCCCACATTATTGTATGAATGTTTTTTAGTTTTTTTTTCTATAATCAAATTTTTACCAATTTAATAAGTAAATGCAACAATTTATTCCCTTTTATACTACAGTAGTTTGACAACATAATCTCATGGCCTTTATCAGCGAATTGAATACTGAGCAAACTCCATTCACTGATGAAGGCTGTGACAATGCGCTTGCAAAAACTGAAAAATGGCTAGTAAGTGGACTTTTGAGTTAAGATTATTTTGTCAAACTACTGTCAGGAATTAAATATTGATTGTTTTTGAAAAGTAACACCATTAGTAGGAGTTTTAGGTGAATTTGTAGTAGATCTACCTCATTCACATTTAGCATAAATGTATTTCTTTCTTTCAGATTGGTGAGGAGGTGTTTCATGTCACAGGGGAGGTGGAGCTGGAAGGTGGAGTGTCATTCCTACACTGTTCTGTCAATGGCGTGAAGTCTCGTCCCAAACTGGTGATTCTGGACAACACAGTTCACCTGTTCTCCCCGGTATGTTCCAACCACCACTGCTGACAATAGAAACACAAGCTGAGTGAAATGTAAATTTACATGCATTATTTTTCTATTTATGGTGTGTGGACATTTTACATATTCCCCAAATCAGTGAAGCACAAATCAACATTGTCATCTTGGGTGCACTGGGATTTAGGTATATTTAAAGTAACAAGAAAAATACATTTGTAAATTTGGTAACTTTTTTTAATGCAAATTATGAAAGTTCAAAATATTGTACATGTAAAATGACAAAGCACAAGATTGATATCACACTATCCTGGAAACCATCATCAAAAAGCTAAAAACTACTACTACTAGTAACTACCTTTAAACTCATTTATTGATAAAAGTATACATCTTGTTTGTAGTAAATTTCCTGCAGGTTAATTTTCCCAAATAAGATATTTAGTAAAAACTGTAAATTCTGCTTTTTCCAGCAAATTTGACTACACATTACCTGTTACTGTAGAAGCTATTTTTATTTCCTGTGTTTAGCATATTTCGAGACTGGTGGCTTAAATCCTTTTACCTCAGCTGCTAGTTAACTGTCACTTCTGTTCCTTGCATCTTTACATCTTTTCTGCAGGAAGGAAGCGCCGAAGTGTCTGTTCCTGTGCCCAAGTATCTGGCTGGTGTGAGCAGCTCTGGGGCTCAGGGTGGAGCGGTGGCCCCCATGACTGGAACCATAGAGAAGGTGAGTTGGGCAGTATTAGCGTATGTATTATGTTTGGCAGTGAATTAGAGGTTTGGAGCACTAAAGTCATCATATTAAATAATTAGTTGTAAAAAGAGTAAAAAGTCTTCTTATTTAAAGACACAACAATGACTAGCTATTAACATAACATTATCTTGAAAGAAATACTTTATTACATAAAAAAACAGCAGTTTACAGAAGGTAGAATAAAAAATAGACAATCTAATTATAAAAGTGAGTTGTTGTTTTTTTTTTAAATAGCTGAGATTGAACATGTACATAAATTCAGCCATTCTGACTTATTCTGCAGTTTTGGAACCACTGTTTAAAAGGACATGGGACAGATAATTGTAGACCGTACAAAGTAAGGGACAATACACTCTAAGGTGCCCTGATGTGTAACCAATATTATACAAGATGTCCTAATATAAAAAGAATGGATGAGTTGCAGGAAACAAAGAAAAACACATAACATAACATTGATTTGATTGTTTTGTTCAGTATTTATTGTATCAGGACACCTCAAAGTGACGGAGGCAGTTAAATGGTAACAATTTTTGGAAAAGCAGTTCCACATTTTAAGTCCCTTGCTTCCAGTCTTTTTATTTTAGTGTTTTTGTTTCCAAGGTCAAGAATTAGCTTTGCTCAGTGTTGTCAGTTTGTGTAACCACTGCTCTAAATCAGCAACAAGGTAAATTAAAACTGCTGGTAACCACTGTAATAATACTTTTACTTCATACGATGCTTCCTGTTAACTTACTGGTGAAACTAACCTTAATCATTCCAGACTTCATAGAATGATTTATGATTTTTATGTAAAAAGTCTTGTCTATGTCTTTTTGTGTAAATGGTAATTGGCCGTACAGTAAGCACTCTAAATCACCTCTGCTGATACAGAAATTGACTTTGTGAAAGAAATGCGATTCTGTGTCTCCACCATGTCTTATTATTTTTATTTATAGGGACACCTCTGAGTGTATTATTGTTTACCTAAAATCTACTGGCAGCCAGTGTAGTGAGACTAAAGCAGAAGTGATAAGAGCAGACCGACTGCCATATATTGAGCAACTGAAAATAATTTAAAGATGACGAGAAACAAATTTTAATAGGGAATTACAGCAATGTAAGCAAGAAGACCTAAATAACTTTCTCATTATCCTTGAGTGGCATTAAGGGCCTGACTTTTATTGTTGTTGAGATGGACAAAGACTGAATGTCCAAATGAATCCTAATAAACTATCTTTTGTAATGTTGTGTTCAGGTGCTAGTGAAGGCCGGAGACAAGGTGGCCGTAGGAGACGCACTGATGGTCATGATCGCCATGAAGATGGAGGTGAGAAGGACTCCTGCTGGCTCTTCCTCACACTCATTCTCACCTTTACTTGATCTATCACAGGTACACAAACTCTCTGCTGCGCTTGTAATGAAGTTGTTTGTTTTGCGCAGCATACGATCCGGGCGCCCAAGTCAGGTGTGATCAAGAAAGTTTTCTTCAGCGAGGGCTCTCAGGCCAATCGCCATGCTCCTCTGGTCGAAATGGAAGAGGAGGAGGAGGGGAGCAGCCAGTAAACACACACACACCACCCACAATTACACACTGACAGGTAGGAGAGAGCCGGAACTAGTTCCTGTGACAACCAGAGGGAAAGTAAGTCAACCAGCACTTGATCTTGATACTTCTTAAAGTCGGGACATGAATCATCATGAGTTTGGTTCAGTCTGGAATGGATGAGACAAAATCGGTCACCCTGGGGACCCAAAATGCTTTTAGGAAGGTCAAAAAAAAGTTACTGTGACATGAAATGTTCCTGAGTTTGATGTGTGACAGCAGTGAAAAGGCTCATACTGTGGGTAAACACCACAAATAATCTCTAATGTACAGTTGGCTTTTTACACATCAGAATATTGTCTTCATGTTGATTGTAGAACTTTTGCTTGTTTCTTTTCTTTCTTGTGTGTTTATATGTAGGCAGTAATCAGTGAAGCTCTGGCAACGTCTGTGTTTGCAAATATTTATTTTATTCCCCCCTTCTGTGTTTCTGTCAGCACTGCAGTGTTAGTTGAAGAGTTGGGTATTCGCTTCCGTAGAGGTTAATGCACTTACGTACGGATGAGGTTGACAGCAGAGTGTCGTCTCCATCGACACACAGTGTACTACTTCATCTTTACACAGTATCAAAACTAAATGGTTGCTTTTAAGCATGTCTGAGGCAGAAGATAATAAGCAGGTGGGATGACAAGTGAGTGACTGAGAGTCTTGGGAGGGGAAAAAAAGGCCCAACAAATAAATAAATCTACCCCCTAACCGTGTATCTCAAATTGTGAAGTTTTGACGTCTTCTGACAGGGTCACGCACTGCTTTATAACTGTAGAAAATTGACCTGCCCATTTGTAAATATTACAAACCCAGCCAGTATTTACAACTGTATTGTCACTAAGCTTAAAGCAACTCATCTGTTATTCTCTCTCCTTAAGTTCTGGCACTTCGAAGCTGTTTTCACTGGACAGTGATTTTAAGAGAGAGGAGGCTGGGTGTAAACTTATTTTTGGTGTCAAAAATATTTTGTATTAGGGTTTGTTGATGTAAAAATTTTTTCAAGATCCACACAGTTTATCCTTCCAGACTGACTCCATTTACCTCTAAAGTGTGTTTGCCCTTATTAAAAAAACAGATCTTCAAAATTGGGAGGCAGAAAAACACTCCAGCGTTATCAAATGATTCCCAATTTTTGCAACCGGATTTGGCTCTGATTTGATAATAACCCTTAAAGGACAAAATGTCGGTCACAGAGGGCTTTAAACAGACAGATGGTTTGGGTTTTTTGTGTAAATCCGCCATCAGTCCAAGTGATTTGCCTCACTCAGATGACATGTAAACTTGACCCGTTTCTGCTGATCACTCTCTACTAACTGGTGTGTTATGAGGCCTTATAACTTAAAACTGATAAACACTATGTTCATTTTGTAGATGTATAACAGATGATTTTTTAATAATGAAATTGGACTGGTCACATACTGTAATAAAACTATTTCAAAAGGATGCACAGCCCCATGTCATGTGTACTCAGTGTTTGAAGGTGAGTTGCTTGGTGTAACACTGTTTATTATTTATTTATTTTTCTCTTTTTAGGTCTATGTGGGTGTGTACAGACTGTGATTAACTGACATCTCCCTCACCCTCTTAACACCTTTTGTCGTGTATTGAGCTCCAGCCAGCCTCAAAATGACTGACAGCTGTGTGGCAGTGCAGAGCCAGTAATGTTGTGTCACATGTCTGCTACAGATATGAGTAAATGGCAGTGAAACAGGAAGAACTTTTCGCTTTAGTTGAACATCAGCAGCAATGCAGCAGCATTTATTTTTGGCCTTGCAGTGACATTTATATTAGAAACATTGAATAGTGATCAGGTGTGTGTGTGTGTGTGTGGATATCATTCCATAAGTCTCATGTAAATCTAAAAAAATGTTGTCAAAACGCTACATTAAGCATAAATCTCAATTTATTTTGCTTAAGTTTGTTTTAGAATGTGGAATCTGCTCATTGTTGCCCCCTTGTGGACATTGACTGGGCAGTACCCTCTACAACCCCAACAGCAGAGACGTCACACAGTCAAGTACCAGTAGGTGATTTCCGGCCTTTGGTTGTTTTGGGAAATGTACGTCTGGCTAACCGCCCCACATCTGTCCCTCACCTTTCATCGTTGTTTTCTCAGAGCATTTGCTGGGCGTATCATATGACCTGTGGCGGCACTTTACTTAGTTCACTGTAGTAGCTGTGTCCCAAATAGGAACGGAGACAAAATATAGTATACTCTAAACAATTGGTATGCAGACTGAACAGCACTTTAATTTTAAGTGGGTTGTTGATGCACACTCCCATATTGCAAGGAGAGGGGAGAGCTGGGAAAAGTAAAGCTAATTGTAGATGGTACTGAAACGGCTCCAGGGCCATCTTAGAACAAAATAACTACTATCTCTTTGGAAAAATGTTTTTGCTTTCTCTTAAGTTTAACTGGAGGTGGCATTTTGAAGTATTATATAATTTCCTGTTTGTGTGAAACAAAGTGTTCATTTTCTTGTATAGTAGCTGCAAACAAGTATACTATAAAGATTTGTAGCCTACACAGTTTATTTTGTATACAGTTATAAGACACTGAGAAATTGGACATTGTTCTGACAGTTGTCTGTCGCATTGCACCCAGTTTTTATAGTGCAAGATTTTTTTTTAGGTGTGCAACAATTTTTTTTATATTAATTGATTATGATTATTCGTATATTAAGCAGTTTGCCTGTAAACAAATGTCACAACAATTGTTTACAGGCAAAATATCCATCCATGAATTGATTGTGAAATAATCCAATAAATGTAATTTTAAAAAAAGTCAGTTACTTACTCACTTAAACCAAAGCAATGGAAAAATTATTGGATTATATCTCAATTTCATGTTTATTTATTTTATAATGACTATTTATTACTGAGCACTTTGGATCTCTAATTCCCAAAGTCTTGGTCAAACGAAACTGCATGTTTTGTTTGACCAACAGTCCAAACCCAAAGAACTAATACGAAACGGGAACAAAAACAAAATCTCAAATTGGAGAGAAAGTTGGACAGTTTTGCTTGATGAGTGACATAAAAGGTGAATTATCAAAATTGTCAATTCATTTTTTGTCAATTACATTGTTTGAGCACTACATACAATTAGAG
Organism: Micropterus salmoides; assembly: GCF_014851395.1. Lineage (NCBI taxonomy): Eukaryota > Metazoa > Chordata > Actinopteri > Centrarchiformes > Centrarchidae > Micropterus > Micropterus salmoides. Next base: position 5,851,503 of record NW_024040374.1, on the reverse strand, counting down.
TTAAAATGTAAAAGAAATTAAGTTTTATACTCAACATAACTGAACAGCGCTCTTCAGATCGTCACGTAAGAGTGAATCTGAGTCTGGTGCATTAATTGCTATGTGCCTGATTAAAAAGCCTTAATTGTGTTTTCCGTCCTTTCCATTACTTGCAAGGAGATTTCTCTTGAGTTGTTGTCAGCCAAGCGCGGCCTTGCTGTTGTTTGGTTCTGGTCAGTTACGGTTTACTTATCACATGATTAAGAGCATTTAAATGAATGAAGTCACACTACAAGCACCCATTTTTAAAAAATGTATTTATTTTGTAAATAGAACAGCATCTTCATAAACATCAGCTAAAAGACAGATTTACAGACCGGAGGAGGAGGGCGGACAGACAGGGCAACAGATATCAGGGAACAGTGTAGTGATGATGATGGTGGTTTATTAATTGCCTGGTGCAGCATGATTTACTGATGAGGAGAGAATATAAATGATTTCAACAAACCATTCAGCACTGCAGCCTCGTGTCATCCTGGCTCATGCTGAGTCACAGGACACTCTGCGGCAGAAAACCAATCGGTTGACATTTTAATTTAGATTCCCCTTTTTAGCTGATTTGATAAAGGAAACCTTAATTTGATTCAAGTCTGCAAACCTTGGCTGAGTTTTCCAGAAGCGTCTCTGCACTGATGTCATCTGTAAGCATTCACGCAGGTTTTTCAGTTAAAAACATTGTCTTAAACTTCTTAACCTCTTCAAGACAAATGTCATACAGTACGTCTAGTCACTGATAATTGTACTGCTGATGCTCATATTCAGTATGTGGCCAATATTTCCAGAAGCAGCAGTACTTGGTTTAAAACCCACCTGTAGACAGAGTTTCCCAGCTTTTGGTGTCTTTTATAAGGGATGGCACATCAGATTATTTTATAAAATATTTAATTACTTTTTTAAATTACATGGCCAAGTAATCTCCTGCTTCTAGAAATACCCCAGAGGCCTCGTATATAAACCCTGTTTCTCTGTTAATGAAGCTTGACGTCGGTGCTGTGATACTTTAGAGAATCAGGTCTTGGTGGTTGTTACTAAAATCACATCTGAGCTTAAAAAAAATAAAGCATCGGTTTTCTGCACTAACAGTAAAGATATGACTTGAATGATAAATGCAATTACTTAACCTCATTTATCTGTTGTCCACCAACTATGACTCAAAACTGACTGGATGGTGCTTTTTGTTGAAGGTGAATATAGTGACCAAAAGTGTTCAAAATAATACATTTATCATCAAGAAATTGTGAAATACTACTGTAAATCTTTTTTTTTTTCATTTATTTGTCTTGTAGCAATTCTTTTTTTTTTTTTACTGTTAGGATTGTTTATCATTTAACAACTACTTGTTGCTTATTTGTATGTCCCTGGTATATAGGACACACCTATATATTGTTTGTATTAATTATTATTGAGGTCATGTCATTTATTTAGTTGTGAACACTTTGGGTCTCCGTAGATGAGCACTGCACTAACACTGCAGGTGTTTCTGCATGGCTCCACCTTATTTACCTTTAGCCAGGAAGTATTCGTCTTCCCTCCTCTGCATTTTATATCATGTAATAACTCAGCAGGGTCATGGTACTAATGCCTGCAAATCCTCCTGAGTTTATTACTGATTTCAAGAGAAGAGCATCACATCTTTAGGGCTGGTTGATGATTCAATATTGTCATCTACTGACCTTCTGTGGAATCACAATCTGTCATTATGACTATTATCTTTTCACAACATTTTGCATCTATTTGCTGTAACATATTTATCAATATTGGAAACAAACACAAAGTACTACTGTGAAAACAGGTGAACAGCTTGTCTGTGGCTCTGGAGGAGAGTTTGAAGTCAAGTCATCAGACTTGAGCCTTCACATTTTCTTGTATTATTCTTGTATGTAGTTGCAATGACTTTGGCATTTACCAGGCAGGGAGGGCCTTACAAAAGCGGCAGGCTGTTTAGATATCTTTACCTCTGCTGCATCAAATTTAACCTTTATTTTAAGGTATTAAAAGGGGTACTCTCTGATTTAGTACTGCATTTCCATGAAGTTACAATTAAAAAAAGAATAGTCAAAATGAATGCAGCAGACACCAAAGCCCCTTGTAAGAGTCTAGCTCCAAAATCACTGGATCCTACAGTTCCCACTATGCAACACACCTGTCATCTTTCGAACTCCATGCCCCGAGTTTATGACGAAGGTTTTCCATCAATTTTCTGAATTCTCGAGCCTAACTCAAGTTGACATCAAGGTTGATTTTTTCAGCTCCCTTCAGAGCTACAGTAGACATACAAGAGTTTTCACAGGATTTGAAACTGACCTTTTTATGTGTATGCATTTTTCCTAATCAGGTACAAATTACAGGTATCATAGGTGTATGCAGGTAGACATTTTAATAGCAGATATGAGCTCAAATGGTTAAAAACAACAGTTGGGTTGTTGGATGGAGTGATCTGGAAGTTTCCACGTGTCCTGTAACAAACTAACATTCAGGCTTGCAGCTGACGGCTCCCAGCTGCACATCACCTTTCCGGTCGACAAAAAAAAGAAAAGAGATTCGAAGGAGGTTCAGCCTCCTGATTACAGGTCTAAGACCAAGCAAAACATCTTGGGAAGTTGCTGCATTCAGGCCATGTACACACACATGTTTATATTGATATGCAAGAAAAGTTAAACACAAACAGAAAAAAAGTACTGCAATAATAAATACACATTTTCATTGTCACCTGCGTGAACAAAGGTTATAACAGGCCCAGGTATGCATTAAACAATGTGTACCATACAGAAAATAGAATATTCAATCAACTGACTGACAAAAAAACATTACTGACCAATTTTGAGCTGCTGAGAAACACCTTAACGTCTTTAAACAGTAACAAACATCCTATGACTCTGTGTGTTCCCTGTGTGAGCTGAGGCATGTACTGGTCATTGTTGTGTGGTTGTTGATGTCAAGTTTAAAACGGTTGTCTTTCTACATTACACTTCTCTCAGCTGTAAGTCACCTTCTACAGTCAACTGAATTCTCACAAAAAAAAAATAAGGTTCAAACTTTTCTTCATTTCACTTTTTTTAGAAGATGAGATCAAACCGAGCATCAAAGAGAAACATTTGACCTTTGAACTGCGGGCAGCGCATGGCCACGGAGATAGTACAGAGCTTACAAATCGGCTACATACTGTACTTCAACCAACACTGCTGCCATCCAAGAACACACACACACACCCTTCAACGTGTGGATAGAAACACACATCACAGCGTAACAGCAAAAATATGATTCAGATGATTTGAATGGTGAGAGACGAGCAATGATTTGAAACAAAAAAATAATAAACTAAATGTGATTTCGATATGTGACATGTGCAAAGCTTTTCTTTTCATCTCTACTGAAGCTGAATTATATTTATTGGATATATCCATCTCTAAAGGTCGAGACATTCTGCTGTCTGGGTCGACGTGTGTCAGCCGTGATTTGGAATAGCATCTCGCCATTAAAGCCATTTTTTTTTGTCTCACTGAAATAAATGGTACCATTATCTGATCCGATACTCAGGAAATATTTTTAGACAACACAGAGGGATGGTTCTACCTCCAGTTATAAAAACCTTTCTTTAAAATATTTCCTGAGCATTATTGGTCTTCAATGCTAAGATGTCTTTGCTAACCAGGCTGATAGAGAAAAGGCATTCAAGGGAAACAGGCTCAAACAGCTTCTATCTGCAGTATCTTCAATAATCTATCAATAATATAACCTCTTTAAAATGTATGGCTTTTTACACAGACCCAATCTGGCCTCCTTCAGAACAATGCACCTGGGGGGACAGAGGCCTGAACAGTCAGACTAGAAAGCAGCACAAACAATAATAATAGTCTTCTTAACAATATAAGCTTCTGTACAATTAGGCACAAAAATAAACACTATCTTTTCCCGTCTGACTCCTTTGGTCTTTGGTTCCACAGTAGAGATGAATCTGCGTGTACAATATCAAGGGAGTGCTGTAGGTCCAAAGGAAACAAGTGTAGACAGTAACAGAATCAGCAAGGTTCTGAAAGCTACAGGGTGGTCTAGCCTTCTCCCTTTCCGTCTGAATGAAAGGTGCAGCACGGCCAAAGAGGAAGTTTATGTAGCAGTTTATGGAAGCAACATGATGTTGGACCTTCGCTCCAAATCTACACCTTAAGATTAACCCTTAATGTAGTCAGACTTTGCGGAGCTTCTGTCCTAGTGCTACATGGATGATCCTGGTAGCTGGAGTCTTCAAGCCACATCAGTCCTGTGTTGAGGTTAGTCAGCATGTCCAAACCAGCTCCTTCGATTACTGTCCTCACGCTGCAATGCTTTGAGCAAGACTGATGCTTGTAATTATCTATTTTTCTGCAGCAAATAGTCCAGATTGTCAGGAATCTCCATTCTGTGTCAACAAATGTGTTAGACTTACAGTACAAGGTCATTCTTATGTCAGTTGCAAGAAAATAGAAGTTTGGAAACTGTACTGAAATGATAATAGCTGCATGAGAGTTCATGTACCTGGGGCTGACATGTCTTCATTAACCTTTTAAAAAGCTACTGAATTTAAGTATGATGTTTTCAGAGACTCCCTGTAAGCAGCAGGAGTCTGATGTTGTTTTAGCTGCTCAGATGTCACCAGTGTCTTTTTACAGGAGTAGCTCCACAGATGTCCGCTTCATGCCATGCTGACTTGCTCCATACTTCATATTTCATTTCCTTCCATGTCAGAGCTCCCATATGACGTCCTTCAACCCTTCTACTAAGAATCGATTCACTCGGGGAAACAAATTGGTGAAGGATAAAGCAGCCAGCTGCTGAGTCGAGTCCTTTGGTTTCACATAATGCGACAGCTCCCATCTGTGTCTCCTTTGCATCCAGCTGAGAAGGCGCTGACTTTAAATTGAAGACAGTTTCTAAAATGGCAGAGGGGTGGGGGTGTGATTATGACCCATGGCAGAGTAGTAGCCCCCACCCCCACCCACCCCACAGCTCTGTGTGTTACAGTCAGTGGCTCTGGAAGTCAGCAATTGTTGGCCTCAATGGGCGACAGCGTCAGGATGCTGCGATCGTTGGAGTAGAAGTTCTCTGTGTCGCTCCAAGATCTGAAAACAGGCAGCAGTGACTGAGGGTTAGGAGACTGACGGAGTGTGTGTGTGTGTGGACAGTGGGTGTGTGTGGACAGTGGGCTCGGCTGTCACTAGCTTACATACTGTTGTCCAGAAGTTTTGCGACTACAAACTAAATAATCAGGCTGGAAGAAGCAGCAAAGAGTGAGGGATGGAAGAGAGAAGAATTAGTAATGGGTGTGATGAAATTAGTAATGAGTATCAAAAGTCTCTCCTCATTAACTCACACTAATCCAGGTTTATCAGGGAAACTCTAGTTTCAGAGAATTATAAAGATCCCAGAAACTTTTCTTGCCAATCAGCAGGGGGTCCTACCAGAATGCATGATTTTTTCCTTGTTTTGAAAAGGGTGGGGCTCAGTGGGAAAAAGGCAATGTCACCTATATATCAGAGATTAGTGACATTTGAATAAAAATGTGATGACAGTTGTGGGGTTGAAACCACACCTACACGGTCCTGAAGAAGCAGATTAGCTGAGTTTGAGTGTTACTGTAATAAATACTCTTAATAAAGAATAACTAAGGATTTGTCAAAACAATTTGTACTACAACTGTGTACTTTTAGATAGCCATTACATTTTTTTTTTAACTAAAAGTTGAAATATGTGGAAAAAGTACACTGTTAAAATGTTTTTGAGGGGCGTTAAAGTCTATCTGTGTTTAGTAAAACAGGTATAATGACTACTAGATATTACTACCATCAATGTTCTGGGTTTAACTTAAAGAGTACACAGAACAAAGAAAACATGTCAGTGCATTATTTAAATAAGATCACTAATTACTTAGGCCTTCCTTGATCTGGATCAAACAAAAAACAGGCTGGGAATGAAAACACATGTTAAAATACAAGTATATCTACTATAATCTCTTTTTTGCTTCAAAGTGTAAAAAGCAGAGTGCTTGGAAATGCAAATGATGCACAGGCTTTAATGCTGTCTCATAGACAGCTCATTAGCCCTTAAGTAATTTATGTCTTTGATCTCACACTTAAAAAAAGATAATGGTAACGGTTCTTTGCTACAAATGCTTGGTGCCTCTTAAAACACAAATCTATCCCATTAAATGTCTTTGAATCTGTCTCTGGTTTGTTCTTAGAGGAGGGAGGGAGGTTGAGATGAGACTTGAGCTACTCAGCTCATGAATAAAAATCAACACAATCATCATAAAGAGAACTAAATCGTGATAAACAAGCGTCAACAACATCCTTGCCTCATATATCCACTCAAGACAACCAGGAAATGTATCTGATTTTCTGCAGTTAAAATATACATACCTAAGTTTAGTTATTAGAAAAATACGTATATTACCATCTTCCACAACATTAAAACAAATATGCATTTATTATAAAATCTAGCATATACGGTCTATTTTTATTTAGAGACATGGCGGAGGCACACTTCCTTTCTGTTATTAGCATAGCAAGCTGGATATCCTTTGGAAATGTCTAATAAAGACTGATCTAGTACAAAATACCACTCAATACATTTTCCAACTAAATGGCCAGTGACTGGGCTGGACTAGAAAAAAAATACAATTTGGATACGTCATGAAAGTCACTGTTTGCAACTGTTAGAAAAGGTCTCAAATGTCACGACAAACCAACCATCACCATGCTGACTCGCATCAAAGTACAACCAAAGCCAGCGATCAGAGCTTCTACCTCCAAGTGCCAGCGGGGAGGAGCAGAGAGACCATCAACATCTATCCAGTTTAAACCTCATCTCCCCATGACTGCACAAGTAAAGCCTGAAATGTGCATGCAGCTTTTGCATGCTGAATAGTTTTGTAGCATTTAGTTTTAATACACGATGAGAGGGAGACTCACTGCGCCTGTCCATCCACATCTACAGATGCATTTTTGATTTCTAAATGTCAGCTGCCCTGCTCATTTCTCATGACCTTTATTATAACGCTGCTCTCTGAGATGAAGACAACCGTTTTAAGACCTGGTAAACAGGAAAACAGGGCCACCCAGGGACTTTAAATAGGCTGATGACTCAAATGGTGGTTTGACTTGAGGCACTCTCACATGCTACATCACCAGCCCGGCTGTCTACCAGGGCTGGGGTCAAACTGAAAAAACCTCAGTGCTAAAACACATCTTTGCTCTCCGGGTTACGACAGAACAAAGAGGACGTTAGCACCGAAACACTTTTGGTATAAGCCGGTGGGAACATGAACCCAAGAAAAGAACACAACAGGCAGATTTCTGACAAGACAAAGCTCATGGGGGCATTAACGGCACATGAATAATTAATGTGGAACAACATTATGCAGATTTCAGACACAGAAGGACAAGGACACAGAGAGACAGGGAAAGACAAGTGCAAAAGGAGGAGTGTGTGAAGGGGCACAAATACATACAGGTTTACATTGTATACAGAGTACCAAAGGCAACAGCAGCCCCCATGCAACACGACAGTCTGGACATTCTTGTTTTGTAGCCTGTAGTGGACAAGGCAGGTGGAGTTGTGTGTAATATAAACCTGTGGAGGAGGTAAACTCCACCCACCTAAAACACCCCCGGGTATAAAACGAGCATGCCGGCAAAGTTGGCCTCTTCTCAGAAGCACATATAAGGCTTCAGGATCCAGTAGAAAATACTAATATATACAGGAAGTAGCAAAAAAACAAACAAACAAAAAACAGACTCTCTGAGACTACATTTCCCATCAATCTGTCTGATTTTGGGTGTGGTCCCCTTGTTATAGGAGAAGAGGAGGAGCAAGAGGTGTCACAAAGTAGCTGAGTTTCTATCCAAGGATTTTAGATTACAGATAACAGTTGTCGGAACTTTTAATCAAATTTCCAACAAACTGATAACTTGAGGTTTGTTGTTGGTTCAATTTAGTTGCATAAAAGTTACCAAGTGTTTTTGTTTGTTTAGATTCTTTTGTGGATATTAGCCTGTTAATTGGTGCATCCAAATACAATTATTTATTTTCAACTGCAAAAATATATTTTCATGTTTTGGAAATGCCAATAGAAAAGCCCACCTCATTTGCACTTTATTTTTTCACAATTAAAAGGTCTGAATAAAATGTGTCATTGTGACATTTGGATGAGATGCAGCTGCTGGGATCTGACCATTACACACGTGTGTGTATCTAATTTATTATGAAATACATCTTTCTGACTCCTGACATCTGGGTCCGTTCCTGCTTTTTAATTCAGTTGTGGCCATCATTCAGCGCTGCAACAACAGGCCAAGACAAGCAGCCAGCTACAGTTGGGCTTCCAATATATAACAGATAAATACTTTATGTATAATATACGTTTGTAAATATGCTTACTATATGTCCCATCCCAGCCATTGAGCATGTTATATAGGACTGGGTGGATATCTATATCAATATCTATATCTATATATATGTAGATATAGATATATTATATTCCCCTATGGCAGTATTGTAGCATTAAGGCCAAATGTGGGCCGAGTCTCACTACTCGTTCATTCATTGTTGGTGGTTTTCTGGTTTATTTCCTTAAACCCAAAAGGTAAGGGAAGGAGATGACATGGAGAGAAGGACAGGGAAAGTGATTTTAAGGGGATAAGGGATAAAAACTAAGCTGGCATATTCAGTACCGATTCAATTAGTTGATTGTGTTTTTTGTATTTACAGCATAAAGAACACCCAAGCAGAGCATTTTACTCATGCTTATTGTTTTATGTTTATGCTTCTGGGAGTACAAATTGACTGCTGTTTGCTCATTTGGAAGAATCCAATTGTTTGCTTTGTGCCAAGGTCAGAAAACAAATCAATCATTCCCACAGGAAGAAAGTCATCTAAATTGAATGGTGCATTTAGTGGAAATTTAACCCAGAAGCAAGGCAATAGTTTCCTTTCTTCCAGTAAACTGACCCTGACAATGATTGAAATAGATTATTTGATAGTGCATATCCCACCCACCACTCTGAAGAATAATGAAAGGTATAATATTAAAATGTGGGACATATTTTACGCTCCCTACTGGCTAAATCAAAGTTTTAAATTATCAGATTATGATACGATTTATTTGCACACAGGCCTGGCGCAGGATAAAGTAAGTTATAATGTGTCGTTATAGCCAGTCACAATTTCAGATCTCTGCTTTGAGATTGTTCATGAGACTGCAGCATCCGCCAGGCCTGACTGACTGGTATGACAGTCCTCTACTATACCACAGGGTCTGCAGGTTGTTGTCCAGAGAGGCTGAAAGGAGGGTGGGGAGGAACAGTTCATCCCTTATTTGACCTGCATGCTATCATTGCCTTTACACATAAAGTCAAGAACAAACAAACATGCGTGCCCACAGCACTTCTACCCGACAAGGTCCACTGCAAAACACTCACACACAAAGAACAAGAATGCTACATCTTCATTACTGATGTAATCAATACCGAGTATCCCAAGCTGTTTTGGGAGTATTGATTGCTCAGCAGAAAGGGCCGATCAGGTCAATTTATCAATGACCCCGCTGGGATTCAGGTAAAAAGACACAATAACAAACTGTGAACTCAGCTTACTCATCTTTAAAGCTGCACTAAGCAAAAAAAATGTTTTATCTGCCTTTTTCACAAAGTGGAACTGCAGCAGAGAAGGAAGTTTTATCTGCACATCACAGATAGCTCACTTAGTGCAGTAAACTGACATCATGTTTCATTATTTATACTTCTCTCTGCTATTTATGGTCACCAAAATGCAAAATTGTCAAGTGCAGCTTGAAAGTTATGTTTCCACAACCCGTCACTTATGAAGCACTTTCACATCTCTTCAATCATAGGTCATTACTGGAGATGTGCACACCCAAAAGTGGTGTTAAAATACGATTCCACCACCAATATAGGAGTCAACCGAGAGCTAACAAGTCAACTTACGCCCCATCCACACTACTTCGTTTTAGTTCACAAACGGAGAATTAAAACGAATACGATCTCCGTCCACACCAGCGTTTCCGCTGCGTTTTGGAGTTGATCTTCGCCTACATTAAAACGACTGAAAACGCACAGCTAGGACCCGTTCAGGTGCACTGGGCATGCGCGTGCCAGTGTACACATGAAGCAGATGGTCTATTCCGTAGTTACAGAAGATTTGGTGAAAGAATAAATAAATACAGACTACGCATCAGACCACTTTTTTTTTTTTGTTGCATGGATCAATAACGAGCTGGAATTGAATGTAACACGGGAGTGTGGGGGCAGAAAATACACAGTACAGAATATTTTAATAAAAATATGATGTCAAAAACCTGGTAAGCAGCATCGTGTTTCTGCTTTGCAAGACCCAATCAGAGAGCCGAGCGTGAGCGGCTGCGTCATCGTTTCACACCCTCCGGAGTTTTGAAATGCAAAACGGGGTCGGCAGCGTTTCCAAACTTCTCCGTTTTAGGTCTTCGTTTTCATCGTTGTAGTCTGGACGGGGAGGTGCAAACGTAGCAAAAGGTCTCTGTTTTAATTCGAAAACGCAGTAGTGTGGATGGGGCCTTAAAAACTGACATATAGACATTGGTGTCATCTGTTAAAGTGCATTACACAGGCAAACTCCTGTTTGGACAGAAACAGAGGAGTGATAGGACAGACATAACAACAGATCATAGCATAGATGATTAGACACATGGACTAATAGACAGATCTGCCCTAATGTAGGGGCTACACAGACAAGACAGGTTACATAGTGAAATATTGAGAGTGGTTAGATGCCTGTACATCAGGTCGCCAATGTAAAGGCCTTAATAAAAATACTGTAATCCAAAATCCCCCTGGCTAGACTGCGAAACATCCACATCTGCATGCTATGTAGAAGGCATGGCCATTACAATCTACTCAGTCATCGGTCTCTATAATTTTGGTTATAAGGTGTGCCGATATATTTCTGTACACTACTGTGGATACGAGACAAAGCACACCTTTCTGTCTGATTAATCAAAATGTTCAGACTCCAGAAACTCATTATAGTGCAGTTGTTGAAGTCACACATTTTCAGCCTCTAACTCCTTGTTCAGGTGTTGTCCCAAAGTTATGCTACGCCGCACCTAAAACCAGTCTCTCTAACTGTCTGAAACCCTGCTCTCCCACAACGGTATACTCAACTACAGATCTGAACAAGTAAGACAAATAGAGTCGCAACCACATTAGGGGCTAAAAAACTCAGGGCTGCAGCACAAATTTTTGAAACCAAGAGGAGGAGGTTCATCAGGATTCATAATCAATGTTTCTTGACATTGTCATCCTCCCCACCTGTTGCTGCGGCTGGATGCTTGGCAATTGTTGGTGCTGGCCTGGCACTGCCCGGTCATTTGCTCCAGGAGGCAGGCCAGGCGGGAACAGCCGCTCTGCCCATGTTGGTAGCAGCACAGGGACTCCACACAGCTGAGGGCCTGCGCCTCGGGGGTTGATAGAGACTGTAGGAAGGAGAAAAAATGTGGGAGGGCAGAGAAACAGCAGGAGAAAGAAAGGGTGACATGAAAAGTTGGAGTGGCATAGAGAGGGTAAGATAAATGACAGAGAAGTAAGAAGAACAGAGGACAAAAAGAAAGAAGGCAGAAAAGAAGGAAAGAGAGATGTGAGTGGAAAAAGAGAAGAAAAAATATATATTAATACCATAATACAGGTTCACTGTCACATTCTGACATGATGATAAGGGCAACTGGAGGATGACATATTGCATGCTATCACGGAACAATGATGTACAGGAAAAACATTCAAAACATGCTACACAAGGGGCTCAGATGTTGCAAATAAAATCCTAAAACCTGTAAACAACGAAATCTGAGAAAACAGACAAAAAAGCTCACAATGATAAATCAGAATGATTTGCAGTATATTTTAGGGAATAAAGCAGATTCACAGTCTGCACTTGGCCTTTATTTGGGAATCACATCAGACTGAAGAGCCAAACAAATATTTGGGTTTGCTTGAACATTTCTTAATCTTTCCTAATCTCTTCCGAGTTAAACTTGAGACCATGATCTGGATTATTTAGTTTCTAAAATGGCTTTATTCTAGGTTTTTAATAATGGCTGTTTTGACACAAGTACTGCACTGTCTAAATAACGAGACTATTGTCTCTATATGTATTTTATGAGTAATCAGATGTTTCAATGAGCTAGTGACACATTGGTGAACAAAGCTGAATCAAACTGCTGCCTAGAAACCTGCAGGATCAGGTGGTTCTGTTAACCTGAGTCAGCATCTGAGAGAGAGACAGCGTGTGATTGAAAAGAGAGAAAGTGAAGAGCATAAAGGCAAAGAGGAAACAAATCAGCTTAAATTTGTACTTGTTGTAATCAATTACAGGCGTTATTTCTGAATTAATATTTTTTAGATTAAAAGTTTAACTCAGCTTTTCGACTACACAGAATTTAAACCCTCCAGTTTCTTACAGCATATGGAGAGCCAAATAAACCCCAAGATGCTTGATTAAAGTCTAGAATAGCAAGTCAAGGTAAAATCAGCTTTTGTAGGAAACAAATTCTTTCAAATTTTATCATTTGATGCTGGATCCCGTATTAAAGCCCAAGCCCAAATTGTCCTATTTTGTTGCCGTTCTCTGCAGCAGAAATTGGAGACACTGTTGGCATGAAACCAAACGTATGGTTCTTGGCTGGCAACAGCAAAACACAGACAGGACAAACTGAAAATGATTTATCCTGGCAGTGTCATGTGTCCCCTCGATAATAAATGCATTGTTTTTTTCCTCTTGAAAAGAGGTCCAGAAAAAGTTTAGTTCTTGTTACAGCAATGCAACGGTCACTACCACAATAGTACAGAGAAAAGTGGAGTCAACATACTGTCCAAATCACAGTAAAATCAATGATAGGAACCAAGCCACTGCAGTAGCCATGGATGGTAATGTATCCTAGACAAGTGTTTATTTGTTGAAGTGTCCTTAGCGTATCTTTGTTGGTACGACCATAAAGGTGATAAATACTGCCAGCTTTTCATTAACTCTATGATGACTGATATTGCTTGCATTAATTACCGGCAACCAATCGCATCAATCTGTAAAGCAGGTATCAGTCATCACAGGGCTTCTCTATCAGAAGCACTGGAAAGCAGAGTTGAGGTACTGTAGTTTCAGTGGCAGTCATGTTACGAAGAACGAACAATCAACTGTGGCTGTTTCACAATTGCACTGTTTCTGAGAAACACAACAGTCAGTTTTTGTTATGGAGCAGCAGCAGCAGCAATATGATGTGAAACCAGGCCAACTGTATGATCTTGTTCAGATAATTTCAGAGAAAACAAAACCTGAATTGATGGTTTGGTCATAAAATGATCAAGGCCTCAGTGACAGCTATATAGGTGACATCATCCCATGGTTGATTTACTATATTAGCTATAGAGTTCAGCTAAAGTTCATGTTCTCTATCCTTTTATTTAGACGAACATTATCGTGGTTTACACAACTGAGAGAGTGAAGTATCTTTGGCAACATCTTTCTGGCAACTGTCTACATAAGTAAATTCAATGATCTTTGGTTTATAGCATGATATCGTGCTCACAAAGCACATTGTATGCAGAGAAAACAAAACAGTGAAAGTCTTAAATTACAGAAGAAAAATTATACTCTCTCACACACACACACACATATATATATATATATATATATATAAAAAATGAGATACCAAATACTTACAAGCCAACAATGATATATCATTCAGGTTTTAATACCGAGTATTATTAGTAAATATGGTGGGATTAGATGGTTGAATAAAAATACAGACAAAGACAATGAAGTCAGCATGCCAACAGCATTCTCTATCTCTAAACTCTGACCCCAGACTTGATCAATAACAGTGAGGGATGAATTGAGACCAGAATAGGAAAGGATGGGGGACAATCATAGATAGATAAGGGAGGATGGGGTCAGTAATATCTGTGTAGGGAAGGATGAGGTTCATTCCTGGAAGGGTGGGTATGGGTGTGATCATGGTGGCACGGGAGAGGGTGTCGTCATTCATATAGGAATTCATAGAGGAAGTGAGACCAACAGAGAGACATACGGGAATAGTATTTTTACATATGAAATAAAAGGGCAGTGCAGGGACAGCTGTAACATACAGCCATGGGGGAATGACTGAAAGAGTAGGTTGTCTTAACCAAATATGAGAACATATGTGGTTGACTGCAGTTGTCACGGGGTGGCACAGGATTGGTTGGTACTCAGGTGAAGCCATAATGCTGGGATAGTGCGAGGGGGACAATGGGAGTGAAGTACGGTACTACCTAGGGGAGCAGGGGTCTGGGCCGGGGGCAGCAGGGGGAGGATAAGCAGCTAGCAGGTGCCAATTGTCCTCCCCTGGGCTCCGCTGGGCTTTAACAGGGTCATATTCTGGGCCGACTGAACCCTCACCCTCTTCCATCTGAAGGACACAAGATGCTTACAGTGAGCCCTGTTGGCCAGTTAAACAGCTCATCATTCAGCCAGGTAGACTGTTGGTTGGTCAGACATCGACATAGCAACATAACCAGTAAAGGCAGCCTGATAACTAACCAATCACACCGCAAACATATCTACAGTAGTCATTTTGTCTTATATTAAGTCTTTAAATTTGATAACTAATTTTTCTAAAAACAAGTAGACATTTTAATAGGTATCAAAAAATAATATTTGATTATTAGAATGTTGTTTTGAGGCGATTTTCATTTGGGCACTTAATATAAGACTAAAAGACTGCAGATAGAGCTGATGTGATTTTCAGTGCTGCTTATTCACCAACTACCAAGATAATTAATCAGTTAGTAAGCAAGTAGTCAGTCACTGAGTCAGTCCAGGTTGCACTGTAGGTGAGGCAGTTAATTACATTTCTGACCATCACTCTACAGTGTGCTCTAATACACTTATACATACAGCATATAGAGACCAAATCGATGCTGATCCCCTTTTTAAAGGCATTCACAAGTGACCTCACCAACAATGTTTCAACAGAATTGAGAGAAAAGTTTCAGCTTACAAAGCAAATAAGAGTAGCTGTTTCCTGCTTTTTCAAACAAGACACTAATGTGCATCCCAGGTCTTATTCTCCTGCAACAGATCTGATCCTCATTTTAATTGGGACTGGGAGCTAATCATAAATCACGGCTTATGAAGAAGCCCTTCAGAAAATCTGAGTGGGGTGATGAGGTCACAGGAGGAGGGCTTTAATTTCTCACAAAAGCAGTGACAATTGACCATATTGGCGAGAAGGCCGGCAAGCTCAGAAATAGCATTAAAATTTGAGCAACAACTGAGCAGAGAGAAGCTGCAGCCATATGAAAGATGTCTCGAGGGAAGAGAATCCTTCTAGTGCAGATAAGAGCAAATCTATTAGTGTCCAAACCAATTAACCTACTGCTGAATCTATCAGAGCTACAGAGTAGGCAAGCAACAGAAAACCCAGGAGAGCCCCCAGGGTTTTTTTGTGATTACCTCCCTCTAATCTAATTAGGAAAAAAAAGACGCTGAAAGACAGTGGAATTCTTTCAAGAGGACTGAATAATAATTGTACATTGTACATTGCATTGTACAGTAGGGGTGGGAGAAAAAAATCGAAACATGTATCGATACACGGAGGCCAAGTATCGAATCTTTTATTATATAAATTGTACACAAGAATTTTACTTTTTGGTACTATAATAATAAAATCAGTTGCTTTGGGGAATTTGAAGTTGGAAAAAAGGTAATAAATTGCAATATATCGCAATATTTTTTAAATCGCAATAATATCGTATCGTGACATAAGTATTGTGAAATTATCGTATCATGGGGCCTCTTGTGATTCCCACCCCTATTGTACAGCACATTAACATGAATGCACACTTTGATTTTGAACCCAGTAAGAGCACCTTGTGTAGTTCTACCAATTCAAGAAATTACTCAAAGGAAATGGGATCTCTTTTGCATAATGCGCACACAATGCTTAATGATAACTCAGTCTACAGTTTGTCTCTGCGTTGCCTGTCATTAGTGACTTGGCATCTACACATATTTGCCAGTTTTGTTAGATACACAAAGCTAAAACTACTGCAATTAACCCAACCTTTATGAAGGTTACAATGTCTGTTGAAACTGTTGTTCAGAGGTGTTTCTAGGCTACGCTTATTGATATTTATAGGCCGACAAAATATTACAAACAACTCTCAGTGGAATGCCATACAGCTCAACAGCGCCACAAACTACAGCCTGCAAAATGATCATTAAGTTGTATCAACACCTCTCTAAAACAGTTTGGTTTTAAAAAAAATAAGCAATAAAACCTTTCTGAAGGTAGGATTTATTGGAGGGCTGTTGTATTAGACTGCATAAGTTTTAGCAACGTGTATATACTGGTGGTTTGTAAACAACTATAAACATAAAACATATCCTACAGCAAGTGTTACAGAACAGTCAGAATTAACATGCCATATAGCTGTAAGGCATTTAAAAGAAATCAAGCATATTAGGGCCACAACTAACAATTATTTTTATTATCAATTAATCTGTCGATAATTGCTTTGTTTGGTCTATAAAATGTAAAAAAATTGTGAAAAAATTCAATAATAACGTCCCAGAGCCCAAGGTGTTGAAATAGCTTGTTTCATGCAATAAGCAGTCTAAATATATTACAATTTACAATCATATCTGAAACGCATCAAATCCAAAAAATGAAGCATGAAACAATTAATTGATTATTATAATAGCTGCTGATTAATTTCCTGTCCATCACCTAATTAATTAGTCGACTAATCTTTGCACCTTTTAACCATACACAAAATACAAATCTACAAACATGATCTTGGACAGTTATATATACACCAAATTCAAGAGAGCTGTCCAAGATCAAGATTTGTTTTGGGCTTTTGGCTCACACTATTGTTAGCGTTTCCCTTGCAGGGTGTTTATAATGATATCTGCTATGACAGCACAAAATCTTCAAGTCATCAGTCTAAAATAGCTGTGATAATAACACAGCAGTCTGTCATGCTTCTAACAGGAGAGCATCATGCTGCTGTGCAAGGCGGCCCGGACCAGTCCAAGAATCTGTCATGCAGCTGTAGTGGGGTATCTGTCTTCTTTTGTGGGTCTGCTAAAACCATGCAGGTGGTTGTGGGGGGTCTGTCTCCAGTGCTGAATCCAGTTTGAGGGTGTTTGGCTGTGCATATGTCAAAAGAACGAACCATGCTATAGATAAAAGGGGTGGTGTGATGCACTGCACCATGCGACTGCGTGATGTGTCACTTTAAAATGAGCGTGACATGCCAGACTGTGGTTGTATAAGACCACTAGCTGATGGTCAGGCGGCAGGTCTGGCCAGGTGCTCTGATATTGGCCTAATGCAGATGCAGAACTTCACAGTCAGCAAGGTACTTCATAAATTATGACTTTGTTGGGGTGTAGCAGTGGGGGGAGTAATGACAATGCCATGCAGAAACAGGCTGAAGGAGTGGAGGTCTCAGAACACATTCTCAACATCATCCTCTCACTAAAATACAACACATGCAGCGGCTGATATCACATTATTTAGCTTTATCTCCAAAATGTGTTTAGTGTCCCCCTGTCCCAATCACAGAGAATGCCGATTGGCTTGTCCAGGGCATGCAGTCACACACGACACAAAAGAAACTGTTCTAACATTAACAGCACACTTCTCTGCAGTCAGTGCACTGCTAGTGTTTGAAACAGGCCTCAGTGGGACTAAATCAAGTTCAGACCTGGGAGAAAGAACATTTCAGTACTGTATGAATGGTCATAAACAGGAGCACTTCTTCCATAAAGCAATGTTTCTACTTTTTACCGGCTGTCCATGTTATGCTGTAAATTAGATTTAAATCCTGATTTTCTTCATCTTAACCTTACCTACATTAATAATCTATGAGTAAGTGCTTCAGACAGAAATTCTAAACACTATCTGACATAAAACCTTTCAAAGCAATATATTTTTGACCATGAACAGTTAGCGTTAAGCCTAAAACTTGCATGATAAGTATTAGGGCCGGACCCAAATATCTGATATTTGGACCTGCTCAGATCAGCCTCTCTCAATCTGGACTCTCAGCTACAGTTCCCCATGCTCTGCACAGCAGCCACCAACCTGGTTCGGCACGCATCTATTTTCACTCTACCTCACTCTTCCCTTGCTAAACATCTGATCCCTAAACCTGCAATAAATATTCCTCTTTTCTGTAACTCCTCCCTTTATTAGTTAGCCATAACAAAGTTAAAAACTTCAACCTTCGTTGCTGTTCTGTTCTATCTATGAAATATGTAGCTGTAGCTCGTGAAATGACTTGAAATGCTTGCTTATCAACACCTCCGGCGGCGGCAAAGCTTCGATTATTCACCGTTAATTACTATCAAAGCTCAAAAAATGACATTCGGGCCAGCCCTAAAGAGTATATGAAAAAGAACTGCTATTAATTTTGAAAAGCCGTGTTTTGTAAATACAGTATCTCACAAAAGTTTGGGGTGTACTCACTTTTGTTGCCAGTGGTTGAACATTAATGGCTGTTTGATGTGTTATTTTGAGGGGACAGCAAATTTACACTGTTATACAAACTGTACACTCACTACTTTACATTGTAGAAAAGTGTCATTTCCTCAGTGTGGTCACATGAAAAGATATAATCAAATATTTTTAAATATGTAAGGGGTGTACTCACTTTGTGAGATACTGTACATATATAAAGAAACAATAGCCCCCGTGGTGGTTTGGAAAATATTTTAAACAAACTAATGGAAGTGAAATTAAATTTACAAGGAGCAGCATTAATACAGGGAGACAGGACAAATACAGGGAGACAGGACAAGCCAGTAATGATGGCTGACTATTCACAAAAAATATATAGATATATCCCAAAAAGTACGAATCTAAAAATATTGCTTTTGAATAAAGCACTCCTGGGATACTTGTTTTATTTGAATTGATTTTTAGATATATTTTAAGCCCAGGGCTGAATGAATCTCATCTCCTCTACCTAATTTTGCCCAGCTGGCTCTTGGCTCTGGACAGAGGCTGCAGAGCGATGAAGTCATCACCTATCGCCACTCGGTTGGAATACATCTACACCCAGAAGAATACACAGAGAGGATAGGAGGAAGAACACACAGAGACACACATAGGAGGTTAGATATCAAGCATACTAAGCTCACTTTCAGAATCTCACTCACACAGACAAAACAGGACAACATTTAGAGGAGAACAACAAACCCCACACAGGATTGGAAGAGGCAGTTCTGATTTTCTGAGAAACTATAGGAGAGGCGAAAGGGGAAAAAAAGGTAGAAACAGTCTCCAGTTGGACAAATAAATACAATAACAGCAGGAGTCTGCTGAGAGGTGACCATGCACACTGTGTGTTTGTGTATGTGCGTGTGTGTGTGTGTGTGTGTACAAAAATAAGTCATGCAGTGTGTGTTTGTGCAACTGAACACCATGCTGTTCCTGTAAAGAAGCGGGTAACTCATGACCGTAGAAGCTGAAAAAATAATCAACTATTTAAACAATGTGACAAACAGAACATTTTCTTTCTCTATCTAGAATTCAAATTACTGTGACATTTTACTTTATTTTTTCCCACCAGGCTTTGAGGCTTTTGTCACATTAGGTAATACAATTTCCATTTTTGTGATGCAAATAGGGATAGTATTAAATTAAGTATTAAATCCAACACTGCACACACAAGGCAGTTTAACTACTGGAATGTGTTTGGCCTTCTCTGTGCCATTTCATTACTTTTAATGAGTTTTACTTTTGAGAATGCATACTTTGTCTAATTGGTCCTATATTAATTTAAAAAAGCAAACAAAATGTTTCTGAAGAAGCTGGTGCAGACAAACTTTTGGTTTCCACTAGAACATTTTCCTGACAATTTCTTGTAGTAGAAAGTTTGTTCTCCACACCTGATATTATAATCTCTGCCTGACTTCTTTCTCTTATCCTGCCTTTCAAACAACAAAAGATCTGCCTTTTCCAGTGTAGCTACGAGAGAGTTGACGCACAGAACACATGGAGGATAGTGCAAAAATGTGTTTAATAAAAATTATTAAAGAGTGATTTGAGGACTGCTGTGACTACACTGCACCTTGGATTCAGACCAGCAGGGTGCAAGTAATCTGAAACACAGGGAAACCTTTGAGAAGTATACAGATAAATGCTGGAATAGGCTCCTTAAATTCCAGCCAAGTGAAATATTTCTTTTGTACTTTTCACCAAAGAAAGTATAATCCACTTCAGGGGAATGGCTGGACTTCTTTACAACAGTTCCCAGACAATAACCTGTAGAAGTCTTCCCTAATCACACATTCTTACTTTCTGTCCCTCCTCCCCATGTTACCTGGCTCTTCTGTGTGCTGGTGGGCTGCAGATGTCGGTAGAAGACCTTCTTCACCACATCAGGAAAGAGGCAAGTTACGATGATGATGATGATGGCAAACCAGGCTGAACCGCTGGACAACAGCTGCACGAATACAAAGTACATGTCCTGGGTATGGAGGAATGGCCTAGAGGGAGCGGAAGGGACACACTGGTTACATACTGCAGAAAAGGATAATCACGTCTATGCTTTTTATCAGTGGTGGAAAGCATCAATAAGTTGGTTTGTCTTAAAGGGACAGTATAATTTTGGTTGAATTAGTATCAGAACTGAGTGAGGTAGTAGGCTGTGGACTAGGGACGCAAATGAAGCCTATTAATACAACCACAGAGGTAGGCATCCAGGCTCGTTCCTCTTCAGTGTAAATTCAGTTCTCACTGGCAGTTGGGAAATTGCTCTTAGAATGATTTTGTTCATGTCTGGTAACACAGAATTTAATGACTCGTGCAGATGTCAGACCACAAATATCAATTACAGTCCAATATTATCAGGATGGCTTCTACCAGCCTGTGAGCTGAATGGAGGTTAACATTGATCCGATTAATCTAACACGCTACCAGACAATCAAAGCCGATTCTAATAAAGCCTCAGGATTTATCTGCCAAGTGACAAGAGTGGTAAATCTATTGTCAATCAGCTTGTTCCATCCTAAACATCAACATCGGGTAAAAAATTTATGTGCACAGTTTGTACATCTCTCTTATTGTAGGTGAATCCCTTTAAGGGGAATTCATGGGAATTATTTAAAAATATTATTATTTAAAGTTAATAAGAGCTTAAATAGATTTTAGTGAGCAACATCTGTTGGTTGATTTTTCCTCAAAGCAGCTACTTTTAAAAGGGGCATTATGGAGTTTCCAGCGACCACTAGCTGGTTTTAAGATTGCAACCTGGCGTGTGCTTGTACACGTGCTCGCTTGAACTCATTAGCAAGCATAATCCGAAACACAACCGCCTTCATACAGAAATCCTGCAATAAACGCAGAAACACCAGCAATGCAGCTTGTGGCTTTTCACACAGACATGTTCAGGCTCTGTTACCTCAACGTTCCCGTCTCAGAGGCAGAGCAACACCGGCACGTAACGTTACTTCATTCAGCTCAGCTAGCGTGACTGCGGCTACAGACAGGCAGGGAGACTGCTTTACACAACACGCTGGAAACTCAGGTAAACCCCTACTGCAACGTTACAGTAATGGTTTTATCAGCTGCAGGTGGAACTAAGCCATGGTTGTTACATGATCACGGTACATTTACTGCATTTAGCCGACGTGCTACATCGTTAGCTTGCCTGCTGCCTTCAATAACTATCTTTATTATCTGTGTATCTTTCACTGGAGGCTCAGCAATGTGTAAATGTGTTGGATGATAACGAAACGGGTAGTGAGCTGGACTGAATATTATAACAGTTAGACTACAGTTAGTAAATTTACTGTAGTGTCAGTGGATGGATATTATGTGGGTCGTGTTAGTTACAGCGACTGAGACGTAGAGATGCTGTGTACCTGAGTATCGGTAAAAGGCAATAAATATAAATTAAACTTTACAAAGCCAACAGAGGCAGGTCCGAGCTAATGTAGCGTTAGCTGGCTGCATCATGATAGGATAATAAACAAATTGCTCCACATTTGCTTTTTACCGTTACATCATTTCTTGCTGGCTTTGACACTTTGACATAATATCTGTGGTACACAGGATAGTAACATGGGTGGCGTTAGTGGGTAAATTAATGTGGAAAGCGATATAACTTTGCACCGGATAACGTTAGCAACTGCTCGGCGTTAACCAGCGAGCTAACGTGACTTTCTCTGTGTTTCTCCAGCATTATTAATGCTCACTTTGTTCTTACTCGACATCTGAACCTGTTTGGTCTGATGGGCTTCAGCACATAAACCTTTATTGTTGTTTTGTATCCTTAAGTGGAGCCTGTGTTTTGCTGTGAGCTGGTTGTTTTATGGTGTTAGTGGACTGCATGTCGTTAGCTGCCGTGTTGTCGCTGTAGTCAGAGAGAGGCTCGGGAACGCGCACAGAGCTGAATCCGACCCGGAGACCTCACATTAAAAGCAGAATAGTGGCTGATGCAAGCAATGGAGAAAACAGGCGTGTTATTTCTAAGTGAGTTTTGAGCCCATTGACAATAAGGCAATGAAAATTTGATTTATTAAAATCAAAAACTTACACAAAGCCCCTTTAATGTGATTTTACTAAAATTTTAATCAACACTGCCATGACTAGAGAAAACTATTTCAATACTGTGAGCAAAAATGTGAGCTGCAAATTCCTCTTCCAAAGTGTGTTGAAAAGAGGTTTTCAGAAAGCTACACAAAAATATGTGAACACAATATATACACAGTATAATTTGCAGAATATGAGATTCACTTTGGTCTTAGATGTAAAAAAAAAAAAGTGTATATTGTCTTCCTTGTCTTGGCATTTTAAACGAAAATAATATTGTAGACCAAAATCTGTCCATTTGGTTTAATTTTCCATCATTAACTATCAAAGTACATTGCTAGCATGAAAGAATATAGAACAATGTAAATGTAATGATTCAACACTTAAAATTTCACTTTGTTGTTTTCCTGAAAAATAACCTCTTCTTACCAGATAATGCCTCCATAGAAGAGAGAAAAGATGAAGTAGAAGGCAATCGAACCCCACGTCACGAAATGGTTCATCCACGTCCAGAAATGAGTCTCTAAAGCAAGCTGTGATAACACACACAGGGTTTGGGGGGGGAGAAAGCTGTGTGTAAAACACTGAGACAGGGACAGTGCATCAATAAACTACAGCAAACTGCCTCTGTGCTGTAACAAAAAAAATAACCTTGACCCCAACCTGTAAGAAAAAAATATTCTCCTGTAAATGGCCACTGACATCATCATAATACTTCACAACATGCTGTATTTCATATTGGGACGGTGGCAATGTAAATGTGTCCCTGTGGACCAAAACATACTACACTGCTCTCAGCTAATGCACACAGTAACCATCATCTTAAAGCTGCATTAAACCATTTGAGACCAGGAACTCACTCTGGGTGTCAACCTTTGGGCAGTGGTTGTATAGCCCCCAGCCTGTAACAGTAAAATGTAGTGAGAAGGTTACATCACTGTCTCTCTACTCTGTCCTTTGTCTGTGTCATAGATATATAAAGAGTGTGGACTACAGTTTTCGACAATTTGGAAGAGAGGGGCAAGCTGGGGAGGATACATATTGCTACGCTTAGCAGGTCGTCATGGCCCCCCTCATATCAATCACAAGGTAGCCACACGCTAAAGCATTCCCTGCTTTATCATCTATTTTTCTCTAAATGGGACCTAACCACACCTTAAAAAAATGAACACCATGCTGTATTGAAGAAGACTTGAAACTAACAATTGAGACTATCAACTGGCTAGGAAAATGTTTAATAAGGTAATAAATCCAGTGAGAAGTAGGGTAATTTTCTAATACACTTGTATACAATGAGGCTTCTATTTGCAAACCTTGGAGTTGACCCCTGCTGGCCATTAGAAAGAATGCAGGTTTAAGGCACTTCCACATTTGCTTCACTTTTAAGACCCGGGAGGTTTCCTTACTTGGTGTGTCTGTTTGACCACCTGAACGGTGTGTTCCCAATCAGCTACTGAAAAATCCTGCATAGTATGCCTGTAACTCAGTGAGGATAATTTGGTATCTTAAACCACTGGCTACTCCTTCGCTAACAGAGTATAACAATTGATGTAATTTACCTTTAATGTGACAGTGATGACCATGACAGTAAAGACCAGCGTTCCAAATGTCCAGTTTCCAAACATCTACAAAATAAGACATACAATTGTTCATAAATTGCGATGACAAAACAGAGAAAACGCAGCTATGTTTACATGCATGCATATCTTACAATGTAGTAGGATCATTGTATGGTCGACCTGTTTATATGCAAGCTTGATACCTTGCAATTTTTTCTTCTTGCTGACACGAATGAACTAATAACCATAATGTTATTCCTCTTTGACTCAGCAGTATTCGGTTAGTACAAGGTTGCAAAACATTCAAATATAAATCTTTAATATTTTGTGGGCATTTTTCCTTCAATGAATAATGGATAACAAAAACACCAGTCACAAAATGTTTGGATAATATAATAATAGAAACTGTTCCAAGTCAAACCGAAAAGTTAACAAAAGTTAAGAGTCAGGACAGGTGGGACAAGGTGAGCAGTGCGTCAGTTGTGGAATGGAGATAAAACTCAGGGTTTCCCAGCAGGGTGGGAAACAAATTCTGCATCTGTCAGCCTGACATTATTACACTATTCAAATGCACAAGATGCATACATTTTAAGTTATATGTTTATGATAAATCTATGTGTTTTTCTATAGACCATTACTGTTTCTTAGTAGGTTTAAGAAAATAAATTAAAATTGGAATCAATATGTTTTTCAACAGAAGGTTAACTAATACTGTAATCGAGCAAGAGACTTGACCACACATCAAACTTCCACAGAAAATGGAGGAATCAAAAGTGATAACAATTCACCACAATCATCAGTATTCAATAAGCCACTACATGTTTTATAACTGCCATCATAGAGCTCATGTCAGTATTTAAAAGAGGAAAACAAATTCGGTGTTTTGTGATTCAGTACAGTGTAGGACAACACTCAATATTAGGCAACTTGTAAATATATTATAGTGCATATCTATTAAAATAAATTTTCATCATCATTAGCAAGACAAAGACATGTTGAGGAATAATCTTGATAGTCCTCTCATTAACTCCCCAAGGAGACATGCATTCGACTGAGCAGACTCTTACCAGCTGCCTGTTAGCTCGCAAGATCTGAAGACATGCACAGCATGAAGGCAGAAGGAAAAAAAGAGTAATCAACAAAAGATAGGAGAAAAAGACAAGCAAGCAAATAGGAGTGAGTGCTTTCTGAAATACCAAACTTCAAACAGAGAGAAAGATAGCAAAGATATGCAGCAGAAAAGAAAAGACAAGGAAACAGGTTTTATGAATGACCAGAGATACAGAAGATGTGATAAGAAGGCAAGATAAAATTACAAGAACTTACTTATTAACAAGTGAATGACATACATGCTGGCACAGTAATGGAGACAAACAGACTGTATAAAAGACTGTTAAACAAAAAGACAGAATGAGGAAGAGACAGATAAAAAAAAGAGTAGGATTAAGGGAAGGAGTGACTGAAGAAAGACCAGCAGACAACCAGCCCCATCAATAAAAATAACTCATTATAACATGCACACACATAGAATGTCCTGCGTTTGTTTCTAACCTACCATTCATTTCCTAAAGCAATATTTTCCTAATACATCTCAGCAAGCCAATTTCTTTCCTAGGGATTCTACGGAGTATAAACATACAGTACACTATAAACACACACACACACACACAACCACACACACAGACCCACCTGTCCATTGCCCATAAGTGTGGTGTCTTCTCCCATCAGTATGTAGGATCCAAAGAAGAAGACAAAGGCGTGACAGAAGCCCAAAAGAGTCCAGTACAGGAACGTCCGGAAAGATAGCAGAGAGTTCTTGCTGATGTCCCTGTAGGATACAATTTTTTTTTCTTAGGATATACTGTATCAAAGTTGACTTTCATATTTTACTCTGATGAATACATTTATAGTTGTTAATTCACAGAATTAAAAATGTAATTTTAATATGCATGAGTAAAAGTAAAAATCTTTTTTCAGTCCCTTTTCCTCAACAAAAGAAATATCTTAACAGAAAAGTTAAGTGCTAATTCATTTTTAATTACATCAAACATTTACTGAAAATTTATTGAAAATTTGTCACATTGTTATTGATACTGAAATTATATCACAATACTTATCATTATTGTTTTATTGCCACTACAACAAACTCAAACTTTTTGTTTTTTGCTTGATCTTACTACACATGTTAAGAAATTCTTTTTAATATATGAAAACTGACCAAAACAGACTCCCCCGAACAGTTAATGCTAATCTGTAGTATGTACCTGTAGATGACATGTACACTTACCTGTACAGGCCAGGTTTATTCTGCAGTACGTGTGGATGGACCAGCTGTTCAAATAGACTGTACACCAGGATGGGCAGCGAGGTGAAGCAGATGTTGTACAGTGTCAGATAAACACTGTCATACAGAGTCTGGGATGGACAAAGACAACATTTCACTTAACAACAACCTATTATCTTAAATTGACACACCTAACTCATCTAACCTAATGTAAACAAAACAGAATGAAGGATTAATCAGTGTCAGACACACAGGCAGAAAAGAATGGCAGTCAACTAATCTGACTTCAGACACACCCCTATGTCATGTTGCTTGAGACTGCACTGCCCTATTAGTTTCCTTGTTTTTCTCTGGGGTTAATAAAGGCTTATCTTACCTTCTAATATAGACACATTACAGGTTATAAATGTGGCATAGCACCCTGCTTATCTCTACACTATATACAGTCTAATATTTTACAAATTATTTGATAAATGTAATAACCTTAATAACAGACTAAACTTTTAGTAACATATTTAATGCCTTAAGAAATGTTTGAGAAATAGTTTAACACAAGTTCTACAGCTATGTTGCATAAATATTTGAAGAATTTAAATGCAGAATGCGAGATTAATTGTTTAAATATTACATCTTTTATTGACTCCAAGTGTTGAGTACAAGTCATGACATAATCTCAATGACGTTCTTGCCTGTTGAGCCTTTTAAAACTTTTATAAACAATAAAATCAAATTAAAAATACAAATCTGTGAGACTGTGTGTAACATATGCCTCTTGAATATATACATAATACATAATTTGAGCTTAAAATGGTTACTAAGTATTCTTTGATAATTATTTATTTTAATACTAAAAAGTTTTACTGAGACCAGGCTTGTATCCCCCAGATCTCAAAGTGCTATGCAGCAATAAACAAGTTATCAGTTAGCTAATAGCCATTAGTCCACTACCATCATCAAAACACAACGCCGAGACCGTTTGCTCGTATCACTATCAGCGATTAAAAGAGATTTAACGAGGGTGTTATAAACTGTGTATGGATAGTCAAGAGAAGATTGAGCCCTGTTACATGTGCAACATTAAAACCACAAACAAATCTGCAATGACATATGAGAGAGCGGAAAGATGGAGAGATAAAGAGACTTACTTGTTGTGAAAACAGACAGAAGAACTGGTATAAAAACTGGGGCGTGATAAAACACACATTCTAGAAAAGATAGAGTGAAGGGGAGGAACATTAAAAACAATGCATGAAAGGAGACATGGTCAAACATAGTCTTGTTAACAGCTCATGTAAAATTCAATTTCTGGAATTGTGTGACAGGGAGAAGCAAAACCTCAAAATAAGTATAGTGTATCAATGAAAACCAGTTCCTCCTAAAGAATTTATATTATTATTATTATTATTAATTTATACCTAAAGAGTCCAATGTTTTGAAAAATGCTTTAATTTTATTTACAGCACTTTTCAAAACATTAGATTTTTATACAGTAGCTATTTATAAAAGACATTTTTTTGTAATCATGTCTAAGTCCTACCTTGTAGAAAAAGTACTGTACAAGCGTAGCTATTCGAATGTAGTAGAAGTGACCGTGGACCAGCAGTAGTTTAGCCAGGAACTTAAACCTGGCAATTGCATAGTCACTGTTTCTCACGGCCTGACGACCCTCCTTCCCCATGATACCTGGAGACACATGCACACACACACACATACAATGGGGGACTTACTATAGAATACAATTTAAGACTTAGAGACCATATTGTGTGTGGTGAGTGTTTACCTATGCCCACGTGAGCTTCCTGTATCATGCTGACATCATTGGCTCCATCCCCAATAGCTAGGGTGATGGGTTTCTCTGGGGATGTTTTGAAAAGACGAACCACCTGGACAAAAAAAAAAAACAGCGTATATACAGGAATCTTGAAGTAAAATTAAAGTAAAATTTGTTCACAAAAAGTGACACTGACGAGAGCATCGGCTTTATGAAAAGTAGAATTTGTTTCAATAAAAGCCACCAATTTAGCTAAATAGCCAGCTAACGTTAGCCAAACCCATGCGCTCCTTGAATTTTCCCTGTTGTCTTCTGTCTTACCGATTCAGCTGCTGGCGGCGCATCTCGCTCTAGTTTTTCAGGAACGGGGCTGTTCAGGTGGCCACAGAGCGACCGGCCAACCGGGTTAATCCCGTTACTACTGATCGCCACTCCGACTATGTTTCGGACGATTAACATTGCGGGTCCAGCAGGTTGGGAGATTACGGTCGGTTGTATTCTTAAATCATTTTCCGGTTCGCACGGATCTATTTGTTGGAGCGTTTAAGAGAGAAATAGGCGCTCGGTAGATCCCTGCGCCTAACGTTACAGAAACGAATCACACAGTCGCTCTCTGCCTGTCTAGTAGTTTTGGCTATGCATTATAAATAAATATGTTCATCTACACTTTTAGCAAACAAACTTTTGGACAAACAGGATTTTCACATTGAAAATAATATCTTCAAAATTGAATACCTTGTTAAATGGCGATTAAGACTTTTTAATGGCCTTAATTTTGGCAAAATTGATTTATCACCTTTTAAGACTTTTTAAGACCCCGCGGACACCCTGAAAAAGGAACACTGACATCTGGGTTGACTGAAGTACATATCACATGAACACACCATAATATGTGAGCTTTCTATTATTAATACAATAACTTCCTATTTCAGTTTATGTTAGAAACATTCAAAATATTCTATTGATTAGTCAACAAACAAAATGTCACCCCCCATGATGGTGTGACCATCCAAAAAGTCGTTTTAGACATGAGGGTATGTATTTGGGTGGGTGGTGTGTGCGTGTATGACACAGGACTGGTACCTTAGCTTTCTGTAGCGGGGCCATGCGGCAGCACAGCACAGCTGAACAGTTTTTACACACTTCCATAAAGAGTTTCTCGTGCTCCCTCAATGCTAAAGACAGACTGGCCCCATCCACGACTAATCCGTGCTGTATGACATGGTCCTCCTTTATCCTGGGGAAAATGGAGAAAGAGTCAGAAAAAAACAGAATATGAGAGACTGTTCTGTCAATTCAAAGGCACTTTATCTTGCTATATCAATGTTTAGTTTAGATACGTTGTACTTTTATATGGCAAGTTAGTATATTCATCACACAGAAATACTTTTGAGCTGATAATATAAGGCTTCCAAGATACATTTTAAGATATTCTGAGTATACACTATTGTAAAAAGTACATCACACAAAGCACTTACCTCCTGGCTAGTAAGCGGAGCTGCTCAGCACACTCGTTATCAGAACGCTGTTGCAGAAGCTCCAGGATGTTCATGGTTCTGTGGAAGTGGCCACAGGACAGGCTGACGCTGACTGCCGTCTCATGTTTGTCCCCTGTCAGCACCCATACTTTGATCCCTGCCAGCCGCAGAGCCTCAATGGTCTCCTGGACTTTGTCTTGGAGTCTAAGAAAGACAAGGGAGAGAAAATACATTTACCATGTACTCAAATTCTGTATATGTAAAGCTTCCAGTGATACCTATATATATAACTACATCGTGTCAAACTCCAGGTAACGTAAACCTGAAGACATTTTTGATTTAGATTAGTTGTGGTTGAGGTGATGAATCTAGCTGGCATTTTAACCTGGTGATTAATGTGCTCAAGCCCTCAAGGCTTGTTAGTAAACTATAATTCAATACACCTATTCAAGGATTAGCAATAACTCTACATACTCCTTTTATTATTTTCACATCTTGGCCAAGACATCCTTGTAAAAGAGATTAAAAATCTCAATGGATTTCTTTCCTGGTAAAATAAAGGTAAAATAAAATAAGTAAATAAAAAATATTGGACAGGTGTGTGAATATGGGCAAAACACACAAGCAAACAAAATCAATCTCCTACATTATGGTTAGACAAATAGGTAGTCGTAGTTTGAACAGACTGCTTCAACAGTAGCACATGAAACTAAAGGCTCCATAGTTGCCTCTACACTATCCATGTCTGATGAGAGGAGGAGGGTGAAAACTGGCTCTGAAATTTGGCAGCACTGTTTTTTTTCTGACCTCAGGTCATATTCATAAAGATGTTAATAGATAATGAATATGATCTAAAATAACCATGCCTATCAGCGTTACACTATTCATATTAGACTCAAAACAGAGGGAAATTTTATTCTCGTCTTCCATAATAGAGGAGATCATTTGATTGTGACCATGTGTGCCTGAGGAGGAATTCATTCCAGACACAGAAAAAGAGCAGTAGAGAGAAAAGAGAGAGAGAGCTCAGACAGATAAAGTGGGAGAAGTGAGGAGCTTATGTGAGGAGCAGATGGTGAGCGGAAGCAAACAAATATAAACATTAATTTCCAGAGAGGCTCAGTGAGGTGACGTCTCAGTCTTTCTGCTGACTATACATCGTTTGTCTGATGGAGATTCTCCTGTCCACTCTGTTTATCTACTGTTTTATAACGCCCCAGTTTTTCTTTGATGGCACACTATTTTTAATTCCCACAGTTTTAATACTTATTTACTGTAACATAATAATATATTTTTATTTATTTTTAACTTTTAACTGATCATAATGTCATTTGTTTTGCAGGTTTGGTCATAACCCAAATTATTGGACAAATTAACATTCTGAACTGATAATGGCACTAGATGAAGTCACAGGACCACCAAAGTCATTAGGATTTATCTTCTGGAGGACCTATCTGTACCAAATTACATGGCAATCAAACAAGTGGCTACCATGACATTTCACTAAAAAAACTAAATCTGCTGGTGGTGTCAGGAGATTACCGAAGTCAACAGGCTAATCTTGTAACATATTTTATGACTATCCATCCAATAGTTATTGAGATATTTTAGAGTCTGAACCTAAGTGGTGGACTGATATTGCCATCCATGTAGCCACGTCGTTAGGTAGGCTAAAAATTCAAAGGAGGCAGTAAAATCCACATTACATTCGATTGACGTTAAAGCTAACCATGTGTAAAAAAAACAGATGTTTCATCCAAACAGTAAGTATATGTTATGTACTCACTGCCAGAGGTATGTGTGTTACATAAATTTATATTTATATCATTGTAATTAGGCAGTTGAACTGGCTTCTGAATAATAGTCAATCACCTATTCCATATAGTTGCTGTAATTTAAGCCAGCAACTCTTAAAACAGAATCATCTTATTCCTATTTATGCATCAGTTAATACACAGTACATTGCACATACACAACTATATTATAGGCGAGCAAAGAGGGTAAGCTAAACACAACCAGTACTGCTTTCTGTTTGGAATGATAAACTGATAAGATTTCTTCTTGACGTTAAAGACTTAAAAATCATGGGACATATGCATAGCCGGATGAGAACTGGTTTTCAGGAGAAACAACACCCAATATATTCAAATGTATTCGTTAGTCTACATACTTGTCCTCAACCCCCGTTGCTCCCAGCAGCTGCAGGTCTGTCTCGATGTAGCTAAAGGCCTCCTGCAGTCTCTCCTCCCTCTGCTGCAGCGCGGTACGCGCAGCGTTCAGACGCCTGTCCACATCAATGTACTCCTCTGGGCTGAAGTGGCGACATGCTACCACCAAGGTCCGCAAACCTTTCTACAGTGGGAGGAGGAGGGTGGGTGATGGGTAGAGAAACAGAAAAACAGGAGAAATGAGTCATAACAAAAAAAATGATAAAAAATTATTCATGTCAAAATAAAAGAATAAGTGTGTAGAGAGGAAAGGTAAACGTGAGGAAGTCAAGAAGATTTAGATAGGACAAAAATGGAAAGGGAGACAAATGGAAGCAGAGAGAGAAAGAACAGAAAACAAATTATCAAAGAGTTGATTTAAATCACAAAACTAGCCAGAGGGACAGATGACCACAAATCAACCCAGTCCACAGCACAGACTCCTGGGTACTGACGTCCGATGACATGACGTGGGTGCTGGATATGTGTGTGTTTGCATTTGTGTATGTATGTGGCTGTTGTGGTGAAAAATTTATGGTCTAATGGGAACAGACAGTGACAGAGCCAAAAGTAATCACTACAATGCCGGGAAATGCCAAGCCTACTCACATAGACACACAACTGTGAACATGTGGATCAAGAGGCATTTCTGAGTCAGATATTTGAAGATGTCATTATAAGGTTGAAGAGGATTGTTGATGTGGCAAGTGTTGTATATTAAGTTTATTCAATGTGTCTCAAAAGATAGAAACATCTGCTTGTCTACCCTCCTTGGTATTAGGAAAAGATGATTTGATTGTCATTGTGTACATAAAGTACATTTAATCTAAAATAAAAAAATATGTACTTTAACTCCAGATTGTCTGCATATTCAATAATTAAAAAATTATATGTTCTGCAACAAATGCTGACTTTTGAACAGATATGTATAGTAGCAACAGGTACAAGCTGTTACAGAACCTATAGAAACAACACACATATTTCCAAAAGGTTTTTACAAATATTCTTACCAAGGCAAACTCGTCAACGTGCAATCTTGTCTTTTCTATCTCACCACTGGTAGCGAAAGGTAAAATGGCCGACTCGGCGCCCTTGGTGAACAGCACATTGCCTCCTTGAAAGGCCAAAAAGCAAGAAGATATGATAGGTAAACATTTACAGAAATAAATATTAAATCCTTTAATAAATAAATATTATCCTGTTTCTGTTTCACTAAATGATCCAATTGCTTTTCTCAACCTTTCATTGTTAATTATGCAGTCAAACTTTTGTTTATATTGCTAAAAATACTGTGTAGTTAACGTGGAATTACCTGTGGGGGTCTGTAGTATGACGCTCATCCTCCTGCGGTTAGCATCAAACTCTAATACATGGAGCAGTTTATATCTGAGAGAGCAAAGAGGGATGCTCATGTTAATCTCACTTTGGACTCACAGGACAGACTTTTTCACATGTAGCTTAAACACACCATCTTTCACAATCAATATGACATGCTTTTATTTCATGGGTAATTGTAATTTCAGAGATGCACAGGGTTGGAAGTACCTCTCTGACTTTCCAAATATTTTGATCTCCATGGTGTCTCCACTGGTGCCACTGAAGGCCACTCCGATCCTGAGGAAAACAAATCAGCAGTCAAAGCTAGAATTCTTGGGTGAATGGACAATTTGACCTTTACAAACTGTGTGAAAATCCAATTTGGAGTTTGGGAGATGTTAAAGGTAATTGTGCCATTCGTGGCCCTATTTTAATAATGCAAGCTAAAAATAAAATAATAAATGAACCACTAAAATCCAACATCTTGGGCATACAGAATAGAATACAGATTTATAATGGACCTGTTTGGTGTCGAGGTGTGTGTGGTTTTGTAGCAGCCTGCCTGGTTTCATTTGCACATGATTTGATCTAGGAAAACAGTGGACCACCGTGCATTATGGTACTGTGCAAAAAGTTAAGACTGCAGATATGTCAACATATGTGTCCTACTGTCTTCAGATGGCTGCAGGGATTTAATTAACTGAAGGAGAATATTTTTATACAGTATAAATCATATTGATTTACAGATAAATGCAGACTGCTTTACTGACACATTAAACATTAATTTTTGAGTTATTTTTTAAGAAAGAAAATTCTCTGATTCCAGCTTCTTGATGGAATATTGATTGGAATATTTTCTTGTTTCTTTACTCTATGAATATCATTGGGTTATGCACAAAACAAGACATCTGAAGACTTCATCTTGGGCTTTGGGAAAAAGTGAAGATGATTATTCATCATTTTACAAGTTACAGCCCTACTTTGCACTGCCTCATTTTTCCTGTTTACGCTTCTTCCCAAAGAGGCTTGCACTAATTGCTGCATCACCACAAAAATAGTGTCCTCAATCATTAATTCATCCAGTTATTAATCTTCTTCAGGGTCAGGGGCTGGTGCTTACGGTTATTGGCATGTATTTAAGGTTTAAAAGGTGGGACAACCTAAAGAAATGCAGGTGAACAAAGAGAAAACCTAGACTCTAAACAATGTAATAACATCTAGGACCCACAATGAGCCACAGCATCAAACCAATGGATCTTACATGGTTTAAACACCAGAATGCAGTTCCAAAATATGTAATCCCTGTATGTATTGTGTAATCTGACCACTGGTGTCACATTTCAGTAAAAACAATTACCTATAATATACAATCAATGTACATTGTCGGCCATTGTAATGGTATTGTAACATTAACTGAGTGTTATTTATTGTGGTTATGAACCAACAGTGTCACCTTTCGGTTTAAATCAACACAGTCTCAATGGAGCATGGAGACAGTGGGTCATGGGTGCAGCCCCTCACTGCTTGACATAATTGAATTTGATGGTGTGAAAACTACATTGGCTTTGTTAAACAACACAGTATGACAATTTAGATGGGTTCTACACAGCAACATTTCCTAATAGTGTATATATATATATATATATATATTTAGTTTTTTCCTCAAAGGAGGTTTTAAAGCTTTAGCTTCCTTCGCTACTATTCATCAATAATGGTACTGGTCACTTTCTATTAATGTTTTTCCCCTTTTGAGCTATTTCACACACAGTGCTTGAGGGTTTTCTCATTAAATTTTTGCTTGCACTACTTTCCTGTGACAATAAAATGAACAACAAGCTAGTAAGAAAAAGTCAGCCACTGTCTTAGTGCAAAGTACTTCAATGTCCCTTAGCAGCTGACGCAATCGGAACAAGTAGTACGGCAAGTGAAATTTCAATGGCCAGGATTCACAAGAGTGTAATGATCAAGAAATGGAGTAGACTGAAGAAAATGGTCATCACACATAACCAATAGCTGTGATAAATTTAATTTTCTTGCATCATTGAGGCCACCACACAATTAAGTAAAGACAGGAATGTACACATTTCCTGAGTTGTAACAATCACATACCCATGCAATATGGTGAAACTACAAGCTCTTATGGATCACCACAATACACATGGAAGATAGGGGTAATTTTTCTCAAACATTTCCTTCTCTCAACTTTCACTGACTACTGTGTTTCTTGGTTCCTTTCAGATTTTAGCTGTTGACTTGTTCCAGCTACAGGTGTGTGCCCAACCCTGCTTTCAGTAATAGAAATAACAGTGATTGGCACTGCTGGAGAGACCACAGATTCAGGTACCTTATTCTCAACAATCCACGCCAGCACTATAGAACAGTGCAGACACAATCCAGGTTTGAAAATACAAAATCCCAGTACCACAACCAAAGGAATATAGCTGCTGCTAATTTTATGTGTTGTCACTGATCACAGAGCACAGCTACTTCTAATTATGCAAGGTATGTGTCAAATGAGTTTGCACAGGCTGGAGCCCCATTGCGTGAATCAACTAGCTTAGCTGGTTCTTCAACCTGTGCACAATTTGAAATTTAAAGAAGAGGAGAAGTCTCTTAAAGAAACTCTATGTAACCTTACCTCTTTGTTGCCTCTACTAAAGATTTCTCATCCGGTGATGAGGCGTAGTATTCCATGTGATTGGAAGAGAAACCATTTGCCTGGGAGAATGGGTCTCCTCCCCCACCCAGGCAGTCTGGCTGGTCGTAGCTGATTTGAACCGTGTGACACAATGACACTGCCTTGAGAAATAACAATTCATCACCGATCTGGATGGAGAGACAACAGGGAATGATGAGAAAGGAAGGACCAGAACCAGTCACTTCATTTTCAAAAAGCAACCTCTAACTGTAGCAGAGGTTAATTTGGGTGAAGAGCTTATAATGCACATCCTGAATGTTTGCACATTTTGTGCATAGTCTAATTATCTATTGTTGGTAAAAGCAATCCCTAACATTTGAGGTTGATTTGTTCATATGCTGTGCTTGTTTGATGGCAGCAGTGAGAACAGCTTATATGTATGTACAGTACGTGTCTGCAAAAGAAAATAAATGTAATGCGTATGTATGCGAGTTACCAGGTGAGGCGTAGAACCATCTGGTGAATCGTCAGTCATTCCCTCTGGTACCAGTTTGCCGTTAACTTCCCGGTACTTGATTCCATTAATTGAGCACTCACGGAAGTGCATCTCATTTTCTGTTAGCGTACCCGTCTTATCTGTAAACACATACTCCACCTAGGAAACAGAAAGACCAAATCATATAATAGAAACTTTTATCTTCAAATCTATTTAATGATGTCTGTGATGCTATCTGTGTTTTTGTTGTGTCTGGCTGTGTTTGTTTTTCTTTCTATCTGCTGTACTTAGTTCCCTCTTACAAAAGAGATAACCTGATTAAATAAAGGTAGGATATGAGGGAATATCTTGTGGAGGAATAACGTTCACCTATAACGTCACCGTTACAGAAATACATTGATTTCATTATACATCAGGGTATATACAGGAATCCTGTAGTAAAATTCAATACCTTTTTAAGACCTTTTCAAGACTTTTTCAACATATTTCAAGACTGCCGCGCCACTTTGAGCTGTAACCGATTAAATCTGCCACACACCTTTAAAATGGAAATTTTTGAGTTTTTAAATACTATAGGCCTATTGTTCTCTGTGTGAAGGACTGGTCAGATTTCCTGCGAAAAGCAGCTGTCTTACATAAGCTATGCCGTTTATGTACGCAATATTACAGCAAATCATGTGAAACAGTGTAATTTTGTTTTAGTTGGTTTAAACTAGATAATGTGAGCTTGCCTGCAATGATATGTGTGATAACTTGATCAATACAACAGGAGGGAACAAAGATGAAGAGAATAAACTGAGTGATGAATAACGTAACGTAGGCGGTGTAGCACAGGTACAACCTGGAGGAGGAATTAGTCTAAATGACTGTATTAGTATAATATTATAACATTAAGTTAAAAGTACATTGTTAACTTAATAGTAAACTGTAAGTTTGATTTTAATATATTCATTATGTTCAATATAATTTCATATAATAGTATATAACTTACTACTAGTGTAATATTAATTCAAATTACAGCTGTTTCAGTTTGGGGTTGATTTTTATTCATTAACTTTGTACAAGAAAAATGCTCCAGGCTACGTGAATCTCCAACCTTGATTTTATGCAGGCTTCTACCTCGTCAATAATCATAACTGTTTATGCAGAACACGGAGTTCAACATTTGTTTGACAGTTTGTTGCAGCACATCAAACTTTTTTTTAAAAATCCTGCTCCATCTAGGCTGTGATTGATCTGTGTTGAACGTGTTTCATTAAAAAGCAGAGATTTAGCTAAATAGCCAGCTAACGTTAGCCAAACCCACGCGCTCCTTTAATTTTCCCTGTTGTCTTCTGTCTTACCGATTCAGCTGCTGGAGGCGCATCTCGCTCTAGTTTTTCAGGAACGGGGCTGTTCAGGTGGCCACAGAGCGACCGGCCAACCGGGTTAATCCCGTTACTACTGATCGCCACTCCGACTATGTTTCGGACGATTAACGTTGCAGGTCCGGCGGGGTGGGAGATTACGGTCGGTTGTATTCGTAAATTATTTTCCGGTTTGCACGGATCTATTTGTTGGAGCGTTTAAGAGAGAAATAGGCGCTCGGTAGATCCCTGCGCGTTACAGCAACGAATCACACAGTCGCTCTCTGCCTGTCTAGTAGTTTTGGCTATGCATTATAAATAAATATGTTCATCTACACCAGGGGTATTCAATAAGATTTCAAAGAGGTCTAGTTAGAGAAAATTTCCTGAAGCAAAGGTCCGGAACATCAAAACGACGAACTTGCGTTATCATTCAGTACTATAACCTATAGTTGTATCAACACATGTTTTTAGTCAACAACGGACTGTCAAATCAAATAATATTTCAGTCAGTTTTCACATCAAACTGGAGGGATAATAAATAATAACTATTCAAATAATAAATTCTAAATTTAGGTAAACTAAAGTGCCTAATTTTTAGAAAAAATGTAATAAAAAGTGTAGCTTGAAGTGATGAAGTGTAGTCTTAACCAATTTTATAATAAACACTCAACACATCATAACAAATGAACAGCTGTATTGCCTCCTCTTCTCTTTCATTTCCTCTTACAGAGCTACCACTTTCCTACTTTCTGTTGTTCAGTGAGAAACGTGAGCTCCAGCTAGCATATTGGAGATCTATGAGATATTCTGGTTTTGAACTGCCCGTGGGAGGAATGTACATGTAAAAATCTGTACATTCTTGATTAAAAGTCATGTGAAATCTCTTTTATCTTTCGTCTCCTCAATTCGGGTGTGTTTCCAAAACGTCTCTGGTGAATCTCGCGGACTCGACTCGCAAGCCTCGGTATGCACAGATTTGATTGGCTGAGCAGCGTCACATGAGACGATTGGAGCACATGCGATTGGTCTGTGAGTTTCCTGGTCCTCTAAACCAGTACAGTAAATGCTAGAAAAGCTGCGCGGGTTAAAATAGAAACGCTCCGTCACGAGGTAGTAAGTCTCAATAATAAATGTGCTGTAGGTCGGCGGTCCGGAGAGGACGGCGGCTGGGTCCGGATCCGGACCGCGGTCCGCCTATTAGTGACCTCTGATCTACACTTTTAGCAAACAAACTTTTGGACAAACAGGATTTTCACATTGAAAAAAATATCTTCAACATTTAAAACCTTGTTAAATGGCGATAAAGATTTAATACTTTTTTAATGGCCTTAATTTTCGCAAAATGTATTTATTAACTTTTAAGACTTTTTAAGACCCCGCGGACACCCTGATACATGCGTCAGCGTGTAACTATGAAATTCTGCGCCCGGTCTAAGCAATGATTCCCCCGGAGAACAAAAAAATCTCACTTATGACCATCTCAAACCCCTCAAAACTGTTTTTTTTTTGTCTATGCATAGGATTATCAGCAGGAGGAATGTGTTGTCATTATTAGTGCTGTTATTAGTCTGTGACTGTCTGTACAGTCTGTAAATCGTTTCAGTTATTTTTCACTTCCCCACACTGATGTAAAAGTACATTTGCCAGTTGTCATCTTATTGTATTACTACTCCAGAGAGGAAATAAATCAAGTCAAGTACTTCTCCAGTTCAGGGAAAGGGTTGAAATACAGTGTTTTAATTAATCTGTGCCATAGCAATCCTTTCAAATTTAAGTTCCAGTATTTTTCTGATCTGGCATCTGACAAATAGTGTATTATTATTTAGATTTTTTTTTTCAGTATAATAATCCAGCGGTGTGTGTGTATCTTTACTCCCTTGCTGTATGTGTTCCTGCATTTCTATTCCATACCTGTCCCAGCTCCTCATTGAGGTCAGAAGTGTTGACCTGAGCTTTCTGGTCACTCTCCTCATGGTAAAGGTCCAAATCCCAGCCTATAAAAAAGGACCCCAGGAACTTCTGCATCTCCACAGTAACGTACAGCGAGATGGGGATGATGAAATTATAGAGGACCAGAAATGCCAAGAAGTCTGAGATGAACTTCAAGATCTAAAGAAGGATATGAGTAAAATTTATTAGAATGAGACACAAGAGGAGGGCAGGTCAATGAGGACAAAAATGAGGAGTGAAACAAGACAGTAAGGTGTCACCTACACTTCAGGATAACAAATGTAAACACTGAATTGTTGTTGGAAGCAAGATGGAGAGAGTTATAATAGAGATAATAGAAAAAACAATTGAGGGGGATGTGAAATTTAAATGAACTTTTGAAATGTCTACATGAATTATATGAATCAAGTGTCCAAGGTTTAATTGCTCAAATTGCACAATCGGTCTAATAACAACTGTACATACACTTACACATTTGGAGAAATGGGATGCCTACGTTACATCAATATTTTTTTGTTTTCTGATTCCCTATTTGCATCCACATTTAAAAGATTTAGATTGCAAAATAAATGTGTTTAATACACTTGTGAACCACACAGACTGATGGTGTTTCAGCAGCTATAGAAAAAACAAGTTTGACACGGTAGACCTGTAAATTAGCTCTGACTAACTTACTTAACAAAATAAAGAAATTAAACTTATAAAATTAACTGTCTAGGAGCAGGCAGGAAATATAGAACAGAAAATATAGTAGCGGGCTAGCAGGTTTCTGGAGCACCTGTTATCCTAAGTCTAAAAACACAGCCATTCATTGCATTCAGTTGCTAGTATTCCTCTCTCTGTCTCCAGGGAGAAGGGAAGTGATATTTCCCCTTTGTCTCAATACATAGATGCTGCTGTTCTCTCTGACTAATTAGTGTTGGCAGGTAGGCTGATAGGTCGGCAGACTTGCCCCATGAAAGGCACTTCCTCTCTTATGCCTCGTCACAAAATCTACAAATCCTAAAACCACCCTACCAGCACCCTTCTAGGATGTGCTTACATGTGTAGGCTCATCTTCATATCTTCCTATTAATTTATGTCTGCAGTAGAGAGTCATTATTTGGCAAGTAGATGAAAGTGGAAGGAAGTTGAATGTTGACTTATCTTACCTTGTCTTATCTCTGCAGCTTATAATCTGTACTACTTACAAAATCAATAAGAATACATTCTCCTAATGCTTAATGCAAAGCAGACTAACCGGACTGCTGTTTCTCTCTTGTTCTGTCTTTTGGTTGTAGAAAGGCTCGCCCCATTTGTCCTCAGCCTGCCAGGCGTACTTCAGGATGGTGCTGAGGATGGCCTCAAACAGCAAGATGCCCAGGTAGATGATTAGAAAGG
Source organism: Micropterus salmoides (assembly GCF_014851395.1). Lineage (NCBI taxonomy): Eukaryota > Metazoa > Chordata > Actinopteri > Centrarchiformes > Centrarchidae > Micropterus > Micropterus salmoides. Next base: position 5,810,429 of record NW_024040374.1, on the reverse strand, counting down.
TATTCATGGACCTGACACAGGAACATATTTTAAAGTTGAATGTTAAACTAAGCATATCAGCATATAGCAGCAATATTTTCTTTACTATGGGAGACAACAGAAAGTGCTCACTTCTCTACTGCAGAGCGCTTTTGGGACTTGCACTTATAGTTGAGGGCCATCTTGGACTCCATCCCTGTGTAAACCGCCACACCTGCAACAGTTGGTTAAAGTATTATACCAGGCTTGTGGGAGATTAGTCCATTAGACTACTGGTTGACTCATGAATTCCTGCACAAGACACCAAAATCATCCATGTTTCCATGGTGATCATGTCTTCTCTTTTTTTTTTCTTTACCCCCTAGCTGTTTGCCTCTCAGGTGGAGGATTTGCTTTTGCAGGACCCTTTCTTTTGATTCCAACTGTATTGACTCACCATAAATCTCTTTGGTATTTTTCAACCTGGCTCCACGCAGTAGCAAATTCTCTGGACCCAACGGTCTGACATATAAGCAAACAAAAACAACATAAATACAGCGAAAGATGGATGTGGCTATAACATTTTGGCACAAACAAAACACATAAGGAATGTGATATAAACTAAATCAACAACTAAAATAAACTCAACAGCCTGTAAGACTCATGCATCTTCTAATCTGTACATGTAATTAATCATTTTTATTTAGCTGCATGTTTTTTTTTCCGGTGGCATAGCAGTCCAGTGCTGTTTAAATATCTCAAACAGCTAAGTCTCTTTAGACCAGTGGTTAATCATGTTGTAACATTTTGTAACCTAAAAATAACTAAACACACAGATATGCTTTCCTGTTTCACCCTCTACAGTCCCATTTATTTGTCTGATTGCGACTTTGGTGCCAGGCCTTACACTAATCAGAAGGCTGGTTTAATGTGGTTTGCTCTGTACCAGCTGGCAAACAGGAGAGAAGCACTGCTGTGCATGGGGTATCTTCAGCTTTTCCGACAACATATAATTATCAATTAAATTTTGTGCAATGCAACTGGATAAAGCTGGTCTCACCTGACTATCTCCTCTCCATGCTGAGTCACTGTAATCCGACCGACAAACCTAGAAAACACCACGAGGCATTTTAGTTGAGTGGGGTGATAGAGACAGCAACTACACTCACATGCACACGGAAAACCAGGCTGCTAGAAGAAATTCTAGAAATACAGGAAATCTGAGACACCTGGTTACTCGGTAGTCTACAGCTTTTCCTTAACTGTGAGAATGTGTCTCAATGTTAAACAAAAAAAAAACTGTTCAGAGGAAACTGATACATTTTTCCAATTTCCGTTTTAGTTGGATTTTGGATTAAATTATATGAAAAACAAGTATGTATTGGACCAAGTACAGATCTTTACTTTGATCCTGCTGCACTGCTGCCACAGCAGTCCTTTCCCTGTCTGGAGTGTCTGTTGAGCACATGCACACTGGTTAAGAATAATCCCATAAGAAACCTGGTAAAGCGTATACAATCAGGTTCTTCCAGCAGAAGTCTACTAATGTTTATCTTAATCCCTTAATCTGATTAAGGAAACCAGGTTTCTGGTTAATATGATGTTCAAGAAATGAGATTACTGTAGAAAGCTGACAAAAGCTGGGTCAGGTATGTGCATTTAAACAGAATTAGTGTTAAAAGAGAGACACAGCAACCAAGAGTGGGGGAAGGGAGAAAACTGCCACCGAAACAAACTGCCTGATCTAAAAATACGCTGATCAATCCTGAAGTAGCCAGCTGAGACCGACAAGAGGAAGAGGGGTTGTTGAAGAGGTGATGAAGCCATCTCACCCCATAATCCACTGAATAACACATTTCTGGCAGGGCATTTCTAGTGGTTTTTCACAAAGTATCTGGACACTTCCAGGGTTACTTCGGGGTCCCCAGAAAATGAAATTAATTAAAAGTATTATGTACGTGTACAGTGTAACAATTAACAGTTAAATAAAAAGCTAAAAAAATTTATAAACACAAAAATCTTCCTGAGGATTCTAAAGGCACACTCTTCATTTCTAATACAAATACGCGTTTACTTGGGAGTATTCTTTCTTTATTGTATGTGACTTCACACTTGTCTTTTCATGTTCTCACTAGTTAAGGTGCCGCTTACCTGTACAGGTCAGCTTCTGGCTGTTGACACTCCACCACAGCATGCAGAGCCTCCAGTTGGGACACAGACTGACACACTGCGGTCTCCGCCACAGAGTAGTGAGTCTACATACATACAGGGCAAAAGATACTTTTTCAGTTTACAAAAACGAACACGGTAAACTCATGAACAAATAGATCTATAGTTAGAACAAAAAGCTTCCTATTTAGAAAACAACTGGTTCGGGAAGGAGGCTGCACCTCAACTGTTTACCTGGCCATACAAAGGAGGGGAATGCCAGCGTAGGGCGAATGGGTAAATGTTTGGTGTAGGTTCCTATTAACAATGGCCATGTTTTCATCTAACTGTCATGCGAATTTTAAGCGTACTTTTGAAATGTCGCAAAAAAAAGAGAAAAAATAGAAATTGTGAAATATGTGCGTTTCCATCAGCTGGTTTGGAGCGAATAAACCAGGCTACGGCAAGCGTAGTTACGTCAGTAACACATACGTCACATAACACATGGCTGTAATAAACAAGACGTATGTGTTCCAAACCAGAAACAAAACCAGTTGCATGAACCTGATGGCCATTGATCTTAAGAGAAATGGAGAGAGGTCCTCAGAAATGTGTTTCAAGAGGGCAAGTTGCCAGCCATGTCTCCGCATGTGATGCGGTAACTTTTACTGTCCCGTTTTCTTTTTCTTTGTTTTTAGCTTTTTACCATTGCTTTTAATTTAATATTTACACGGTGAGAAATGAGTAGGTAATTGAGTGAAAAGATAATGAGAGTGAGATTGAACAGAGTGAAGGAAATGGTCTTAAATCTCACACCTGAGTGATTTGCAGGAACCTCTGTCCACCTGTAAACGCGCAGGTGGGTTCAGAGTATAACTGGATCAAAGTGGCCTGCGGAAAAACATGTCCTGGTTTCTCTGTAGTGTTCGAGGGTTTTTGGAGTTTCAGTGGACCCAAAGATTGCTATAGACCGGAGTACAGACTAGCTAGAGAGTAGATTGAGTGTACTTCTGTTTATTCTCTTTTCAAAATAATTGTAACTCAATTATTTGCTCAACACCTCAGCCTGTTTTTATTTTCCATTTAACTCTTTTAATCCTGATTGTACACTGCACTGTAACGTTTATTATATTTTAATGTGTATTTTTTTTAAATTTCCCTATGTTGCTTTTATGTTTTATGTAAAGCACTTTGAATTACCTTGTTGTTGAAATGTGCTATACAAATAAACTTGCCTTGCCTTATGGGAATATCCGGTGTTATGCCGAGTTTTGCATGCCTGCCGAGAATTGATGCACCTGATGATGATGAGGGCTACCTGCCGAGATTTGCATCCACCTCTTTTCTCAGCAAAAATGAGCGTTAACAGCTGCGAGGTGCATGAAATTCTCGTCAGGCACGCAGAACTCTGCACAATCGGGCAAGACGCCGACAGCAGAAACAGCTGATCAGTTGTGAGTTCGCTACGTCAGACCTTATTCGGAAAAAGTGTTTCCATCTCCCATTTACCGCATTTACTCTTTTTCGACAAAGGCAAAAACTACCTCAAGCGAGCGTGAATTTTGCTGTTTCCATCAAGCTTTTCTAATGCAATACATTGATGGAAACATGGCTAATGGCAACTGAAACTGAGCTGATCGTGATGTAGTTACATTTTTGGGTAGGTGTGCATCAGGCTATGATGTGGGGTATTACCTACGTAACACATACTACATATCTGCTGCCACATGTGAGAGAGGACAACAAACACTGGCAGCTGCTGTGCCATTCATCAAAAGCTTTGGCTTTAAAACTTCATACAACAAGAGCCAAACAAAGAAGTACTGAATGCAAAATAGGTTAGTAACCTGAGGTTAGTAAACATATTAAGCTCAGCATTGGCCATGCAACATTAGCTTGCTTCTTGCTTTAGCTATGTCCTACGAGAGGTTAACTCCAACTGTCGTTCGTTATGAAAAGATGAATGAGCATTTGTTTGCTTGCCAAACTTGGATGTCGATTAATGTAATCATTTACGTCCCGCTGGCTGCCATCACGTTAATTATTAACGGTGGCTGCGAACAGGTTACAGGTTTATTGTAAATCATGTAACGTCTCAGATTTATATCCTTATAATGTTACACTGGGTTTGAGAACCTGCAGTTGGTGCTGACTTGCATTAGTTTATAAGCTGTCATTAATTGCATTGCACATTACATGGTTGGGCTCTGTAAATGAAAAACAGGTTACAGCTACAGAATCCCTTATAGCCATGCAGTTTTCTAAGAAGCCTGGATTGAACGCAGCAAGTGATACAACATTCATTATAACCACGAGTAACTTGAGACTTGACTTGGACTCTAGCTCAAAGATTTGTGAGAATCTCTGCTAAACACCCACCATGCGGTATAAATAAACTAACAGCAGCAGCAGTGTGTTTTTAGAGAGACAATTAAGCAAAATAGCCTCTGGCAAGACTGTTGGGGGTAAACCCTATATAATCAAATCCAAGTAATTTGAAGACTTTTTCATGTATATACCTGAAACACACACAAGCTGGCTTTAGTCATGTGACAGATACCCAGAGGTCTGCCAACCAAACTCTATTTTCTGACAAATTAAAGACAGATTCCTAGTATATGCAAACAATTTCTAATAAACAGCTTTTAAATTATATTGTTCTCTATCTAAATTAGAGGTTCTCTCCATACATAGAGCTTTAATATGGGTTCCATTAGCATCAGTATGACATCAAATCTCTTTCCCTGTGCGTGAGTCCATTCATCAAAATCCACTTGCAGTAAATCCACCATTAGTAGGGCTATGGATGGAGTAAGGTTTTTATGAGTGGGTCACCCTTTTGTCTGAATCATGCACACATGTAAGGATGAACATGTCTCCCAACAATGTTATTCACAGTTCACACCATTCCACTGATCAACAGTTGGTGGCAGTAACTACAGAAATGCAGCAAATGGTGAAAGGCATCCTAAAAGCGCTGCCAAGCAAATATTGTCTCGGTGCTATTTGCACATATTTAAAAAAGTAAATATGCATACATCTGGTGCAAAAGTGGCCCTTTTCTATGCAAATGAGGCATATTGAAAAAAAAGTCCAATTTACAAACACCAGTGCTAATAGCCACATGCAGTTAGAGTGAAAGTCTTCAGAGAGTTGGTGGTAACTGAAGCACATTTATAAGGGGCATCATGCACAGACTTTCTAGTAATCGTGTCAGCGGTGAATAAATGGCAGACATAGTACAATACCTGATATTCACCACAATGAAAATGGAAAACATAAAACCTACTGCTGTGAGAAGCAGAGATGATGGTTATGCATTGTAACAGTCCAGCACACAGCAGAGTGGGAGAGAAAACCACTCAGACGCATCACTGACAAAACACTCAGTACAGAGTGAGTCATAGAAAAACGAGGGATATCCCGCAGATAGAAACAAATGAAAGAGGAGGGGGGTTAATAGATAATTAGAATAGTTATAATTGGAATACATTCTCTTCTCATAGTTGCTTAACTATGTTGTGTGAAAGGCTACTTCAGTACACTAAGAACAACCAAACAAATATTACTGGGTCCACTACAGAAAATTTGCAGATGGATGTTTATCTGATGCAAAACAAGGGCAAACTGCACCCCGCTACAAAACTTTGTGGGTGTGTATGCGCTGTAATATCATTTGCACAATAGCTTTTGTGAATCTGACATTGAGACAGGGCAGATAGCGGTTGCAAATAATGCACGGTTCATGGTACTGTCAGCGGTCGCAATTCATTATGAATTCACCTGAATGTCTTTATTGAAAACCAGTGAAAGTGAACTTTTTTTACTGAATGTACTGAACGTACCTTTTGCTTATTTACACTCCAGGGGGCACTTTTAAGATGGAGCAGTTGGCTTGCGCAGTTTTAATTGCTAAGATTGGTTGTGGATATGCAGCTATCTTGTTTACTCAATCAAATGGTTGTTTGCACTTGTAATGGAAATTCTATGTAGAACACGCTGTTACTGGTTAAGCTGTTAAAAGTTTTCATACCACACCAGTTTTCTCACATATACTCCAGTGTTTCCCATACTTTGATTTACCTGCCTTTTTTACTATTTAAAATGGGTAAAATCTCATTTCTTTGTAGAGGCCCACAGCACATTGTTTTGCTCAGCCCTTCCTTGCTTAGCTCTCAGACAGACCGGTCTCTGTTGATAGCCCCTCCTCTCTGTGTACACTCTGAGCTGGGCAGTCGAGCTATGACGCTGTACATAGCTGCTAGTCCATATCAACTGCTCGCCAACTCTGACTCTGAATGTGTCTAAAGGGCTCATCCTAAGGAGGAGCAAAGACAGTCTGGACCAGAGGTATTAGCAAAACAGGGTACCTATAAACTTCCAAAAAACACATATGGGAAAGTTGAACAGTCCAACCAGTTCTTGGCACTGAAATATTTATAGAGGAGCACCTTATATGGGGTATATAAGCTACCACCACAAATAGGATCTAATTCTGTGGGAAACACTGTACTCCCAAAGCCAACACACTCACACACACTGACCTTAAGGTTGGTCTCTCCATCAAGGCTGGCTGTGGTTATGTGACAGGTGCCCTCTGCACGATCTGACGACAGCAACACCAGGTCAACTGGGAAGGTCTCATCTTTAGCCACACGAACAATGTCCCCCACCTGGACAGACAGGCAGAAACACACACCCACACACAGGTTAATAATGTTTAAGTTTTATGCCAAAATTTACTTTAACTGTATTCAACTCTCACATTTCTGCTGATGCCCAGTGACTTTGTATACCTCTGTGCCTTTGTATTCAAGCCCAACTGAAAAAACATGTAGTTATTTTTGTAAACAAAAATAATGTTTTTTACATGTATTATTAATAGTTTCATATTACCAATAGGAAGAAAAAGGGTCCTTTGGGGAAATATTATGAATGCTCCATTTCTAAGATGGCTGGAGGGGTGTGTCAGTGTCTGTGTAAAAGTAGCTATCTAGCCTGCAAACTGGCATTAGCAGTACACTTTTCCCGGGTGAATGTTTGTTTGGGCGCTCATTCAATAAACTAAAGTGCAGGACAACAGTGCTCAGTCAAAATAATGTAAAACTAGGGGGCACCATACTGAAACCCGAAAAATATTAAATATACATTTCCCCCTCACTGAAAGTCATTGACCTTCAGGAAAATTAACTGCAAAGACAAATAATGCCAGTCTGTCCAATACAATAACATGAACATTAAACAAACAGTGGCATTTGTAGAGACTCGTATTACTGCAACAAATGCATTACTCCATTCCAACATTCCAATTGCATGTGTTTGTAATACTATGAATGCCCCAGTTTCTTGCAATCCTAACGTATGAAACAGTTCTCTTTTCATTGACAACCATATCTTATCAGGCATGCAAACTGGTCAGGGGTGAAAAAGATGAGAAGAATGCAAGCAGACAAATGCAAGCAGAGAAACATACAGAGACAGTGTAAGAGCAGCCTGTTTTAAGGTTACAAATTGTATAGAAAATGTGCCTTCGTCTACTGCAACAAAAGAAAGATACCGACACACAAGGGCGTCACTTTGTGTTGAAAATTAGTGGGGACATAAGGTTAGGGATGTGAAGATACACTTAGCTCACAAGATGTGGCGATGCACCTTATTGATGTGACAATATTTTAACACTATTTTCTATAAATCATCTATGCTGAAAAAGTATTTGTGTTGGTGGGGTCTGGGTGTCTTCCTACAGAAAATTTAGAGCATTAAACACTTAATTTCCTGAATTCTGGTGAATATTCTGCACAAATTTCTGCCTTTCCTACATCAATTTGTGGTGGAAATGTTTTTATTTATGTTGTTATTGTAAAGGAAACACTTCAGGTGGCAGGTGAAAATTTAAAATCTAAAAATCTAACAGAATATAACGCAGTATGGCTCTCATTCTATGTTGCTTTCAGAGAGGTTTCTCCTGTAGATCAACTTTCCTCATGTAATATCATCCCTGCTGGGTCAGCACACATGCAGACATGATTTAGTCTTCCCTCCTCTTTTGTCATGTTCACAGGGAGAGAACGGAAAACAAAATGTCAAGAAGTTGTTAAAGGTACTGATTAATGCTGCACATTTTTGATAAACTTGGCAACATTACTGTATCAGACAGGACAGTTAACATTGTAAGCTAGCTTACTTCTATCTTACAACAGGCTTGCTTTCTGACGGAAAGCTTGTTCGACCAGTTTTGGTTTCAAAATGGTAAATTTCACCAAAACGTGAGGAGTTTGCATGCCTGATCTTATATTATCTTTCTATACAGACGAGCTTTACAGAAAAACCACTAGCACTGGGAATAGCAAAGCTATGTTTAGTTAGCTATGGCTGTTGACTGTGAGCTGTGAAAAGCTATTATTAGTTGGGTTTTAGGTTTCCCCCATGAACAAATATATAATGCTTTGCATTGCAAGTAAAGCTCTGAACTGGTATAATTGGAATAATATATAATTCCATTATAGTGTAGCTTTTGTCATCTTACCCTGATGTTCTTGGATCTTGTCTGGACCAGACTTCCACTGCGAACCACAAAAACTGGAGCCCCATTCACCTCGTTGTCCGCCTTGTGTCTCAGCCAATCCTCGTAGCCCTATGAAGAAATTAAATTCATCATAACCGATCCCATACAGCAACTTCACAGTGGAATATAGCATTATTGAACAACAGTGATGATGCAATGCTGGCAAAACTGATCCTCATGGATCAACTGAAGTGTCTAATAGCTGCTTAATTTATTCCAAAAGCATGTTTTTATATCAATGGCAAGCTAATTCCTGGTTAGAGAATAAAGCATCCTGAATCAATTGCAGCTTATTAACATTTTCATATATTTAACATTGTGACTTTGTTTCAATTTGTAAAATGTAACTTTAATACTACTGCATGTATGTTAGTTCCTATTTTCCCCCCAACAAAGAGGAAGCTATCGTGTGCTTGTGTTCTCACCTGTTTTATTGCAGTTACTGTGATCACAAAGAAGAGAGGCAGACCACTGGTGACTGGGGATGTTGGGGTGTCTATCATTAACTTGAAAGACAAATACAGAGGCAGGAGTGGTATGATTTAAAAAAAATAGAAGTGTAGAGGGAGAAAAAGTGACATCAGACACTCAGTAAGAGTGGATGTGTCTTGTTGGACATAAAACAAACAAACTACAAAGACAACAGAGAGAAGTAGTGGCTGATGTGTCAAACAGGAAACGCCTACAACTTCCCCTAAAGGTTAACAGTCACTTCAAAATTACAGGCACGCACGAACGCACGCACACACAGGGAAGTTAAAAGCTTCAAAAGCAACATCTATTAAACATTTCAGTTTTCCCAACCTTACCTGAATTAGTAAATAACCATTTGTTCTCAGTGGGTTATACATGTTTTCCCAAAAACTCCAGTGGTATAAAAAATGTAAACCGAGGTACTGTCCTCTGCAAATGTTTAAAAAAAGTGCTATTTTACTTTTGATTCTTTAATTTTTTTGTCTTTATTAGACATTTGATATTTGACAGTTGATGGTTTAGGACAGGAAATGAGAGGTGACACAGAGGGGCATCTAACATGCAACAAAGGTTATGTGCCACTCTGCCACCATGGTGCCCTATATAAAACATTTTTTGTAGACTAGTTACTAACAGTTTAGAGAAGTACGGACCATGGAAGCACAGTTGTATGTCCTCTTAATGCTTCTGTCATTACTTCCTGGATTACATGTGATAGCTTAACATTACACGAAGATTGCAGTTATCGTCTAGAACTGCATCTGCTTCCTGGTAGTTGATTTTTCACACAGAATATGAGAAATTACTAATTTTTTTCCATTCATAGGCTGTATGATTCACAAAGTGTTTAGTTAGATAGGCAAGTAAAAATGTACTGTATCTCTTAAAGGTTCAGAAGGTAACTTATATAGAAATAACATGGCATATTTGCTGGAACTGTCACTACAGTATATCCTAAATCAGGTTCCTATGGCTCCTCCTAATGCCATTTGCAAGAATCCACTACGCCCGCGGCAAAAGAACCAATGAGAGCCAGGAGCGCTAACACAGTGTCAATCACTGATTGTGCACATGCTGCACAGCCCCCCTCCTCACGCATGCTCTCACTCATAGGTGTCATTTACACTGACGACGCTGGGGACATGTCCACACCACTTTTGAAAACATTTACTAAATGTTTTTTGAAAATTAGCTTGTAACAAGAAATGTTAAATAACAAATGAAAATTCTATGAGAAAGGTTTACTTACACAATAGGAAAACAAAGGAAATGCAATGTAAATATACAAGAAAACAGATCGGCCTTGTCCAAAAAAAAGTAACTTAGGCTAAAAAAAATCAAGCTGCTGATAATATTTTTATAATCTGAATTGTCACCGAACACATGAATTTTGTTTCCCTTCATGTAAATAAGAGACATTTCCACCATAAATTGGTGCAGAAAATGTCTCTAGAATGCAGGAAATCAAGAGTTATATGCTTAAAATCTTCTGGGAGAGGACCCCTAGACCCCCCAATAAAAAAGCCTATTTCATCAATGAATATTTCTTCAAAATAGCATTGGAATAGCTTGCTGTCTTGTTCTCGTGACTCCAATATTATGCATTCTCACATCTCGTGGACTGAGTGTTTTGTCACACCCCTAATATGAGCCCTTAAATGTCCCCACCACTTTTTAACACAAAGTGATGCCCTTGCTCTCACTCAGTCAAGCTCAATATCTTCAGCACGCGGCTTCAGAGGTTTTGCAATTATGATGGCTGAGAAACAGCAATGAAAGAACTGCCCATCCCTCAAAAAACGTGAATGAACACGTCCTAGCTCAACACAGAGCTTCAGGCTCTTGGTGCGGTTTAGGGCTCGCTCTCCCATGTAGAGAGGTCCACGATCTACCATTGCTGTGAATAAAAATGTTCCATTGGAAAGAATGTTTATTACTTAGAATTGTTCATTTTTTTTATTATTATTGTACAGTTAATATTGTTAATATTATTTATTTATGACAATAAAACCACTTAAATTGAAGTTAAACAGAGATGACGCAACTCTCTGTCTAAATGGCTCTGGAACAAACGTAGCGACGAGCTTATGGTGTCCAAGAAAAGTTTCTGATGCTCCATTTGAAAAAGAAACTCTACAGTCAGAGGAAGCGTTACAGTCAAAAAAAGAAAGCCATCAACAGACAAACATGGATAACTATTTGTGTAGCTTTTCCTTGATCCTCGAGTGTGTTTAAAATGCAGGTTTCAACAAAATTTTTCTTTGCTTGTTTTAATAAGGGGAAAATTCCATCTAAGGCCATCCAAAAAGTAGTCAAATTGGCACTTGCTGGTTGAAAATAGATCCTTTTTAGTCAAGTCAACTGCTTTGGCTTCACTACACAAGCCCAAATAAATTAGGTGAAGCCTGATTTGAAATTTGAAAGCCAAATCCTACATTCAGAACAGGTTGAATGATGCATAGTGAAGGCATGACTCTCTAGAAGTTCATCAGTCACTCACTGACCCACAGACACACAATTACATGTGTATTTAGGGCAAGAAAACCAAGGTCACACTTGACTCGTCACTGACTGAGAACATGTACCTGCAAAATAGTATTGCGTGCGCATTTATGAGTGTTATTACCTGTACAAGGAAGATAATGAGAAAGTAGAAGTTGGCTATCCTTCTGAACTGCTCAAACAGATTCTTTGGGACAAAATTCCAAACTGTATACTGAAAGAAAGAAAGAGAAAAAAAAAACACATTTAAGAGAAAGACTAAGGAAAGGTTATTTAAGCCAGGTATCTGAAGGTTAGAAATTGTACTCGTACATTTTAAATATTCATTCAGTCACATTTATGAAATCCTCAGAATGCTAGATGGAGCACTTAGGAGTTGTAAAATGTATATATACAAATATACAAGGCAGGTAAAACTAGCCTATTTCTGGCTGGCAACAATCCAACTATAAACAGGTACATAATAAATCAGTTTTTCATACTTTTCAAAGCTAACTTTGTCAATGTTGCTCATTGGCAGCTCCAAGATAACAGTATGTAGCATGGCATGAGTAAATTCTGAGATATCAATCTTCTGGTAAGTGGTGACGTTCACACAGCATTCTCCAGATTACTGCTGTTTCAGAGACTGTTTTTCTTTCACTCTTAGTGTTAAGTTTCAATTCATCAGTTCCTGTGCAGCATGGTTTTGAAAGAATAGTTGATAGGGGGGAAAAAAAAGTGTGGCTGCACTTTTTGGTTTACTCTTTTTACAAAACATCTTTCTTTAAGGAACTTTAACAGCTTGCTTTTACCTTAAGGTGAAAGTCATCCCATTAGTACACAGCTACACCAAGAGTAATCTTGTATTGAATTGAGCTGTTTCTGTCTCTTAAAAAGCATGACTTAAAATCAATTTAATTCAGACTCAGGTGACTTAAACCCTAAAGTCAGTCATCTAATCAACTGCCTAATCAATGACATCACTGCTGGTGGCAGGCAGCAACCTCTTTAGATTATCATCCTTTTATCCAGTCAATCTTCCAGCTGACCAAGTGATCCTCTCAGAAACACAACATTTCATCTTGTTGTCACCCTCCCACCACACCACAGTTCAGGGTGAAATTTTCTAAAAACTGGTCAAACTGTTGCCAGAAATCAGTCAATGAGTTTAGAGTTTCTGTAGGTGACACTTTCTTAAACCATGGCCATGCTCAGGCTCATGAGAAATGTCATGGTGCATGTCAAGTGCCTCAAACTCCATAAACCACAAATAAATACATAAAATACAAAAAATAAACAGTGCTTCCATCACATCTCATTTACACTTCTGGCTAAAGATGAAAAGTGTTTTTTGTGGTGACGACAAAGGATTTAAGAACATGATTATTGCATTTAGGTGAACAATAAAGCAAAGATCTGAAGATTTATAATATTTGTTAAACATTTTTCAAGAACAGAATTTGTACTTGCTTTTATTATGTCGACAATACACAATAAAAATATATCAAGTAAAGAACAAATTTACATATTGCCTAACATAAAATCTTGCAGTGATAACATCAAGGAGAAAATGCTGAATATAGGCTTAAACAACATTTGATACCTTGGAGGAAATTATTCTGTTGTCAGCAAAGCGTTGTGGTATGTAGTGGCCATGCTGGGGGAAACGGTTTGCCACATAAACTGTCCTGGTTTCACTCTGATGAGGGGGGTCAAAGCCCTGAGGGAAGGGAGGATATATGAGAAGAGAGAGGGGGGGTGGGGCAGAAAAGGGTAAGAAGGAGACAACAGGTTACTTCCATAATAACTCTTACACATCTCATTTCTCATTGTACAACTGATATAAACAACAACACCTTAGGGCAAAGTGTTGATAAAAGCGGACCTTTGACCTCCTTTCATGTACTCTAATGTAAAGCGGACACAATTAGTCGATTAATTGATTAGATGGACATTTGACAGAAACAACTACAACTATTTTGATCACATTGTTCAAATCACTTTTCAACCAAAAAAGTAGAGTTATAACATTTTTTAGCCAAACTCAGAGAAATTATCATATGAATAATTTACATATTCATTAGTGCCCTATAGTGATACCAGTAGAATTGTGCACAAGACAGTTTTTTTAAACACAAGATACAGGTTAAGGCAAATATTTATAGCTTAACTGTCAACGTCTTGTGTCCTTGTAGTAAATTACACACGTGGTCACTGCCATTAGAAAGGCTAAAGTTAAGTTAATCAAATTATAAGAATTTCCATTTTGTCAAAAACATGTGAAACATAAATACAAATTCCTTTTTTGCTGGAAGATTACTGATATTTCAAGTGAATCTGAATTATAAGCAATTGACTGAAATGACGAAATGGATAGTGGTAAAGAGGGACAGCAATATTATGACCTTATTTTAAAGTTGTTTTATTTAGTTGGCATTAAGCAGAAGCATGACTAACCCATGAAAGTCTACACCAAACTAAAATCCACCTGGGGCAACTTCTTGAACTTCTATTCAATGTGGTTTCAGTTACTGTATTGTTTGGCTTGTAAAGTCTTATCTCTATGGGCCATTATTTTGTCAGGTGCAGCAGAGGTTAGTTTGGGACGTAAAGGATTCTATAGTGAAAAACGGAGACAGAAACACCACACTACACTAGTGTCATACTACTTCAAAAGCATGGTAAACTTCTCTTGCTTTTCTACTGTACATTATTGTATGTTTCCATTAAAATGCAAATTTCTGAGTAGCCAGTCAGATAAGTGAACAGTAATACCTGGTTATGTTTGACCAGCAAGACACATTTTTCTGGTAACTGACTGACTTTTCTGGCTCCAACATCATTTCTGGTATTGTCCTGTGCTTCACACTCTGCTTGACTGTTATACTAAGAAGGTTAAAGCCAAGTTCCTGCAATCATTTGCAAATTTTAAATGACGTAGGTCCAACACACACACCCATACGCACACACAGAGGAATGTATCCGGTCCACGTCCCTCACACTCACACAGATTCACCTCTGTTCAGGGAGGGACGCGTTTAAACTATTACTGCTATTCTGTTTCATTCTCTCAAGCTCTCCATCTGCTGATGATTTCTTAATGTTTATAAATAAATGCACCACACCTAACACCTAATGCAGAATGACGACACCTTTGTTACCCTACTACAGTCATATCAAATTGATATCTTTAACTTTCTCACCTGAACATAAATACTTTTCTACTTAGGTCAAGGAAGTACAGGTATGTATGAAAGTAGCAACAGCTTGAAAGTCTTGTTTTCCCCTCTTACTGATGCTGTAGACTAAATTTACAAAATTCACATAAATATGTATCCTTTACGCATACAGTACACTTTCTGTCATCGACTAGCATTAAAATCAGTGATCTACTTTTAGGAATGAAAACAGTATGTTCAGGATTTTCCATTTCCGCTGATCCATTCATTTCTACTTTGCTCTCAGCTTTCAAAAGCTAGTCCATGTGGGATTTCTTTACCCTCACTTCTGTCTAACTCCACGCACCCAGATATTTTTCATCTCTAATGTGTAGTCGCCGCCGCCAAAGGCTGATATTTTTTATGAGCTCGAAAAATGCCGCTTTACTTCTTTTTATCAGTCTTTGAACAGAACTCTACAATCTTTCAGAGAGAAGGTCAGCTGAGCATGTACACCATGAAAAACCTTTAAAGCAACATCCTGCATCAGAATCCCACAGTTGCATGTACAGTGCTGTATTCTTAGTTGAAAGTTGCCCTCTTCTACCAACTGCTGCGGGAAACAGGAACTTGCCCAATAATACCACGGTTTGTTAACCCTGGCTGCTGAGTGGCTCTCATGAGGCAGTTACATTTATAAGTAATACAGAATTTAAAATCAACCTCTGTGAACCTGCAGACACTGCCAAACCAGGAAGTGAGTTTTGTAAGCCAGAAATATCCACATCTAACAAAGTAACTGTTGAGTCACTGGCATTGATCAATGAGCTATTGCATCCCTGCAGATAGATTATGGTAATTTTGTACTTTAGGACAGTAAATGTCTTACTCAATACATCTTTTCACAATTCATGTAAGAAACCTTGAATTTCTCATTCCCTTTCTGCAAATAGTTTTTCAGACAGTCTACACAAGTCAGAGATTCTAACTCACCACAACATCAACCAGCTATCAGTTAAGTTGCTTAATCATTAATATGGCTGCACACAGTATCTTAAGTTAGTTTAACTGCTGGCTTATACAAAGCTGCCCAGTGTAACTGTAATAAAGATGTTGCATTGTGAAATTAAGGGAGGCATCTCACCCATTGGTTCTGCACCGCCATGCAGATTTAATAAGATCTAACTAAGGTGACATTAGCCAACAGTCTGATGAGCGCCCGGACAGCCTGTAGAGCGCACACAACAGCCTGTATTCAGCACACCACCGCTGCGGAATGAATAACCACCCTATATATTTGTTACACAATCATTAATATCAGTGCGCTAGTAATGATTTTAACTCGCACACTGCGAGCACGGTAACACTAGACGCTCGGCAGCTCTCTGCATATCCAGTGTGTGAGGCAGCGAATGAGAGAGAGTAAGTGGCAGAACATGACGGTGACAGACAGTTAGCAGTAAGTTTCAGTCTGGTAGTAAACGTGCAGCGTAGGCATAGACTGTATATAAGAAAGAGCGTAGGTCACAGTGTTTCCCTTAATAAAAGTCTATAGATTCCACAACGGCTGGAAAGGTGAAGGCTGTGAGCTAGTGTTGTAATAACCAAGACCACTTTTTGATGGTCTTGGTCTGGTCTTGTACTCGACCGCATTTGTATTCGGTCTTGTCTCACTCTCGGACATTGAGGACTCAGGTTTTTATTTCAAGACCAGTCAAGACCATAACTTTGGGAATATCAATAAATTGCTTTTGCATTGTCTGATTAGTTAACATCCTAACTTTGATTGGCAGTAAAACATATTGCTTCAAATGCAACCAAACCTCGGGCTTGATCTCAACTGCTCTCAGCCCCTAAAAGTCTTGGTCTTGTCTCGGTCTCGATAAACTCTGGTCTTGGTCTTGACTTGGTCTCGGTTTGGGCGGTCTTGACTACAACACTACTGTTAGCGCTAGCTAACATCTCTCCTGTACAAGGGCTTGCTCTCTGTCCCCCACACCAGACTCCAGACTTTAGGGGATAGAGCCTTCAGCGTCAAAGCCCCCACCCTCTCGAACTCATCCCCACAGAGATCCGAAACGTCTGGATACTTTCATAAATATACTAAAAACCTAATTCTTTACCAAGGCATTCAATCCTGGATGACTTTTTGTTGCTCTGTCACTGTAACGTAATGTGTAAAGCTTCCTTGGATCTGTAACGTCAGCTAAATTAGTAATGTTAATTATCAGCTGTATCTCATTACTAACCTACTAGTCAAGGGTTGAAAACATCAGGTAGAAGCTTAGACTAAACTGGTGTACAGCTCTGTCCTGTATACTGTACATCCTGATCAGAGGAGTCTGACAACTGGTTGTTAAAGAAATGAGGGACCATGGGGCTGAGGTTAATAAAGTAAATTGGGGATGCAAACTAGTCCTTTTAAGCTAATTAGGAGATGTTTCTTTTGGATTTTAATGCGCAAATTAAATGCTTAGTAATTATCCAGGTATCCTGTATAGAAAAAATGATGCATCAAAATGCATCGATAATCGTTTTATAATCGAATCGCAGCCCTCTGAATCGTAATCGAATCGTGAGGTGCCAAGAGATTCCCACCCCTATTCTTCACGTGATTTGATTATGAATGTCAGTGATGCACAACTAGCAGAGATCCCCAAGTACTCAAAGCAGATAAGAGTAAGGTAAATATCATAAAGTGTACCATTAGTCAATCAAGAATGGCCTGATGTGAGCATATACACAATAACAAAGACGTTATACTTGAATAGTGTCATGCTGCATTTGTTTTGTGAATAACAAACAAACACAGAGACAACAGATTGAGGCTATTGCTAATTCCCAAGGCATGCTTCCCATCATTCAACTCTACACAAGATCCAGTGTTTCCCATATGTTCATTTATTTGTGGCAGCCCGCCACAATCTCAAGGCTCTCCCTCATGAACACAGCTGCACAAGTCTGTCCAACACAATGCTGTCAATGTCGGAGACCCAGCATTAAAAAAAGTTATTAGCAAGCATGTAAGGAGCCTATCTAATAAGGAGAGCTAAATTAATGTTAGAAAACACCTGGGTTTTTCGAGGCTAGCACGCTCTATATTAGGTATTAGTCAATATCGACTGCACACGCACCCTGAGTGCCACAGTTACACTGTCATTCTGTAGGAAACAGAGATAAATACATAACTCTTACATACGTTTGCAGACACTGTTCTGCTGTCTCGAAGTACATCCACTCCATCTGTGACAGGCTTCTTAGAAAAGGCAACAAACGGTCTGAACCGCTTTGAGTGTTTCTGTCACTCGTTTATGAGAAGGCGATAAAGCTAGCCACACCAAAATTAGGAGAGCACACGTACTCAAGCTTTATGGTAAATCCACTGAAACGAACCAGCGCACGATACGAGAACCAAATACAACATTATTTATCAAATTGGGTCAGACTTACACATGTGGATACACATGTGACAACGTCCCGTTTTCAAACTAATATACTGAACTTATATTCACAGAAAGTATAAAATATTATTACATGCTACTTAATAACATATTGACCAGAAATGTATGTATGAAAACTGCACTGAGCCGATGACTTACTTGGCTGACGGATAGGTATGACTGGCACGTAATAAGGGCACTTAACCATTACATTACATTTTTTAATTACATTTACCACAATGTAATTGGGAAATCACAATTACAAAAAAGAGGCTATAATAAGCAGCAGATGCGGTAAAGAAGGATTTCAAAGCTTTCAGACCATTAGGATTGGGCCATGGGTTTAACATTGAATATCACATTTTTTTGTTTCACACATTTTACACGTCCAGTCCAAATTGGCCATAAGCTAAAAGAAAATAACAAGCCTCATTCTCATGCCAGTGGCAGTGTAGCAATGAAAATAAAAAATCTAGTGCCCCCATCAATTTGTAGGCCACGAAGTAATTACTCAATGCATTAGGCCTACAAGTCCCACAGTACCTTGGATGAATTATTGCCCTGAACAATGGCTAGGCGACAGACTAATGTATCACAACCATGTGAACACACTAAGTTGTATCATAGACTATGACCCATTTAATCAAATTGGATGTGCTAAGCAGAGGAGAAGGGAGAGAGGTCGAGTTAGTAGCAAGCAGTAAAGACAGAAAGGCTTAATACAAACATGAAGAGAGAGTCAGATGCAGCAGATATGTGCTGCTTTTGACAGCAATACTGATGACAATAGCAATACTAACATGATTACAGGCAAGCCAAACAGATAACTCACAATGAGTGGCATTAAATTAATAGCTTGAAGCAGACCTACAGGTCATAAGGAACAATATTTTCTAAGGTGGCATGGCTGCTTTACTAATGCGGATAATTAGGGTTGCCGCAGCAATCAGAGAGTGATACTGAATGGGACTCTAAAAGGTTAGGACATTCTGTTAGCTCAACAGGAATGCATAGTTATGCAATGTAATAAATAGCAAATAAGATTTATCCACACAATCATCTCTATTGCCCACTTCTTACACAGCTATAAGTTTCTTTTCATGTCACTCTGGCATAAAATCCAGTTGCTGACAAGGTATCAAAGTAACCATGTAATAACATCCAGTTTTGGTTTTTAAGGTTATCATTACTTGGAAATGCTGTTGCAAGCAATGACTAAAACTCTTTCCTCTTAGTACTACATCAGCAGTAGCAAGCCTTGCTGCATTAAATATTTTTAATTTGCCAAGTATGTCTTAATCAAACTCAATACAAAAGCAATAACAATAATATATCACTAAAGTTATGAAAATGAAAATTTGGTAGTTTCTTACACTAAAACACATATCAGATGCCCTGAGCACATGATTTGACTTTCATAGCATGTAGGCATGGACCAAATATAAAAACTTGATATGCTTTGGAAAATGGTCAGCAAAAATATATTCACTGCAATTTCTAGGAAATACTGGAGCGCATAAACATTTAATGTCATACTTGCAGAACAACATGCTGAAAGGATTTTTGTACTGTAATTATTATGAGACATATGCAGCATTACTAGCATGATGTCTGCACTGTTGATGGAAGAAGACTGACATTAAATGCCACACTGCCAATTAGGACACCCCCACCTTCTCCTCCTTAATGCGGCCCAGTGTCACCAGAAGTAAACTGATAAGCAATATGTGCAGGAATAAATATTCCTGCATTAACTTCCAGGTGACATCAAAAGACAAGAGCCCCAGACAAAGCTTTTCATTAGGCCCGTTGTATTAAGATGCATTTTAATTACACTTTTAATTAACTAGGCAGATCAATGATATGGGATGGGTCAAATGAACTGCGCTATCTCAAATTAAGGGGAGGATCTCATTTTTATGGAGTGCAAATCTCTGTGGTGCTCAAAAAAAACTGAAGGCCAAAATGAACTTCTAAAGGCAAAAAGAAAACTATTTTCTTTTTTTTTTACGGACTGACAAAGTTGCAGATGAGCTAGAGTCACTCTACCCCAACCCTTCCCTGACTAGGACATGGAGATCAGAAACACCTTAACTCTGATTGGCTGTAGTGACAGAAACAGTTTGAGGAACGTGTGACTAATCTTATAACTTACTAATTTATTCATTCACACATCCTGACATTCTCACACACCCATCTACCAGTCACAATATTCTCATTCATTTATACTGTACATTAATACAGGTTCTTATCCAAACTCTAGACTCTACTTTTACAAACAGAAGCAACCACAGAAATCATGCAATAGAAGCATCGAGTCACTGCAGCGTGACTGACAAACACATCAGTCATTTCTCCAGCATAATTCAAAACTCAATTTACCTCCTGTGAGTCACATCTGCACTGGCAATGCGTCAACACACAGCCATGTTTGTAGTCAAACAACATGTGATTACAGCAAATACAGGGTTCTGTCTACACGTATGTAACGTTAATCATTGAAAGACCGTTAACGTTGCATTTAGCCACTTCATACAGGTTTACACTAAGAAATGAATTAAGACAACACTGAGCCGATCCAAAGTTATCATGAAAGTAAAAATGTGAGATGTTAACGTAATGTTAAATGACTCTGCTCGAGAGTTCACACCAATGTTGTCTAACCAGTTGTTAAAGTTTGTTTGCTGGCTCTCTGGACAGAATGAATAAAAAAAAACTCCGTCTAAGTTAAAGTGGTGCGAGTTAATGTTAGCAAACGTTAATAATTAACATTAACGTTTGATGAAGCGGAGTTAGCAAAACTATTTAACTTCGCCAAGTTCGACATTGTTAGCCAGCTAGCTAGCGTTAAACTTAGTTGACTCTCCAATATATTTTACAATGACAAGGATTCAGGTGAAGGGGGGTTAAAATCAGCAACTTCAAATCAACTCACAACTCAAATTTGAACTCAACTTTGGCCTGTTTGTTGTTTAGGTCTCAACTAGCTTAGCGTTAGTAACGATTTGTGAGCTAATTAACGCTAACGTTCGCTAGCTGTGAAGGTAGCTAACACAACCTACACCTACACCTGACTGTCATCACAGCGAGACAGTCAACAATGTTTTGGACACATCGGCAACAGCTAATTGGCTAGAATTGCTTCCTAAATTGTATCCACATAAAGTTCATAAAGCCTCCCGTGGTCTAAGCCGTGTATTCAGTGACTGTTATTGTGGGCTAATGAGGGCTAAGTTAGCGTTAGGAGAAAATGTAGTAGAGCAGTTTTACCAGCTGCTGTCGAATCCACCGTAGCATCCTTGCAAAAATGCGTCCAAGTAGCCCAGCTAGCCCAGCAGCGCTAGCAACTAGCTACTCCAACAAAACCGTCCCGAACCATAAATATTTCCCCCCAAAGGCAGCTCTTCTCTTTCGCATTACGCGGCACATTCATGCAGTGTAAGTGAACTGTGCAATAATCTGGTCTTTCCCATTCCAAGGTAATGTCAGACAAATGATCCCCGGCATAAGTGACAGACGGCTGGCAACGGAGTCCCAGCGAGCTACACTACATCTCTGCCACACGATCAGTTTCCCCCAGCCAGCACACAGCTCTGTGCAGACACTGGCTGCTCTCTAGCGGCCTCTCAACGCCCCCTGCTTGTCTGCATTCACCATAGATAGATAGATACACGGACTCTTGATTTATGATTTAAGTATAATAAAGATTTGCCCCCTATAATGATAAAGGACAACGTGAATGATAAAGGACATTAAATTACAGAGTTAAACATCATACTCAACACTCTCAAAATCAGCAAGTGATACTAAATTGCACATCCTGAATATTTGTAAACATTGGTTGTAAATATATTTTAAAAAGGAAATTATATGTTAGTTTGTGTAAATAGCCTATGTCTGGTCTGTACATTTTGTAATCTGTATCAATTTTGCTGCTGCAACATCGCAATTTCCCATCGGGGATCAATTAAGTTCTATCTATCTGTCTATAATAAAATTATCAATGAATAAATTACCTTTTGCTGTTATAGTTTCAAGGTCCATGTATTGTGCATGCTGGCAACAATAAAAATGTGGCTCCCATAATAAAA
Source organism: Micropterus salmoides (assembly GCF_014851395.1). Taxonomy (NCBI): domain Eukaryota; kingdom Metazoa; phylum Chordata; class Actinopteri; order Centrarchiformes; family Centrarchidae; genus Micropterus; species Micropterus salmoides. The sequence continues at coordinate 5,788,111 of NW_024040374.1, read as the reverse complement.
TCAATAATAAATAAATTCCCTTTTACTGTTTCAGTTTCACAGTCCTTGTAGTGTGCATGTTGGCTCACTGTCAAACCATGGCTTACTAGACACTTGAATAGAACTGGGCCAGCATTAATGTTTTAGTAACACCTGTGCTTTTCCTACTATGACAAGAAAAAATGTCAGCATTGAGAAAGGTGTATCTAGAGACCCTGTCTTCTCTAAGGCCTTCATTATTTCAGCTGATATTGATACTATTAATAATAATACTTGTAATGAAGACCCAGAAGCTCATTTTTGCCCTGGGTCTCAGGGCAAGTTAATCCAGCCATGGCAACAATATGAACATCTAAAGAGTATCAGTGACCATTCATATTGTGCTAAATGGCTCTGAACATCCACCATGTGCTGCGTATATATTACAGTTGTGCTCACTCCATTGCAAACTGTTAATACTGTATACAAGAAATAGTGATAATGCGGGTGCTGAGTCACATCTAAATTGCTTACTTGGCACTTTTAAACGTGTGAATGCTCTTTGCCAACAGAGTGGAGACTTAAAGTGGATTTGCTTACTCCAAGAGTGTTTTAGATATCTTAAGCCTGAGAGAATGTGCTTCTCATCTCCTGGGGCAAGTCCTAACTGAACATGAGCTGTAAAACTAGTGCTTTTCATATTTATTCCTGACCCCTTGCTCATTCAGTTCCTCTCATTTTCTTTGATTGATTGTGTGGCTCCTATTTAGAATGAAACATTATAAATATAACCATGTAAAACTAGGAAAAAATGGTGCTCTCACAAAGGAAACTTTTAGGTGGATAAAACCTGCATATGCCTTTTATTCCTTTATTCCAAATCTCTCAGTGATCATATCCAGTCCCCCTGTTGTTCCTCTTGTAAGGCATCTCACATAAAGTGAGGTCATCCTAGTATTAGCAGCTCTCTCCCACTGATGAATCCATTCCTGCTCCCTCCCTCCTCTGAGACTTGGCGGCAGTACATCAGTCAATAATGTATAGACAATAAATGAAACCACACAGGGCTGATAAGAGCTGCTCAGAGTATTCTAAATCTAAGTATCTGGAAGGTTTGGCTGTAGCCTACAGTGTACTTTTGATTTAATATGCTGTATATGACTGAAAACACTGAAGTGATGTTCCTATCAATGGCAAGAAAAGCAAATGGCAAATTATAATGATCCTGTTTAATCAATGTGTTCCAGCAGCTATGTTTGGAGCAGAATGGCTACAGCTGCCTGGCAGTGAAGTGTTTTCCTTTCTCATTCTGGTTGCCTAAATGAAAAAGTGAAACATACAAAAGTATTTGCATGTTTTTGCATAGATTCCAATACCCTCACGTATTTTTCCTTAAGGTGCTTATGTGACTCCACTCTACACCACACAAAACCCCTTCCTACAAGCCTTTCCATCATGAAAGTCTTTTTAAAAACCAGGAAAAACAGCGAAGCTAAGCCAAATGCCACCAACACACATTTATCTCCAGGATTAAGATAGCTTTAGGCCACTCTGTGAGTCAGCTATCCAGTGTGTCACGGAGTTTGCAGCATCTTGGGTTCAAGTCCCACTCATCTATCACATACAATAACTAGTATCGTTTTTTGTTTTTTCTACCATGCATGTCCAGCAAAAGCTGAAATGTCACAAAGTCATCTTAAAAAGACAGCTTTACTCCGCAAATCCTTTGGGTAATCCGCTATCTGTCTGTGTTTGTATGTGAGCACTCAGCCCAGTGGTCCTACCCATGTGACAGTCAGGGAAATCAGTAGGTTACATTGACTTACATAACGCCACTGCAGCAGTAACATCTGGGAGCTCCCACCTCACAGCTGGATTGGATACAGTATGTTAGTCTTCAATGTGAGAGGTTGGCTAGGATGTGCACATTTTTGGTGGTAAGTTGAAAACATCTCACATCTCTGAGAGTGACAGAAATCTGTCTTTGACAAGTACTCTCCAATAATTAAAAGGTTACAAGGCAAATAAAAGTAGTTATATATTTTTAACTAACTACATCAATTTTCTCCTTTACATATTGTCAGAAAAAAACATCAACCTATGTCTCTGTTTGGAGACAAATAATGTAACATTTAATGTAAAACTACAATCAATATCATACTGTTGTTTGCATTCTACAAAACTTATCCCAGTTGGTTATGTATTGAAATCACATAACACACGTTATATTAGCTTAAGTAATTTGATATACATTAGTCCTCACGAATCATAAGTCAGATCATATACTGTGGTCATGCACAGCTGCTGCCAGTTGAGATGCTGTATGCTTAAAGCACACTTTTAAGGACAGGAGATTGCTGGGTAGTGATCCACAATGCCCTTGATGTCTGTCATGGAAATGGATGGCAAAGTACCAGACATTGTCTGGCTTCCTTCCCAGCTCTGTATTGAATTTAACTTCTGTTATGCATCTATCTTAAAGTGCTTGTCATTTTAAATGCTGTAGGCTAACAGGTTGAAATTATTCACCGTACTGCACAGACGAGGGTAGAAATCCTGCATGTGGGGCCTAGGGGCTACGTATATTTGTATATATGTATTTGTCATACAAGATATAACAATTTGCATGATTTGTGATCTGTGTACCTTGGTAACATTGGTGCGATCAGTGTGACTATATTTTGGAGAAGATTACTATTTACACACAAAAAATCTTGTGTACAGTGGAAGAATTTTTCATATTCTGAAGAATAAGCACCTCCGTGTAGAAATACGTTCTAAATTGTACTTAAGTAAAAGTAAGTCATAAGTAGTAAGAGTACTAATACTAATACCGGAAGATACACAGCCCCCGTCATTGTTATATTTCAATATTATATAACTGAATCATTATTATTAATGGATAAACATGTAAGCAGTACTTTAATATTATATAATTTCCCTATGAAATATAGAGTTGACTCAGTACTTGCATGAAATAAAAATTGTCAAAAGTACAGATACCTATGAGCATGATATGATGATCAAACAGGAAATGACATTCATTGTTAATTTAATTAATTTTTAGCAATCATTTTGAATTAAAAAAATCTATATTAGTCCTATTCTCAAAGTGAATTTATATATGAGGCAAGTGTTGCTTCTTGATGCCCTTAGAAAAATCCCATCAGTTGTATATTGGACGCAGTAGAGGAAAATAGAGGGTATTGTTAATCAACACCATATTTTTTCCGTGTTTTCTTCTCCTCTCCTCTCTTCTCCCCTCTTCTCTCCTGGTCAATGTGTATGCCTCAGGACTGAGTTAATCCATCAGGCCTGTTTAACTCTGCTGTGGCTGATCCTCTTGGTAAATACACCAGCGCTAAGTGGCTTTTAATCATTACCAACAAGTATCTCTCTAATACTATTAATAGGCTTAGGACAAGTTCTTCCACTCTGCCTAGACCCCTTATTTCTATGTAATGGTTGCTTGCTCATGCTTTGGCTACCACTTTGCGCGTGTGTATTTTGTGTGTAACTGTCTTGTTGCATTAGCATGATCATCTGTCTCTCGGTGAGGACCAGGACTCCAGGTAGATTGGCTAAAATGGTTGCCATGCCTCTTAGGGAAATAGAAAATAAATTGATTGGCTTTTAAACAGGATAGCTGAATCAATACCAATTGACCATAAGTCTAGAAATAATAAATAAATAAAATGCTGGTGTTGAATCAGGACAAGCATTTAAGGCATACAAAAGGAAGTGCTTTAGTGTAGTTTTGAGATTTTGAATAATGGATTTCACTAAAAGCAGCAATGGATATGAACTGCATTTAAGAAAAAGTTAATTCTTCACAATTTATACAATAGTAACAATAGCTGTAAATGAACTGGTCTTACTTTTTTAATAATTAAATGTTGTAAAAGCTGTGCTGGAGATCTGATATGTGGTGTGAGTCTCCCTCTTAAGGACAAACTGAGGTGTTACAACTAAAAGACTCAATTTACAATAATGCAATCTGTAAAACACATAAGACATTAAGAACACTGCATTTTGAAAACTCAAATGCTTTTTAGATATGTGTGCCAATGTGTGTGTATATGTCTCTCTCTCTCTCTCTCTCTTTCTCTGTGACTTCAGCTTCTAATTGGCTGCACATGATTCCTGAAGGCAGCTGAGTGAATCACTGCAGCTCTACTTTTTTGTGTGTATTTGTGTTGTTCACAGTCTAGGTATGTGTGCGTATGTGTGTGTGTGTGTGTGTGTGTGTGTGGCCAGGTGGGTGGTATTGGGTTTCCTAAGGAGCTACTAATTCTTCACCTAACACCCTGACCTCCTTAGTCTGTGACCCAGAGACACAGAAGGAAGGCAGCTCTTCATCCATTTCACTGAACCTGGTCATGGATGACAAATTGTGTGCGTGTGTGTGTCAAATGGATCCCCATTGAATGAACCTGAATCTTTATAAATAATCCAGATACAGTGCAGAGGGGTTTTCATTTCCCTGAGAATATGCAGAAGAAGAACCAGGAGAAAGGCTCTGCAAATATAAGAGTAATAAGAGTAGAAGAGAGAAAAATCCTGCCAGGGACAATACAGACCTGTGACAGTATTTGAATCACATAGGGTGAAACTGGAGACGCTTAATAACTAGTAATGTTGCTTTTTTTGTTGCAAGCCACCTATATTCAGCAGTTTATATCTGATAAGATGGGTGTTTATGGGTGAATTTTATAGCAGCTTTGTTTCTCAGCTCTAATTTGCAGTTTTACTCCACTTGAACACATTTCTCAGTGACGCAATTTGTTGTTCATCTAACAGGCACCTAATTTCAGAGATGACTCATGGTTTGTGGAGATACAGTGTCCAGATACAGTGCCATGCGGTAGCTGCAGCAAGTCACAGGGCACCTAAACTTATCTGTATCTCATGTTAAAAGGTTCCCTCTCGAATATGATGGCGAAGGTATGTGTGTAGGAAGGGGCTGTCTTTGCTTTTCTGCTTATCCGATCTGCTTCATTTCTACCAGAACAAGCAGCTGCTTGAAAATGCAAATCCTTGCCCCTAGATCTTTCTGACACATACAACCAAACATTTGGTTCAGGAACGTACAGATGAAACCCTGTCTATGATGGAGTCAGTTTACTCCTTTACCTTACAGACATATATTACAATGACAGAACCTCCATGCAGAAAATGTAATTAATTAATATGTTCACATGGGACACATTATCACAAATTCAGAGCTTGATGCAATTTAATTTGCACATTTTGCTCTCACCATTAAGGTCTGCATACATAAACACTTACAATCTCCCTTTTTTGATTCAATCAGTATTATATTCAGTGTTTTCCATTTAGTTAAACAGAAAACATTGATTCTGGGCTTGAAGCAAATAGTTCAGAGAAACCTTTAAAACAGTTTTCCAGTAAAAAGCAGGACACTTCTGCAGCTGGGTCGCTTCTTTATGAATAAAATTTGCTCATATGATGAAAACTGTACTATGCCCTCTGATGGTTTCATGCGCAGGGAAAGCCAAAGTCAGTCTTCTTTCTTTTTCTCGTTAAAAAATATACTGACTAAAAATACAATCAGTGTGAGGAGAGACACTTATGGCTTAAGGGAGAACCTGCATACATAAGGTGTCTGCAACTATGATAAACCCTCCAAAGTTGGCCACACATTATCATCATTATCATTATCTTCTTGATGAGATGTGTGTGTGTTTTTGTATGAAGTTACTGTGGTAACCCTTAAGCTTTCAACATGTGAATGCGTGTTTGATGTTGCTAAGGTAACATTGACGCCTGCTGACCTTGGCCTTTCCGGGCCCGTATACTTCTCTTGGCTACCCAGCTTGTGGCTGACTGAGCGGCAGCTGGTTCGGACTGGTGTGTCAGTATGAGTTCAGACATGCTCAGTGGCATCTGGTTTGTTTCAGCAGACAGCTAGCTTAGCACTAAGTTCTTTCTACTTAGCCAGTGGTGGGAGAATTAGTCAGATCCGTTTACTAAAGGTAAATAATGAAGGTAAATGTAAGTAAGTTGAACTATACATTGTGCACAACAGCCCTTTTCAGAGTGTTTTATTGTTATATATTATTGGATTATCAATGAGGTATTAAGAAGAAAGTAGCATTTTAATTTTGCATCTAGTCAAGGTGGAGCTGGTTTGATCTTACATACTGTTAGTTGAGTTAATCTGTAACAATGCATCATTTTGTGTAAACGGATTATAGATTTTGTGAGCAAACTCTTAATCTACAAAACAAGAAGTAACTATAGCTGTAATTTAAATGTAGTACAAAACTTTTAAAAATCATATATGCACATCAAAATTATATCAAAATTATAATTTACTGTGAGTAAAGTACTTGAGTAAATGTATGTAGTAACATTTCACCACTGTACTTGGTACCGTATAATGATGCAAAGCTGTGAAGCCCTTGCAGAGTAAATACGGCATATTAGTATTGTAGAGGCAGACAGAAAGCCTTTTTAAGCACTGTGATGATCTTTCAATGTTTTCCAGTCAAGAGAGCTGTAGATGTACTCTATGACAGTCTACAGTAGTACTAAACAGTTTTGGCACACTTTGGTCCTTGGTACAACAGTCGGCTAAGAGGATACGCATGATGCAATGGCCAGTCAGGTCACAGGTGTGCATGTGCAACTGTGTGTGAATGTTATCGGGACAACCTCTGGTTGAACTCTCGATGGATTGCACAGGTCCAAACTAAGAAAGTGGGCAAGTGTACAAGAGTATGTGTGTGTAAAGCCAACATTAGAGTCATCAATCATACCTGTTAAGCGAGACGTGCAACATATTCTGTCCCTATCTTCATCTCAGAGGCTTTATAATAGAATACTGATGTAAAATAAACAAATGCCTTGTGTAAGTGTAAAATCCATGCTTCAGAGACTGATAGACTCACACTGTATATTTAACATCCTCTCTATCTTGCAGGCCTTTGCAGCCACCATGCCTGAGACGGTAAACCTGTCTTGTCCATCAGCGATTATAAACCTTCTAATAGTTCGTTCTGTTTAAATGACAGGCCTTTCATCTATCTGTCTGCCCTCTCCAGCTACATGACTTTAATGGCCCTGAAATCATGTAAGCCGCAGCAGCTGGCTGTTTGAGTGCATGAGTGTGTGTACGTGTATGTGTCTAGATGAACAGGGAGTTGTTGGTACCTGCATGATGGTGTGGCTCTAATCCATGTTTGTTCTGCTCCAGCACCAGGAGAGAATGTCCCACACACAGACATACAGCACACCTGCAGCCACACACACACACACACACACACACAAACACACGCACACACATGCACGCACGTACACACACAGACACACTACTCGAAAGGGTTGTTCTTCTACATTCATGGTTTGTGAAAAAGGAGAAGTAGTTAATACATCCTGTCGCTGGTGCAGAAGTATATATATTTAATCATCGGAAGCAGAGATTGTGATCATCAAGACTTACTTGAATGTGGGTCAGTGCCAACATGCGGTGCTTTGTAATGCAGTATTCCAGTACAGCAAAAACTAGTATACTAATTTGTGTGAAACTCAAACTATTTTGTATTAAAAGTACTCAAAGATATCAAATGTTCAATGTCATTTTGAAGTACAAATTGTGTTTTAATACTTAAAAGTGTGCACAATTAAGTATATAAATACAATACATACTAATAATTGTATATAGCTTGTCAGAACATGTGGATAAACAATGAACTCCTTATATTAAATCAGTTAATTCAGAAGTGTGTTTTTAACTGTCATGGATGTTTATGACCAATATCAACAAAAAATATTACTGTTGCTACTGCTGCTGCTGAGAGAACTAAAAATCAGATTTGACAAAAAGCCTCTGTATTACTGCTTTAGTTTCTGTTCTTTCTGCTTAACCTACAGTAACTCAGTGCTGTCTGACTATAATATCTGGGAATTGAGACATACATACCAGTCAGTCAGTAGGCTAATCTAAGAGAGAGGCAAGACAAGAGGGGGAGAGACCACCAACATAGTTACCAAGTCTATCTAAAACTGTGTGTGTTAGAGAGAGAGCTGTTATCGCTCCACAGCTTTGATATGAGACCGAGTTTGAGCTGAAGTGGAAAGATTTGCACAGTTCGTTTCACAACTTCTCTTATCTGCACTGACTGAAGTAATGCCTGATACCATTGCTACTGCTACTGTGTGTGTCTCTGTGTGTGTGTGCAAGCATATACAAAATGGGAGAATATCAGTGCATCCATAAAATATATGGAGAGAGTGTATTTGATTGAAGGAACACATAATATAATTACTGCTACACAATGCAGTTTTCATATGGATGTTTATTATTGATACAAATAATGTGATGTGTTGAGCACAAAACAAGATCTCACTGTTTTGTAAGTTTCATAAGGTTCGCACATAAATTCCTCATTTTGTGTGTTTGCAGATTCTAAGAACATGATAAAGCTCGAGGTGACAAAGATAACATCTTTTTATTGTTTTTTGGCTCATAAAGTCACACTCATAGCCAGGTGTCTGGGTCAGATTTCTTTCACAGTGATGTCTGGACAGATTACCACACTGGGAAGTAACCAGACCATATTTGGAAGGCAGGGTCACACTAAATGACACTTCCAGGTCAAATCCAATTGTGAAGTTGCATGCATGGGTTTTTTTTGTGTTTGCTCAATAGGTAGGAAATTCGTTGTTAATTAAAAACAGCACAACACAAACAAGATTGTAAATGTAGTGATTAGTTGTTACTAAATATTTACATAACAATGAACTGGGGAGAAAATTTTTAAAAAACAACAACATACCTCAAATAACAAAACAGTATGCCAGTAGTGTTAGAATGAATGACCAGATAATGGGGTGGCATTGAGGTAGCGGATAAGACACAAGCCTTTAGTGTGAGAGACACTTGGTTCACTTCCCACTGTGACACTGAGCAAAACACTTAACCGCTACTTGCTCCAGAGGTGACATTTATAGCAATTTTAATAATGTTATGTAATAATTACTAATGTGAAGTTAGTGTAATTAGAGTATTTGGAAGCTCTGTTAGCTTGTGATGCTAAGGTGACTTTCTTTTTGAATTGTAAATTGCTTTGATTGGACGGCGCAGTAGATGAATTCCTAACAACTGATTTACACATAACTAAAGTCTTTACTAGTAGAGTTGTGTCTTTATTTTTCAATGAATCGCTAGTTTGAGAGGTAAAAGGAGAAATGCAGTTGTCAGTCCTCTGCTCTTTTGTCTCTGCTACATAAGGAGTCAGGTGTGTGTTTGGAGGCAGGCTCACCAGCATGTTTATCTGAAGCCTCTATCAGCCACAGACCAAACATTTGCCATACCAGCTTCTTCCTCTTTCCCTCTTTTTCTCTCTCTACCCATATCTTTCTGTCTGAAGGGCAGCATGCTGCTTAACACACACAACTATCAAAGACAAAGCAGGAAAGCGAGGTGGACAGGGGCTTTTGAAAAGTGTCTGTATATACCACGTGTGTGTGTGTGTGTGTGTGTGTGTGTGACGCCTGCTTCAGAGAGGCCCAAGTCTTTCAGTGGTCTGACTTCTTTATGTAAATACCGTATTATCTTCAAGCTGTTTGCAGTGATTACTTGACTGCGTGTGTCTGGTTGAGAGGATGTTAAATGATGATAAATGAATGATCACACACGCATATAGCTGATAAATGATTTATATTAAGTCATATTAGTGGTCTTATTCTGAACATCAGATTTTATTACAGCGCATCATCACTGTATATATCCACCCTAAAATAGCTGTCACTTATCTCATAAGGATAAATGTATGTAAAATTATGTAAAATCCATCATGTTCTTGTCTCTGTATGATTCTCTGTATTTTTACATTTTTTTCTATATTACTATATGTGTGGTAGTTTCATTCTAAATTCTGTAAGTTAGTCTTATCAAATCATTTTCATATGGGATACCATTTTTATTTTTGTGGTATTTATAATGGCTTATTGTTTACTTTAAGCATTAAATATCTGTAGTTTCACAATTACATATGGACTTTTATGATGGTGGTAGTTCAGATCTTCTTCATCAATATCAGATTTAGGAACATACCTTCAAACTCACACTACTGACATAATTAAATTTAACATTTTAATGTAATATAAATGAGTAAATCAATTTTATTGTGATAAATATCTGTGTAATGATGTGTAAGAACAATTGTTTTATTGGCTATTAGATGTTGTATCATGCTGAGTACCATATTTCTAATTAATGAAGCATGTTATAACTGAAGAATAAGAGCATTATTCCATTTTTCAATTCTATAATTCTAATAATTGTAGAACAAACATTTTAAAAGCATTATTACTGTCTATTTACCTATAGTGTAAAGCACTTTAATCTGGCATGGCAGCCATCAAACATGAGGTTTGCATTGTGCATTGTTTCTACAGCAGTGTGATAACTGGTCAAATGCAGTTTCTTTTGGAATCTAGATCCAACCGTTAAGTTTCCCCAGGTAGATAGATTCTCCATTGTACCATCTTTGGGCTTCACTAAACATCTCCTGCTAACCACTAGATGGTGATACATCCTCAGCAATAAGCACTGACAGCTTCATGACAAGAACTGCACTGGTATTTACCTCACTGTTGGGTTCATCATGGTATCTTAACCCTCTGACTGTTACATGTAACTGATAATATATTTTAAAATGAAAAGGCCTAAAGTTTTTAGACTTAGATTATTACAAAATGATTAAAATGCATTTTGACTTTATGAGAAATGCACTTATACTTTCGAAACAGTGTCTTCAGGGAATTGATATTACTTGACACTCACACTTTATCAGTTTAATTGGCACTAATGCAGATTAACACCATCAAGAGCTGCTTCCAGACACTCACATTTACCTTGTGTTGGCCTTTATACTTGTATCCAAGTCTTTGTGTGTACATGGGCCCACATGGATGTTGGTGTATATGCGTGCCAGTGTGTGTGTGTGTGTGTGTGTTTCCCCATGGGTTGCATCACTTCTAAATCTGCCAATTGTTATTGTACATCTGTAGGTAACTGCTTTCTGACATACACACACACACACACACACACACACGCAAATCCACTGGAAATTCTCTCTCTATGTTTACCTGCTGTTTGTCTGAAGCAGCTGTTGTCTCTTTGTAATGACGTTAATCCCAGCCTTAAATGGAAACATACACACACACACACACACACACACACACACATACACACACAGCACCTGACTGAGTCCTTCCTGCCACGGCTTTTTCAAATTGAGTAAACATTTGCTTCTAAGTGCTTCAAAGATGTTGCTGCATTTTTGTTTCATCATCTATTGTTAATTAAAACCACTTCTATAGAAGAACAGGTTGGCAATAATCTTTTACAGGGACAAAGAGAGGGAGAAAAAGAGAGCAGGACCAAGTTAAATGCTGGTAATTTTCTGGTTTTGGACATGTTGATGAATGTATAGGTTTCACTTTCACATTCTTTTCCCCATCAAATCCCATCCAGGTGTGTCTGTATTTGTGTGTTTCTTTTAGAGTTTAAAGATATTTACAGATTTGGCTTGTTTGGGGCTGGGTAGAATAGTTTTTTTGTTCAACAGACCCTGATTTGTCTCTAGCTGAATTTGGTACTGCATCTTTCTTATAACACATAAAAAAGTTCAAAAGTTCAGCCCAATATCTGGGTTAGATTTGGTCTCCGAGCTTTTCCAAAGAACATCCACCTGTTTTAAGAAATGAAGTGACAAGTATAAAAGGATCTTCCTTTTTGGATGGCAATTTCATGGAAACTACAAACACGGGTGGAAACGGGTGGAGTTATTTTACTCCACTGGCACAAACAAGAAAAACTTCTCTGTGGAACATTTTTCTGTTCCAACGAACTCTATTACTGCTTTGCATAAAGAGGACATTGCTATTCCATGTGTTCTTTCTCCATGTCAGGGATCAATTAAAGCTCTTTGAAATATCATAGTATTCAGACCATGTAAGCTAATCAGGTAAGCTAACCTGATGCTGAAATTCATAAATACAATAGTGCAGGTAGAATACAGTGACATGTAAGTTAAGTGTTTGAAAAGCATTAAAGTAAATAGTTCCTCTATTGTGAAAGCAAACTCCTTTTGTGCTGTAAAGCAATCTACCGATTTCTTGCTTATGTGGACCAGGGTGTAAGATTTTGGGGTGTATAGGCAGAAAGCGAATGTAACATTCAAGTATGTTTTCATGAGTGTATAATCACCTGAAAATAAGAATCATTTTTGGTTTCTTGGAATGAGCCCTTTATATCTACAGAGGGTGGGTCCTCTTCCACGGAGTTCACCACGTTGGACTGCCATGTTTCTAAAGTAGCCCAGAACATATATATTAGCTCTAGCGAGACCCTTTCAAATTTTTCGTGAGTTTAGCAGCAACCATAGGTTCCCTACATGCTTGGAACAAAAGGGTGAGGGGAAGGGTTATCGGTTGGTTGCTTGTTGTAATTTCTTTGTTCACAATTTATGGAAAGTCTGAGTTTTACCTTTGTGAATGCAAATCACACATGTTGGAAAACAATTTATCCTCTGATTGGTTTGATTCAGGAACAGGACATTTGACGCTTTTCCATTACGAGTACCAGCTCAACTCGCCTCGACTCGGCCGTTCTCCGTTCTAGTACCCAGAGATAGTACCCTTCAATGTAGCTGGTCGTCATAGCGACGCCACACACAACTGCCACGACGTAATTTTCAATGCTACACAAACCGGCGGTCCATACAGCTGTCTCTTGATTTAAGTTAAAACATTTCAACATTACTCAGAATGTAAAGACAGATAAGCGGTATGACAATCGCAGCTGTGTTTTCCTCTGCTGTTGTTGCTGCAGAGGTCTGTGTGACGGTGGGAGCAGAGGGCTCTGTGAGCGAGCAGCTTGCCGGTCTCACACGCTCCTCCCGCGGGTTGCCGCAGGCTTCCCCTGCCGCCACTTGCGGAGCTCCTCAACTCCTCAACTTTGAAGCACATTTTTGTTTCCGCCATCACTTCTCGTAAAACTGTCAATATTCAAAATCTACACAGCTGATTTCTCACCTCAAAACTGTAGGGTTCACCGGTCGACATGCATATAATCAATAACTTAGGTTTAGGCACACACTCTGTGGTGGTTGTGATATGGGTAATTGACTTTGGGGGGCTGTAAAGAGTAACATAGCTAGCCAGTCAGCTAGCTGGCAGTCTCAAAGTAAACAAGGGTCCTGGAATTGCAGTTCCGGTCCTAGTATTGCGGTCCTGAAACTGCAACCTCTAGTACTGACAAGTATATCCAGCTGCAGCCTGCAGACCTGATGGAAGTTGACGGAAGTTGAACTTCTAAATATGGTTTGTCCCAGAAGACACTGCACACAAAACGTGATGACGTTAATCTCGCCTCACGTACATTATAGATTCTAATGTTAACCGTTTTATTCTTTAGAGGCCAACAACAGAACTTTAAATACACTTCTGAGAAGTTTTTAGGCGAGAAATCAACTCGTGTAGATGTTGAATATCGGCAGTCTGACGAAAATTGACGGCGAATCGAAAATGTGTTCAAACATTTTCAAAGCGCCGACCACAGTGCCGGCGGGTGTCAATATATAGCTGCAGTAACGTTAGCGGAGGCTGCACAGCAACACAATGGAGGTTAGCCCTATCTGCTAGCGGCCGATGTGCGCCACTGTAGGGTTAACGTTAACCGGTTGACATGCATACAATCAATAACTTTAGACACACACACCCTGTGATGGTTAGGGTAAGAGTAATATACTTCGTGAGGCTGTCAGTAATAGCTAACCAGCTAGCTCCGGTTAGCCCCCCCAGGTCCAGTAAATATTAACGCATAATGTGCACTGATTGGTATGTTGACACTTATTTATCGGCTCTTTTTTTTTTTTTTTTTAACGGCTCTGCGTGGACTGAACGGCCGAGATAAACATCATCACGTTTTGTGCGCCGTGGCTTGGGGGACGAGCCATATATGGAACTTTAACTTCCGTCACGTTTGTCTGGTTTGTCTGCGGGCTGCAACTGGACTCTTCTCGGTACTGCAACTACATGCTACTCTGTGTGGCGCGCGCAATCATGAGTGAATAGTGACGAATCTGACCAATCAGTAGTCTGTCGTGTTTTTTTGTCACATTTTAGTATTGCCGCAGCTCGCTTGGAACCTCAACGAAGGTGATACGATAAACAGTACCTGTTAGCAGATACAGGTACAACTTTTACACAATGGAAAACCAAACAAAGGCAAATCGAGCTGGTACGATGCAGTGGAAAAGGGGCTATTGTGTAGTCAACTCGAATATTGTATGTTTGTGAACATTGATTTTATAATTGTTAATTAACCTGCATTGATTGATTTTGGCCACATGGGGGCAGCGGAAACAAACTGTAAACACAGCACTGACACAGCGACAGTGACGCAACATATTACAGTTACCTATTTACATATTCATCCGACACAGAACAACATTAGCATTCAGTAAAGTTTCTGTCTAAGTGAGGAATGTAAGTCCAATATTCACTCTCTTTAACCTCTTTTTCTGGTCTCCACCACCTCCTAAAAAGTTCCACTATGTTCACCACATCTCACTAATTTTATCTGCTGTTTGGTGCTGGGCAGGTAGCATATTGTACAGTAAGTTTATCAGAGCGTTTTAGCTGAAAACTGCTGTTTGTTGAGGCTGAAAAGGAGGTTGATAAGAGTGTTCAGACTGAACCACACCAGTACAATTGTGGGTTGTAAAACCAAAACAACGAGCTGAAAGAGGCTAAAAAGCTCATGTGCTGTGACTGATCTCTATGTTTTGGCTACTACAAGTGATCCATTGATCCATAGCAGCTTTAATGTCTGACAGCCATTACTGACTGACTATAAGTCCACTGAATGGTTTACTTCCTCAAAACTTCATTTCACTTTCTAAAATGCTAATAGCATGGAAGGGGAGATGGATCTGGAGCCTGTGACAGCCGACAGTAGGAGAAATTATAAGTGGTGATTAAAGATGATGGTTGTTAAGGAGAGAGAAATGTCTCCCTCCCTCTCACTCTGCCTGTCTCTCTCTCTCTTTGCCTGTCTCACTCTCGTCTAGGTCTGGTTCTTCTATCAATGGGAGCTTTCACTTTGCTTTGCATGATAAATATGATGGGTTGTGTGTGTGTGTGTGTGTCTCCAACAGAGTCCAACAGTCCACTCCAATGCATGAGTGGCTTGGAGGGCTGCCAGCATGTAAAACCTAGCAACAAGATTTGACTTGGCCCGCTGAGAGAGAGAGAGAGAGAGAGAGAGAGAGAGAGCTGGCATATGCACAGTGTGGCATATGGATCTTTGTTTGTTCGTTTTGGACCATTTAGTCATCCTGTCACTCCAACTGGACTACTTAGCGAATTGGTGCTACTTCTGGTTCTGAATTACACACACACACACACAAATTCATGCAGGCATACATTCACGAGCCAAGACTTGACTCTGCTGCTTTACAGTCTGTTACTGTTCACATGGCCTGAAAGAAATGAAGAACCTTTTCCAATCAATCCTTTTAACCAACATGTGTGATCCCTGGCTCACAATGATGTGGCCTTCAAGCTAATGGGGTCCACGCCAAGTCAAGTCAGTTTACAGCCTCTGGGGCTTTTCCTGACCATAAACACTGAATCGGCTATGAATGTAGGCAGCTCTGGCATTGATTTCCATCCACTTCTGAATTCGGTATAATAACATGTGGGCTTGATACAATGACTGGTCTCTGTTGTCGTTATTTTACATTTTATTCATTTAGCTGACGCTTTTATCCAAAGTAACTTACAATTGCTATATATGTCAGAGGTCGCACGCCTCTGGAGCAACGAGGGGTTAAGTGTCTTGCTCAGGTACACATTGGTAGATGTGTCACAGTAGGAATCAAACCCGGGTCTCTACACCAAAGTCATGTGTCTTATCCATTGCGCCATCACCACCCTTCTCAGGTTGATAGGGGTTCTGACTATTTTCAGATGTATTTTACCTGCCTTGAGCCAAAATTTATACATAAAAAAGATGCACTCTATGTTTGGTTACTGAACTGTGATTCATCTTCAAGGTGCTGATATTATACGCTAAAACGTCAAACAAAGTGCTTGTCAGATCGTGAGCTGAAATCTCACTCCTACACCTAACCAGTGTTGGAATTGGTGTGGCTATATCCAACAAGTTTTTTAACTTTGTGAAACCGACAATCTGACAAGCACGCCCACTTTACATAGCGAGTGCTGAGGTGAGAGAGTAGGTAAGATCTGAACGTCTTTCTCAAGCTCTACGTTGTCACTTATTGTGTGTACAAACGAGAGCAACTCCACAAATGCTGTTTTGGTGGCAGTTCTAAAGAGTGTGCCATTATCCCTGCATAAATGATAATTCACTCTCTCTGTGATGGCTGTCTTTTCACCCTACCATTAAGAGTAGCAATTCGGAACTACTATGAACACTTTTGCAGGTTCAGATGCATGGCCTTAATCCTTCAAAATTGTGGACTTCGTTGCAGGACTCAGCTGAAAGTGCTTCCAGCCAACATTTTTTTATTGGCCAAAAATCTCAAAAACATTCTAACTCTCTGATATGTTTCTTATCCTTTAGTATCAGCATTTAGTATCACCATTCTTTAGTATAAGCATTATAGACTGATCAGTGAGTGTTGGGTATGAGATCTAAAACAGATTTAAACATGTCTCTTAAAGTTTTACTCCTAAATAAGTGTCTTTCCTTGTCAGAGTGGACAACCCATCACATCCTCCCTTACATTTAAAAACCCTTCCTGTCTTCATGTTTCCTAAAAGCCTTGAATAGTGCTTTGTAGTGTTGTCAGCATTTATGGTCCCCCTCCAGCAAACTTGCTCACAGCAGGGTTGTTGTTTGGTTTACATCACCAGAAACAAAGCTTTTAACTACATAGCCTTTTCTAAAACAACCTGGCAATTCTGCCATCCCCTCTACTGGACTGAACCAGACTTCAAATAAGTTGAGAAGTTCTTAATGTGTCATTTAGTCAACATGGCAGCGTGTCAAACAATCCCTAAGGGTTCCTAGACCAGCTTCAAACCTCTGCAAGAATTAAACCATTTTAAATTAGCCCCGTTCAGAAATACTTTAAATCTGTCATGCTCTAACGTGGTGTCACATTCCCTCAGATTACCATCATTACAGTAATTAATGCTTTAATTTCTGGGTATGTTTTGAAATGAAACCCAAAGTGCTATGATTTTAATGTAATATGGGACTAATGTGGTGTGGAACATTTGGTAATCTGGCTCCCACATGCCTTGGATCTGACGAATGGGTTTTATCTGCTGTAAAATGGTTCAAACACTGAGCTACAGGCGGTTAGGAGGAAAATAGACTGTAGGAATGGACTTTATGTACAAGTATTGAAACATCTTTAAGGAATATCTTTTCAGCATTTCTGTTTTTTTTCAAGGTGTACAGTGCAGAATGACAGAAAAGTTGAAGAAATTATGAAATTGCCTGATACATACTGAAACTAACTTTATGATTATGAGACATACCGAATGTTTTGAAAAGTAACTAATTTGGAGCTTCATTTCAGTGCTTCAACTGGCTTCCATTTCATCCAGTTATATGTCTGTGACTAATTTAACACCAC
This sequence comes from Micropterus salmoides, assembly GCF_014851395.1. Lineage (NCBI taxonomy): Eukaryota > Metazoa > Chordata > Actinopteri > Centrarchiformes > Centrarchidae > Micropterus > Micropterus salmoides. The sequence continues at coordinate 5,770,502 of NW_024040374.1, read as the reverse complement.
AAAAGGAAAATGGAAGATAAATAATGGAATAAAATAATATGTCGATTTCATAACCTGTGATTTCTCTTTTTCCGAAATGAACTTACCAACCGTCGCGTGAATAAAAGCTTTTTCTTGTCACCAACAGATGAATCCCTAACTAGGTTACAGTTTCTCATAAATGACTTAATGGGCTGCACCTCCTGTGAGCTCCACCTGGGCTTTCTCTGGCCTCATACAAAGTTTCTAATATCCAGTTCATTCAAACACAGTTAGTCATAATGAATATTGCCAGTCGTGGGGCTACTATTGAAGTATACTATTAATAATCCAGAACAGATGAATAACCCTGTCTCATTCCCTGATGTAAATGTAATCTTTTGTCTGAGGCAGTTTGTATCTTGTTGTGAGGCTTTGTTTGGCTCTGATCTCTCCTCTCTCTGTTGTTCTGTACGTTAACCACTTAGCACTTCTCCTATTGGCTCCACCTCTGTCTTAATTCTCCTCTAATTAGGTTTTGACGGCCCTATCCCAGACCCGCATAGACACTTTGGATGTGAAAGGCTTCATTTGTGCCTGCAACAATTGGGTCATCACCCTCTTACCAACACAGGATGAACACAAAGGTCATCTTTCGGTCACTTTGATTAATCACTGGTTTCTTTCCTTCGACAGTACTAGGACCAAAAAACAATTTCTTCTGATTTTCTGTGTGCTTGCGCATTTCTGTTTTGAGCATTGTAATCACAACCTTAATGCAGAATTAAGACAGATGGTTTAGGATGAATACATTGGAAAAATGTTCAGATGTGATGCAACTGTTTTTTTGTTTGTTTTTTCTCACCTGCAAGTGGCAACTTTAGAGAAAAATATGGGTTTTTACATCCTGGGACTTTCATAGTTTTGATCATCATTTAGTTAGACTAAGATTTAACTCACCAATTTATTTCATGAGATCTGGGGATACGAAAAAATCAAAGGCAGCAACATGAGCAGTCAGATAATCACACAGGTATTATACAAGGATATGAAGTGATGTCTGCCTCTCCCATTTTTTATAGCCCTGCATTTTATATACACACACTATAGCAAAACTTTAGAAAATGCTCCGTAACCAAAACAGTAGGAACATTATCAAAATATTTTATGCATTGTGAAACATTTCCGCAATACATGACCATGGAAATAAACCACTTCCTTAAACCACTTCCTATCACATGATATAACCTCGAATCATTAGAGAAATGCTGTATATTTTACACATTTTATAGAATAATAATCTAAAGATTTATGTGATTAAATTGTGCAACTAAAGTCTTTTTTTCTTTTTTTTCTTTTTTTAGATTTTCTGGCAAAAAGACCTTTCCCTGTGAGATATAAATCAAGAATGTTGATTTGATTTTTATAAAAAAAAATTTAGTGTCCAGATTGAAGGGGGAAAAAATTAGCTTTAAATATTTAGACACGTCTTTTGGATCCATTATCTGTAACCACATACATGAAAACAATAGGTTAACTTCAATATGGTAGAAAGTCAAAAACAAATTACTTGAAATGCACTGAGATTTGTAAATATGCGAATTGTTTTACAAGCAATTCATCAGTAAATGTATTTCATATAGTTCCACAAACAAAGTTCAAAAGATGTTTGTCCAACCAAGTAATGCATTCACTTTTCTGAAACTCTTACACAATAGACCTGAATAGTTTAACAGAAAAATTTAATTGAACAGTAACCGTAACTTTAAATGATTGTGAATGTTTATGCTGGTATGAATATTATTTATATGTTATGTTGCATTGTTAATACTTTCAGACTCTGTACATAATAAAACTGCAATGTCAAATTATTGTATAATAATAGAATCAATTAGTGAATAAATTAGTTACTGACAATAGATACACACATGCAGACACACACTGAAACACTGTGTGTGTTGATGTGTCGAGTCACATTAGTCCCATATAGCAGAGGTGTGAAGTAATAAGTGGAGCTGTTTACAGGGTGACAACACACACACACACACACACACACACACACACACACACAGGGAGCAACTGTAAAGCATCTTTTACAGAGTATACATCTGTGAGTGAGTATTGTTTATGTGAGTGTACACACACTGACAGTTAATGCACATGTGACTTTACGTGATGTTGTTGTTGTGTGTGCGTATCTGTGCGTATGCTTGTGTGTGTAAATTAGCAGTAAGCCTAATAAACAACTATTTACACCCATCAGGAATTTCCTGTACTTAACAAGAGAGGGATGGTCAGGGGTCATTAAACACAGTGTGTGCAGCTGTGTGTGTGTGTGTGTGTGTGTGTGTGTGTGTGTGTGTGTGTATGTGTGTAGTATAAGACATTGTGGTGGGGGGGGTCCAGTCTAGTAGCTCTGCACTTTGTAAACAGCAACCATTGCATTAATAGCAGCTCGTAGCGGCCTTTGTTTTCTGGGTGGTAGTTTGTATGTGTATAACACATCTTTTTGTACAAATAAAAGCATATTAAAATTAGGAATCTGTGTATATGACAGAGGAGTCAGGCAAAATAAATCGATAGAATGACAAAATAAGAGTACATTGTTATTCAAGGCTATTTGTTGGTTTAAATGAAATTGGCCTCAAATGTCCCACGTTGGCTGTTGTGTTCCGTGCATGTGTATGTTTGTTTTCTGTGTTTTTATTCTTCTACTGCATTGCAGTAATAAGATGAGAATGTGGAAGTGTATATGACTTTCTATCTTGAATCATCTGCCTCCTATAGGAACTACTCCAGTAGCAATGAAATTGAAGATGAAGGAGAAGATGCCAATGTTCTCTCAATGCCAATCAAACATTAGCAACTAATTTATTGTTGTAATTGAATGTACGGATCACAGTAGCATTTAAGACAGTAACACTTCTTATTGTCAACAAATCTCAGAAAAAGAGCAAATTGGCCAAAACCTGATTTTGCTTAGTCCTCAAAAGATAAGAAAGTCAAGAGTATTGAAAGACAGAACATCAAATGGTTGGTTTTGTTTTTATTCATAACACAATTATAGAATAATGCCAGCCTTATCCTTTAACCTCATTGTAGCACCATAGTGGCGCTCAATTTATTTTACATGATCAGTTTGTTTATTGAATATCCACAGTAATAGTCATTCATTTTGTGATAGAGTGACAACCGAAAAGTTGGCACTAGAAATAGCTTTGCTATAGCAGTTGTTATTATTACTCTTCATCAACAAAGTACACCATTACCAAAAACAAAATGCGACAACCATTGGATTTATCTGACGCAATCAGGTTAAAAGTTGAATTACCCAGTTACTGTATATGACCCTGACCCTATTCCCTGATTTCACATTTTGCCATTGTTCTTCAGCTGAAATTTTTTTTTTTCTGAGAATTTATTGCTACAATTTAGATTGTAGGGCAACAATTGCAACATTTGGATGTCAAAGCTGTTAAGTGTTACATGTCAGTGACAAGAAGGGGAATTATTCATGCTTATTTTTAAGGATGCTATTGCCAGTTCTGGGGCTGCAATGTAAAAAATGCAGCTAGTAAGTACAAAGTTCAATAATCATCATCATCAACATGGATGTTAAATATGCAACCAAAGTTGCTTAGAGTCATCGCTGAGCTGATTCTGATATATATATTTCTCTGCTTCAGTGACATTAGATGATTCAGAACATGGAAAGCTTTTTGTTGTTTTCCTCAGTGATATTTCTTTTTTTTTGTATTGTTTTGGGCTGAGTGAGCAGGGCGAGGAGGCTTCCTCTGCTAACACTGGAGGAATGTGCTGGATACAGTGGGATGTGTGTGTGTGTGCTGATTTTAAACCACCCCCCTTCTTAGTGCCCTTGGATGACACAGCTCACTGATGCATCTCGCTCATTATCATCACACACACATGAACGCGCACACGTGCACACACACACACACATGCACCTACACAAACTAACAGCTACTGTGTGTTACTCTGTCTCATGAGAAATTCTCAGGAAAGGGGCTTTGGCTGCTTGAAGTGGCTGAATGTAACCTCTTTAACCTCACTGACCAGCTGGTGGGTCAGTCATTAGAAATGCATGTTGTATGAACAGATTTCAATTCACACTTCACAAGCAAAACAAACTTTATTGTATCTTATTATACATCCCCACATTTTCTAGAGATAACAAGTATGTTTGGCTGAATTCCAGGGGAATGTGTGAAATTGACACAAAATATATATTACAAACATCATTAAAATTTTGGGAAAACAACAACAAAATATTTTTCAGCTCTTTAGTTGAACAGTTTGTTGCTAAAACCTCATTATGGCTGGCATTGTCACCTAAAATTGGATAAACAGAAAAGTCTGGTTACACGGTTTCTCACATTGTGTGATTATGCATTTTTATATACAGTATATAATAAATAAAAAGGGGTCTGATGCTCTTCATTTTATTCTAGATGTCATGCTGTGCTGATTAATTTCATCATTTCGTCATTTACAAGTTTGGTCTTAGCTAATTTATAACCAGACTATTGTCACTAGAAGAATGACAGCATTAGTCATTCCAGCAAGTGCCCCAAAATGTTAAAATATATTTAAGTCACAAAGCCTACCAGCGGCTGCAGTAGTTATGACAGGAGCAAATGGAAGGAGTCAGGTGACACTGTTATAAAGCGACAAAGTACATGTAGGGAGGAGGTTATGGAAAATGGATGGATCAACGAAATGCTCAAAATCAACATGGGAGATTCACATTCATTTCGCATTTCAAATAGTCAGCCACCATTATTTTTTTAAAACCCAGATTGTCCCCTAACCTTAACCACAGAATTATAATCATGTCACAATAAATAAGTAGTCATTTAAACCAAGCTATGTCTCCCTAAAGCGAACCAAGTTATTTTTGTGCCTAACCATAAAGTTGTCACGTCATAAAAATTTTAAAAATTTTTGGAAGAACACACAAATTATGTCATCCTGTCAATAGCGGTGTCACATCAGAAAACATGTCAATTTATTGTTCTAGAGGGCATGGACAAACCATGTATTTTGTCATTTAATATGGATTAACATGGTTAACACTATGTTAGAGAAGGAGTAGAAAATCCGTAAAAAAACAAACAAACAGAAAAGAGAATTTATTTTCTTTGTGACAACAATGATTTGAAACTGTCAGTGTTAAAGAACTCACTTTTTGTCTTTTAAAAACGGCCTCTTTCTTCTGTCTAGTTCTCACACATGCCCACATGCATAAAAACACACTTGCACACACACAAACACACACACAGACCTGATTAATGGTACCAAATTAGCAATGGTAATGACCAGGTGTCTGAGAACCAGCCAGCTTCTTCCAGCGAGAGGGGCAGAGGGGGGAAGGAGTGTGTGTTTGGGCTTGTGTGTGTGCATGTGCTTGTGTGTTAAATGTAGTGTGGTGTTCATGGGGGCTCCCAGTTCCCAGAAAATCTTTACCCACTAACTGTCACTCCCTCTCTCCCTGTCTCACTCTCCCTGTTACCAGAAAGCACACACACAAACACATATGCACATACACACTCACGCTCAACTAAAGGCCAAGATCAATTAAGGGTTTGGGCAACCAGGATGGGAACTGTGTTGGACTGTGCTGATGGTGGATGTGGGGGGTGACTAGAAGCTGTTGTTTGTGGTGGAAGGAAGTTATAGTGGGGGGAAAACTTAACTATTGAATATTTTAAGATATATAGAGAGATGTATATATCATTATATAAATTCCAAGTATTAAAACAACAAACTTGGTAATTTTGCAAGCAATCTAGGCGGATCTAAAATAACACTCACAAAGGTCTTCTATGTTTCTTTAAAGGATAGGTTTGGATTTTTTTTTTTTCTTAATGCAATATCCACATGTAGAAATTTCTTGATGGCTATTGGGGTACACTCAAAACAAACTGAAATGTGGTCTGGCAACATCTAAAGACAAAAGTGTTTATGCTACCCCTTTCAGGCAACAGACGCCCATGTGATGTGGATGACAAGGATTGGACCCATTCATATGAGACAACCGTCACCCTGCTTGTCACTGTTAAAAAATGACATTTAAACATTGGTGTCATTGAATTTATTTACATTCCTGGTAGCCAGGGTCCCTCCAACCCACATTCAATTCAATTCAATTTTATTTTGTTTATATAGAGCCAAATCACAACAACAGTTATCTCACAGCGCTTTTCATAAGAGAGCAGGTCTAGACCGTACTCTATGATGTTATTTACAGAAGCCCAACAATTCCCACCAAGATCAAGCACTAGGCGACAGAGGCAAGGAAAAACTTCCTTTTAAGAGGCAGAAACCTCGAGCAGAACCATGGCTCAGGGTGGGCGGCCATCTGCCTTGACCGGTTGGGGATGAAGGAGAGAGAGGGAGTGAGAGAGACAGAGAGAGAGACGCATAGACACATCTATCCTTGGTCGAGAGGAGATTTGCGTTGACCCATTTACATAGACCCCAGACATGGCTATTTCATCGTGTTGGTCTGAATAGGGTATAAGTGTTCTGAATAGCTGGGAAGAAAGTGGCAAGAGATTGAGATGACGGGGAAAATGGTGGACACCTTCACTTCAGACAGTCTCTCGTCAAAGGCATTCAGAGTGTTACATTTGGTTATACAAAAGTGATGGTAGTAGCCACACAAGCAGCTTTGTGACTGGATGTAGGCACAGAGGTGCTTTGAGTAAAATGTCAGAATGCTAACATGTTTCTCAATGACCAACAGGGATTTGGTTATTGCAGGTATTTGGTCATAAACCAAAGTATTGGACAAATTAAATGATCTGACGATGTTGCTAGATGAAAAGTCAGACCATAACGAAAGTTATTACTGCGCGGGCATGAATGACAGTAACAACTGTCACAGAAATTCACATCAAAAGTTGTCAAGAAATTTCACTGAAAAATCACAACCTTAACATCATGGAGGTGCCAGAGGAAAAGTGAGGGATCTACAACGGTCATTAGGATTCATCATCAGTGGACCATGAATGTCTTTAGAAAATCGCATGGCAATTCATCAGTAACTGCTGAGCCATTTTATTATGGCGTGGAGTGACAGAACAACCATCTGAGCAACTGTCAGCCAATCAGCCTAGCCCACATGTCTTTGGATGGTGGGAGGAAGCCAGAGCACCCGGAGAGAACATGCAAATTCCACACAGAAAGGCCGGGGAAACCGGGTTTTGAACCCACGACCTTCTTGCTGTGAGGCGACAGTGATAACCACTGCACACCGTGCCGCCCGCAATCCAACCATAGAGGTGTTAATTCAAATATATGTTTAACTTAACACAACCTAGCATTGATGTCATCTCTAGAGCCACATAACTAGCTTTGCTAAAACATTGAGAAAAGTTGAAATCCCACATACTTTTTCACCTCCACACCTGGTAAATGGCTGCTTGAAGCGGCCAAATGTCAGATTGTCCATTTTGGAAAGTTACAAAAAAATGTTAATGCATGAAGATCCTTCAAGTGTGAAAAAAAATTGTAATCATTAAATACAATTTGATTTCTTTATTGAACGCTGATTTCGTTTCTTGGTTTTGAAACTCCCTTCTCAATTTTGCACTTTATATTCACTCAGGTTATTCAAACACTCAGATGCACCAACGAGCACATACACACGCAGACAGATACACAAAACACACACAAATGTGCAGACACACACACACACACACACATACATACACACAGACCTCCTGCTGTGTAGGATTTGGTGATAACCAGTGTTAGGTAGGCAGGTGAGAGGGTCATATGGCAGCAGTGGGAAAAGCTGTTATCAACAGACCCCGTTCCCACACACGCACGCACACCCACACTGCACACACACAGACACACCCACACACACACACAGGTTTATCACCCTCTCTCGTTCCCACACACTCACCTTACATCATTACCTGGCTGCAAGAGCCAATCAGCCAATCACAACCCAGAGGCTGCGGTCAGGTGACACGATCAGGAAACTTTAGCAGGGGGATGAGGTTACACACACCCCTGCTCTGATAACAGCTCTGTGTCTATCCCTCTCGGCCTCTCTCTCTCTCTTTCTCTCTCTCTTTCCTTTTCCCTGCTCTGCAATTTACAGATTCAGTTTCACCTTTGCTTTCATGCTAAGCTGTTGGATCCCAAGCCTGATGAATCTGTGTGTGTGTGTATGTGTGTATGTGTGTGTGTCTGTGTGTTTGGGGTTCTCAAGTTAAACACTTTGACATTTGGAACAATCAACATCAGAACCTTGTCCTTTGTTTTCCTGAATATACAGAATTAAAAAAACTGACAAGTGTAATTATTATTGCAATTTATCGCCACCGTAATTCACACTGATCTCCCGAAGGTCAACAGAGGTTGCAAAACATGAGAATACAGAGAAACCTTGAAAATACAGCACATCTCATAAAACACTATGAGATTAACTGGATGCAGAAATGAAAATGAAAAAAGGTTCATAGTAGCAGTCACATACAAACCTAGAAAGAATGAGGAGGAGTTAACAAGAGTGAAATAAGTTTAAGGGTAAGATTTGTTTGCCCAAAAGTGTAGAATGAAAAAAAGACACTGCTCACAGTGAAAAATTTATTCATCTTCTCCATCTTTTCAAGACAAACATAACATGTTATTGTCTTTACCTTCCTCTTTGTAGGATTGTGCTACGTCTCATTCATGACTTTGCTAGAAACAGCAATGGTCCTTTTTCAAGGGACACTGTAACCATTTGGTATTTCTATTGTCTGGGCACTGTGGCTCTGACAGCTGTATTCTTCATCTACTATACTAGTATCTACACTTACTCTGGTTATAAATCACTTTGGGTAGAAGCATCTGTTCAAATTCTTCAAGTGTAGACAGAATGTAAAATGTAAAAGTGGGTATTATAGTGTATTATATGACTTATTTTTTCAAGTTGATATGAGAATGTTTAAAGGTTTCCAGCAGTCAAAGGCTGGTTAGCACTAGAGGGAGACAGAGAATGATATTAGGAGCAAGCAGGCCTTAAACTTTGTGAACTATATATGTTGATATTAATCTGATTTACACTCAGGGGCCACTCTATAAGGTACAATATATTGAAGTTCAGTACAACAGCTCTGCCATAAATTTTACTTTTAATTTTAGTTGTAGTAAATATTTGTTAAAATTGTCAGAAATGTGTAAATCCAATTATGTGTTTATTACTGAGGTCACAGTAAAAGGTGGTGTTGTATTGGACAACATTATATTGAGAGGTGTTTCATCCATGAGTACTAGATGTTGCTTTATTGATTTATTCAGTTCTCTAAGATGTGGTACAATGTAGAGTCTACCTGTATGTATTGAACTACACAGGTTTTTGAGTTATTGTGTTGTTTTGTCTCAGTGTTGTTATTATTGTTTTGTTATGGTGTAGTCTAGTGCACCCCACAAAAACAAGACAATTCATGGCATCATTAAACAGCATATTACATGACACCATGTAGTGTACCATATGTACAAAATATGACGTAACTGCAGAAGAGACAACCCTTGTTAAAAACAGAGTAAATTTATAACTAGCCTTCTTTAGATGGGAAATAATTAAGAAAATGTGTTGCAGAAAACAACTAAAAAAAAAAAATTGGAGAAAACGTAACTTTGATTTAAAATCTCTGTCATCATCTCAAGGTCAGTAACTTAATATTGATCCATATTCATGTTTCCCGGTCAGCCTCTAGTCCTGGAGGTGCAGACTTCTGTGCTGAGAGATTTGTCAGAGACGTGATGGTTCGATGCTGTGATCTGTTGACAGCGAATGACAAGACCCCGCTCCTGTCTCCTTATGTGTAACAGGACCCCTGTACCTGAGCCTAGGCCTGACCCAGCGACCTCTGACCCTTCCTGCCAGGTCATTCTCATGCCACCCTGACCTGCCATGAAACCAGAGAGCACCATGGGAGAGAGGAAGCGCGCCAGCATCAAATAATTAATGTATTGTTGAACATTTTTTTCAGTTTACACCCAAAATTATAAATATAAAATGGCCAAATTTACCCAAATCCTCTACCTAAAAGAGACCCAGACATTGAAGTATAATGAAAAACTTACTGTACTGTAAAATACCAACAGCATAGATTCATTCTATTACAGAAATATCCTGTAAGGCTGGCGTGGTTTTGTACTTGGCATACTTGACAGAACTGATATGAAAATGGTTGCTATAAAAAGTAGCAAATGGAGGCAAAATATTTCCCTTAACTGACAAGAAAACAAGCACACCAACAGGAAAACCACATGCACACGCGGACAACATTCAGACTCCCCTCAGAGAGGGGCAGGTCAATGGTTCATACTGAGAAACATCCTGTTGTGAGGCAACAGTGCTAATCATTGACCCCTGTACAGTCCACAACCACAACATTATAATGTCTCAAAATTGACTAATCCAGGAAAGAGTCCAGGTTTAGCCAGAGCAACAGGTGTGCACTCCACTTAACTACCACCAGCATCACGTCTGTATTCTGATGAGGACAGTTTGGTGCTGAGCCATGACAAGTTGAGGACAAACAGATGCACAATGGTAATCATTTTTCTTTTGCTTTTAAGTCAAAACATTCGACTAAACTGACAATTCACTACCTCCAAGTTAGCTTCCACCCCCCGTGATAGAAAAACATGCCTTGTGATCAAGGTCACCTACCCCCAGTGTTTGCTGGATGGCACTGAGTGTACACTGTCACCTTGATACTCACTGAAGCTGCTGTGCGACATGGAAGATCTGCATCTTGGAATCATCGGCGGCCCAAGGTTTGCTGTTAGAGCTGAGAGAGAACAGCAGTCTAGCAGTCTATCAAGGTTTCCGTCTGCCACTCAGATTCTTGTGGGAAAGTGTCCCTGCAGTTTAATTAGAGATGACGAAGCACCAAAAGCTTATAAACCTACAGGAAGGTTTGCACACTCACTTTCTTTTTCGCTCCTTTTTTTTGACATTTTTGACAGTTAAATGTATAAAAGCCAAACCATGACCCTAAAAATTTAAGCCCTAAATGAAATGGTTAATCCAGGGACCAGATTTATGTGCCCACGTGGGAGGCAATTATCCACACTGTGACAAACAAGTTGTCCCTACAAGTGATACAAGTAAACACACACACACTGTCCAGTCTTAGTTCCCCGTGGGATTTAGTCCCACCAGGGTCCTAAAATGGGACATCAACAAGAGTAGACTCACTGATCCCTGAGCTCTGATCAAACATTTTTATTTAACCTTTCTGGCGGAGAGAAAGAGCAGGAGGAGAATGATCTCTTATTGTTTATTCTTGTGTCCCTCCACTGGTCAGCCCTGTTCCAATTTCACTCCCCTGGGGTTGGGTGGAGAAACTCCTCTCCTCACCTCTCTTCACTTATTTATAATATAATAATATTCCGATCATTTTGGACTGCACGTACTGCATAAACTGCCAAAGAAGAAGAAATACACAAGTTCTCAAAGTTTGTGTATGAGAAAATGTAAGAAAAGAATAACAAATTTTGCCATTCTTGGAGGCATGTGGATGTGGAAAACATGGTGGAAAAGTCAAAGATTTTGGGTTAACCCTAAACTCTTGTAGTGTTTTCTGAAGTAGTAAGTAGTAGTTTGAAGTGTTGTGTTTAATTATGTGCACAGTATATGTTTGTGAGTGTCTAGGAAGTTAAGGGTGATGGTGAGGCAGTTAGTCCATCCATCGTCAACTGCTTATCCTGCTTACAGGTTTGCGGGCGCAAGGCAGGGCACACCCTGGACAGGTTGCCAGTCCATCGCAGGGCGAACAGCCCCTCACGCTCACACCTAAGGACAATTTAGGGTCACCAATCAACCTAGTCCGCATGTCTTTGGATGGTGGGAGGAAGCCGGAGCACCCGGAGAGAACCCACGCAAATGAAAATTTTACGTTCTCGAAGATGCATGAATGAAGAACAGAAACACTGAAAATGTCAAGTTCTGCAAGAGCAAAGATTCACAAATCAATAGCATTCATTTGGGTCATATTGTGTTCAAACACCATCAATACTGAGTTAGTTAAAGGATTGTTCTGGTTTATTTTAATGTAGGTTTTATTTTAGTACTTTTGAAATCTCAATGTCAGTTATGATAACATTGTGCTCACCAAGGTAATTGCTAAGTTCTGGGTACATGTCATTGCAACAACGAAGTCTGACTGGGCAAGAAACACTGCTGTCAAGCTGTCAGCCGATGAGGTAGGTCTTAAACAAGCCAAACAAACCAGTTTTGCCAAATTATCTACAGCACCCTAGTTAGTTGTTTAACTGAAAGTGAACACACTGAAAATGTTATTTTGTCTAATTGCACAGAAGTGTCAGTCGGTCTGTAAACTATGATTGACATTTAAAATGGACAGCTTGGGTAATTATTATTTTTTTTCTCTTCTAAATGCATTTGACTTGTCTCAAACCTTTCTCATTATCTGACCGCTTGTATTTCTTGGCCCTTTGGACTAGCAACTGTTCCAAAGTCTCGGCAATTAACAATGCAGTGTTTTTATGAATAATGACTAAATCTATCCTATAAAATAAAACCATAGATGTAATAAACTGAAAAAAACATCTAAATGTCACAAGAACGTCTTTTTGGGCGATGTTTTTTGTCATTGTGTGTGTGTGTGTTTGTGTGTGCGCCATAATGGGTTCCTGTCCCAGTGACCTCTGGAAAATAACTTGATATTAACATGACTGCTTCCGCTTTCTCTCTTTTTCTCAGTCTTTCCCTCCTTACCCCTCTCTCCAGCTGTACCTGGTTTCCGCTGGTTCGATCGTACCTTTGTCTCGCTGTAACTAATATGACACGTAAAAGGCCTTTGACAATAGGAATGGTGCTAACGCCGAATCAGGCTTCACCTGATACTGAGGCTTTACTCATGAGCTTCAGGGTGTGTACACAGGGAGAGGGAGGAGGAGAAGGAGGAGGAGGCAACCACAGCTTATATCTTTTTCATGTGGCTTTCTCTCTTTTTAAGAAACTATGTGGCTCCTTCTACAGTAGTTGTGGGATTGTTATTCTCTTCAGGTGGATCTTTTGTCTGTCAGGAGGAAGAGTTTAATACTCAGACCCTTGGGGTTAATAATAGGTTTGACCTCACAGATAAACCAGTGTATCTTTGCCGCTGTGTGTAGAAAAGTGTTTGTGCATGTCTGTGTGTGCTGCCTCCTATCCTCTTTAAGTTGATAGTCTGTGTAATAAGTTGTTTTATAGATAATACCAATTGTCTTTGACTGTAGCAGCACAGTGATAAGCTGCCAAACACTCTGTGGCTGCTTGACTCTAATTGTTCCGCTTGACTCGTCGTGGTACACATTAATATTATCATTAAGGTTGGATATTGTTATGTGGGCACCCCTGTAGACACAGGGTAAAACAGATAGTGCTTTCTGTTCGTCAAATAAGTGGCTACAATAATCCTCATGTTTTAATGTCCTTTCAGTTAACAGATAAGTACTGTGTTGAAGAAAGACAGGCCTGTTATATCAAAGGCAAAAGGGTGGAAGAGAGGGAAAGTAAGAGGAAAAAAAACTCACATCACCAGAAGACTTCTATTCTTAAAAGAAAAGATTTTTCTTTGCTGTGACAGAGAAAAGGATAAAAGATTTGCTGCTTTCAACACGACATTAACAGGGATATTTATTTGCCTGGTAATACACAACCAAGAACTATTAAAACACATCACTGTGTACATCATACTGAAGTTTATTTGACTCATTTATTTGACATGCACAGTCCTACTGCTGTAAAGCACCACATGTGTGTTAATCCACAGCTTAAAGTAGTCCCAAACTGAGTTTGAGTAATGTTTTCTAAAAACTATAGTAGAATGGAAATAGAAACAACAATATATTTGTGACAATGGTTTATATCTTCAGTAGGAACTGGTCTTTTCAGGGATAGGACAATAACAGGTAAAATATGTCAGCCTTAGTCTTTAAAATATCACCTAGAAAAGTTTTCATGCACTGTTAAAGATATTTTAACCCTCCAATAAGCAGTATTTTTGATATTGAAACTGAATGAGATAACTAGCTGTCATATGAAAGGATGGTGCCAAACCTAAGAATCTAACTCTACAGTTCTTTGGGTGCATTTTATTTGGTTTTCTGATCTGCCCCTGAACTGTTTGGTTTCCTCTCATGACATGGATAACTGAAGGCAGTTGTTTGCTGAAATCAATCTCAGATAAGCTGATTACACTATGTGCCCAGCAGGAAATGACATACAACCAAAGTAAACCAGTGCTTGATGGAGAGATACCAGTGACAAGTTAAAGACCAGATATTTTTCTTAAGAGTTGGTTGAGACCAAAACACAAATAAAAGAAGAGTAAAGACATGTGTTTGTAAAATGGACAAAACACAACTCCAATAAAATTAGGATAGGATTCCTAGGATTGGGAAAATTGTTGCCATGTCTGCTAGATGTATGTAGGCATTTGTTTGCTGTTATCAGAATATCATCTTGTTTGAACTCATTATTTTTAAGAAAGAAATTGCTTTAGACTCATGCAAATGCAGAGCTCATGTTTATAAATCCAAAAGGGTAATGCTTTGTATTATGTGTATTAACATTGTACCAATACCAGTGCGTACTGGTACAAACATGAAGCTACAAGGGAACAAGATGTTAAGTTAGGGAATAAGGGGGCAGTAATTTGGTAACTTTAACTGCCCCTCATGCCTGTGTTGAAAGTTAACTCTGCTTTTGAGGTAGAAGGATCACAGCTCAGTCATGGTTCAAAAAATATTTTGGGCATTCATTTTCCTAGCGCTTACACTAAACACACATACACACACACACACACACACACACACACACACACACACACACACACACACACACACACACGTCTGACAAGTTACCAAATAAAGTTCAATGGTGTTTGTCATAACTTTAACTTTCAGGGAAACGTTAATGAGGTGCCAAGAAAGAAGTCATGGTATTTTAAGTGTGTGCGTGCTTGTGTGTTAAGTTGACACTGAGGTGGAGAGCTGAATCCTGTCCAACAGTGATAAGGCTTTTGATGACAGGGCTGCATTAACCTACCTGACACACACACACAAACGCACTCATGTAGCGTGGTTAGGGAGGGACAGGGGTGTGTGAGAACACGCTTTAAGAAGCCTTCGCTCTCTGTGTGTGACACTAAATCCCATTCATGGCAACAAACACACTGACAGAGAGGCAGGAGTGAGATGGAGGCGCAGAGAGGAGGTTTATTACACACCAACATGACATACAGGAAGAGGAGGAGGAGGGAGGGGACTGCGAATCTACCAAGACATACACTTGGCTGTCATCTTCTTACGAAGAAGAGGAAGAGGAGAAAGCTTGTTGCAAACAATAATGTGATATCCGCTGGAATGTGTCCAAATGTAATCTAACTATCCCTCCAAATGGGTCAAAAACACAGTAAAACCTGTTGGTAAGAAGTTAAAAAAATCTTGTATTACAGGAAGTTGGATTTACTATATAGACAAATGATTAACCTTCTTTGTTACGGTTGTTTTAGATCAAATGCATAAGGGTGGAGTTTGTGTGAGGTACAGCGCAACATGAAGAGCAGCGCATAATCCTACAAGGCAGCAGCTTTAACGTCCCTCAGAGGAATGAGTGTCTAACTTCAATGTGTCTTGCAGTTAATTTCAGTTATAAGATGCATAGAAGCTGGAAGCCAGACTTCCTTAATTCAGGGTTCATATGAGGAACTTATAAATCTAACCTATGATCTGTTGTCCATTAGTTCTCAACTCAACTCAGGATGTAAAATGTCTTGCCAATTTAGATAGCAAGATCAGTGATGACCTTTTCATATAACTCACAGTGATGAGTACGATAGCCATCTTGTGCAATGAATTGTCTGGCACTGTTGTAGAAAGCATCCAGTGGTTTAAGGGTTGTGGCAGCAGCATCAGCATTCAGAATATCTCTATAATCCAGTGTAGCCAGTATGGTGGATTGCAAAACCTTTTTTTGTGTTTTGGAAGGAGAAGCAAGCTCTCTTCCCGCATAAAAGCCAATTTGGATTTTACACTTTGGAGCAACATGAGTTTCGTAAGAAAATCTGATAACCAAAAAAAAAATTTTCTGTTAGGTATTGTTTTGCTTCAGTGCTGTAGATTTCCATTTGGAGCATCGATAAGGTTGGGAACATGCACACATTTACTTTACACTTTTTAGAGTTTAGAACAAGTCAAAAGCAGACTGTAACCTTGAGAAAGCCTGGTTTGTAGTACTGCTGATGGCATACAAGATATTATTATTATTATATTAGTATTATCAGCAAATGGACATCACAGTGCTGAATTGGAAAATACATATTATTTATGCACAGAGTAAATAGCAGGGGACCTAATAGAGAGAGAGATCATTTGTACCAGCTGTAAGACGAACAAAATCAAAGCAACGCTTTAGAAAAATGTATCGAAAGCCAAAGAGTACAGCACAGTGCTTTTTATCACTCAAATTAATAATGTCATCCATAACAGCGCTTGCAGCTTACAGGTCTAAAGTGTGACTGCTGTGGCTGAAGGACATTATTTTACTTCTAAGTCAGAGATAATTAAATGTGGCAATTGCTGCTATGACTGCTGCATAAACAACTCACTGGATGCACATTGAGGAGGTCTGCGTACTTGGCCACTCAACCTAGTTACAAAAAATGACCAGTTCTTGTTGATATATCTCTCACAGCTTCCTGAGACAGCAGCATTTTGGAAAAAATGGCCTTTTCCTACAGAATGTCAATCTGCATTTTTGGTGCGATACCCCTGTAACATAAGTAACATAGTTACAACATTCATGTTGTAACTCCATTTAGGTGCTATGTTTAATACTGACATTCATTCAAAAACCCTAAAGGTGCCGAGAAGAAGAGAAAGGTCTGAGGGGGAGACAGAGACATAAGTGATAAAACGAGGAAGGGAGGAGTTAAATAAGATTATGAGCTACGTCTGATTCTGACTTTAACTATCATTCTCCATATGGTGCAGTAATGACAACCCTCCAGCCCCAAACCTACACGGTCCACTCACCAACATGCCTCAGGGTTTCTGGCCCTGTGTGTGTTTATGTGTCTGTGGGCGTGGGCAACCTGTGTCTCATTTACCTCCTCACAGCTTGCAAGTGTGACATAGCTGAAGGCCAAAAACAATTAAAGCACTTTATAAAATTGTACTAAAATTACCTAGAAATTGTAATCTGTCTTTAAACACATGCATATGTGTGTAAACTCAAAATAAAAACGTTATAATAATATAGTAATCTGCCATTCACTTAAATGTCAATTTTTTAAATTGTATTAACACAAATTCAAAATCCATTTTTACATTTGCACAATACCAGAATCATCTATAAAAATTGTGGGATTATTACTGCATCAAAAATGTGACCTTATTTTGGGAAAGTCAGGCTTTGTCCATGGTTGCTCACTGTAAACTTAATATTTGGTTAAATACCACTTTAGAAGAAATTCTGCACCCGCAGAAGGGAAATAATGACGGCTGATCTTTCCAAAAAAAATTTTTGTAGTAGTAGTTGATGTCTAGAAAGCAATGGCATCACTGTCTTGTTGATAAACTCTACCTGTATGTCCTCTCATAGGTTATGCAGAAAAGGGCAAGTGTTTAGTGTTATGCATGGCTGTCCCCATCTATCTATATGATCAGAGACAGCAAGCCAGGCAGCTGTAAGAGGTGACAGTTGTCAGGCCAGCACCAGAAAAACTACTGTTTGCATAATTCATGTGTAATGGTCTGTCCTGTCATCAGGAACATCAACATCCAGGTATCACATCATTAGTCAGCTATAACTGTCTGTAATATTATCACTTTGTCAGTCTTTGATCATGTATTACATGGCACATCTGCTGTGAACACACATATGTTTAAAGGATATGTTTATAAAATAGGTACGTTAAAGTTTCTGATGCTTCTAGGCAGAAAAGTATTAAATGATATTCTCAGAGAAATACTAATACTAAGCACCAATGTGTCTTTTTACAGTGATAAACACTTAATACCTCTGTCTTTTCTTTTCTAAATACAGATTCTTACAATTGGGGCTGCACGGTATATCTTGTTTCACTGAAAAGAAAGAGATTCATGAACAGAACTGATTCTTCTTACCTAAAATCAGAATGTTCTTACAGTGGGGAAGTGTTTACTGAAGATATGTTTTCTTTCAGCTCATGATTTATGATATGTCTGTGTTGTGCCAGAGGTGAGCACTTGCAAGTTCAGACTTTTAAAAATAGCCAGCCTGAGAAACATCTGTTTTTATATCATATCTATATAATTTATGTAATATAAAATAATTAATTGGTGTATTTATTTAGTTTAGTTTAGTTTAATTCAATTGTCATTTTGAGGACTGCATTTTCAACTGTAGTTTAGGATGATGATGTGAAAGAAGTGAAAACTAAAGGCAAGAGAGGGTGGAAAGGGGGAGGAAAAGGGAGGAGAAAATGAGAGGAGGAGGAGAAGAAGAGAGGGGTGAAACAAGAGTAAAGAGTGATAGAGAAAGACAGAAAGACGGAAAAATAGAGTGGTAAGTAGAGAAAGACCATCCTTCATGTATCAGGCAGAGCTCTGCGATCACCAGAGACCTCCCTTGAGACTTACTACAACGCACACACACACACACACACACACACACACACCACACACACACACACACCACACACACAGCTATAGGGAGGGTACCATTGGCTATAGGTTGAGGGCTGCCTGCTTGTCTACCTGCCTGGCACACAGATACCTGAAACTGCTTCAAAGCTGAGGTGACCCCCGCTTCCCTCTCCCTACACTCACTCACCCACACAGACACACACACTAGCCTTAGGCTAAAAACGCTGTTCACTCTGTGACAAAGTGAGATTGTCACTCAGTGTCAAAAGAGTTGGAGACCTAGGTATAAGATCTAATGCTTCACGTAGATTTGGTACACATATTTATCATAAGCTGATTTGATTACTAAACTTAGAAGTGTGAATCTGATCCTGCTCTTCAAGGCCTCATTTACACTTATATGCATCTCAGTTTGACAGGCATTTTACTGACAAAGTCATATTTTGAAAGGAGTAAAACCTAAGCATTTGCATCGCAAACTGCCTTTCAAAGGTTCAGATATGAATCTCACAGATCTGAGCGCATGACACATTCACAGACAGACAACCAACAATCAAGCTACAAAATAGAACTAATAAAAAAGCAATGTGTCATAAAGAGTCAAAGGAGTTACAAAAAGGTGACAGCACTGAACACAATCTTTGATTGATGTGAGATCTTTAAGAAGTGCAGTAGTTCAGAAACGCAACCACAGAAACTTTGTGGCAATAACAACATCAAAACACTGAGGAAGTCATAGATTAACATTTTTATTTATCGCTCTACTTCTTTGTTAGATGATCTGTCAATTACAGGAAATATTTCTCTCCCTCTGAGTTGCTCTTCCTCTCGGTCTCTTCATGCCAATACTTTGATGTTAATTTGACAAGTAGGATTACACCAAAAGGCATTTCCCACCGCTCATCTTAATGAAACAGCCTTCTTAAAAGTGGAAACTGAACCTATATTTGGTGTCTAAAAGCGTTGTGTGTTGTGATAGTGCCACTTATATAGGATGGGAAACTGTCAGAAAGGCAGAGAGAAAGAGAGTGAGAATAAGTGGTAACAGTGTCCTGTAATAATAGTTAGTTGTAATTGAGTTAATCCCAATGGAGCTACAGAGGGTGTTATGATTTAGCCTGGATTAAAAGACATGCAAAGGCTAATTGATCTCTGGTATCCATAGCAACGTAGTCCTATAGGGACAGGAAGGGAATACAGCTCCAAGCACATAGCTAAACATATACTCTCCATGGCCGAATGCATATGTGCACCCGAAAGAAGTGTAGACACCTTAAATATTAATTACATCAATATGTGTTTATGGAATACCTCATTCCAAAACCATTAGTATTAATATGTTGCTTTGCTTTTGTTGTTTTGTTTGATTTGCTCGTATTCAGCCACAAGAGCATTCTTGAGGTTGGCCACTGATGTTGGGTGATGAGGACTGGCTCACAGTCGGTGTTCCAGTTTATCCCAAAGATGCTGCGTGGGGTTGAGATTAGGGCTCTGTGCAGGCCAGCCAAGTTCTTCCACACCCAACTCAAATAAACGTTTCTTTTTCAATGCGTCCTCCAAAATACAAATGACATAATACAGTGTTACAAATAATTGGTGTCTTCTCTGATCTGACGCTTCAGTATAGAAGATGATAATTCTGATCTGACACTACAGTTAACGTTTTTGTTGTGTTTAGGCACAAAAACTTACTTTTTGAGGATTGCGGGGAAAGGTCATGGTCCATCCATCCATCCATCCATCATCAACCACTTATCCTGCATACAGGGTCGCGGGGGGGGGGGGGGGCTGGAGCCAATCCCAGCTGACTTTGGGCGAAAGGCAGGGTACACCCTGGACAGGTCGCCAGTCCATCGCAGGGCCACAAATAGACACACAACCACTTGCACTCACATCCACACCTAAGGACAATTTCGGAGACACCAATTAACCTAGTCTGGATGGTGGGAGGAAGCCGGAGCACCCGGAGAGAACCCACGTGGACACGAGGAGAACATGCAAACGACCTTCTTGCTGTGAGGCAACAGTGCTAACCACTGCACCACCGTGGCGCCCCAGAAAGGACATGGTTTCGTTTAAAATTACTACTTAGTGTTATTTATGTTGGAGAACAATCGTGATTATGGCCAAAAGAAACGCTGACTGTTGGCACGAATTGTAAAGCAAACAGCAGTCTCTCATGTTGTCTCATCTGCAGACTGTGGCTCTATGATAAGGTCACATTATTTCCTCCTTTGCTCCTAAAGGACAAGTGTCATACTTCTTATAATGGCTACGGACCTTTGTCACTTGAGCGTAGACTTATGTTGTATTTGGTTGTCTTTCTTGGGAGGAAAGTCTCTTCTTTATGGACTTTGATTTGTGCACAGGGACATTATCATGTTGGAACAAAAACAGCATTCCCCAAAGTTTTGCCACAAAGTTAGAAGCACGCTATTGTTCCAAATACTAATGTATGGTTTTGCCAGATTTTACCTGGTTCAAACCTTAAAAAACATCCCCAATCCAAACGTACACACATAGGGCAATACGTTCTGGGTCAAAGACTCTCTAAAAAGCATGTTACTGTAACCATGAAACAGTTAACTCTACAGAGCGATCTCTCTCTCTCTCTCTCTCTCACTTGCTCTACCTGCTGTGATCTATGTCTCTCTGCCTGGGGGGAAACACAATCATCAGTCAGTGGATCCACCCATCCGTCCCTCCATCGTGCCCAGGGGGCCCCCGGGCCACTCCTAACCCAAGAACACTGCACCCTACCCGGGATGAAACCTGGCCGCGCGCCCCCTCTCCCCTCCCTGGAGCCTCCATAGAGCCGCTGGCTTCGACTCGTCTTACAGGGCGTCGATTCAGCCTGAAATCAAACCCTGGTGAGAGAACACAGGCCTGGATGGACAGACAGATAGATGGATCGACAGACAGTGAGGTGGATATGTGGGGAGCAGATGAACGGACGCATCCAGGCCAGGTTGAGGGAACAAGAAGACGTCCACAGGGACAAGCAGAGATGAATAGAGCCTGGAAGTGTGTCATTTTCCTGTGGGAGGAAGGAGAACGTAATTTTGCAACCCTCCCAAACTTGATCAAGCCTGATGCTCCTACTGTATCTAGTTTTTGACCAAAACCCCTGAAATCTATAATGAAACAGAGCTGTGGGAAAGACACAGAGTGAAATAGGATGCTCCTCTATTTACCAGCTGTTGTTTCAAACACACACACACACACACACACACACACACACACGCACCCATGCACGCATGCACGCACGCACGCACGCACAAGAGCAATTCCTTGGAAAAGACAAGCCTACTGTAAACTTCTCCAGAACAGCACATATGGGAGATAGGGAAGAAGCGGTCACACTTGCATACACACATACAACTATAATGGGAGCCCATGCTGCATTTAAGAAAACGGTTACATGCTTACAAATTCTACTCATGTAATAAGATGATGTATTTGATACATGTTAGATGTGCTTGAGAGAGGGAATGTGATCAGTGCGGTGAGCATGTACGGTAATATCATCTTGTGTCCTAGATTGTAGTGTGGAACTGACACAAAAAACAGTCCCCTGCTCTTCCATAATGATCATCTCAAACACAATCTACTAGTATGTGAAACTAACAAGTATAATGACAGAACTGTTGCATTTTGGTACAGAAAAAGTGGTTTGGTACCAGATGGGTTGTTAAGAGAATAGGTTATGAGTAAAATGACAAAAATAAGTTTGCAATTTGAAATATGCAAAAAGTTAGGATTTTTCCTTGACAGAGTTAAAATTAAAATGAGGCCTTCAAAATATCTACTTGCTTGTTGCTGTGCGTAATTTATGAGCAGCAACTTTTTCTTTTACCAAGTTTGTGTCAGAGCCAAATGGTGAAAATGATTGTCATCACCTGACTCATGGTTGAAAATATACTTTAAATCCAAGAATCTGTCTTTCTGTGTTCTTCATGTACATGGACCTTTCTATTTCTTCAACTGCTCCGTGCTACAGTATCCTTCTCTTCTCTTCTCTTCTCTCTTCTCTTTCCACTCATCTCCTCTCTTCATTTCAAGCATCCATCCAGAAGTTAACATGGAGAGAAATAAACTTTGAAGCTCTGCAACCTCCAGGCACGAACGAAAATGAGAGAGAGGGGGAAAGACAGCAAGAAATGCAAGCGGGGGAAGAGGGAGTGTGGTAGGAAGAGACTTGTTACTGAATGTTTCCATGCAACTATCAAGTGAATTTTACGCAAACTTTTGAAAAGTCCCAGAAAGTAAAATGTGAATTTGGCGCGCTTCGAATAGCTGAAGCTGAAGTTGATGAGAACAAATCGGTTAGATAGAAATAGAAACAGAAAAAAAACTGATTAGGAAAAGACATAATTTATTTTATCTTTTTCTGAAAAAAGAAGTAAACAACTTGTCTGTCTCTCCATCTTCAGCTTTAGCTGAAATCCTCCAGCCCTAGCTGCAGTATTGGGTTTCCTGACATTAGCGGCCCCCGTGGCGGCTCCGAGGCTGCTGCTCTTTGAAGCTTCGGCGGGGCTGCTCCGGCTCATTTGGTAACAGGTTGGGAATGGGCCGCTAGCGAAAAATGAGACCCTGGTCGCCTTGGAAACAGGTCCCCCACCCACCTTCACAACTTAGTTTGGAGGGAACGTACAATGACATTTAGAAGGTTTCTCACCGGAGAGCCAACGACACACGGAGAGTTAACAGGTAAATACAGAGTAAACAAGATTAAACAGACAGAGAAACTCTATAGAGACTCTGTCAGACCTAGTGTATGTGTGCACTTTTGTGTTTGTATTTGTGCGAGCATTTGGTTGTGTCACAATAAGAAGTGTTTTACTGTCCAGGTTTACACTTTTACAAATTGATACATTTAATTCATTTAAAATATAATTAAATATTTTACTACACAGAGCAAAGTGGAAAAAGAGCTCCTGGCTTTAAGTTGGAAGGTTGTCAAGGTATTCTGTTCTCTCCGCAAAAGAAAACCTGCCCTGAATCAGGCTCTGAGCCCATTTTGAGTCCCGACCCGCAGTTTAAGAAACCTGGTTTTGGACAATTGGTTTTGTTGTAATGAGTTTGTCTTCACGGTGATACCTGGTCATTACTATGTCATGGCAGGGAAGTAAAAGGGGCTAAATGTTACAGAGTGTTTAACGTCACGGGCTTCTGCTATCTGACTGACCAGCAGCTGGTATCAGTTTACTGCAGCTATGAGCCTAAAGGCACGACGGCATCCTGGGAAGTGTAGTGAACATAAAATCTGTAAAATACACAAGAAAGTTAAAAACATACATCTTATTAAAAATTAAAGACTTTTAACGCAAATTAACAACTATTTTAGTGATGTCGTATTATTATATTATTTCTCATCTTATCATTGTCATTTCAAGGGCTCATTATTTTAAGTTTTTATAACAAAGGTACACATATGTTTTTACACATGAAATCAGATAAGAAATAAAAGAAAAAGAAATAAATAAAAAATCTAGATGAAAATCACATCACCATGCTTACTGTTTTGTTACTATTATTATTATTATTTTAAAAGTACATTTAATTGAATTTTCTAGGCATTTTTCTTCACTTACTATTGCCAGAAGCATCTCTATCCAAGAACACCTTGTTGATTGATTTATGGGTACATTGGAAAAATTGTTCTGTGAAGCATCAATTGATAAAGTGATGCGCTCATTTTTTTTTAAATCCAAATATTTTTTGGGTAAACAGTTTGCGAAAACAATGAGTCTCACTCATATTAGACAGATTCTCATTCACGCACTGAAGCCAATACAAAAACCTTTCTTTATGCTGGTGACTCCTCAGTACTTTAATAGTACAGGTATTTCAGTACCTAGCACTAGTTTTGGCACAATAACAGCAGAGGGTAATGATGTATTTTGTACTCCAGTGTTTGGTGCTCCAGGATTTTGTCATTCAGTACTTTAGGTCAGATTAATCTGCAGTTTATTAAGCAATTAATTATAGCTATAATTAATTATCAGCTGGCTGTGTCACTGAGATGGATAGAACTGTAAGGAGGTTGTGGGCATTATCAGAAACACTTTTTTTTTTTTTTACACTGCAAACTGCTTTCCCCAGCAGTAATCAAGGTGAGCAACATGATGCAAAATAGTTTATATTTCAGTCTATATGCTCTCTCTGTCTCCCTCCATACTTCCCTCCTTCTGTATCTCTCTTTCTCATTCAGAATCCTACTCTCTTCCTCTATTTTTCACTTGTTTTACCTCATCCTCGTACATCTTTCCCTCTCTGTCTCCCTCTCTGTGCTGCTGATTAAGAACACAACCTGTTGTTGTCGCCACTCTTTCTTGATTACCTGCTGCTATTTTTTTAATCCCTTCATCTTCCACCTCCTCATCTCCATCTCTTTTTCGGCCTAGCTGCTCGCTCAACCACACAGTGTGTGTGTATGTGTCTGTGTGTGTATGGCGGTGCGTGGCGGCCTAACGAGTTTGATAGCTGTCACCTGATCTCGGTGATGAGGGTTGCTGTAGTAGCGAGAGGAGCGGGAGCGAGAGGAGAGTTAGGTTTCTCCGCTGTAATTAGTTTTCCCAGCCTCTAATTATACCAGACGGAATTACAAGCCTGATTGACTGTCATTTAAGCATTTTAATTCATGGAATTACCCTTTTTCTCTTTAAAAAAGAGGGAGAGTTGTTGTTTTGACAGGCAGGCGTGTTGGGATGGAATTGGCAGAGTGCGGACCATACCCATACACAGTGGCAGTTCTGACAGAGGTAAACACACTTTGTCAGAGTAAAGCAAAGAGACATAATGTATAAATTTGAGTTAAAATGAGCATCCTGAACTGGTAAACGCACTGATTCACTGAGTGGATTCATGGACAGTCCAGAGCCTAATTTATGATCTATTTTTTCTAATAAAAACACAGACTGAATAAAAAATGACCACCT
Organism: Micropterus salmoides; assembly: GCF_014851395.1. NCBI lineage: Eukaryota > Metazoa > Chordata > Actinopteri > Centrarchiformes > Centrarchidae > Micropterus > Micropterus salmoides. The sequence continues at coordinate 5,744,934 of NW_024040374.1, read as the reverse complement.
TTAGATACTTGATATAATTCTTCCTCCTCTCCTTTCCTCTCTTCTCCTTTCCTCTTAACCCTGGAAGCTGCGTTGTTTTAACCCTCATCTTTAATTCATCTCGACCAAGCAGCCTGCACTCAGAGCAGATTAGAGAAGCCGAGAGGCGACACAGAGAATGATTTGGTTTCTCTTCTGTTTATAATCTTGTTTTTCCTCTTCCCTCATTCAACATAAGATCTTTCAATAAGCCTCTGGACTTTCTATGGTACCCCTTCTCTCTTTATTCAGCTTAATATAATTTATGTTTTATGAAGTATTGAGAAAGATCATATACAACCCCCCCCAACTTTTGGTGTGAAACTGCCTCATTAGTCTCACATTGTCCATAAGAGTGTGATTTCAAAGACTCAGCTATGAATCTTCAGTTTAACAACTCGTGGGTTATGATGGTGATAACAATGTTTTAACAATAGGACTGGGTTGGATGAAGATGGCTAAATGTACTCCTAGTAATGTATTACTAGATTTACATTATCTTTTATGTGAGCTTGAGCGTAGTTGATTTTAGCATGTGATATATTGTTATTAATATATATTGTTGTTAATAATTTATATTGTTGTAAGTACTTTAAAGTCTGCATGTGTTCTGTGTTTCACATTCAGAATAATAAAATGAAAGAAGTTGCAATATTGGCAAAGGGAATATTTGCTGGCTTTAAACATTAATATGTCATTATCAAATTAATATTGCTGCCCATGTGTAACTATGGTAAACAAATGAAATCACAGGCAAAGTGGGAGCCACAATCTTATTGCATTGATGTCCTGTGCAACATATTCTCATACCTAAAATACAGAATATGTTGTTTTCCAATGACTCGACCATTTGTGCTGGAGAGCACCAGCAGCAAGCGTATCAGACCTCGTCATCATGGTAACAATAATAAACATGTGGTTGACATTGTGAGATGGTCTCAGTTTGGTTTAGGCACCGAAAATACTTGGTTATGTTTGAGTTAAAATAAATACTTATGTTATGTATGTAACTTCCTTTGTTCAACAAGATAATCTTCATTTCATTCGCCATTAAGCAAAAAAATTAAGTAAAAACTTAACATTGGGCTATGAATGAACTACACTACCACGGATGCATGACTTAAACGTCACCACTACTGAGCATTTAATGTAATTTGATTTAGCATTGTTCAGCAAGTTTTATTTTCTGGAAAACTTCTGTAATTTCCTTTAGCCCCTTATTACAAACTGCTTTTTTAAAGACATGTAAAAGCTTCAAAATTTATGAGTGGGGTATTTACGGACATATTTTATGCCATAGAACAAAACTTTAAAATCTCTTGAGCTTGTGTGAACCACAGACCTTTTTTCAGGCATCTAACCAAAGACCCATTCAAAAACCCTATTGACTTCAAGACGAAGGATTTGCAAAAATGCTGCAGCACTTCATAAGGTGCTTGCACAGATGACCAATACAACTGTATTTTTGTGGAGGATGGTCTGTTGATGTTATTGGTGCCATTGTGTCTCAAAAAGTACTTTGCAAATCTGTTCACACACCATGGAACCATGAAAAGCTAACAACAGCCCAGTGAATATCTTTGCCTAAAAGGTCAAAGGTTTCCGTCAGTCACATCATGTGATTATATATCCTACATCACTGTTTCTGCTCTGTGAAGCTCGATGGAGCTGAAATATTGGCTAATGGGCTTTGCTCTCATATTGTACATCTGATATCCAACTAAAACAAACATACACACACACACAAACACACACACACGTCTGTTATTCTATCCTGTTCCTTATATCAGGTGTGAGTCCCGTCAACACAGTGAAGGGATAAATGAGTCGGCGCCATGTTTGTCTGTCTGTGTTTCCACACTGAACATTTAGATCAGATCCTCTAACAACAAAGCGCTCTGTCAAATCAATAAACAAGGAGAGAAAAACTAGTTATAAATTTGTAACTGAATTTATTTTTGAAAAGGAACATAGGTCACTATTTGTTTCTTAACTTTGCAGTTTTGTGAATTTGTTAGCCCTTCATCTCAGTTGTTTGTTCCTTTCACTCAAAATCACTTTTTGTTGATGGTAACACCACAACATCAGGTTTTCAGTCTAAAGAAATACAGCAGAAGGAATAATGATCATTATGATATTACTATTCTTTATTGTTGTATCTTTTTGTCTTTAAACTATGTTCAAACTCAATTCATAAGAAGACAGTGTTCTGCATTTTTTTAGTGTGTTAAAGTATGTGTGTGTGTGTGTCTTTTGCCTTTGCATTGCTGCTAATGCTGCTGTAGTGACCTGAGAACTCGCTAATATCATTAATACTGAGCACGCTCCATAGAGCTCTCACGCCCCTCTCTCTTTCCTTTCCCCTTATTGTCTTTTGTTTCTGTCTTTTCCTCTTGTTTTTCTTTTGTTCCTGTTTCTTCTGGTCTATTTCTTCCCTCTCCATCCTCATCATCCTGTCTTTCTTCTTTCTCTGCCTCTCCTGCTCTTTTTCTCTGTACATTTCTTGCTGTCTCGCTCACACTCTCTGTCTGTCCCCTATCTCTTTCTCAGTCTGTCTCTCGTTCACTCTCCCTACAGACTTCTGCCTCTGATAGAGCAGCAGCCCCTCAACCGATTAACTCTGCAATCCCTTAATAACAATCTCATTCCCTCCCTCCCCCCTCCCTCTGTCTCTCTCTGAAGCCCTCCCAGTTCATTTGACCACTTTATTTCAACCTCCCATTCATGGGTCTCAGATCACACAAGGGGCTGTAATGACAGCACATTTATTAATTAATTGCATGTGTAATTGCTAAAATTAAGTTTTGGAAACTTGGTAATGATGTGAGGAATTACAGGGATGGAAGGAGGGGACAAGCTTTGAAGACAAGCCCCTCAAGTTCTTTTGGGGATGGAGGATGGGGGAGGTGTGGATGGATGGATAGAAAGGGAGTGATAAAAAAAGAAAGGAGAAGAGGGAGGGGATGGGAGAGGAGTAATCCAGGAGGAGAGCCACACTGTAAGGCTGATCAGAGCTGAGAGTTTTGTCTCTGGGCTAATCTTCTCTTCTGAAGTGGTGTCATGGCCATCACTCCGCTCTTCCTGTCAGTCTGTTGGTCTGTCCGTTGTGCGGCAGCAAATTCCCCCATTGATTCAGACTGGGCCACTTTAATTAACTTCCTCCCTGAGATAATGGCTAGCTCAGAGGAATCTGCTTGCCACGAAAAAACTCTGAGAAAAACTTTTCCCTACGTCTCCAGGATGGCTAAGGCGGCCCCTTCAGCGGCGGCGTAATTTATTTCTTTTTATTGTCAAGACTTTGTCCGAAAAATGAGATTTGAACATGAGGAGTGAATTGTTTATTGTCTGGGGTATTCGGGAGCAGATGTGGGTTCTGGGTCTCTCTGTACTGAGACGATAGGAACAGATTCCATTATGTGTTGAGTGTGTAATTCTACTGGATGGACGTTCGGATGGGAAAAATGTCCTTGGAGGGATAAATGGTTTATCAGACACATGAACTGTCGAGAAGAAGAGTGAGAGAGAGAGAGAGAGAGAGAGAGAGAGATGGAGAAAAAGGGAAAGTGGAAGAAAAGAGGCGTCAATAAAACAGTTTATAGTTGTATCAATCATTTGTTTTGCACGCTACTGGCCTTTCATTCAGCTTATTTGGCAACAAAGCTTTACCTTGTTACTTATTTAATAGCAGAACAATTCAGACCTTGATGGAAGGGACAGACAGCAAAACACAAACCATTCACTTGTTGCACAATGTCAGTTCAAGCTTACATTACTTGTTAATACTAACCAAGGCATGTAAAGTTGTATATCCTCACCTTTCTTCTCCGTTTCTTTGGGAAATTTGTCATTTGTTTTTTCTGACTGCATGTGAGTATGTGTAAAGACATTTCTGTGCAGTTCTATGCAAGTACTGAGATAATCAACACCATCTTCATTCCTAAACAACAGAACAGGTTATTGGCCAATGACATGGCCAAAACAACATGACCACTGAAAAGTACCAGTGACAGGTGAACCGGACCTTAAGTATGTCACATGACGCTCAACACGTGGATAGAGTTGTGAAAGGTTAGGTTTAGGCAACAAAACTACTTTGTTAGGTTTAGGAAAAATTAAGATTTTGGTTAAAATAAGTATGTTGTGTCACATAAATCATGTGACGTAAGTCATCTACATAAAATTATATAATTTTCAATAAGTCAACACTGACATGATTTCACATGGGAAACAAATCCCAGTCATCTGGGTGAAAGTCCTGTGTTTGTTTGACCCATCCATTGACCCTGTTCAATTTTTAATGTTGGTTTGTGTTTTGCACCTTTATTTAAACCATCTTTGTCTCAATCAAATTTTCATAGACACTTTCATCATGCAGTCACATTGATAACTAAGTGGTATTTTAGCAAATCAGTAACAAGTGAATATACATTGATTTTTGGTGACTTTACATGAGCTGCAATGAGAGGAGAGACATACTGGGGAACCTGCAACCAATCCAGTGGTGCACAGCATTTTCAGTGTCAAAATTTATCTCATCCGTTGCCAGTCAACCAGTTGCCGTCATTAAATGTAAAATGTAAATGCTCTGTATTTGTATAGCGCCTTTCTAGTCTTTTCGACCACTCAAAGCACTTTTACGCTACATCACATTCACCATTCACACACATTTATACACTGAGCCTAAGTGCTCAATCAGAAACTAACATTCACACACATTCATAGACTGGTGGAATAGCCACCAGGGTCAATTCAGGGTTCAGTATCTTGCCCAAGGACACTTCTACGTGCAGCCTGGAGGAGCCCAAATGGGTTCCCAAATCAGTATTGCATCATAACACCTTACTAGAATATAACTTGTTAAATTGTGCTCACACTACACGCTACTTTAACTTTCACTAAGTAGATTTTAAACAGGTACTTAAAGTGTAAAGCAATGAATATTGAACTCACTTTTGTCAATCAGACTTAAACACAACTCACAATAGGCCAATGATTTCTAACATGTAACCAGATCAACTAAATAAGGTGACAATTTGGCAGTGTTGTGTTTGCAGGTTGGTCCGCTGCCTTGGTAGTGGTCAAAAAAATCAATGAGGTAAATGCAAGTTTAACACTTACTGGCCACTTTATTAGTTACACCTTGCTAGTAGGGATGCACTGAATGTTCGTTCAGAAAAAAAAAAAGCACTTTTGTTGTCTGGCCTAATATGTCAAAAGACCGAATAAATTTGACCGAACAATTACGTTGACATGTCAGTAGTGTGGAATCATTTTAAAGTGTCAGAGAAAGATGCAAAAATCGCCATTTGCAGACATTGTTCTGCTGAATTGTCTTCTCGCACATCCACTCCATCTGTGGCTGACTTCTTAGAAAAGGCAACAAACAGTCTGAACTGCTTTGAGGGTTTCTGTCACTTGTTCGTGAGAAGGTGGTTAAGATAACCGCACCTAAATTAGGAGTGCACACGTATTCAAGCCTTTATGGTAAATCCACTGAAACGGACCAGTGCGAGCTGACAGGCAGGTTAACCACATACAACATTATTTATCAAATTGGGTCGGACTTACACATGTAGATACACATGTGACAACGTCTGGTTTTCAAAATAAGGAGTCTATACAGTATGGAAATAAGATTAATTGGATTGTATTCACAGAAAGTATAAAACATATTACATGTGTACATTAAAAGTAAATGGATACATGTAATTTACTTTACTGGACCCTCTCGGACCCACCCACCATAGTCTCTCCAAATCCATGCAATGGCAAAAAAAAGCAAAATTAATGGAAAAATGTGAATGTTCGGTATTCAGTATTTGACAAATGTTGTCATTATATTTGGTTTCAGCTTTGGCCAAGAATTTTCATTTTGGTGCACCTCTACTTACTAGTACCGGGTTGAACCCCTTTTGCCTTAATTCTTCGTGGCATACTTTCAACAAGGCGTTGGAAACATTCCTCAGAGACTTTGGTCCATATTGACATGACAGCATCACACAGTTGCTGCAGATTTGTCGGCCGCACATCCATGATGCTAATCTCCCGTTCCACCACATTCTAAAGGTGCTCTATTGGATTGAGATCTGGTGACTGTGGAGGCCATTGGAGTGCAGCAAATTCATTGTCATGTTCAAGAAACCAGTTTGAGATGATTTGAGCTTTGTGACGTGGTGCATTATCCTGCTGGAAGTAGCCATCAGAAGATTGTCCCATTTACGCTATGGACACTGGGGACATGTCTCCACCACATTTTGAAATGGCTGCATTTGTTAAAAATGTTCTGAAAATAGCTTGCACCAAGAAATTTTAACTAACAAATGAAAATGCTTTCTTCAAAATAGGGTTAAAAATCTTCTCATCTTGTTCTTGTGTGTCATCACTCGACCAAGTCGAATCATCACCCCCCCGATCTGGGCCCTTATGATCCCACCACTTTTCAAAACAAAGTGACACCCTTGGGTATACTGTGATCAAGGGATAAAGGGATGTAGGCAGTCACATTTAAACATGGTACTAAGGGGCCCAAACTGTGCCAAGAAAATATCCCCCAAACTATTACACCACCAACCACCAGGCTGAACAGTTGATACAAGGCAGGATGGATCCGTGCTTTCATGTTGTTTATGCCAAATTCTGACCCTACCATCTGAATGTCTCACCTGAAATTGAGACTCATCAGACGAGGCAACGTTTTTCCAATCTTCTATTGTCCAATTTTGGTGAGCCTGTGTGAATTGAAGTCCCATTTCTTCCCCATTCTGATGCTCGGTTTCAACTTCAGCAAGTTATCTTTACAACATCTACATGCCTAAATGCATTGAGTTGCTGCCATGTGATTGGCTGATTAGCTATTTCTGTTAACAACCAATTGAACAGGTGTACCTAATAAAGTGACCGGTGAGTATATATGCACAGGAACAATAACAGTATCAATAACAGTCATTACACAGCGTAGTTTATAGTGGCAGAGGTTTGCTATTTTACATATAATGTTGCATTTGTTTTCTTTGCTAATGAATATAATGTTATCTATCTGTATTCATCAAATTGTTTCTGGTTTGTTGCATAAATTGCCCAGCAGGCCATGAAATGACCTTCGAGACAGACAGGTCTATACAAGGTTAATGATAGCCCTTCACTAGTGAGAGCAGGTCTGAAAGGTCTGCAAGTCCAGAATGACTGAACATCTCCTCATCTCTTCTACCTGTCTGCTTCCACTATATGCACAAAGCAGGGGCAGCTAATCCATGTTGGGGGGGGGGGGGTAACCCAGCCAGCCACTCCGATGTGAGGGCTTGTGATAGCGGAGACACTTGATCACATTTATCTGCAGTTTACACCTTCCTGTCTTGATCTCTGAGCTATACAGGGGATCGCCTTTCCTACTCAAAGAAAGAAAGCAAGCAAGCAAGCGAGGGTCGGGGGTGGATGGATGGAGGAGGAGAAAAGAGGCCAGGGCCCTCTGTGTGAATGCTGGTTGGGATTGTAAAGCGAGCTGAGCGATGACAGCTAAATGCGCTAATTTTCTACTGGGACTCAGGCTTTGTCTCACAGGGAGGGCTCAGGCACAGAGTTGTGACATCGAGGGACACATGAACTTCTTTTGAGATCTCAGTGATCCAGTTGCGCATTTGAATTTAAATTTTAGTACAAAATGTTTGACAAACACTTGCTGTCTGGAATTGTGTCCACTGCCTGGCAGGACTGACCAATCATATCCAGGAATTCATGTGTTGATTAGCTCACTAGATCTTCTTAAAATGATGTAATGTAGATTTACAAATGTAAAACAAGAACACTTTAAATATCCCAACAGAGTAAAAGTACCAGAAGTGTTTTGATTTGTTCATTGTTTGTTCCAAGTTTTTTTTCCTTTCATGATCTGACTGTGATCTGTATGCAAAATACTTGATATCCACCATAAGGTACAAGGTAAAAGGTAGATTTAATTAATCATTTTAAAACACAGGGTTGTATCATGACATGAAGTTGTAGTTCCCTTTATGTTCCTCACAAACAGCAAATGTTATATACAAAAATAAAAAAATAATAAATAAGTAACAGAAATAAAACTATTTGACATGGTGGGGTGCTGAGGATGAATCGCACAGCCTAAAACCATTCCACCTGCTCTACCTATGCTCCACTGATGTAGACAGGAGTGTGTCTTTATCTCCTTTTTCCTAAAATCAATGATCAGCTCCTTGGTTCTGTTGATGTTGAGCAGTAGGTTGTTCTCTGTGCACCACTCTGCAGGATTGTTGATATGCAATATCAATAATCCTGCAGAGTGAAGTCCCATCGTTGTTTGAAAGCCAGCTGATGATGGTGGGGTTGTCCGCAAAATTCACAACAGAGTTGTCTCCATATTAGGGTTGCAGTCGTGAGTGTACAGCTATTTAGCTTTTTTATTCAAGATACACAAACTCAATTTAGAAAATGGATGTGATGAAAAAAAATCTTGACACAAGTTGTGGTTAATTTTGGGCAGTGTTATTTGAAATCACTTTACTTCCCTCCCCCAAATGATGCACTTACCATCAAGTTACTCTCTTTAAAATTAAAAACAAACATTTAAGACTTGGCTTTGGTAATATCAACTGAACGCAACGTGAATAAATCATTTTTATTAGTGTGGACCAAAAATGAACTAGCTGAAAATATAAGTAGGAAAACACAAGTATAAGCTGAACAACAACTGAAACTACAAACCAACACTTTGTGTTTTCTACCTTTGAAGTGAAGTTTACAAATGATCACCAAGCAGGGAGCACAGCTGGGGGGGCAGCAAAACAATAAACTAGACTGATGTACACTAAGTGTATGCATAGACATACAATACAATGCAGAGTACACATAAAGATGGTTATCTAGAGCAGCTGACTTTATGCTGAGTGCAGAAACAGCATAACTTTGAATTTTTCAAACTTTGTGTCGAAACACAAATATTACAAATATTGATGTAAACCTATAATGATAAATGCATTACAGATGATCCTAGGTAAAGAAAAAACCTTCTTAAATACATTATTTAGGTGTGTTGCCCGACATTTACCATTACAATCCTTTGGCATAGTGCCTCTGAGCCGGGAAAAATACAAAAGAGATATGACAAGCTGATCAAAAGGTGCCGTTGCTGGCTTCAGAACAACAAGCGCTAATATCAAAACAACAAAATAAGTGAACTCCATCTTTCCTGTGATTTGTTTAATATTGATGGTACACAAGGTGTATTTAGGGGAAATGGAATATGCAATGTTTGTTAAAGACTTTTTAGACCATGAATGCAATCATGGAGCAACTCGTCACACTGTCATGAGGTGAGTAGGCAGAGGACATTTGAGGCTAGGTGGAAGAATGGGACACACACACACTCTAGCATGAAAGCTCTACAATGTAAAGGAGCAATAAGTAGTGATAATCCTCCAGGATTCTTCATGGGAACAGTCTCCTGTTGTTTAGTTGTAATTATCCTTTAATATGGACTCTGATGTCGTCTCTGCTTTCGCCTGTGCTGTCTCACACACACACGCAAACAGTACAGTACATACAAAGTTTCTCTATCTTGTGCACACACACACGTACACACACAGCGTTGCTCTGTGCATCATTAAACTCACTGTATTGCCTTACACAGGTAGAAACCTGAAGACTGTGTTAAGCTGTTTAAGACTCTTTTAGCTTCATTAAGACAGACAGAGCTCAGTCAGACAAAGTAGCTTTCACTGAGGCCCACAGTCTGCGGCATCCAGTCATGGATAATTTAACACAGACCAAATGTCAAGTGATTTTCAACTTTTACTTTGATTCTAATCCTTTATTTTCCTCTCCTGATACCTCCTATTCTATTCTATTCTATTCTATTTTGTTTTCTTCTAGTCGTTCTTTTCTACAGTCATAATACAAATGTGCTGACTGAGAAATGTTCTTTTGTCTGGCAGCCAATGTCAATCATCATTCCTGTTTGTGGAAATCACACCTGAGCCAAAAAACGCTCTGCAAGTGGTTTCACATGTCTCTATTATGCCTGAGGAGAGCCTGATTTAACTTCAGAGCCACTCAGAGAAGCATCAGAAATTAAAAGTGAGGGAAATGATCTGACAGAAATACTCCTCATGACGAGACAGAAGTTACTATTTTATGTTGGTGTGGCTGCTTTAATGTGGTTTCACAAGCAAACCAGAGATGAAAGTGGTTTGGAGTCATCTTAAAAAAATACATTTTATGATCTCAGCATAAAATGTCCTCTATTGCTCAAGTCAGAATGCTTCCACGGCCTTCTGCTATTACTACATATTTCATTTTTCAGAATCAGAAAGACTTTATTTGCTTCCTTTTATGTTATTATTCATCCTATTATATCATATAGCCTTACATTCAGTCATGTTTCCTTATCGGTTATCGGTCCAAAAACCACCCTGTAGTAATGTAAAACAAACTGTTAAACAAACTGTACTTCCTAAAAAGTTATGCATTTATAAAATTTCAATCATTTTGTGATGTCATTTTGCCATAGTCCCAGATTTTACCTGTCAGCTGTTCCTAATTTTTGAGATATTCAACATCCAGATGACCAGATATTTTTGCTGCTCTCTGAAAGGTCTATTCACTACAACTTTAGATAAAGATGAAAAAACATTATAGAACCTCAACTTGTGCAGGACTTTTTGTGCTCTGTTGTGACAGCAGTCTGCCACCAGGGGGCACTGCAACTTCATGGCCCCACAACGGAGCAATAGAGGAACGCCTATGGATAAAATGTAGTGAAAGTTTGTGACAAAGAGAAAAAGTGTGACAGAAAAAAAGACACAGGAAAAGTAATTAGGAAGACAGAAATGTTGGGAAAGTGATACAAGTAAAGACGTGTGATAGACAGAAATGGACAGTGAAAGACAAAAGAGAGAGAGAAAGAAATAGATGAGTAGTTTGGGGGATAAGGGCAGTTATGAGGGAACACTGAGTCTGTTGAGTTGATCAGAGGAGTTTAGGGGAAAAGAGAAGACTTTCTCCAGTTTCTCAGCTTCATTCGTCAGTTGTCTTCCTAAAACTCTTCTTCTTTCATGTCTGCTTTGCGGCCTTAATAGAAGTCTGACCCTTTATTATAAAACAAGCATGTTTTGTCTCAGATTCTGACCAAAATGAAAATGTTTCTATTCTCTTACTTTTGTTTGTGTTATATACTGACAAAAAAAAGATTTATGGACTCAATTAACTGCACTTTGCACAAATAGGATTCAGCCTGTCCTTGTCTTGATTTGGACTTGACCTGTAAGTCTCTCTCTCTCAGCTATAACTTTCGTTTACACACAGCATGTCATTTAGAAGGAACTGCTCACAGCAGCAACATTGACTTACAATGGGGGAACCAGCACAATAACCTGAAAAAGCTAGAACACTGATGTTACAACCAACAGTATGGGAGGTCAAGGGTCAGAGCCACAGAGCCCGGACAACAAAATTAAACACTTTTCTGTAGGACAAGAATGAATGACTAAAACGTTAGAAATGTGAAGAAGTGACAATGAAAGTTAAGGGAAAAGAGAGGACATGAGACATCACAGGACGAGAGTTCAAGCAGGGACTGAAGTCAGTGTGAGTTATATCTACACTTGTGATCAAGATAATAGAATAATTTCCTGATTGTCACAATTTTGCCTGACGATCGTACACAAATCTATTCAGTAGACTGATCAGACAGACATTTCACCTCATAAACTTCCTTTTGCAGGAGGAAAGTGTGAAAAGTATGTGGCTTAACATTTATAACAGAAAGGCTGTATTACAAACTGGAAGTGTAGGGTTTGAAAGATGATGGATTTCAGAGGCAAGTGGCTCTAATAAAAAACACTATTGAGTGCATTGTGGGAAATGTATAATCCAGGATTTTGTTTATTTTAGGTTGACCCATACTAGTGACTAAAACTCAAGATTTCTTGGCCACTGCTGCTTTTATTCCATCCTTTTTAAAAGCTAGTCGGTCACATAGTTTATAAAACTTTGTGTTGTGGCCACAGCATATTCAGCTGATGTTGTGTAACACACCATAACCTAAAAAAAACAATGCAGCAACAATAAAAAAAACTTTTTTCGCTGTTGAAAAAAGGAGTTGAAGGAAAGACTAAGAGGAGGAAGGAAAGAAGAAAGAGACACAAAGACGAACAGAGACAGAGCGAGAGAGCGAGTCAAAAGCCTGGAAGTGTTTCCTGAGCTCTTATGTTTGTGTGTGTGTGTGTGCGTGTGTGTGTGTGTTCAGGGGTCCTAAAAGTAGGAAAAAAACATCTGTGACCGCAGTGATGTCATTGAGCAAGGTGGCAAGAGAGGAGCAATTAACCATCATACACACACACACACACACACACACACACACACACACACACACACACACAGGAGCACGGTGTGGGACAAAACAGAGCTGTAAAAACAGGGCCAGCTTGCGGCCAGTCAGTCCGTTACCCATAATGCCTTGGGTCTGGATGGTTGTCACTAGGTTCTGGTCGGCGTGGCAACAAAGCTTATTAATCTGCTGATGGAGGGCCAGCTGCAGAGGTGGCAGACACACACACACACACACACACACACACACACACATACACAAACATTTGTGCACAGATGAACATGCACAACCACACATTAACATAAACACACACACACAATAAGTGACTACTGCTACTGTTGCGATTCAATTTTAGCGCTGTACCCTCACACAACTCCTCTGACACACACACAAACACACATTCTTGCGCTCTTGCTCACCTCTGCATCACTGTTGGTTTTGAGTCAAACCTCTGAAGGTCAACACTCAGTGTGACACTTAATCACACATTCTCTGCACACACCATCACAACATGCATCACTCAGTCACCTTTCCCTTTTTTATTTATTACTCAACATTTCTGATTGGTTTTACAAATACAGAGAGAAAGAAAGTGAGCCTAGAAAGTGTATGTGTGTCTATTTTTGTGGCTGTGTGTGTTTGCGGTGTGTGTTTTTTGAGTTTTTCTCCAACTTTAATGCTGTTCCCCCCGCATATCCTTGCCGGTTGCCTAGAGACAGGGATTTGAGCGAGGCCCCTTAGTTCATTCCCACACAGTCCTCTCGTCTGTGTGCGTGTGTGTGTGTGTGTTTGTCTGTGTGTGTGTGTGTGCACGTATGTTGAAAGGATATTTCTCTCCTTTGCCTTTTGATTCATTCTCAGTGTGAAGCAGCTCCCTGTGGAGACAGTATGGGTGGGCAGAGAGGAGGAGAGGTAGAGAAGGAGGAGGAGGAGGTGAAGAGCAAGAAGCGGAGGAGAAGGAAGTGAAGAAGTGACAAGAAAGCAGAAGGCTTAGTAAGACAGGATGGAAAGAGTGAAAGAGGGGAAGGAGAAAAAAAGGAGAGGAGCTGGGCAGTATGTCGTATGAAGGGAGAAAAGAAGGGAAGGAGAGCTGCTGGTCACACATCAAGGCCTGGAAACAAAGAAGCCAAGAACTCTCCCTCCTCTCCTTCCTCCATCCCTCCATCCCCACAAACACAAAGTTTCTCTTTTCACAGGAAGAGAGTAAGTCCAATGCTTCAACCGCCTGACAGAGGGGTGGGGGGCAAACAGTCTGCATGGTTAGGTTTTGTTTCTAGCTTGTCTTACCGTTAAGGTGTGAATACATGATAATATTCATCTGGTGTCAGTCTTGTGGACTGGTTATGAAGATCACCTAATTACAACTCCCATCTTACTAGACCTATCTATACAGTGTTCAAGTTCATCTGCTGAACTCTGACTTTTATACCTTTAATTCAATTCAATTTTATTCAATTTTATTTATATAGCGCCAAATCACAACAGTTATCTCACAGCGCTTTTCATAAAAGAGCAGGTCTAGACCGTACTCTATGATGCTATTTACAGAAGCCCAACAGTTCCCACCAAGAGCAAGCACTAGGCGACAGAGGCAAGGAAAAACTTCCTTTTAAGAGGCAGAAACCTCGAGCAGAACCATGGCTCAGGGTGGGCGGCCATCTGCCTCGACCGGTTGGGGTGAAGGAGAGAGAGAGAGAGAGAGAGCGAGAGAGAGAGAGAGTGAGAGAGAGGGAGGGCAGGAAGACTTTAGACTCCAGTACAGCTAATAGCCATGGAGGGAGAGTTCTCTTAAAAACACTGAAAACTAGTCTGTTAACATTTATAATATATTGAGCTTCAAAGCCTATAAATGACCAAAATTCAGTTATTTCCTCCAGTTCTAGTGACATCATATATTAATTTGCTGTACAAGTACAATCACTATAATATATTTAGTGCTGGCTTAGAATAACTCCTTGCAGTGATAATACTGATTTTCCCAATAATGAGAAACAGCAAATTACTACTTCAGTACCACTAATAACAGTTATTACCAATCAAAAAGTAAGTTGGTATCTTTGTCGTATCATCACCTCTTGGTGATGATTTAAGCTGAATTGTCCGAAAATAAACTTATTTTCAACAGAATTAGTCATCATCTTCCCTCTCCTGCACATAAATGACAAAACTTTTGTAAAGGTAAGACAGTAACTGTTGGTAAACTAAGTTAATATATTAATTGCCGGATACATTTAAGAAACGTGACTTTAATTGGAATAACAAAAATCCACTCATCAAATCTTAATCTAACAACTTTGTTTGTTTGTATTCTCTCAGTTTGTATTTTTTTTTTTCAGTTTTGTCAAGCTCTCATCAGTCCATCATACCTCTCTACCTCATCATCTCTCCTACCGCTTTCCTCTCCTCCTTCTCCTCCTCCTCATCCTCATCATCATCATCATCACCACCTCCTGATCCCAATCAACCCCCTCACCTCCTCCCTCCCCTCTGCATTCCACCCTGCTGATGTCAGACTCTAAATGAACCTCAGTGTGTGTGTGTGTGTGTGTGTGTGTGTGTGTGTGTGTCTGCATGTTCATGTGTGCTAAAGGGTCAGGCTTGGTTGCCAGGACGATAGGCCCTCCAACAGCTTTCTGCTCCGACGCTTTGAGCCCCGAGCACTCCTCAAAGCATCATGGGAAAACAATTAAAAACTCCTCCAAATCTCTCTTGCTCTCCTACTCTTTCTTTCTCTCTTTGTCCCTCTATCTCTCTTCATCTCTCCATCCTAGCCTCTCCATCTCTCTCTCTCTTTCAGATAATCTTCACTCAAGCTTGAGTTTCTGCCTGAATGGGAAACAAGTTTTTAAACAAGTATTTTTATTCTATTTTCCACCTGAGATGTCTCTTATAGGGCTGGCAGTGGGACAGGGGGGCTTTATTCTGAACACTATAGTCTGAAGGTTGTGTGTGTGTGCTTGTCTGAATATTTTCTTTGTTTAATATTCAGTGTGAAGGGAAACAAACAGGTGCTCAGTTATTTGAGGGCTTTTATGATTTTGCCAGTAGATATCACAAATACATTCTTAATGTTTAGCTCATTGGTGTGCATTCTTAGTAAGACTGCTGTCCCTCCACAGTAGGGAGGATTTAAGAGGCTAAACTTAAAAACCAACAAGTTTTGGTGAGCTATATAAACAGAGCTGGGTACTATGTTCCAAGATGGTGCTCCTTGGAAATAATATACTGATACTACTCTTTGTGCCTTTTTAAGTTTTATTGCTTCTAATGGTTCAAATTGTGATTCTACAGTCATTTATTTTGTAATAATTACACGATTGTCCCAAGCAGTGACCATAATGACACCCAGCACTCTTCCAGTTCAAAGAAATGTAAAAACACATGATTGAATGATGATTGAAAATTTAATCACAAGATCCACTAGGGTGAATTAATGATTACTGTGAATGCCAACTGAAACCAAAAACATGTACAAGGTTTCATACCTGGCTCTTTCTGTGTCGAGATTTTTCCCAAAATAGTTTTTACAACATTTTTGGATAAATTATTTATCCAGACACAGTAGAGGGCTAATAGAAAAGTTAGAGAGAACGACAAGGGATGACTAGTCTGACTCACAGGAAGTGGGCTGTGGGTATAAGCCAGCTATTTGTCGACTATTTCAGTCGGAATTCTCCTCCCATTCCGCTATCTGCATATTACTGCGGCAAGTTCAATCCTAAAATGTTTTGCATCGTTTTCCGGAGTGAACGACATGTTTCCTTGAAATGGTGTGCAACGCTGCACAACGGGCTTCGAGGTATGTTTTCTCCCATTTGGTGGGTGTGCCAGACGTGTTACCCAATCAGCAGCAACTTGAATAGAACTACTGCTACATTAAAAAGGCCGTAAAGTGCAGTGAGATTGCGAACACAGCATGGTGTTCAAGGTACCACTGTCAACCTTGAAATGAACTTTTTTTTAATCAACTTTTTGCAAAATTTTGTCTGGGCTCAACTCTGCCCTCTTTTCAAAGTACCCATTGCTACGTAAAACAACAACCTCCGAGCTAGTCCCGCATAGCCAGAACTCTCCACACTCCGAGCTAGCCAAGGTGTTCTCACTCCCTAGTCGTCACATATGGACGCATGGTCAAAACCTCTTGGCGTCAAGCCCTTTAGCATTATCTATAAACACAAAAAAACAGGTGTTGAATATAAATAACAGAAAAGTCAGAGGAGGGAGGTGGTTGAGTTGAATTGGTGGAACAATTAACAGACTTTAATGAGGAGACTGGTGTTTGTTCACCATGTGAAACAAAAAGTCAACGTTGATTGTTGTTAGTTAAGTTATGTAGGTTATGTAAGTGACGTAAAATAAATAACGAAACTTATGTAAATTAAGTAACTTAACTTATGTAAATTAAGTAACATAAGTAATGTAGTTATTTTAACCCAAACTATGGTGTTCCTAAACCTAACCAAATAGTTTTGGTGCTTAAACCTAACCAAATTGCAACGTTCACCACGTGCCATTTCACAAAGTTACCCTATTTTGAGTCTAACAGGACGTTGCATATTTATTCTTGCTAATTATATGATTATATGTCTGTGAAGATTCATCTTAACCATCCAGGTGGTACAATGTATGAATTGGAATCAACCTTCTCTATACATGCTGGACTGGACTACAGACCTGGGTGACCCTGACTGAAATTAGCTGTTCAGTATGAATGATTTTTAGAGAGAATTCCATGCGGGAAATTAGAAAAGCTGAAAAACTAAATACATATTTATCACATATTTCTCCTTTTGGATAATCACAGTGAGAAACTTATTCATTATCTTCATTGATGGAATACAAGTCGTGCACTAAGATTTATAATAATGCTTAGTGAAATAAGTCAGGTTGTGTTCACTGTGTTATAGAAGGCCAAAGCTGGAAACAGAAGGTGGAGGTCAACAAGGCTGAAGGAATAATAAAACTCACTTTCCACAGATTTATGTTCACATGTGTTGGTGTAAGTTGTGTACTTACATTACATTACATTGTACGTATGTTATCCCAAATGTTCAAACTGAGAGAAAGTTGTAATTTTACTCTGAACGGTACGTTTCATTTGGTTGCAATGGCGTGATGACCGTCTCTAGTTGCTGACAGAAATAACCCAGTTTGCACTCTATGACATGCAACCAACGTCCTTTGTGGTTTTTTTCAACACCTTAGGACACACTGAATGCCAAACTATTTCCCCTGTTCCATTCATTTTCCTTTTGGCTGACAACAGCTCAGCAAAGCAGCATGTAAACAAAGACCTCTTCTCAATGAGAGAACACAGAGGAAAGGGAGAAATTAATCTCTGTAAAAGTCATGACAACTGTCTAAATCGCAGATAAAGATATGTATAATATGTTATATATTTTGTTGAGTTGTGTGTGTACATTATCCCAAATATTTCAAACAATGTTCAAACCCAGAGAAATACGTTTTTTTTTTCCAAGGTAATGGCGCATTTCATTTGGTCACTAGTCAATGGAGTGATTTTCCCTTTATTCCCCCTAGTTGCTATAACTTCCAGGCTAACACGGGTTCCATTCATCTGGATGAACTGTTGACTTCTTTACATCATGTCTGATCCTGACTGCTCATGTTTCTAAACCTGTTGGACTTATTATTATTATTCTTCCAGACTTGGACAAATTTCTTTCGTAAATGATTTATACCAAAACTCATTATGTCCCTTGAATAGTTTTGAAGATTAATATATGGGATCCAAATCAGTTCAAAATTGGCACTCACATTACAGTACACCCTGAACCAGTCTCAGGGGTTCATACTGGTGAGGAGTTTGTACTGGTAAGAATCACTGTATTGTACCTCGCAATCCTCTGTGATACTAACTCTTCTCTATCTGACAGGGTCTTTGTGTACTTTTCCACATTGTCATTTTCATAAATGCCACAGCTAACACATCATCTGCTTCCCAGCTTATTATCTCCACATGTACTTTACAAATTCAATTAGGCCCGTCCTTCCATCTTGTTACATTTCCTCAACAGCTGAAATAATTTTTGGAGCTGCAGTAATTTACGACACAACATTAACATTTTCTGTCGAGAGCCGTCACGTCTTCGTCTCTCTGACAAACTTACTGAAGTCATAGATAATTCATTTGATTCTAAATTACAGCTTTCCATCGCTCTGCGCGCCCCTCTTGCAGGGGTTTGTTGTGACAAGCGGGCGCGCCACTCGTCTCCAACCGTGATTTCTGTCGGCCCTGATGACAAAGATATCATGCAGCGCGTCTTTAAACATGACGCTGACATGTAGCACTTATCCACTCACTCAGAGGGAACAGGACAGCATTGCTCCTTGTGACACCTCCCTCATTTCCCATGATGCACATGTAAGGGGTCGCCTCCGCATGACGATTAGTAATAATAAGAGTTCTTGAAAAATTTGGGATGTACTTAATTTTAGTGGGGGGGGTTCCCAAGAGGGGAATGAGGTGGGGAGCTAGAAGGGGACAAAAGCTGCCAAAGAGCCATTGTGTCTCAATAAAATGAGACATTTCTTCTATTGTGTGTGAATGAGTCACATATGAAGGCCGTAACGTTGTATAAAGGGAGACATTTATTTAATTCTGATTCCGGTCCAAATTTGCATCTGAAACAATGAAAAGGCTTCATTTGATGTGTTTGTCTTGTTGGGGGAGTGGAAGTTGAGGGTAGAGGAGAGGAAAGTAAAGGACCAGAAAAGGGAGGATAAGAGGGGAAAGGAAAGGAAAACACATAAAGAAGGGCAGGAGAAAATAGGAGAGGAGAAGATAACAGGGAAAGAAGATAATATGGCTGGAGAGGAGGAGATGAGAGGAAATGGAAAAGGAATCAAAGAAGCCAAATGAAAGGAAAGGAAAGAAGAATAGGCAAGAAGAAGTGTATGAAGTTTAGGGCTGACCCCAAATAGTCGAAGATTTGATGCTTCGATGGCCGGAGCCTGATTCGACTGTCAATCTCACAGTCGAAGCTTCGCAGCGAAACAAGGATCATGACATTTTGGCTATATGGGGTGCTATATGTCTGATTTTACATAGAACTACCTGTTTTATCCCAATAAGTTAATTTACAGCCTATTACAATACATATTTCAACGTTTAATGCTGTAAATAAGCATGTAAAACTTTCAATAAATGTTTTTAAAGTGTGTGAATAAATCCAAAATTGTAACCCTAACCCTGGGTCGTCAGTGCGCATGTGTAGGCGTAGCATGTATGTGTGTAGTGGCAGAAGAGGAACACTTGCTGAAGAGACGGAGCCCCAGCTTCACTGGTGTTGTGCCGAGTTGTCCGCACCTCGCAGGACTTTCGGGTAATTTATCACCGTTGATGAACCACACAAAGAATATGATATTGTTTTTAAACAGCCGGCTACTTGAAATAGACCCGTGAGGAACCGCGACGTGCTTGCAGTTGTCGGCAGCACGGCATGCACACAAAACTCTGCACAAGACCGGTGAGAGAGAGAGAGAGAGAGAGAGAGAGAGAGAGAGAGAGAGAGAAGGGTCAACAATAAGCCTCAGTTTAGCTTCGGCTTGCAATCGCCACGCACAAAAACACATATGATTCGACTATCAGTCAACTATAGGCAGGACTTGACGATTCTGATTCGACTATGTAAATCCTTTGTCGGGGACAGCCCTTATGAAGTCAATAGAAGAGGAACAATGTAGGGGAGGTGAGGGGCTAAATGGGGTCATGGGAGTACAGAAGGCAGCAAGGAGGGAAACCGGAGTAGATTTAAATATTCCTTGATAAGTTCAACTATTCTGTCTTCCATCTTGTTGCTTATGCTGCTGAATGGATCTTTTTTTTAAGTGTTGGGATACACCATTGCCCAAGTGGCTGCCAAAAATGATTCATTACTTTTATCGTCTTTTACATCAGTATTTTTGTTAATACACATGAGGGAGTAAAGATTACAACACACGAAAAAGTAACAATTTATAAACAGAGATTTTCCAAGTGTGTATTTGAATAATATAAAGACTTTGTCAGTGCGTGTGTATTTGTGTGTATGAGTGTTAGTCTGTGAGGATGTCAAGTGTGTGGGATGCAAGTGAGCGCAGATTTACTGCCACACTGTATGAATGTCTAACTTCTGTCTCCCAGTCGATCGATGAATCTCTGAAATGGATTTCTTTCACAGGTCAGTGACCATGACATGACAACTTTCAGCACTTCAGATGGCCTTGTAGGAAGAGAAACCCACTGATTTACTAATTCCTCACTGAAAGTCAGGTACAGATTGGGGAGAAGTTTATTTAAACTTTGATTATCTTTATACATTCTTTGATTGAGTCACTAGAGACACTTGAAGTGTTCTTCAGGTCAGTGACCCTGTATCTCTTGACTGAGTTCAAACCTTTCGGATGTGATTGGGGTCATTTTAGATTTCCTCCCTCAGAGAAGATTCTTTAAACTTTTATGTTATTTGTGACATGCATCGATTGGTTCTTCGTAACCTCCACATGCCTGGTTCTGAGCCTGCAGAGTGACATTTGATATCTTTAGACATGCTGTTATCCCTGCAATGTTGGAATGATTGGGGTTGGTGTCAAGTTTGCATTTTCTTACAGCTAGGTACAGCTGGCAATTGTTGGAAAAACATTTTCATTTAAATGTCAAGGCTTTTCAGTTTACAGCAGACCTGGATCCAGGTGGGAGCTATGGTGAAATACTCCACAGCGTACCCTCCAGACTACACATTTCATACAAATCTATACATTTTTTATTGGCTTATCAGACAGCGCCCATTTTGAGTAAAACGGGCCAATTCAGATGTTTGAACAATTGTTCCGACATACTGGTTTCCTGATGACAGAAAGCCAATAGAGTCAGGATTCTCAACATCACATTAACTTCTTCAAAACAACAAAGTGATTGCACCAATCAAATTCTGAGGAGAAGAGAACTGATTGTAATGACAGTGGTATTGTCATGGAAACATACGCAAACTTGACCGCTACTTCAACAGATTCTAGCTGCAGTTGCATGAACAGTATTGTTTTCATGGACGCTAAATAAAGTTTAATAATCTAATAAGATGTGCCTAAAAGCATTTAATCATAATTAAAATATTTTTGAAAGTGTGGTTCTTTCTACTGTGAAGTGTCTAATGTGCCAGAAATATAACAGAAGAAGAAGAGAGAGTATTCAAAGTCCAAATCTATGTGAATGCAGCACGGTCTCCAACAAAAAAGTTATATCAGTCAGACCAGTTTTGTTTTGCTACCGCCATGTTTCTGTCTTGTAAACTCATTCACATCTCCGATGTTACCCACTACCCCTGCACACAGACTGAAAATTCCTTCTGATCAGAATAGACTTTGAGGTGGTTACAAGAGGAAGTTATTTCCTGATTGGGCTATTATTACAATTATTAGTGGAATATTAGGGTCCATGTAAATGCAGCTAATGTGTACTTCATTTCTTTCTTATTTCTTATAAGTCTACTGGAGATCACCTGAAGTTGTATCTGGAACAAGCTTATTTGAGATTTTGAAACACATGTGTTATACAGTGCTTTATAGGTTGATAAAACAGGTAGGTAAAAAGGGTAAAATATAATTTGGTAAAATAGATGTAGAGACTGATAACTCCTTCCACAAACCTACACACATAGACAGTTGAAATATGTAATTCTGTGCTGCACAATGTAAACGTTTTAATCGTTAATAGCCATTGTTTCATTCATTCATTCAGAGGATGGCACAATCTGTTCATAAAGAGAACACAATAAAGAGACATTAAAGTAACTAAAGGTAACAATAAAGCCAACTGTCTATCTAAATAATATTATTTCTTCAGGCCCAGAAGGTCTCCGTGTTACTACCAATATTAAAAGACAGCCCAAAGTAAAATTAAAGGAGCTATAAGGGCCAAAGCTATGTACAGAATACTTATGTCAAGAGATAAATACAGTCTTTGTTCAACTACTTGACCTGTCAGAGGAATAAAGACATGTTTGGATCACTACTGAAGTACAGTTTCAATACTTTCAGAGCCGACAATCCTCCAGTATTTTTATCAAGGATTTTACAGTTTAGTCCAACAAGTAACTTCAGAACTGATGTTTTACAGACTTGAATGTGCATTGGATGAGGAAAATTTGGTAAAATGTGACTTAACAAATTAATTAAACTATGTGAAGTAGTTGGAACTTAAATAGTACACAAAATGTACTATGAACTAATTTTGAGTATCCTGTTTTTCATTCAGTTTATGCCTTGTTCACACCACACGTTTTTAAGCCCGATTTGCCAGTCGGCGAGCTCGGTGACCGTTGGGCTGTGATCAGGGGTAAATCAGTAATCAATCGGCGGTCGTCAGTTATATGTGGACTACTCAAGGACGCGTCAAAACGGCACCCCGACATATTTCTGACACATTGCCGATGTCTGCCAGATATCTAGCCTGTCAAATATCTGGAAGAGTCGACCGACTCAACATCCACATCCAGCCAATGAGAGCAGGCAGCTGGCAGAGCAGGCAGCTACTTTTTCACCAGAAAACACTTTTTACTCCCTCCAGCTATCTGTAGCACAGACAATCCCTGCTACCTGCATGTGCTGATCCATTCTTTCACCCATATTTTATAATTGGTATCTTTATAATAACAAACAACAGCTGTTTTATGTGTAGGTTCGCGTCATTTCCCGTTTCAGATTTCACATGTTTTCTTGACAAAACATGGTTTGGAGACCAGCGTTGGGTGGCAGAGTCGTTGTCAGGTCACGTAGTGTGTGACCCCGTCACCGATCAGTCGCGTAGTGTGAACACCACAACGACACACAAGACGGCAAGTTGTGTAGTCTGAACAACACAGCCATCGGCCGACGCTGAAAGTCATGTAGTCTGCACGAGGCTGTACAAGAAATCAGTGTTCTTACTTTTGGATTTTCTAAGCTCTTTCCGAAGTTGTCTGACTACCATCATAACAATTTCCACCATAACGTTACATTGAAGCTCATAAATAGGAACATATAGATGCAATACCTGTAGTCTAATGAAGTCGAATTAAAAACACGAACAGCTCTCTTTCAAGTATATTTCAAGATTTAAATGTATCTTACAGAGAAGATCAAAATGATTGTTTAAAGTAGTTTTTGAGCGTGAAAATGGACACATTTTCTTATAGCAATGTTTTTTATAAAAACATTCTCTATAGACTGAAGGAGATAACAAATAAAAAGAGGACAGAAATCAACAGAGAAGACGGACAGAAAGAGAGTGTTAGACACACAAGGATGAGGACTGAAAAACAGACTAGAGACTGAGAGACCTTGGAGGAATTCTGGTTGACCTTTGCCTTGTGTGAATTTGTCTGGAGAACAGCCGTCTGGTCTAGCCTGAGGCCACACACACACACACACACTCAGATAGAGAGAGATAGAGAGTGGGGCATGGAACAAGAGAGAGAGAGAGATGTCAAAGAACCCAGTGTGTCTCAAAGACCAAAGGACACATTACATGTTTGCTGCATGACATTCCCCAAAAACGATTTGTGTCTGCATGTGTGTGAGACCTCTGGGCCAGAACTTGAGTGCTTCTGTCAGCTTTAACTGTCTCAAAAAGCACACAACTGTTTCATTAAAGAACGACAGGGAGAGATAGACATCCCCCCCTCTCTGGCTCTCAATGTTCTCTTTATCTCACTCTCCCCTCTCTCTCTGATGTGCATCTCTCTTTCTCCTCCTAACTGCTGTTTTGACAGCCATCATGGGCGTGGCTAACGGGCCTGCAAAAGAAATTTGTCTGTCGGTCAGTCAGTCTGTCTGTCTGTCAAATTTTAGGGTGATAAATTGTCGGGAAGAGGGTGTGATGACGCCTTGGACTTACCCAAATTTGCCTTTCAGCATCTCTCTCTCTCCCTGTCTCTGCCTCTTTCCATTTCTCTCTCTCTCTCTCTCTTCCTCTCTCTACTCACCTACTTTTCAATCTCTCCGACATGCATTAAAAGCAACTGAAGGGAAGAGCCACAATTTGAAAGATAAAAATTTTCATTTGAATATGAATACCAGTGGGTTTCATTTGTGTGTGTGTGTGTGTGTGTGTGTGTGTGTGTGTGTGTATGTCCAGCAGGTATATTTTGCCGTGCTGGGAGCATTTTTTACTCTAGTTTTGCTTTTGTGTCAGCCGGAACATCTTCAGCCTATCAGGACAGGGCAGCTACAGCTGGGATGTTGTTGTCAGTTGAAGTGTTTTTTCCGACCCCCTGCCTGTAATCTTTGTCTGCCAGGATTTCAAAATGATGATGGAAAGACATTCCCAGAAACATGGCTCCAAATGAATGCTAATGTTCCTCTGTATCTGCAGAATGTGTATATAGACAACTGTTTGCTGCTTTACAGGGTGATAATATGTAAATGTTGAGTTTACAGCTTGTTTTGCTGCTCCCAAGTGGCCAAAAAAATGTCTTACTGTAAAGCATGATTTATACTTCTGCGTTGGGTCTACGTGCGTAGCTACGCCGTAGGCTACGTCAGGCATTTATACTAGTTTCTGACAATTACACCGCCAAGCGCTAGTTGGCGGTAGCGCTACACTATGTTGAATTTTGACAGCCGAGCAGGCTAACTTGTGGTTTAGCCCTCCGCTAACTTGAATAGGGGTAAAATTATATATATGTGTCTGTTATAGACCTTTCAAATGTTATCGACCAAATGGATCACTTTCTGATAATGAAATGAGTCATTTCGCACGGGTTGTTACACTCAAATATTTTGATCCACTGCGTTTCACTTGCTGGATTGGCCGCTAGTAAAATTTACTTCAAAGCACGGAGCACTTCCTGACGGCTTGGAGGCATTGCAAGGCTACCCAGCCGACCAATCACAGTTCTTATGGTCCGCGTCACATTTTTGAGAAGGTGCACATCAGGCTAAGGCTGGTGTAGGCTACGGCGTAGGGTACGGGGCTATGCATAGTGGAACGAGCTACCACACGCTATCAGAGCTCTAACTTCAAGAAGCTCTTGAAAACTCATCACCTGTCAAACATGCTTTTGAAAGGCTTTCAAGGACCCTAGGATATTAAAATTGTGTCCACCTGTGCAACATAAACTAGCAATAAAGTATAATTCTCCTCCCTCCCACCTTCCCCTCCGTTAATCAGTCCTCTCCATTAGAGCTAAAGGTGTCGGGCTTCGGTCTATATTCTCCACACTGAGAGATGTGTCTCTGCTGATGAATTGCTGTCTGATCGCTGCTGTTGCTGCTCTCTGCTAATTTCTTTCTCTCTGGGTTTTTACAGCCTGTGGCGGCCTGGGTGTGAGGGTTTCTAGCGGTAATTGTGCGGTATTTGTTGCTAATAGGATAATAATTGGAGCAGGTGCAGATAGCTGGGTGGTTATGGGGCCTGTTGAGGAGAGATGGAGTTTGGCACCATGCCAAGGACGCCCGCTGTGCAGCACGACGACGCAGACACGTAAAAACACACTTTAAAACCAGAGTGCCACAGAGGGAGGGCAATTATTATCCTCTGCTTTTTTTTCTCTCTCCCTCTATCTCTGAAAAGCTTTTTTTTCCATGAATCTGTGTTTTCATTCGTTTGTCTATTACTTTGTCTGTCTCTATGTGTGTCTGCTGTTTCCTCTCTCCCTGCTTACTTCCCTCTGTTTTATGACCACATATGTTACTGATATGTTCAAAACTTCATCTCATCCTGATGCAAATTGTTTTTTTACTAAGGATGGAAAAAGGAGTCATCCATAGAGAAATGGACTAGAAATTATTTACAAGACTGCACATGGAAATGTTCAGACAAACATCACCTTCAAAGAATGCTTCATGAGGAGAATTATCTTTGGTCAAGTCTTTATAAGCCTATTTTAATGTGCTATATGTTTATTATTAACTGACTGTGTGTTAATTATATTATGCTGCAATTTTGGCCAGGTTTCAACACAGTTGTCATAGAAGCTGAGAAACTCCAACTGCAGAGGAAGGCCACAAGATATAGATGAAAGCTTCGGAAACAAGAAGTAAGTTAGACCTTGTGCAGAGATGGGTTTTTTCAAGCTTTTGTTTCCATGGTAAAGAATCAAGCTAATATTGTTTCTATTCTAGTTTACTCTATATGGGCAGCTGCAGTAAACAATATAATTCTTTCTGTGGTTCTCAGTAAGTACTAACACCCTGTATATTACAACTGAGCTGAGCTTAGTGATGACTGATTGAGGGTTCAATATTAGACCATGAAATTCTGCCTATGTGTTATGATGTTATAATATAGTGTTAAGTGTATACGTCACTATACAGTATAGAGGTGGGTGATAGCAGCATTGTGCTAGCCTGCAGTAAAGTATTATCTCTTTTTTATCTCAGTAAATGACCCTGAGATACTAGAAATACAACTATAGAGAGAACTAATAGAATAAAAATGAACTCTGTGGTATTTAAACAGAGAAAATTGCTGCTGTTGCAGTCAGAAAAGTTGGATTTTGCTGTCAAGGTTACAAAGTCAGACACCTGCTTTTCAAATTACTTACCATACTTTTTCTGCTTCAAGGTTTCATGGATGCAAAATGAAAAGCTGAGACGAAACTGACTTTGTCTAATTTCCAACATGGAAGGGAAAATCCATCTGTGAAAGTGCTGAGTAACACCTCTAACCCTCCAAACCAGGCAAAGCTGCAGCTATGATTAAAGCGAGAAACGTCTCCTTGTTAAGGTCATGCTTTCAAAACACGAGCCGCCATATTTGGGCAGCAACAGTAATGCTGTGAGCACCCCTCCCTCATTCCCCTCTGAGACTTCTCAGCCTTGAATATGGTGATGATATTAATACTAATCGTAATATAGCCGGCAATAGATACAGGCTCTGCCACTTTGAACTGTAAATGGGTTGTGTTTGGGGGAAGAGAGGCGATTAAGAGCCGCGAGACGGTATAAGATGGTAAATCTGGGGAAGCAGAGGCATTCGAGCCCCCCCACCATAAACAAATAATCCAGCGCTGCTTCTCAAACCCCCCTATGCCATCTCAAATCAGTTTGGATTAGGACAGAATACAGGGATGTTCCCTTTAATGTCACACAGAGACATAGAGAGAGAGTATGCATCTTCCTCTTCCTCTTGTGCCCCCCCTCCATCTGCCTCTCCACGGTGCGCTGTTTAGCCCCGCTTAGCCAAATGAGCTCCTAATAAATGCAGCGCTGAGCCCGTCTGCTGAGGAGTCGTTTATAATTGGAGGGCTTTCTCCTTTGCTTTAGAGAGGAAAATATTAATGAAGGGGTGGGGTGGAAGGTGTGTGTTTAGGGTGAAGGGTGTGTGCATGCTTGCGTGAGTATGTTTGTAAGGTGGAGTGAGAGAGTGGGTAAGTGGGTGACTGTGTGTGTGCGAAAGGTGGAGTGTGTATAAGGGTGAGCTGTGTATGTGGAGGGTGTGCATTCATGAGGGTTTGAAGAGTGTATAGTTTTTGTATGCATGCTTTGCATATAGTGTCGTGCATATGTGTGATTCTACCTGTGCCTTGTTCATATGGAAATGTGGTTCAATGTCTTCATTCATAATGCTGCAGTTTCCCAACCAAACAAACCTGTCGTTATCATTTTTTCTCCATTTCTCTCACTTCCACTCCCCTCCTCTCCTCTCTCCTGTTTAATCCCACTTGCTACCTGCATTGTGAAGCTGCTTTGTGCTCCAATAATAGGGAATCTATATGTTTATAGATTTGGCTCATTTTAGTGTTTTGAGCATGCAGGTCTTTAAGACCTTCAAATCCTTCATTTCCCATTTTCTGTCTGTTCCCCTCGTCTGCTGTTATTACTTTCTATAACTGTAGCTAGACACTGAGCAAAAGAAAAAAAAAAACAGACTAACAAAGATGAAGAGAGCCGCCGTGTTTGTCCACTCGAGTAATTAATTTTCATCTGATTAGAAATGTTGGCTAGTATGTGTGTGCATCTGTTGACCGCAAAACACCAGCGTGAAGGCGTTAATTTAAGCTGCCATTGGCATGTCGATAACAAGATCTGAGAGATCATGGTCACACTCACACAAACAGAGTAAAGAGAGGTCCACCCTGTAATGTCAGGCCTTATCACCCAATTGGCTGATTAGAGTTTTAACTCTCAGAGAAGTGTGATGGATGAGAAACTGATGTATGTGTGTGTGAGAGGCAGAGACAGAGCGAGGTGTTGGGGTGCCGTAAGGACTTATCACAGCCCTGTGGTCATTGACGGGAAGGTACTTGTTGATAATCCTGTTTACTCTAGATCTGCACTGACAGATGTTATGATGGATTGGCCCGTATACTGTAATATGCAACGTGTACGTTGCTAGAAGACAAGACTGGTTTTTGTTGTTGTGTTTTGTTTTTTGAGAATATATATTTTGGTTTGAAGGTCAGCCCATGACTGACCCTCGAATGACCCCGTCTCTATCAAACATGCTTGAAATTTGTGTAAATAGTGTTTATTTATTTAGAATGTATCCACAATGAAATAAGTGTGAAAATAACTCAAATACGTTTCAGTTTTGGTTTAGTTTAGCTCTTTACCACACTCAAGCTCTTTTACTCTATCCCTCATGTCCTTTTTTAACAAAATCCCCATCCTAAGTTTCAGTTATGCAATCCTTATTTGTGTGGCGACTCCACTGAAACGGCTCTTTTGTCTGTAACAGAAGCATTAAGGTCAGCTAAAGCTGCAGCCCAGTCCTCGGTTCTTATCCTGCTTGACCTATCAGCTGCCTTCGACACAGTCAATCACAGGATCCTGCTATCCACACTCTCAGCAATGGGAATCTCGGGCAAAACATTCCTGTGGTTTAAATTCTACCTCTCTGGGTGTTCCTGCATTGTTTTGTGGCAAGGACAACTATCTTCCTCCCACTGGGTGCCCACGGGGCACCACAGGGGTGCTCCAAGGCTCGGTGCTAGGGCCCCTTCACTTCTCAATTTACACCACCTCACTGGGGCGATCATTCACTCGCATGGCTTCTCTTACCACTGCTACGCAGACGATACGCAACTCTGCCTATCTTTCCCACCAGACGACCCCACAGTCTCATGGATTGTCATGGATTGTCTCTCGGACATATCTGCATGGATGAAGGCTTGCCACCTTCAACTAAAACTCTCTAAGACTGAACTCTTGGTCATCCCAGGCAAGCAATCTATTCACTATAACATTAAACTACAAACTGACTCCTCATGATTGATCAGAATCAGAAGAAAAGCTTTTATTGCCAAGTAGTTTTTACACGTGCGAGGAATTTGTTTTGGAGATAAGGTGCTACACATAGACAAACAAAGATAAACATACAGTTGACATAAACTATAAAAAAAGAGTGACAAAACTGGACCGCAGCCTCCTGCCAGAGGGGAGTAACTGAAACAGTTTGTGACCGGGGTGGGATGGGTCAGCTGCAATCTTTCCTGCAAGGCTCAGAGTTCTGGAGGTGTACAGGTCCTGAAGAGATGGAAGATTGCAGCCAATTACCTTCTCTGCAGAGTGAATTATACGCCCTTGTCCCTGGCGGTGGCAGCAGCATACCAGCTAGTGATGGAGGAAGATGGACTCAATGATGGCAGTGCAGAAGTGCACCATCATTGTCTTTGGTGGGCTAAACTCAATTGCCACAGGAAGTACATCCTCTGCTGGGCCTTGGTGAGGGAGGTGATGTTCAGCTCCCACTTGAAGTCCTGGGAGATGATGGTGCCCAGAAAGCAGAAGGAGTCCACAGTGGTGATGGGGTAGTCACACAGTATGATGGGGGGGTGGGGCTGGGCTCTTTCTGAAGTTCATGACCATCTCCACTGTCTGCAGAGCATTGAGCTCCAGACTGTTCTGGCTGTACCAGGTCACCAGATGGTCAATCTCCCAACTGTAGGTGGACTCATCCCCACTAGAGATGAGCCCAATGAGGGTAGTGTCATCCGCAAACTTCAGGAGCTTGAGGGACTGGTGGCTGGAGGTGCAGCTGTTGGTGTACAGGTAGAAGAGCAGAGGGGAAAGAGCGCAGCCTTGAAGTGAACCAGTGCTGATGGTCCTGGAGTCAGAGAAAGATGTTTTCCCAGCTTCACGTGCTGCTTCCTGTCCGTCAGGAAATCAGTGATCCACCTTGGGGACAGGGATGATGATGGAGGCTTTGAAGCAGGCTGGCACATGGCATGTCTCCAATGAGGTGTTAAAAATGTCTGTGAACACCGGAGACAGATGACCAGCTGTCCTTACAGACCATGTTGTTACTGTCTCTTGGTTCTGCTGCTTTGTTCTATACCTTACTCAGGGATTTGTGTGTAGAAATGGGTGTTCTTTTTGAAAAATGGAATTATGGTTTTGAAATTTTAGTTCCATAGCCTGGTTATAGTTTTTAAGCGATTAAGAAAAACTGCGGACTCCTCACCTAATGTAGACTTGCATAGATCAGCAGAGTATCCAGATATTACTGGTTTAATTGAGCTTGACAGAATTGATAGGTTGGGAATGGGTGGTGTCTGCAATCTGAGATAGTGTTGGCCTTCACATGGCTTAGCACTTGAGAAATCCTGGCCTAATGTATGAAAGCCCTGAATCCAGAAACTGACAAGGGCAGAACTAGCGATGGCTGGCTGCGGAGGTATATGAGAGATAACGGAGGACCTTAGTGCTTAGTACCTGGAAATCCTTCTCAAAGGACATTCACCACAAAGACAGTAGGTCCTTAGCTACCTAAACCATGAAGAGGGACAGCAGTAAGTCAGTGCCCAATGCCAAAACAATTAAGACACCAAATACCTGTTTTCACAGAGCAATCTAAGTCTGGTGTGTATAGTGGCAAATTAGTGTGTTGGAAGCTAATGTAAACTCAAGTAACATTTCTTCAAAATTCAAACAGTTTTAATTCCCTGTTCCATTCCCATCGTGGTATTTTTGGTACTCTTTAACCACACAAAAGTGATGACTGTAAAGCATTTATTGAAGTCTGAAATCTTTAAATAAAACTTGAATTTCACCAATGTATGTTGAGTGCCATAGACTGTAACTGGGTCCAATGCCTCCTCTTTGTAAATCTCAGAGGACAGAAAAGGTTAAACTTAAGGTTCTACAAAATCAGACTAGACTGTTGCAGAAGGGACCTGATATTTTCTGAGGGTCAGTTCGTCTGCCATTTATACTGTTTCGTCTATCATTATTTGCATGACTGCAAGAAGTCACTTATCATAAACATAAATATTTTAGGACCTTTGAACAAATAACCAATGCTATTATTTTTATCAAGCAAAGAGAGTCTCTTCAGGATGACAACAGGATGACGAATTTAAGTCAGGTCAAACTCTAGTAATAAAAAACTAACATATTCTTTTCCTTGAAAAAATGTTCCATAGTAATTATTAGACATCAACACTCTATAGCTAGCTATTGAGCTCCCTATCCTAGCTGGCCAGGTCTACATGGTGTAGAGAAGGTATAATCAGTTAAATACTAAGATTACCGCAAAAGAGAAAGAGGAGCTTGAGCTAAACATAAGCGTAAGTGTGTGTGTGTGAATGAGAGAGTGTCACAAGGTCATGTTCATAATGCCAAGCTGCTAAAGAGGGAGTATTACCCTGAAAAGAAGCTGACCCTACAGAAAAACCATAGTATGGAAAAAAGGGGGAAGACAAAATGAAACATAACAAATGGAAGAAAGAAGCATCCTCTGCTGCAATGTGTCTCTCATCAACGCTCACAATAAGGTCCCGGCTGTCTTTTGTTGATTTCTCTGTCCCTCCTCTTTTTCTCTGTTTGCAGCGCTAATTTGATTTCTGGAAATCAGGGTTTTGTCTCGTCGAGTGACTGACAGTTGCATTCGCCTTAATGAATGCCGAGTGGAAAAAAAAGATTCTGGTGGATAATACTGCTCTCTCTCTTGCTCCCTCTCTTATATTGAGCTCCAATAATTAATTCACACACATATCTGCAACATTAGTTCCAGAGGAGATAATTAAGAAAATGATTTTGGTATTGTTCTACGGCATCTATCAAGACAACGTTGCTATCTGTTTTTAGAAAAGCTAGTAGTCACCATTACCGTATCTTTAAAGGGCAGTGATTTTGCGTTTGGTAATTGCATGACAGATTTCAAGCAATTCTATTAATTGAGTATGGTGAGTATGCATTTATCTCTGTTTTATTCTCATCAAGTGTGTGTCGCTCATGTGTGTGAGTCTGTGAGAGGGAGATAGTGTGTGTGTGTGTTTAAACAAATAAACTATCTCTGCGTCACATTAATTATCATCTTAAGTCATTTATTTTTCTGCTATCTGGCAGCAAACATTTGTGTGTTGAATTCTTTGTCACAGCTACACCATTCAGTCACAGAGTTTGGCTGCTGCACTGTTTTCATTGTGTCTCTATCTTGTTCATCATGCTAACGTCAACTGCTAACATGAAAGACAACTTTTTATCAATACAGACGGGCACCAGGCCAGATATTAAATGAAATGGATTGAAGAAGGGGAGAAATTCTTTTTTCCCCAATTTCTTCTGTTTCTCCAAAACTGCACCTACTACATAATTTTCAGATTAAATTGTTGTACACATATGA
Organism: Micropterus salmoides; assembly: GCF_014851395.1. Lineage (NCBI taxonomy): Eukaryota > Metazoa > Chordata > Actinopteri > Centrarchiformes > Centrarchidae > Micropterus > Micropterus salmoides. Next base: position 5,712,031 of record NW_024040374.1, on the reverse strand, counting down.
GAACATGCAGAAGTTACAACAGTGATATATTTCTACATATAGTTGCATATAATGCACTTTGCTTACCATTATTTTGCAGCTTTTCCACAATTTTTTTCTGTATTTTGACCACTTGGGGCAGTGAAACCAAACACAACGTTAACGTATTATCAGCCTGTAAAGCTTCACTATGAGCTAGCTGATAACTTTCTATGTCTGCTGAATGGTGCCGGGCATGTAAAACAAAAAGTGGATTTATTAAAGCTTTTTTGCTTAAAAAACTTGAAACTATGCTGAGAGTGGTGAGAGTCAATTAAAACAGTAAAGTTTCAGGCTGTAAAACCAAAACAATCAGCTATAAAAAAAGTAAAATAAAATAAGAAAGTAAAGATATTCTAACAGAAAGCTCAAGTTGAGGCATATTTTTCAAAATATGAAATTGATCTTTTCAGCACTGTAGCCAGGCTGACAGAGAGTCACAGATCCATTAAGCCATGTATTCCTATAGCCCTCAGTAGTAATGACTTCATGAGCATCTTTAAAGACAAAATTCAAATTATTAGACATAAAGTTCATCACCTCCTGTCCTCAATCAGTACTGATTTATCTTCAAACTCAGGAACCTTAGAAACAGCATCCATCTGCTTCCAACAATCTAACTTCAATGATTTCTTCTTCTAAGCCATCTACCTGTCTATTGGACACCAAAACCTCTAGCAAGGCTGTTGGCTTACCAATAGTTAGCATTTCTTTACTAGATATGATCTAGATCTTTACTGACAGGCTATGTACCACAGTCCTTAAAAGTAGCTCTAATTAAACTTCTTCAATACTTTTTCTTAAGCTTCTTGAAAAGCCCACTCTTGATCAAGGGGTTTTAGCCAACTCCAGAGCTATAACATTCCCTTTCTGTCCTGAGAAAGCAGTCGGCAAATACTTGTGTGACTTTCTACATAGCAATTGTTATTTTGAGTAATTTTACTAAGGATTTAGAGTGCATCAAAGTACAGAGACAACAAGGGTGAAAATGACAAATTACCTTCTGACTACATAAAAGGACTTTTATCTGTACTTGTCTTGTTAGTGTTGCATTCAACACAATTGACCTTCACACCCTATTATAGAGACTTGAACATTTACTGGCATTAAAGGAATCGGTCATTTGTGGTTTAAGTCCTATTTACAAATCAATCTCAGTTTGTACATGTTTACGATGAATCCTTCATGCATGCCAAACCTAGTCATGGAGCTCCTCAAGGTTATGTGCTCTGAGGACCAATTCTATTCACCTTATATATGCTTCCTTTAGGAAACACTCCATAAACTTTCATTGTTATGCAGATGATACCCAATAATCTCTTGATCAAGCCAGATGAAACCAATCAATTAGTTAAACTTTAAGCATGCCTTAAGGACATAAAAACCTGGATGACCTCAGACAAAACTGAAGTTACTGTACTTGGCCCCAAACACATCATGTAAAGATATAGTTACTCTAGATGGCATTACCCTGGTCTTGAGTTATCATTGATCAGGATGTCCATATATGTCCAACGTCATCCCACATAAAACAAAAAGCAGGCATATCCTTTCTTAAAATGATGCAAAAAAGCTAGTCCTTGCATTTGTTACGTCTAGGCTGGATTATTGCAATTCCTTAGTATCAGGTTGCCCCAGTAAGTCCCATAAGACTCTCATTTTATTTTTAGAATAAGTGATGCTGTTCTGTTCATTCAATTTTGTTAATTGATAAAAATAATCTATTAACTTGTCTATTTTTGAAAGCATTCTTACTTTACAGCATTTTTCCACATCCTCATATATAAATAATGATTGTTTTACAGTAAATACCTACGCAAAGTATGCAGTATAGAGTCCAGGACACTTGTCATATGACACTCTCAACATACATTGGACACATCAACAAGACTACACAGCACATGTAGCAAAATATAATATACACTGCTCAAAAAAATAAAGGGAACACTTAAACAACACAATGTAACTCCAAGTCAATCACACTCCTGTGAAATCAAACTGTCCACTTAGGAAGCAACACTGATTGACAATCAATTTCACATGCTGTTGTGCAAATGGAATAGACAACAGGTGGAAATTATAAGCAATTAGCAAGACACCCCCTTCAAGGAGTGGTTCTGCAGGTGGTGACCACAGACCAATTCTCAGTTCCTATGCTTCCTGGCTGATGTTGTGGTCACTTTTGAATGCTGGCGGTGCTTTCACTCTAGTGGTAACATGAGACGGAGTCTACAACCCACACAAGTGGCTCAGGTAGTGCAGCTCATCCAGGATGGCACATCAATGCAAGCTGTGGCAAGAAGGTTTGCTGTGTCTGTCAGCGTAGTGTCCAGAGCATGGAGGCGCTACCAGGAGACAGGCCAGTACATCAGGAGACGTGGAGGAGGCCGTAGGAGGGCAACAACCCAGCAGCAGGACCGCTACCTCCACCTTTGTGCAAGAGCCCTGCAAAATGACCTCCAGCAGGCCACAAATGTGCATGTGTCTGCTCATACAGTCAGAAACAGACTCCATGAGGGTGGTATGAGGGCCTGACGTCCACAGGTGGGGGTTGTGCTTACAGCCCAACACCGTGCAGGACGGTGAGTGGCAAATTCGCCACTGGCGCCCTGTGCTCTTCACAGATGAAAGCAGGTTCACACTGAGCACATGTGACAGACGTGACAGAGTCTGGAGACGCCGTGGAGAACGTTCTGCTGCCTGCAACATCCTCCAGCATGACCGGTTTGGCGGTGGGTCAGTAATGGTGTGGGGTGGCATTTCTTTGGGGGGCCGCACAGCCCTCCATGTGCTCGCCAGAGGTAGCCTGACTGCCATTAGGTACCGAGATGAGATCCTCAGACCCCTTGTGAGACCATATGCTGGTGCGGTTGGCCCTGGGTTCCTCCTAATGCAAGACAATGCTAGACCTCATGTGGCTGGAGTGTGTCAGCAGTTCCTGCGAGAGGAAGGCGTTGATGCTATGGACTGGCCCACCCGTTCCCCAGACCTGAATCCAATTGAGCACATCTGAGACATCATGTCTAGCTCCATCCACCAACGCCACGTTGCACCACAGACTGTCCAGGAATTGGCGGATGCTTTAGTCCAGGTCTGGGAGGAGATCCCTCGACCATCCGCCACCTCATCAGGACCATGCCCAGGCGTTTTAGGGAGGTCATACAGGCACGTGGAGGCCACACACACTACTGAGCCTTGTTTTAAGGACATTACATCAAAGTTGGATCAGTAGTGTGGTTTTCCACTTTCATTTTGAGTGTGACTCCAAATCCAGACCTCCATGGGTTGATAAATTTGAATTCCATTGATCATTTTTGTGTGATATTGTTGTCAGCACATTAAACTATGTAAAGAAAGGAGTATGTAATGAGATTATTTCATTCATTCAGATCTAGGATGTGTTATTTTAGTGTTCCCTTTATTTTTTTGAGCAGTGTATTTATACAGAATTTTGTGTGCTGCCCTGGAAATCGGAGTTTGTTGTGTGCTATTTCATACTTTAAAAAAGTCTCGTAATATAAGAAGTCGTGGGTTGCAGAGTTCAGAGTATTTTTCTCTCTCAACAAACAGTTTCTCCTTGTCTATTTTGACAGCAGAGGACCACAGAAGAAGGACTGTCACCTGACAAGAAAAGTCAAGGCAGCCAGGATGTGCAGGCTACAGGCTGAAATCACCTGCATTTGGGATTTTAATCTAAAAGTTAATTATTTTAGGTTAATCAAAAGTTACAACTGGACTTGACCCAGACACCCTGACTTTGTTTTCTTAATTTGCCTGTTTGTACATTCTCTTTGAAAGAGTTCTTTAGAAATCAGATTAACCTCTCTCTTATTGTACTTAAGCCCTCATTTTTGATGATCATTCACAGTAGTAAGTTGCTTTGTTCTTGTGTTTACAGGTGCAATAGAATAGGAAAAGGTTTCAACCTCAGTGTTTGATGCCTTCAATCTTCCTTTAGAATTGCAAATTTAAAAAAGGTTTTTAACAAGTGAATACAACTGAAATTGAATATGACAGCTCCTTGAAATACTTCTGACATCTTTCAATATCTCAGTGATCATGTACACAGTATTTATACAAAAAGCATTTACATCTGAAACCTTGATCCATGACACCTTGAGTTATACAGATTTAAGCTGAAAAGGAGCTTCCTATGTATGAGTGTGATCTGAGAGATGCAAAAACTTACTAAACTTACAAAATACTTACCAATGGAATTAAGCATGTCTGCTATAAAGTTTAACATTTCCTGGTGCAGTGCAGTTTCTGTATGCCATGTGCTCTTCTCTGTGTCTGATCCGAAGACAGGTGTTTGATGAAGGTCAAAGTTCATGTTTGTAACGTATGTGTGTATATGGAGTTACTTCAGCATGCATGCTTGTTATGCAGAAAAAAAGTGTGTTAGTATCGGTTTATATTCACGTGTCCCACATACATACTCTGTATTTATGTTAGTGGGTCCCAATATGTGTACTCATATTCAAGTCTGTCTGTGTGTAGGGGTGTGTGTGCGTGTGAAAGCAGATATATTTAGTACAAGGTGCGTTCCTTCACTCTGAAGTCAGTCAACAAGACGACTGACCAAACCCTGATAACTAATGGCCTGTCAGTCACAATTCCAAACCCCTCCCTCTTAGGCAATAACCTTCCCCTTCTTCTACACCACCTGACTGATTGTGTATGTGTACAAGCACTGTGTGTGTATATACGTACATGCAAGTAGACGTGCTTTCATGTACTGCATTAGTGTGGCCCATCTTTTGTAAGCTCCAGTCTCTCTATTCACATGTACAGCAGGTCACACGTGCTGGCCTGATGAGACACTTACACCATAGGATTAAAAAGTGCTGCATTGGTCAAGTGTGTTATATTCAAACATCAGGTCTTTGCAGTAATCAGCTAATTAGGATTTGTCCGGTTAGACTATGAAAATAATAGTACATGTTAACCCCTTAACGCCTGAATTTATTTACAATCAAAATATTTAAAAAAATTATTTGTGTTTTCATTTGCTTTCAAGCTGATGTTAAAGTAAGTGGAGATTGTTAATCTGTGTATAGAACATAGAAAATATATAAATTCAGGTATGTGTAGGTATGATGCAAATTAGCGACAACAAACAAGAAACCAGGGCTTGCAAAAGGTTCCTAGGTACATATCGAATATGCACCAACAGGCATTGGGGGAATCCATTCTGCATTCCTTGGGGTCAAAATAGACAGTGATTTTAAACTTGACAAACAAATAAATGCGGTTGTGAAATCTAGTTTTTATCATCTTCGCCTTTTAGCGAAAGGTAAACGTCTTTTAACAGTTTTGAACAAGCTACACATGCTTTTATTTCTTCTCGCTTCTCGTTGTTTTAGGATTGATTTTAAGATTTTATTGTTTGTTTTTAAAGCTGTGAATGGACTGGCCCCAACATATATCTCGGACCTCATCCAAATTTATACCCCATCGCGGTCACTGAGGTCAGAGGGCCAGCTCCAGCTTGCGGTCCCCAAGACAAGACTTAAAACTCGGGGGGACAGGGCCTTTTCTGTGGTTGGACCTAAACTCTGGAACGCTCTTCCCCTCCATGTCCAAACAGCCCCTACAGTTGAGTGTTTTAAGTCTCGTCTAAAGACACATTTTTATTCTTTGGCTTTTAACTCCGCGTGAGTTGTATGGTCCTCTGATGTCTTTCATTGTTTTACTGTATTTTAGTATTTAAACCTGATGCTCTTATTTTGTTTTTACAAAATTTTATATAAATTTTTTTGTATGTTTGAGTCTTCTGTGCAGCACTTTGGTAACTTTGTGTTTGTATAATGTACTATAGAAATAAAGTGGATTGGATTGGATTGGAAGGAAGAGGTATGAACAATCTGCATCAAGGGGTTAACGTGAAAAGTTAAAATTTTTAATGGCACATTGTTAATGTTGTAAAACGTCACAATTTGGTTAGGTTTAGACAAGAAAACTACTTGAGGTTTAGGAAAAGATCATGGTTTGGGTTAAAAATAACTGTTACTTACATCACTTAACGTAAGTAAGTTAAGTAACGTTACTAGCGTAACCTACGTAATTTAATAGAAACATTTCTATCCCACTGTCCACCTCCTTGCTTGGATTTCTCTTTAAATATCCTACACTTACCTTTAGCGTTCAAAAGTGACACTGCAGGGCTTTCCCCAGTGTGTTGAACTATGACGCTAAGAGGCTCCCCAGTGTGTTACAAACAACGGGTCTTGAGCATGTGTCCATATGTGATGACTTGCGAGTGAAAACACGTTTGAAATAACTCTCAAATTGGAATATTTCTTTGACAAGTCTGAAAATTATAAATTGCTCCCAGCAACTCCTGCTGTCGCTTCTGTTTCAACTGAAAATTACATTTGTGGGTTTTTACAGTGATGTAGAGACAATGCACAGTTAAAATGTTACCTATAAAAGATCAATTTGTGACAATTTAATAACTTAAACTCTTGCTCTGATTTAGGTTGCAACGCTGGTTTGGGAACATATAGAATGTCCGTGAGGGTTTAGGGCTGTCCCACTGTCAAATTATTACTGTCATAATTTTGAGCCCTTTTGAAACCCTTTTCGTAAGTCTGCATTTCTGCAGACTTTGCCTGAGGAAACTGCCCAAAGTTCATAGCGTTGTGACGTGAAACGCGGGGGTTACCGGGGGAAGCCCTGAAGCGAGAGGAAAATCATGGCAAATCCACGTTATAAGAGAAGAAGAAAACGGTCAACAAAGAAGCATCGACACCAACGCTGACGTTAACATTAGAATTTTTCTTAACTTAAGATGGTACATAGAACATTACATTTATTCATTTAGTTGACGCTTTTATCCAAAGCGATTTACAATTGCTATACATCTCAGAGGTCGCACGCCTCTGGAGCAACTAGGGGTTAAGTGTCTTGCTCAGGGACACGATGTCGGTCGGTGGATGACGGTGGATGTCTCACAGTCACAGTATGGGTCTCCCATACCAAAGGCAAGCATCTTATCTATGCGACATCACCACCCCAGAACACATGAAGTCAGAGGAATGCAATCACCTCATTACACACTCTGTTTATTCAGCTATTTATTTTAGCTTTTGCTTAATGATGCTGTTTTGAGCAACAATAGTGCATTGATTATTGACAAATATATTTATTGACATATCCACTCTGTAGGGCAAGAGCCTGCAGGACTTAAAAACCAGGCAAAAGCATAAAACAAAAAGTGTGCAACGTGTTTTAGCGTCGTCAAGATAACGTGATAATGGGGCAAAGTGCTGTCCCATTTCTGTTTACAGCATTTTGTGCCCTTGCAGCCTCTTGCACTCAGTCACTTTCCAAGTGACGTCAGTAAAGTCTGTGAGGGTTCAGGGGTTCAGGGCTATGGGCTTAAGGGGGACATTGGGATTAGGCCATACACCTGAATCAAAGCTGTGTTTGCTTGTCAGGACCCGCCCTACCGCTTCTGATTGGCTAGTAGTCCTTAACTAGGCGCGCATGTGCAACTCCCAACAAACATCATATACCTGTATTATAATACACTCGGTAGCTAAAACAGAGCAGTCAACATACATGGTGAAAAGAGGAGCTGCAGCAATGTGCAGTATGACAAAAATATGATGTTTTTTGAAAATTAAACCATGTAAACCTCTTCTGGTACAAGCCCTAAATACAATTACGAACCTGAAAATGAGCATAATATAACCACTTTAAGAGGCTACCTGTTCCTATAGATCTGCTACTTCTCAACATGTTGATACAAATTATAATGTTTACCAGCTCTAATCTGAATGCAGCCAAGAGATTAGAGACACTTAGAGATATTGAAATGTTGAGGCCTGTTCCAAGAAGCACTTTTACTGAGCTTATCAGAGGTTTATCTGAACATGAACTCATGTAAAGGCCTTTTGGATGTAGGCTGGAGAGATTAAGGTAAAAGTGTAGTTTGGTGCCATTTTCATTAAAGAAGAACAAAAAAGGCCAGAAGTGAGACACTGTACTATAAAGACTGACCAAACATTTAGATTTTATTTAAGAATGTCTTTCTAATGCATTTCGAAGTCTCTTTCTTTCTTACTCAAACACACACACACATACATACACACATTGTTTGTTTACTCTCTCTGCAGTTCCAGGTGAAACAGGTCTGCCATTAACAACCCAGGTGCTGCAGAGAGGAAGGGAACGGGGAGGTTCACTGTTTTCTTTCTCCAACACGCCAGCAAACCAATAAATCAGCTTCCTTTGTGTGTTTTCACTTCCATTTTTACATAAGACCCTTTGATTTCAGGCCCACAATCTGTAAAAACATGTTATGTGATTGTCTCACTGTGTCTTTTGAAGTAACCACTATGGTTAAGTTAATCCCATTACTTTGATCTGATGATATAAAAATTATTATGGATATCAGTGAGAAGAAAACGTGTTAATGTTTTTAATGATAACTGCTTGACTCTGTGGTTATGATGACTTTTTTTCTTTTTTCTCAAATGCCCACAGCAGCAAGTTGGTTCAGAGGTAGTTGCCCTGAGGAAGGAACAACAATGCAGCAGGTGTGTCAAAAACGGGACTTGTTTAGTTATAATATGCATCTGAAGTTTTTATCTGAAAAGTACAACCAACAAAAGAAAAGGGCTGCGATGAATATAATTGGGGTGTCCTGATAGTCGAAATAGCATAATGGTATGCGAGCATACAATATAGTCGCATGTCCCCGGTTTGATGCCCCCCCCAGACCTAGGTTTTGGCCATATAGGTTGATTGTTTAAGCATCCTGTTACAATCCATATTTACTTTTTTTGTTAGGTTGTGACAATTGACTTATTTTGTAGTTTAGGTATGAGAACATGTTGTTTCATGATGGGGTGACCTCTGATTTCTAAGGCCCCATTTACACTTACTGTTTTTGGCTAGAATGTGTCTCAAACCAATGTGTTTAATTGAGATCCTGTTGGTGACCAGTATTTCAACCTTAATCTGCAAAAGTCAGTTGTTAAATGTGTACTGCGGAGTCACTGTTTGTCAATAATGCAGTCTTTATAGACTGCTGTCAGCTGTTTTAGTGTGAGCTGTCCAATCAGACCAAAGCTAAGCCATTTCTTTATCACGGTTTATAGAATAATTTTATTATTGACAAATAATGATGACTGTGTTTAGTGTTAACATGACATTTTTTGCATTTTAGCTCAGATTTGAGGCCTAACCATAGCCCTACCCTTTCACTTGCAAATCAGATATATTAGGCTAAACCTGACCCTAACATAAAGAAAAATGTGAAATGGTGGGATAAAATTAATTGCCTAAATTTGACTAAATAAAGTAGAGGCAAAGTAGAAATGAACAGTAGCTTGAATATTGTCTCCCTATAGTTTACGTACTGTTGTTATTAATGGAAAATCAAAGCACCCTGTACTCTCTAACATGATAATTTTATTAACCTCAGGCCAACTTCTGAGAACATGATGTGTCAAACCATAAATCAAAGCATTTAAATAACACTACGCTACACAAACACTAAGGAGACATGCACATGTTCACCACATAAGATAAATGGATTTTCTGGCACAGCCTTTACACTGTGTACTCTCCCTCTTTTGATCTCTCATTTAGTCAATCTTAGTGAGTGTGTGTGTGTGTGTGTGTGTGTGTGTGTGTGTGTGTGTGTGTGTGTGTGATTAAAAGGTCATCCTGTCACACCTGTGAGGACTTTCGTCTGCATGCAAAACATCTCTTACACACCTTTCTTGGCCTGTGGCCACCTCCACAAGGGAGATTCCTTTGTTTGTGTGTTTCTACACAAATACGTGCACAGTTAGTTATACTCTCAGGCTTCACACCTGTAGGCTTTAACACTGATTAAAAGCAGTGCCAGTTAAATATTATATATATATTATTAATGTTAATATTTAAAGTTAGAAGCCAACCAGTTTGACTGTTTTAGTGCTGTACTCTTTAATTAATGTCCTGCCCTACAGTGACAAAGTCATCAGTAATTTATTGGGTGACTTTGTGGATCAAAAGATTTATTTTGAAAGTCTTTAAATGTGATCAACAACCTCTCCAATCCACCTCAATTAGAGACTCCTTTTTGCCGTTTTTCCATTACCAGTACCAGCTCAACTCGCCTTGCCTCGGTTTGGCCGTGCTCCGTTTTCCATTGCAGATAGTACCCAGAGATCAATGTCGCTGGTCATCATACCAACGCCACACACAACTGCTGCGACATAATTTTCAATGCAACACACACATCAGTGACACACACACAGCTGTCTCTTGATTTAAGTTAAAACGTTTCAACATTACTCAGAATGTAAAGACAGATAAGCGGTATGAAATCCTTCCAGCTGTGTTTTCCTCTGCCGTTGTTGCTGCAGCGGTCTGTGTGACGGCGGGAGCAGAAGGCTCTGTGAGCGGGCGGCTGGCCGGCCTCGCAAGCGCCTCTCGCAGGTTGCTGCAGGCTTCCCACGCCGCCAATCGCGGAGCTCCTCAGCTCCGTTCTCTGTTCTGCCATAACTTATCGTAAAACTGTCAATATTAGAAATCCACACTGTTGATGAAAATTTCTCAGAAGTGGTTTTAGTGATGAAATAACTAAATTAATATTGTAAAATATAAAACTTTTTGTTGCTGGCCTCTGTCAGGCGTGTGCAATGATGACGTAGTGAATAGTGAAGATTTTCTCTGACCAATCAGTAGTCTGTTGTGTTTTCACGTCACATTTTAGTATCGCCTCTGCTCGCTTGGAACCTTGACAGAGGTGATACGAAAAAAGGTACCTGGAAGCAGGTACAGGAACAAATTTTACACAATGGAAAACCAAACAAAGGCGAGTTGAGTCAAGCTGGTACCGTGCAGTAGAAAAGGGGCTTACGTGTATATGAAAAATTCACCTTTTGTTTTCATATTCACCTTTTGTTTTCATATTAATTGGAGACTGGTTTGCACACTTACATAGACTCATGGTGTGTGGTCCTTATCACATTTAGAGGTTGATGAGAGTGGTGAAAGGGAACCAAAACAGTTAGTTTGTGAGTCAGAAAACCAAAACAATGAGCTTAAAGATGCCAAAACACTCCATAGAGCAGTCAGCTTAAAATTGTCTGTGGGTTTGTTACTACAAGTGACGCATTACATGTACAACCCTGTTGTAAATGATACATTGAAAACAGAGGCCAGTAACAATTAAAAAAATAAATAAATTACAAGACAAAAGGCTGCCCTGAAGCACTGATTATTTTTTTGCTAAATAAAATGGACCCCGCTGACACTGGAGCTGCTGAATCATTAAGATCTGGTTTATAATGTTATCAGCCTATTTTGACAAGCCTATTTTAAAGAACTGAACCAGTTACTGTGAGCCGATCCTGTAAAGCAACTGGCAGTACAGTTTCACGCACACACAGCTATACATTCACAAATACACCATAAATTCACAGTGTTTACAAATTATGAGTAATGAAAAAGCACGTCAAAATCTGGACTTTTCAGATTCGTATTTTTGTTTTTTTGGAGTAGCTGTCTAGAATGGACTAAATGTAAAGCTCATTCATTTCTAAACATCTGATATTTTGGCATTAAGATTAATTTTGGTCAGTTCAGTTAGATCAACTGCATTTAAATCCACACAATGTGTGATGGTACATACACTGATATCAGTTCTTATTAGTGAGACATGTTTATTTCATCCATCTCTCCTGATTGTTTACACACATCAGACTTAAAAGTCCTTTCTCTGTGTGTGTATGTGCACAAACTATACACATATACTCTTTTTGAAGCATGGCTTTACTAGAAAGCGTATTATGAAGGATCAGCAATGGTGAAGCTTTAATTCACACCTGGCCTTTTCAACCTTCTCTTTACACTTTACACATAATTGTTGCAGCAGATTTCAGTCTCTTGTTCGTTCCCTCGGTCCATTTTTAATAATATACATATTTTCAGGGGTTACAGTGCAGACAAAAATAAAATATCTCATGTACAGTGGATAAATTGCCATACCTCCCATTTTCCTTGAAAGTTGCTTGGCACGCTGAAAATCTCCCTGTTGTGGTTCAAATTGCAGATGTAGCCTGAAAGAATATAGAAATAAATGTAAATCTCTCCCTCTCCCTCCCCCTCTCCCTGTGTGTGTGTGTGTGTGTGTGTGTGTGTGTGTGTGTGTGTCCGCCCGAGGAAGCTGTATCTGTCCTTTGATTCCAGGGTGAGGCGGTAGCATTTCAACGCGGCAGCTAAAATTGCAGCGGTTGACTAAATATGGATGTGCAGCTGCGACATTAAAGAGGGAGACATAATTGAAGAACATAACTACAGGACATCCCAGAATAAGGTGATGGTTGTCACAGTGGCGAATCGGTCTTAAGATGAGGGTGGGGGGAGTCGTGCTCCTCTTTCTCTCCCGTCATCGCCCAGCAATTTTCATGTCACTCTGCTTCCATCCTGCTTCCCACTGAATTTCTCACACTTTGAAGTTTCCCATCACACATACATACATGTTCATAGGTGAAACTACGATCCAGATCTAGTCCAGCAGTAGGTGCGATTTGCTACAATCAAAAATGTTTATGAAACGGACCAGCTGTGTCAACACCTGAAGCCTCTACTGCAGCCACACCCCCAGTATTCAGTTAGTCTGCACCTTTAATATACTTCCATGTAGCCAAAAGACCAAAAACATTCAAACAAAAGTCTCACAAGAAAGAGTGAAATCCACCTGGATGGACGTGCATATAAAGCGGCGGACCTCTCTTCAGGATAATCTGTTTTTTTATGCCAAAGAATGAATAAGGAAAACTGACAGATGAAAAAATCATTTGACAATTTTTCCAAGTAGAGTGGTATGTGCTTGTAAAAATGAAAATTATAATTTTCTCTCCAAAGCTTCAATGTTTTTTTAATGCTTGTGATAAAATCTAGGGCTTGCACAGCTATTACGGAGCCATGCGGAAAATCTAATACCTTACAGACAGGAGTAGCTAGTTAAAGAGAAAAACAAAAAACATCCCCAAATAAGGTGGGCATGTGTAAAATTTGAAAGGGCAGTCATTTCAGCTGGCTAAGTTGGAAGATGATGATGCTATCAAATAGCCCTGTAAGCCAGAGAAGGGCCATGGTGATTATTTTTTGATCAGCTGCAGAGAACAGGGATATGGACCATGTTAAGTCACTGCTGAAGAGACAGGTCTGATTGTGTAGTTGGTTGACAGCTGATTAGGCTTATGGGTAACGATGGGTTGAGACATTCACAATCAGTGATGACAGCAATCATATAATGGGTCCTTACTTCAACTCAGAAAAAGTAATACCAGCCTACTTCATATACTGGAGATCAGTTGTAATCAATGATAGATTTAACCTGGGTCAGTGGCTGATCCAACATAACCATGTGACCCGGCCAACTCTGCGAAAACTATAACAATGAAGGTTAAAGTTAATTTCACTTCTTCCATCTGTAGAAGTGAGGAAAACAAATACATCTCCTCAGTGCTGCTGATGTGTCACCTGTTACTGTATTTTGATTGTATTTCATTTCAAATATAAATGTAACAGAATTTAAAATTTAAAAAAATCAGTTTGAGTGTTCCCAAAACCAGAGCCTGTATCATGTGATGTCCAGACAAAACGTAAAGGATGTTTTAGAGGGGGTGCATTTACACACATCAATGAAAAGACACAAAATAGTTTTTCAACTAGAGGAAAAAATAAGCTCTTACTAGCTCTAAGTATGTTACTTGCTAGCTAAATCTGTACAGATGGTACATCGACTGGAAAAATAAATACAGACTGCACAAACAGTTGAGCAGTGAGCAGTTAATAATTTCATATTTTTTGTACTTTCTAAGGTCTTGCAGACACTGCGTGTAGCAGGACTGGACATATTTCAGCATATTTGTACACACACACACACACACACACACACACCAGTATCAGTCTACCAGTTGCCAGTGTGAGAACAGGAGAGGCCCCCAGCCATGACTAACACATGGTGCTACCAGCCACTGCCATGACCCATCTGTGTGTGCTTGTGACTCTGTCTGTGTGCGTGCGTGTGTGATGCGACCGCATCATAAATTAATAAACATATCTGACAAGTGCATTGCAAGCACCCGAGGGCATCATCATGTTTGCAAACAACTCCCCCTTTGCCCCCCTCTACACACTCTCCTACCATCCACATGCGCGCGCACACACACACACACACTCCCTGAGGAGTAGCGATTGTTTAATGATTCAATTAGCTGTGTGGCGTGCTGAGAGCTAGAGGCAAGATGGAGTGATAATTGATAAACATGTTTAATCCTGAGAGAGAGAGGAGGGGTGGAAAGATAAAACCAGACAGATAGAGCATACACACACACACACACACACACACACACATTTCACATGTTTTAAAACACAATGGCTCATTTAGTTCTGACTTATGTTCATTAGAAAGCAGTCTTGGTATCTGGACCAGTTTAAGTACCATTGGGCACGTCTCCATCCACCTGTTTTTATAAGCTGCATAAAACTCTTGTGGAACCCACCACCAACAATTCAAAAACGCTGATGTGGAAAGTTGACATATCAGAAGAGAGGACAGGCAATGAAAGCTGTTTTGAGACAGATAAAAATAGTTTTTTTGATATGTAGCTTGACAGCGCAGCACCTGCTTCTACTTTTTCTGTTAAGTTACAACCCACTGTTACATGCCTCAACTTCACCAGAAATACCCCCAGGAATTTCAGGGGTGTACGTAACTGCAATATGGGGAGCCTTGTTTCATGTCACCACCCTCTCTCAATTATGACACAAAAACACTACAAGTATACACGTTGATCAAAGAACATAAGTTATTCTTAGAAGCAGCATGCGCTGATGTATTAGAGTTTCAGCTGCTCGAGTAATATGTAATCCAGTTATAATGATAATAATAATCCTTGAAATATAATCATAGTATTGTCATAACAGAGGCTGATGGAAAAGCACTGATTCACATTTTATTTGGCGTAACATTTCAGAAATGTTTTTAAAACTTACGCCACATTTCAATGGTAATATACAGTAACTATTTTGTTGGGAATAGAGAGCTGCGGTCCTATCCTAATTCTGGGGTTGCTACTGTTATAATGGCCTCATTCCTTATTTTAATTTCTTGTAGTCGATGTCTTTAATTTCTTTTTCTAAAAAATACAATATGATACTTGTATTTTACGTGAGTTTACTTCTGTACTACATACCAACATAAATCCACAATAATTTTGTTGTCATTCAACTACAGCCCCCATGAGGCTCAGATAGTGCTCATTTGTCAACTGTTGCTTTGAAATTGTGAAATCTGTTGCAAACTGGAAGTTATGTGCACAAAATGCTTGGCATTCAAGTGGTATAAGTCATGAGGACACTTGCTGTGGTGACTAAAATAACAAAAGAGTGCTTTCAGACATCATAACAACAAAAGCATGTTTGGAGTGAGAAATGGTACTTGGTCATTGATTAATAAATACTAGTAGCTTACTTGGGAGCACTGCTTCAGAAATTTTCCACTTATAAAGTCCTTAAAACCACACAATTAAATAGTCTCTTCTCATAGTGAACATGAGGGACACATGCTGTTGTTAATGATGCTATAATCAACAGATCTCAGTGGCAATAGTTTTTATTGAGAATTTATAAACTTATTCTGAGTAACCAGGACATTCTCTCTGGAAAAGTGATATTAATGTTGAGTTTCTGAAAACCAAAAGTGTTGCTTTTATAAATTTGTTCAGTGTAAGTCAGCTCTATTATAGTATGTAGGTACTGACAGAAGTCTCAGCGGCCCATAACTCAAAGAGGAAAACTATCTGCGGTGGGAAATATGTTATTTGAATTGTGCGGAGAGTAGCAGCATGATATAGTGTATTTAACTTGTGTTAAACGCATTTGTTTACCAACATGTTTTGTTTACTGAGGCTTAATTATTTACTTTTTTCTATCCACGTTTGCACCAAGTTTGCCTTTCAGCACTGTGCAGTCTCAGTGGAAAAAGAGTTTAAACAGCTGCTCTTTGTGTATGTTTGCCTGTGTCTACATGCGCCTGTATTTTTGTGTGCCTGTGTGTGTGTGTGTGTGTGTGGTGGGGGGGTGTAAACAGGGGAAGTCAGCGAGATCTTTTGTATTGAAGAGAAACGTTTACTTCACCATCCTGGTTGGCCTTTAGCTCAGGGATTATGGGTAGATCTCATCAGGTGACCCTGGGATCACAAAGGTCACATCACTAAAAAATAAATTTGTTTGTTTAAAGGGAAAGAAATTAAAGTAAATTAAATAAATTGTTCTGCTTGACTTTCTTTTGAAGCTTTTGAAATTAAGTTAAGTTAAACAACCATTAGTTTATGATCATTGATCAACTGGAAGATTTCATTGACTCACTTAATAACCTACATGAGTGTTTTCTAATTTAGTGACCCTACTACCAGAATTAAATTGTTTCCCACTGACTTCCAGAACTATTGAAAAAAAACTAATTAATTAAATTTATTTTTTCTGATTGGCGACCTCCATAGTTATGGTTTGATTAGGTTTAGGTAACTGCAGGAAAGAATTCTGGTCCTGGTTAAAGAAACAAATTGGTAGGAAGCAAACCGCGGGCTCATGTGTCACACATGTTGACAGTTGATAGTTGTATTCACAATACTGAAGAGAATGTGTGTGGAAAGTGAATGCCACTTTCTACACACAGCTAACACAATCCATTTTCCTCCTGGATATTTGCCAATTTCTGCCAACCTCAACAGCTAGCTGTAGAATGCCAGTTCATATTTGTGCAGCTAAAAATGTTTGGCTTGTAAGCTGTTTCTGTGGCTAAAGCATTTCAGATGTAGGATTTATATATTCCTCTTCATTATAATCAGTTTTACAATCAAATCATATCACATGTCCATTGTTGCTAGCAAGCCGATGTTTATTTGGCTATGGTATGACTGTAACTTGATGATATACAGTCTCTGCACATCCTTTTTGTTTACAGAATCACACTTATGCAGTGATAGGCCACTTGTTCAGCTGCAGCTGAAGCTGTTCATGTTTTCTGAAGAATTCTGAGACCACATTTAATCTACTTGTGACCCAAATCAGGGTCCTGACCCAGATTATAAAACCCACTGATGTCGCTGATTAAAGGCCAAATCCCAACAGGACCCCAAGACCCAGAGCCGAGCCCGTCCTGAAGAGAACCCACTGTTCAGATGGAGACACACTCACTTCACCCCATTAGCCCGTCATAAGAGAGAGAGGGATGTTTGTGTGTGAGTGTGTGTGTGTGTGTGAGGGAGAGAGAGAGTTTGTGTCCTGCTGGGTGGCAGAATTAAAGGAGAGGTTTGTTTGAGAAGCGCCTTTGAAATGGACACACATGAACTTGCTCTCTCTCACACACAGAAACACACTTAGGTACTCCTGTTGCACCCTTTATTGACTATAACCATCTGGCTGCCATCCAGAGAAAGAGAGAAGAGGAAAGGAGAACAAGCCGTATGGTCCTTTTCTTTAACCCCTTAACATACAGTTATTCTGTTTTTCCCTGTTAAGAAGCTTTAAGATTGTTAAATTCATCTTATGCTCATGCTCACACAAAGTGAAATAGTCATACCCAAGACTCCATGATTTTATTGGCTGCAGCATTCCATCAACATATTTGGCATTTTTAGAAACTTCGGGATCTCCAGTAGAAGTTCTGTGGGTTTGCAAATTTTTAGCTTCAAAGTATGATTTTGTTGTCTGTAACCCAATGGCAGGTAAGTATGTTTATTGTGTTACAAACACTGTAAAATATTTATACATATTACAACACAAGGTTGTACAATGAAATTAAAGTTTGTAGTCCCTTCATACTACACACATAGAACATACCAGATCATTACATGTGTATTAGACTAGAATAACTATCTAACTTATTGTTTTCATGCAGAAACAATTTCAGACTCCCTAAGTAATAAAGTAATTGTATTTATGCAGGTTAACTGGTGACAATAACGGCTATTTGAAAACAATTATCTGAATAGGATGAAAAAAATTTCAAAAATGTAAGGAACATGAAGTGACCTTGAGAAAGAGAAAAAATTTGGCAACCGAAAGTATGAGAAACATGAAATGGGGGAGATATTTTCTGTGAGATAGATGTAAATTGTGACTCAAAATACAGAAAGACAAGGTTATGGGAGAGGGAGAAAGACAGTAAGGAGAGGAATGAATGCAAATCTTACAACTCTCCTCACTCTTCTGTTCTCTGTGCAATTACCTCAGGGTGGTTTGAACCATAGAAATTACCATAAAATTACTTTTACGATATGTGGTTGTTATTCAGATATGAAAATCTGTAAATATTGACTGTGACAGTGTCAGTCACAAAATATGAGTGTTGTCAGAAAGAGAAATCTATAAGAGAGAGGTTTATGTTGTCATTTTTCTTTTTTTTTTGGCAGACCGTCCTCCCCATAGACAGTATATTGCCACCCCGCAGATTTGAATAGAGAGCAGTGAAGCCAGTTTTGGACCAATAAAATACTACTACAGGGCTACTTCTTGTTGGCACCAGCGCCTACTGCACATGATCATGCAGCATAAGCGTGGTTTAATGACGTAGAGTAAAGGCAGAAAGACCGTAATTCTGGTAGCTGCATGGCTGCACAAACAAAAGTCTTCTGGCTCAGTATGTTTGTCTGACTCTGATCATCACTGTTTAATCCACCCACCTTCAAGGCTCACCTGCCAAGCACCAACGCATCATTAATGGTCGAATAGATTTTTTAGACTCGCCAAGAGTCTATAATCTAACCGATACGGTTAGACAGGCCTGTAGAAGGCTGAAACATTTAGAGGAAGTGGATGGACTCGCTGAGATGGCTCAGTGTGGTGTTTGTCCCGCTCATCCTGCACTGTCAGACGGCTTAGTAAAAAGTGACATTGACAAGCGCTGCGTTTCTCCCAAAGTTGAACATTTTTCAACTCTGTCTCTGAACAAGCAGCTGAGTTTGTAAGGAGTTGCAAAATTTTAAGATACATAGCATCTCAGCTAAACAGGCTACTGCCAGACAGATTTAGCTTGTTTATAACAAGCTATTAGCCGAGCTAGCAAATGCGCTTGTGTAAAACCAAAACACAGCTGCGATGGATGAGACAGAGCAGATTAAATATCGCTTGGTGCACATTCCTGCTTGTTGTACTGATGCAGTATCTTCGATTTCTTCGATATACTTTATTTAATCCTTTGAGGGGAAACTCAATATCAGTACTAGTAATACTTTTGCTAGTAATACTGTAATACTGTTTTTGCTGCACTTACTTACAGTAACAGGCGTAGTTATGGTCAACTTGTGTAATCTACAGTGATCTCCGCTCACTTCGCTCCGAGTGTGTGTATATTTGCGAAGCTCTGCTGAGACGGGAGGGGAGGGGCTGCAGCGTGGTGGCTCACTCGTTCTTTTGGCTACTTCCGCACAATAGTCAGTGTTGATAGGCTATTTCTCGTGACTTGTAACAAATCAGCTAGTACTGTGGGCAGGACATTGCTCCCGTACAGACAGAGAGGCGGCTGCATCAGAGCCAAAGGAGCTCATTTTTTAATGAATTGATTATATCGGCCATCTGTTTTTGAAATGACCGATGCAGATTATTGGAAAAATGCTGAATATTGGCACCGATTATCAGCCGACTACTGGCGACCCCTAGTTTTCAGTTCATGAAAGTTAATTGTAACATTTTGGTTGCCTAAAAATGTCTTGCTAGGCATTTATCCCAGTGATATTTTTAGTAAAGTAATAGAGGGAAATGAAGTATGAAGAAAAAACAGGATCATAATGTTTCAGATAATTTGATAAATGTCAGGTAGCACAATTTTTCTATTTTGGATGTGTGTTATGTTGTAGATGTGTTTTGAATGAATCTCTTCATTTTAACATCTTAAAAGAACTCTAATTCTTTATGAAAAGTCATACAATATTACTCCAGCAAAAGAGAGCAAAAGAAGAAGGAGAGCAAGGTAGGCGGGAAGACAGCGAAACAGGTAAAAAAAATGGCAAAAGAGCAAGAGAAAACAAGCCCAGGAAGGCTCACTGAAAAAGAAAATCAAACTGACCCTGCTCGATCACCAGCCCCCTGTCTCTCATAATTGCAGTATCTCCAAAACAACCAAAACAAACCAAATCCGGCCTAATGTATTTCCCTGTCACAACTGCCTGGCGGGAGCCAAATAGCTGCTCCCAGAGAGAAATGTCTTTTTGAAAAACACCACTGGTAAATATGGTTCTCTGCATGGCATATAGCAGGCTGGGCCCTCCCCTCTCTCATTTCTCCTCTCATTTGTTCTCTTTCACTTTTCATCTGTTTATTTCAAAGGTAAAGAGAGACAGCATTCTGTGGATGTCACAACATGCTTCTCATACAGTTGTACATTCATTCTCATTTTCTCCTCAACTCTGTTCTTATTTACTTTTTTTTTCAGTTGGCATTTTTTCAGACATTCACTATAACTTACACATGGCAACACTTCTGCATGTCTTAATTTCTCTAAACAATTTTGAACATGATTGAAATGTTGCTTGATCACAGCATTATGGTGTCTTGATTCTCCATCATTTAATATATTTGTTGAAATTGGATGTTTCTGGGGACATATAATACAAAAAGTGTTTAAAAGAGGTCAGACCTTGACCTTGATTTGTGTTACAAATCCTTATTCTTCAGAGTGACTCAAGTTATCTTCTGGTACATAGCCATGGTGACTTGGAAAAACGTGACAGGGATTTTAATTGTTGTGTACAGTCTTGCCACTTTGAAACAAAGCCACAAATTTTATGGGGCAGAGACAAAATAGTTCAAAAGTCTCTGACAGTACATTGCTGAAGAACAATCAATCAATCAATGACACCAATTCTGGGAAACATCATGTTAGGGCTGTCGCGATACCCGCAAAATTGAGATACCGCGCTATTTGTGAAGCCTACTGTGGAGAATGGCAAGCACCGCAACAATGTTCATACTTTACACTTCAGTGCGTGTTAAATGAATAAATTAATACTTCAAAAGTTCCACAAGCGTAACGAGCTCTTTAATGGTTCAAGGATGGATCGCCATGGGCTGTACATGACCTGACTTCAAACTTGGAAGCTGTAACCCCTAAAATTCAGTTGCCGGAGCTAATCGCGGCCATAATAGTCAATGCTCGTGAGTCCACCAGATGCGGCTGCAGCGCATCCCAGATGCGGCTCTCTGCTCCGCTCCGCAGAGAATAGGTAGCAGGTCTGTTTTTACTGCTAGCCGTGTCAAGCAGCACAGAGCAGATCGAACCAGGCAGGAAGTCAGACACAGAATGGCAGAGAATCTGGTCAATTTTCAAAATAAAACACCCTGCGGAGACTCCTGATCATAAATAAACACGGTTAAAACGGACACAAAAGGACATAATTTCACTACGTAGCCTACTTAATCATACACTGCTCAAAAAAATAAAGGGAACACTTAAACAACACAATGTAACTCCAAGTCAATCACACTCCTGTGAAATCAAACTGTCCACTTAGGAAGCAACACTGATTGACAATCAATTTCACATGCTGTTGTGCAAATGGAATAGATAACAGGTGGAAATTATAAGCAATTAGCAAGACACCCCCAATAAAGGAGTGGTTCTGCAGGTGGTGACCACAGACCACTTTTCAGTTCCTATGCTTCCTGGCTGATGTTTTTATCACTTTGATTGCTGGCGTTGCTTTCACTCTAGTGGTAGCATGAGACGGAGTCTACAACCCACACAAGTGGCTCAGACAGTGCAGCTCATCCAGGATGGCACATCAATGCGAGCTGTGGCAAGAAGGTTTGCCGTGTCTGTCAGCGTAGTGTCCAGAGTATGGAGGCGCTGCCAGGAGACAGGCCAGTACATCAGGAGACGTGGAGGAGGCCGTAGGAGGGCAACAACCCAGCAGCAGGACCGCTACCTCCACCTTTGTGCAAGAGCCCTGCAAAATGACCTCCAGCAGGCCACAAATGTGCATGTGTCTGCTCAAACGGTCAGAAACAGACTCCATGAGGGTGGTATAAGGGCCCGACGTCCACAGGTGGGGGTTATGCTTACAGCCCAACACCGTGCAGGACATTTGGCATTTGCCAGAGAACACCAAGATTGGCAAATTTGCCACTGGTGCCCTGTGCTCTTCACAGACGAAAGCAGGTTCACACTGAGCACATGTGACAGACGTGACAGAGTCTGGAGACGCCGTGGAGAACGTTCTGCTGCCTGCAACATCCTCCAGCATGACCGGTTTGGCGGTGGGTCAGTAATGGTGTGGGGTGGCATTTCTTTGGGGGGGCCGCACAGCCCTCCATGTGCTCGCCAGAGGTAGCCTGACTGCCATTAGGTACCGAGATGAGATCCTCAGACCCCTTGTGAGACCATATGCTGGTGCGGTTGGCCCTGGGTTCCTCCTAATGCAAGACGATGCTAGACCTCATGTGGCTGGAGTGTGTCAGCAGTTCCTGCAAGAGGAAGGCATTGATGCTACGGACTGGCCCGCCCGTTCCCCAGACCAGAATCCAATTGAGCACATCTGGGACATCATGTCTCGCTCCATCCACCAATGCCACGTTGCACCACAGACTGTCCAGGAGTTGGCGGATACTTTAGTCCAGATCTGGGAGGAGATCCCTCAGGAGACCATCCGCCACCTCATTAGGAGCATGCCCAGGAATTGTAGGGAGGTCATACAGGCACGTGGAGGCCACACACACTACTGAGCCTCATTCTGACTTGTTTTAAGGACATTACATCAAAGTTGGATTGGCCTGTAGTGTGGTTTTCCACTTTGATTTTGAGTGTGACTCCAAATCCAGACCTCCATGGGTTGATAAAATTGATTTCCATTGATAATTTTTGCGTGATTTTGTTGTCAGTACATTCAACTATGTAAAGAAAGAAGTATTTAATGAGATTATTTCATTCATTCAGATCTAGGATGTGTTATTTTAGTGTTCCCTTTATTTTTTTGAGCAGTGTATATATTGACATTTACCTCTCCTCCACTCTGTAGGGTGAGAGCCTGCAAGACTTAAAAATCCAGCAAACACATAAAATAAAAATTGTCTTTCAGCATCGTCAAGGTAACGTGGTAAAGTGGCAAAGTGGCAAAGTGCTGTCCCATTCCTGTAAACAGCATTTTGAGCCCTTGCAGCCTCTTGCACTCAATCACTTTCCAAGTGACGTCAGTAAAGTCTGTGAGGGTTCAGGGCTTAGGGGGGACATTGGAATTGGACCAGACAGCGTTCGCTGCAGGTGACTGGCCGGCCGGCTGGCGAGCATCATTAAGTAAAACAGAAACAGGGAGCAATCCCGAACGCCACAATAGCCAGTCCGCCCCTGGCCCCAGCATGTTACCGCGGGGGAAATTACTTCACCGTCACAGCCCTACACCATGTATTTGTTTTTTCAGCAATTAACAAAAGTTTAACATTGATAACTAAGTTCTGAATGAAAGTTGCGGTTTTCCAAAACCTAGCTATAAAAAGTTGGCCCAACAGTATGGTGTCATCTGCATAAGGATGAACACAACAGGCATTCAAAGAGGAGATGATGTCAGTAGACCTGTTCAGGGCTTACCCCGCCTTTCGCCCAAGCTGGGATTGGCTCCAGCCCCCCGCGACCCTGTAAACAGGATAAGCGGTTGACGATGGATGTATTGATGATGTCAGTATTACAAATAACAAAAACTATTGGTGCTGAAGATTTCTAAATGTAGATGTTGCCCAATATAGTCTTAAACACATTAGTTGGGTGATTAATTTTTGAGATCCATGGATACTTTTCTGTGATTTACTGTATGTTCAGATATATCTAAGTATTCATATGCAGGTTCTCAAAAAGCAGCAAAGAGGAGCAGGAAAATTGCTAATATTCATCTTGCAGTAAAATTTAATAGGAAATAATTCTCCCAATAGTTCAGAGATAGATATATAGATCACAATAATAGATCACATTGAACATCAAAATCAGTAACAACTGGTAATTGGTAATCATTAATTCTACCTCTCTGTTGTTGTCCAAGGATGCAACTAACAGAGAAAATAGTGAGTGTTCACTAATATATGCCTCCGCTTTAATTCAGGTGTTGTGTCTGGTGTGAAACAAGGAGAGTGGCAGTTTCATGTAGGGTCAATGTTCATGGACAAGAGCCGTCCTCTGCTATAGGATAAAAACATTTTTCAAAAACAAATTTTATCACTCAGATGTGTCTTGTTAAATGTGTGTTGCTGGGACCACAATCAACTATTCCATTTGAACAAACATCTTACTAATATCAAGACTTAAAGTGTAAATTATGATATAATTGAGTGAATGTCCTTTCCTGCAGAATTAGAAGTATTCTGCTGCTGAAATGCCCAAAATGGATATCAGAATGATCCATTTCATGCTGCTTTTATTCTACTTTTTTCACTATACTCACACTTTTCTTAATTCTGCATTAGAATTAAGTAATGTAATCTCAGCATATAGAAACATCACTTTTATGAACAAAATGAAAACACATTTTGGAAGGGTTCTTAAACTTGTTAAACTCAAGATGTGGAGAATTGAATTGTGTTTTTGTTTGTGTGCATGTTTCAGTCTAGAGCAAGCATTCAAAAAAAATAGAATTTAGGTCTAAGGGCAGTAAATGCCCAGTTCTTAGTTTTCTCAAAGTTTTATTCATGCTAACAATATACCCTCTCACAGCTTTCACAGCTGAAAATGACGAACTCACCTGAATGACAAATCACCTCTCTAATAACAGGCATATGTTTTTCTCTATGTGTGTCTGTATGTGTGCGTTTGAAAGCAGGTTGTATGTCATAGAAAGGGATTAACAGTATTTTAATGAGGGTTTAATATTTATGTTCATGGGCTGACACAGGCAAATAGACGTGTGCTATACTCAACCAATGACAGGTCTCACACTCATATATACACACACACACACACACACACACACACACACAGGAAGACATACGGAGAGACAAACAGATCAGAGTGTTTTAATGCCTCTCAAACTGTATTAATGACATGACTAAAGCTTGTTAGGGGGTTAGAGGATGTTAGCCAGCCACTCAAACACATAAATGTGTAATATGAAAGTGTATGTGTTGATGTACTGCAGCTAATCTAATTACCGAAATGAACTCACTGTCACCTCCTTGTACTGTAAGTACATTAGCTGTCTATCAGCTTTTTTCACTTTTTAACTCAACTCATGAAAAAGACTTATTTTCAAAAATGTAATTCTTATAAATGTTTTTCATGAAAGTTAAATTCATCTGCATCAACCTCTTACCCCTTTATATTTCATGAATAAATTCTATTAATTTTAGTGTTCTGTTATACACTATTACTAAATTATTGGTGTATTCCCAAAGTTCAGCCCAGAGAACGTCTTTATTGTGAGGTGCATGATATTTATATTTATTGTAGTGCTGAGCAATGATTGCTGTTTTCATGTTTTCTTTCCATTTCATGCTTTTTCTGACACTCTGATAATGTTGTTAGATTTTCTGTAGGTGTCACTTATTACTGCTCATACTAATGCTGCATTCACTTCATATGGAAGTTATATATTCTAATTATAATTTTCTAATTAATCTTCTCATTTGCATTAGCTATGACTGTGGTTATCATATTTTTTTTAGACAAGTAGATCTAGATCTTGAATGTGTGTGGGCAAATCTGTCCAGCAGTGTGTCGACCTGGACATACACAGGGCGTTTTTTATCTATCACAGCTGGCTGCTTTCATGGGGTATTTTGTAAGTTATTTTGTTTTCTCAGTGACCGGTTATTTAAACCACAAACGAATTGATGTGAGGCTTTTGTAAAGATGAATAAAACTTCATATAAGGTGTACTGACACTGATTGGTTACTGCTGCATGTGTCACCTGGTGGCTTTGGTGTTCTGTATTTTAAATTGAGGACATCAACCTGTACCATACCACTACTACTGTATTGCTACTGCCATGGTTAAAAATCAATTAAATGGTTAGTAAAATAACATGATTAATGTACCAAGTTTAGTTAACATATGTTCATAATTCAGAGAACTCAGATTACCAGTAAAATTTGCTGCTCCATCATTTCTGTGTGGTTGCCATGGGTCACACAAGTTGAAATAAGTTCAATCATCAGTGAACTTATGCATCAATCAAGCAAAACATTTCACAATATTTCATATAAATGTCATAGCTTTACCTGCACCTCAGGGTTAGAAAACTGTTGATCTAGTATGCTACTTACACTCGGCATGAATGCTTGCAACCATGGGAATATTTGCCACTGTTACCTTCCACATGACATGAACATGGCAGATTCCCAGCTTTCTTATCATTGTGTGACTTAGTACAAGAGGAGGATTATTCTGGAAAAAAATGCTGGACACCAGGCATTTAGAACAAGTGTTACAGAGCTATTTCGTAGGTAATATTACTTTAAAACTGTCTGTCTCTCTGCCCCCCACCTGACCAGGTAAGTGAATGTGAGCCACGCCTTAGATCAACCTCCTAATGCCTCTCACTCTCTCTGTCTGCTCTGCAAATTGTTACCCTGCTGCAAGAGCCAACCTGCCCTCACACTTTGTTTTTCTCATTGTGCATGTTTGTGTGTGTGTGTGTGTATGTGTGTGTGTGTGTGTGTGTGTGTGTGTGTGTGTGAAAGCAATGCAGGGTTTGGGCGTTGCTTCGGCTAGTTTACTCTCACAGAGCAAACAAATCTCTGATGTGTTTTTCTAACCCTGATAGCCACGTCTGACACCATGTCAACAACAGGGGGAAAACTATTTCTTTCTCTCCTTTCTTTTCTTTCCTTTTCTTTATTCTCCATCCCTGTATTTTCTCCCCCTCAATGTCTTTGTCTTTTATTAAAATCTTTCATTTTGAGCATTCTTTTGTCTGCGTTCAAATCTTCCAGTTCCTCCCTCAACTCACTCATTCTTTCAGTCATCATGCCGACTACGATCCTCCCTTCTCTTTCTTCCTTTGAGGAGACAGAGAAAGCTGTAACCACAGAGAGGTTGTATTTAAAGGAAGTGACTGAGCCCAGCTTTACACAACTGTTTGGTGATCTCTGTTGCCAATTTGTATCTGTAAGTCTTTGAGGATCCTGTTTGTGTGTTTGTTTGAGCCCGGCCAGGTGTGCTGGATGCAAGCCAAGGCCAAGATTAAAACCTCAAATCCCATTTCCTATTATACATATCGCTGTTATAATAGTTTGCTTTGAAGTATTCTTTCCACTTGAACTAAAAGTTTAGTTTGCATATTATCGAGGTGCTGAGTACATTTCATGGCCCTAGGGTTCATGAAAACCTTTCAAAACAAAAGTGATACAATCAGTGATGTTACATAAAAAGCACCACCACAGGAATATGTTCAAAATCAGAACAGGGCTGAAACTAATGGTTGTTGTAATTTTCTATTAACCTGATGATTATGTTCTAACCTTAAGCCTTTATCACTCTATACACTGCCTTATGTAAGAATTTGCTTTATTAAAAATAATACCCTACATTCTTTTAGCATATTTAAAAAAAAAAAGTTATTACTGTAACAGTCGATACGTTTATCACTAAGATTTATATCAGTGAAACAACATAAATGATTGGCAAAAGTACACATAATAAAGCCACATTTAGATTGTTTTAGCATGTACTATCATTTCAAAGATACAGTAGATGAGTTACGTCATTAAACCAATTATTTGATTTGGTTTATTTTTGTCATAACTGAACACCATATGATGTTTTGAAACCACTTTTTTTAATATCTCAGTGCTGTGTTATGTAAAGATTAAAGCTCAAGAAAATGTCTTGAGCTATAATTATGTTTACATTTCTTCACTTCAGATCGAGGGTTTAATTTCAAGACTGAAATAGAAATGTAGAAATCCTTTTTTCCCACAAAGGTGGCTCTATCCCCATAACACCCTCCCCACTCTTAATGCTGCTTGAAACCCTAAATGGTGGTATGTTAAAACCTTGTTTAACTGTTATGAGTTCTGAATCATACCCTCACTTCTACACACATGCATGCACACACACACTGTGGTGTTTTGACTGGTATGTCAGAGTTAAGAGATCAGCGTAGACCACCCCAGAAGAAAGGAAAGGAAAGGGTAGGATTTAAAATTTGTAGGTTAAAGAGTAAATTGTATTGTTACATTTTAGTGCAAAACTTAATACACAATCTCAAAAAGTATGGGAAGATGTTGAAGAATGTTTTCTTTTTCTTTTTTGAAATAGATGTTGAGGGACAATGCAAAAAAAGTAACCGCTGAAAAATGTCAAGAAAGCCAAGGTCCTCCTGTCTGTAACAGAGCTTGAAAAAGCTTTTTCTCTCCATAGCTTTGCTCAGTGATAAATGCACCTGTGTTATTAAAATGTTGGGTATTAGTGGGTAGAATGGGGTGTAGAGAAGTACAAAAAAGCAGTATTGAAAGGAAGAATGTTCCTTGACCTTTTTACCTTCCAGCAAAAAGATGAATCAAACAGTTTTGAACTTTTAAGCATTGTTCCCTGTCTCTAACTTCAGCCATGAACAGCAACCACTACATTAAAAGCTTAATGTGGGAAAACTGGCTTTGAAAGTCGATAATGAGGCATATGCTTTTGTAAAGCTGATTAAACATAAAATACATATAAATAAAAAGACATTAAGCTCTAAAAACAGAAGCCGTTTTTGAGAAGTTAGAGAAGTTTACTTTCATAAATTAGTACACTAATTGGTAAACAGTATGAAGTGATCTTCTGTGCATTGTTTTGCTCTGTCTGGGGCGAGTCTGGTCAGTCCAGTTCCCTTGTTTCGCCTCTCTCTGTGTACCTGTGTTCCCTCCTGTTTAGTCTCAGGGCAGAGACGCCCTCACTCTGGACAAATACCTTCCGGAAAACTTCCGCCCCTCCCCAAAACCACTTCTATCACTGGCCCAGACAATACACTCACAATGGGCTTGAAAGGGCTGTGGCCACACTCAAGCAGGGGACACGGTCGTGCATGTATAGCTTCCAGTGAATGTGCACAGGTCAAATGTGCAAACAACACTCAAATTATTTTAAATGCAAAAGTATTTATAGGAGGCCATTATCATTTCCCTCATTTTGGCTTTTCTTCAGGAGATGCCTTTACTTTTCAGTTAATTATCTTGCATAATTGTCTTTAACTCCTCACCCAGTGTTCCTGATGATGACAGTGTGGAGGGTTTTACTTGACAAAAGTGTAAATTAAGAGCATTTCCCCAAAAGATTAGGTAAATTACCAGTACATTAAATTGTACTGGAGTGAATGTATTGGATTACGTTAACTCCCTAACATACCCAGACACACGGGGGTGAAAAAGCCTGGAATGTGTTTACCTGCCTTTACAACTCAACTTCAAGGTTAACATGACAGATCCCTCCCACACCCCTTGTTGCCTTGTGCAGTTCACAAACACACACACACACACACACACACACACACACACTTACAGGCCAGACAGTTTGGAATGAGCCTGGTCCACTGCAGTGTGTTGACAATGAGTCCAGTGACAGAGGCACTATTACGTTACGACATCTATCTCAACTGACAGATCTGACCTGATCTCTGACCTGATGTATCAAACCTGTTAGTCACTTCATGTGCATTTATCAGTCAACTCAAAATATGTGTATGGACTGAAAATAGAATCCAACTCAATATCACTTCAATAAAAATAAATTTACTTTTTACATTGTCCATCTTATATGGGCTGGATAGACCACATTGTGTTACGCAAACCATCTCTGTACAACTAGTGGATTCCATTTGTAAATAATGCAGGAAGATTCTCTTGAGAGGTGGAGATTTGAAAGAGAAATCTTAAATCTTGATGATGATGTTCTGTATGGTAGAAACCATTATCCTTAAGGGCAACACAAACACCTGTTGTCTTGAATGTGCATGATTGAGGTCTGAGAATGTACCAGTGGGCATTTTTCAGTGTTGACATTTGTCAGATATTCATTTGTCAATCTTGTCTGTATAGTGTGTCTACTGTGTGCTACTGGTTGTTTTCCTTTCCTTTTTTTCTCCGTTGTTTTTCTATGAAAACTATGCTGTTAAAAGCTGGGAAAAGTAGTTAGTGACTAAAACAGTCCCCAATTTTCATGAGAGGGATATTTCAGTACAGTCCATCACATACATTGCTTTAAAGATGAAACCCACAGTGATGCTACATCACATTCTGATCTAAGTAACATACCATCTTAAATGC
Organism: Micropterus salmoides; assembly: GCF_014851395.1. Taxonomy (NCBI): domain Eukaryota; kingdom Metazoa; phylum Chordata; class Actinopteri; order Centrarchiformes; family Centrarchidae; genus Micropterus; species Micropterus salmoides. The sequence continues at coordinate 5,681,772 of NW_024040374.1, read as the reverse complement.
CTACATAGAGTGCTAAAATGTGCTTTCAGATTCAAGTTTCCAGTTTAAAACAGGTGAACTGAAGCATAATAGGGAGATTAAAGATGAACAGGAATCTTGGCATGCTGGGTAATTTATTACTAAGGGGACACTCGAGCTAATAGTGTCACACTCTATTTAAGTATGTTATTATGAAATGTTACACACGCTATCTTTGTTTGTGCCTTCATTGAAACAGCAGTTCAGATCTTTCGAAGGTGGATTCTAAGACAGACATGTTTGCTTTGATATCAGCATTTTTGGAAGTTCATTATTGTTGTTTGTTTGTCAAACTGCAGTCACACAAGCCACAAACCTGAAGAGTGAAGACGCTGTTGGGAATATTTCTCGTGAGGCAAGTTTGTGTCATGTCAAAACGTCCCCAAAGTTTTATTCCTGTTTCCCACAAATGCTTAAAAGCGTTCGTTCAGCATTATCTCATGATTACACCTCTGTCCCTTACATTATAACATGCTATCTGTTTAGATGTACTGCCAGCTTCATACATGCAGCTTTGGATCATTAGAATGGTTGTCTGGGTGCCAAATGTTGCTTCCTGTTTTGCCTCAGAGAGCAATAACCTAAAGTCGTTTATCAACTTCGAGGAAGCCATCTCATATTTTGATGTCATTGTGTTGAACCTGAGGGAAGTGTCAGACTCAGGGTGGGTCAGGATTGGGCGTACTGAGTCTTCTGAAAAACAATTATAATTTCCTGTCTGGGTTCAGTGTAATATAATTTTGGATGAGTTGACTTGAATGGAATGCACAGTTAGCATAAAGTTTTAAAGCCAGATTTGAATGGAATGCCCTGTTAACTGAAAGGATTAATAAAAGATTTGACTTGAATGGTCGGATGACTTAGAAGAGAGGAAGAGAGTGACTCGTCTGGGAGATTCCTCCGAGGCTAAGCAGTGCTCACACACAAAATGTCCACACATATGTGAATGCATACACCCAAGTTCTCCAACTCACACACACACACACACACACACACACACACACATACACACACCCCTGACTTCCTCCTGTTGTGTGTGTTTTGTCAGTCTAATCTCTGGTCTAATCCTCACACTGCTGCCAGACAGACAGGCCCACCCAGGTGAATGAGCCTGAATTTAAGAATAAGTGTGCGTGTTTGAGAGAGTCACACAGCTGGTGGATGTGTCAGGTCATGTGACTTAGATGACATTTAGATGGGGATGTGTGTGATATGGGAACGTGAAGATACCAATGAAAGCCTGGCACACCTGTATTCAAAACCAAGGGACTCCATTGGAATCGCAGCAAAGTAAATCCACGTGAATCCTTTCGGGTCGAGTTCAACTTGGGTGAACTTTGACCTGTGCGCCTTTAACTAATTGCAAACCGTCTTGATTGAGTTGACCTTTGAGGAAACAGAAAGCCAGTTGTCCAAAATGGAGGAAGCTATTGTAGCCTATTAATTGTGTTGCACCATTCAATATCATTTAACCTTCTTTGAGGGAGTCTAAAGTGCTCCAGTGCTTAGCACATACTCAACACATGAGAAGGGTAGAATAAAATCCAGCCGAATAGTAGCCTGCTCAAAAATGCCTTGCGGGTTGAGCCGTGTGGCGTTGCCATAAAAAGACGAAATATTTGAGCCTCAAACTTAACTGTTGGTAATAACATAACGTAAAATGGACTCTATGGTAGCACTATAAAAACTGCATATTCTTCCTGCAGACATCAAACCCCCTCTCTGTCATGACAGTGTATGGCAACAGAACTATGATCTCCATTAAATCTGCCATCAAACACAATTTCTTCAGTTTTACGTACATTGATGTGCAAATGAAGCTCATCACATCAGTCCATGAACCTGTCCACTACCTTTATAAATGGTAATGTTGAAGTTTCTTGCGGCTAAACTGAGAATAAAATTTCACTGCAAATTTATTAGGTTTGGAGCTGACACAATCATTTGCATACAGAGTAAACAAAACGGGTGAACTGACACATACTGAAGCAGCGAACTGAATTAATGTTTACTTGTTGTGGTTGTCTGATGAAACAATGATTAAAAGAGGATTCACCTTCAACTGAACATTTTTTTAGCTTAGTTAAAAGCAGAACTAAAAATCAATAAAAAGCAGTCTGGCATATGCAACAAAACAAGGTGCAGTAGCCTATTGTAGAAATCATTCAATCAAACAAGCACTTACTGTACACTTACGTACTGTCATTTCTTACGTAAACAAATTAGTACTGATCTGGGGATGGCATCTCCTTACATAGTCCTGTCATGATCCTCTCTAAACATCACATGACATTGTTAAAGGGTAACACTGGTATGTTTCAAACTTTTTGTGTCTATGTCAATATTTGGGACAACATTTTTTGAAATTGGTTGAGAATTGCGCAAGTGCGCTGAAGTCGTCAGCAGCTAAACAGGGCTGCATCCTTGCGGCAATTGCGCCCCGTCAAAGTACGTCCACTAAAGTGCTTGTTTTTACCACTGACAGGCTCAGATTGTTATTTCAAGTGTCTGACAACATCTTTTTGTTTTACCAGAAACAGTCACTACATGGCTAACGCCTAAGCCACCAGACTCCATTGAGAGTTAGTTGGTTAGTTACTGCATGATTTTGTTTTTGTTTATCTGTGCCATTCACAATAAGTTATAATAACACAAACCAACTGATCAAAGCAGCGATAGACCAGAGAGATAAAAATACTAATCACTAATCACGGGAGTCTGGTGGCTTTGAGGAGAGCAATATAGTGAATGTTTCTGGTTAAAAAAAATAATCTTTCTCTTTTAAAAAAGGTCTATCTCTGCAGGGATCCTTTCCATAATGTTGTCAGACACTGAGAACAATCTTAGCCTTTCAGTGGCAAAAACCGGAAAAACAACAAAATCAAGCACACATACTTTGACGGGGCGCAATTGCCAGCAAGGATTATATTGCAACCCTGTTTCGCTGCTACCAACTGCAGTGCGCTTGCTTAGTACTGGAAAAAATTTTATAAAAATGTTGTCCCAGTTAGTCACACAGTCAAAAACATGGTAAAATGTATGTTGCAGGTTTGATCTGCTACAGCAGTCAGACACTCAGCCGTCTAGTTGCTCCAGCTCCCTAGTTGCACTGTGAAACTGAAACTTACACATTGTGTATGTCTGACATGCATAGAAAATACATTTCTAATTATAGTATGTCATGTGGTTATCTGGTGCCTCAGCACCCCGACACCAAAAAATTCAACCGACACTGTAAAGTGTAACTTTGAAGATTTTTAGAAATATATTTAATCCATGTTCTAGCCATTTCCAGCTGACATTAAAAGCTGAATTGCATTTTATATTCAACTGAGACATGCTGCAACTATTCTATATGCCACATATGACAAACAGCTAATCCTTATTTATGCCTTTCCAAGCCTGTCACATATTAAGCTGCAGTTGCATTATGGCCAGTGGCAGGTAAAGTACAGTAAGCCTGACTGGATTTGGCATCAGCCTGAGACACAGACGGTAAAGAGTTTTCTTCGGAATTGAAAGATATCTGCTGTTTGAAAGTAAAACACATTACAAAGTGGCAGGAAGTCATTAATTATCTTGAGACCTTTGTTTATATTGGCGATACTGCTGCTGCTGCTGCTGCTGATCGATCAAGCCAAGTCTTGTCATGTTAAAACATATTGTTCCATGAAGGGACATTTGGTATGCAGCCAGGGTTTCCTTACTAGACAAAAATCTAAATTTAAAGTATTAAATTTCCTCACAAATTAAAGTTTTCTCACCTTTTCTCCCTCTTTATAAAAGTCATTAGGGGTGGAAGAGGCTTTCCTAAAATCAATACTCATGTCCTTTTTCGAACATTTAGCCGGAGAATAAACTTGTCATGCTGTGATATAGAGGCCCATGATCTTTTTCAGGAGAGGAGGCTGTGTTAGTTTTGTCATCTGTCAGCACACACAAGGACACACAGGCACGCCACAAACACAGAGGTGATGTTATACTCACCCTTTGCTGACTGCAAAAGGGTGGTGATAAAAATCTGTTTGTAGTAATACACTAATAAAAAGGGAGAAGATGAAGGCTGCAAGCTGTAACAATATAGGCGTTAGTAAAACAATCAAAATAATACAAGAAATGCCTTCAATGTTTGTCTTTTGCTGAAAAACCTTGAATATAAACAAACCTTGTAGAAAAAATATCATCAATAGCACATTAATTTTGCTCTAAACACATTGTCCCATCACACAAACTTTACTTCCTGTATGATCAAGGAAGTTCAAAACAATTATTTAATATTTAAATGATATTAACATTTAGTGTAAATCCACGCAAAACTAGACGTGAATACAAATAAATAACAATTATTTATCATTTAGTGTCAGAGCTGCTTGTATTTAGACAACGCTAATATCTTATTTTTGTAGTTTTGGCCATCTTTTTAGTTATGATCACATTGCATTTCTCGTGTTTCTTTGTTGAGGTTACTTTTTACTCAAAGGGTGGTTTCCCAAAAACTACAATCATTTAAAAAATACACCACAATCTATAAATCTATATAAATATTAAGATACATACAGATGAGTAACATGTCTTGTCTGAAAGTACTTTCCTGGATGTGCAGAAAATGTGCCCCCACCTCTATATTGCAGACAGAAGTTTCTTGTTGAAAGCGGGTTGGACTGAAGCACCGTGAGGCTGATTGCAGGTGAAGAGGCCTCTTGGTATGCTGGGTAATTTACATGACATGATTACTCCAGCAGCCCCTTTCTTTGTGTGTGTCTGTGTTTGTGCATGAGTGTGTGTGAAAGAGAGCGAGGGGGAAAAACATGTAGGGAACAGGGTTTAGTGGTAATATGGTGCTAAACATCTGTGAGCTTGATGACACTCACTTAAAACAACGAGAGGAAAGGTGGGAGGGAGTCATGATTGAAGGAAGAAAAGAGGGAGTACAGGAAGAGAGGACGAGCAGGGGGAAGAAAAGGGGAGATTGAGGGTGCAAAGAGAACGACGAAGACATGAGGACCGGAAAAACAGCAAAATATAGAAGAAACAGGAAAGAAAAGGGGAGCAAAGACGGAATAGTAATGATGGAAGAAGAAGTTGAAGAATTCATCAGATGCCCCCAAGATACCAAAAGTCTAATGTACAAACATCAAAGAAAGAGAAAAAGATGTGTGTGTGTGTGAGTGTGTGTGTGCGTGCGTGCGCGTGTGTGAAGGGGGCAGATAGGGCAGGCAGGCTGCATGGTCTAACTTGCTGTAAAAGCACCTGAAGAAACAACACAAGACTGGCACGATAACATCTACCCTGACTGCCCTTCCAGCTGTGTGTGTGTGTGTGTGTGTGTGTGTGTGTGTGTGTGTGTGTTCAGAAGTCTGACACTCAGATTTATCTGTTTTTTTCATATCCTGCACTATGTATAACCTTTAACACCCAGTTTTTTTTTCTTTATGTAACTTTAGGGTAAAGAAAATTAACTCCTTGTCCTTATATGCTGTATCAACAGTATACTGTATTCCATATCTGCTTGTTTCAACGTTTCATTGGAGTTTAAATTGAGTTCACTGACTGTACATGCACATTCGTATCCCAGCTTTGAGACTCTGGTTTTGATACAGCTGCCTGGGTGCTTCTGGTGTGGCTTCTCTATTTGATCACCAGTAAGACAAGAGAAGTACTGACAGGAGCAACAATACAGTTTATCCTCTGCATTACCTGTCCGACTTTCACTTTAATTTCAGCATGTAGATCATCAATGTATCAATCAGCATCATGTTTTGAGGACAGTAGTTGAGGACACAACTGTGCTTGGAGTGCTCCAGCTGGCATACTCAGTATTCTGAAACCAGGATATCATGTTAACATGTGCCAACACATACAGTAACAGAAATATTTCAAAAGTCTGATCACAGCTGGGCTGGGTTTTTAGCGCACCTGTAAACATATTTACTGGGTAAAAATACTAAATGACTTAAAAATACTATAAAATAAGATCAGATAAACTAGATTAGGCCCCATTTACATTTGCCATTTCAGGTGTCTCATATCCAGATAAAATCCAGATGTAATTCACTTCCATTTATACTAACACCATTTACACTTGTTTACTCATGTGGTAGATCTGCAATCTGATCTCATAAAAGTGTACATTTATCCAAGAAGCATTCAAGACAAATTGAAATTTGAATGCTCAAACCCTCTTCTAACGGGAAAAATGGGGCCTTAGCTACATATATACATCTGGATTCTAGTCACTGCCTCACCCATACAGATCAACGCTCACTCACCTACACAGATCTTTCAGCGGTTGCAATGATCAGGGATCAGATAAAATGCTACTACATCTTAGCTCGACTTTGAGTGTGTTGGAATAGTTGGAGCTTCTTTCTTCCTGATGCTTTAATGCGACTGGGAGAAAGATGGCTAATTTTAGTGTAACTTACACTTAAACTTAGGAGTAAAAATTACTCATGTGTCTTGGAGACTTGTTGGACTGGCTAGAATGCATCTCAATTAGATTTCAGATGTATATAGGATATATCTGGTATCACAAAAGTAAATTTCTGCAGATGCAAACAATGCTTGAATGCAGAAAATAAAATTGTAATGATGTGTCATTTAGTGAATTCATGGTGTTTAAGAAAACACTACTACACATCACATCACTCTGTTCTTACTTCACCTCTTGCTTTCTCTCCCAGGCGGAGGTGGATTAGCAGAGTTCTGCTCCGTTTACCTCCACCTGTCAGCGCTGCGAGGCCTCGTGTGTGTAGCTGCGTGCATGTGTGTCTGTGTGTCCTGTGCATTCAGCCATGAGAAGCTACCGCTAAGACCCTGCATCATGGGTTCTGTGTAGGTGACAGCTGAACAGTCCCACCCATGACACACACATTCATACACACACACCATAGACTGTCTCACTCACACACACACACACACACACACACACACACACACACTTAAAGTGAAGCTTTTAGACAGTTAAGCCAAGTAAATGCTTTGGGTATCAAGTACCATTAGCGGCAATGCACTCAGAATATGAAAACCTAGCGCTGCTTTTAAGTTTCTGTTTCCACTGTCAGCAGCTGAGAGGAAAAGATAGAGAGACACACAAATGCAGAGAGTAAAAAAGGGGAGAGAAAGAGAGGTTTTGTTGTCTTGTTGTGTGGTCCCGTGTGATTATGAGGGAGCTGCACCTCCACGCCTCACTGCTATCCTCCCTCCTCTTGCCACCCTCCCCAGATCTCAGAGCCTGCTCTGGCCTGTTAGCAGGAAGTGTCCTCCCAGCTGACACATACATAAACACAACTTTAAAATGTTGCCAAAATGCTTCCCATGAGACCACAATATGCAAATGTTTCACCCAAAGATGTCTCAGTGTGTTTAAATACATTTTTGATGAGTAATGTATAAATTTAACTAGAGTGAACGAAGTGAGTAAAATGAGTTTCAGTAGGTGGTGCTCTTTCGTCTGTTTACCAATTGTAGCCTGGCACTGCCAGCTTATATTTTTCAGTTTAGTAGGCTAAGTGTTGTTTGTCAAGGTTCTGAAGGTATTTGTTTGTCACAACTTTCAAACAGGAAAAACATGTTCTGGAAAGGTTGTTAAATGTGTTGTAAATTACCCACCAAAGTCAGTTTCTGAATAAATATGAGGCAAGAAAAAGGCTATGCAGAAATATTTTACAGCAACAAAACCTTGTTTAAATAGTTGTTTAATAACCTCTTAACATTCCAACTTTTTGGTATGTGCACACAGCTGTTATGTTAACTTCATAATCATTTAATACACTGTTTGAAAGCTAAAATCCTCGTGATTCCGTCAATGCAAACCATTTCAAGATACAATCACAACAGCGGGTACAATCAGCGTTTCTGTCAGACCAAGCAGTACAATCAAAATTGACGTGACTCACCTATGAAGCCTCACATAAAAAAAAAATATTTAGTCCAAAACACATTATTCCATCAATAAATCCCCAGGGACTGCTGCTGCATTGTTTCATATTTGCCGGTAGGCGTGGCTCGTATGTCCGCAATAAATCCCATTTGAATGTAAACAACTACGATAGCTTGTATTCAGATTAGCCGCTGAACTCTAACCTTTCGAGTGACACCAAATCCGACCCAATAAGAGCTCACATGTCCCTTTCATAGCCTTCAATAGCCAACGAGAGCCCGAGCTGTAAGGAAGGGCCAGCCTCTATTATTTCGTGGGTGGGCCGAGCCAATTGCAAGCAATTGTGCCGATGACTGGCACTTCGTGTAGCCAATAAAATTCTGAAAATAAAGATATCCAGCTTTAAGTAGGAAGTTCATGATCTACCAGCAAAAAAACACGCAGCCGCCTGCCGCCAAGGAGCGGTGCTGTTTTAGAAAAAATACGCTAAGACATACACTTACAAAAAACTGTGTAAAATAGTCATTTTTCATGGTATTGGTATGAAATTTAAACTTGGACTAGGTAAAGCTTTATGATGTGGCCCTACAGTTTTTTGCAGCTAATAAGTCCCAGCTACAGTTGTCTGCATGCATTTGTTAGCAAGCATTTTCAAGCGGAAACGAAAAATATGTTCGATTTAGTGTGTTTAAACTTATATTAATCAATTCCAGTAGCACTTACAATAATTCTGACTTTTGGGTTAGACACTCCAGAGCTTTATCTTTCAGAGAAGCCCAAAACCATGCATATACTCCAAATGATTCAAGAACTACATTCAATTTACTTTGGATATGCCTTGAATAGGCGTTTTGCATGAATTTGACAGGAATGTTAAGAGGTTCACAGTTTACAGAAGAATTTAAGAGATGTTGAGTAAGCATCTGAGCAGTTTTACACTCATGAAACTGCACAGAAAGAACTGAGTTTGTTATGTGTTATGACTTTGTCAGACAAAGTGAGAAAATGTAATGAGATGAACTGCTACATCAGAGAGCAACAAAATAGCAATTTAAATGATTTAATAATTTGAAAATTATGTCATTATTTTTTTTAAGTTGCAGATTTTTACTTTAAACCTGCTAAATTTAAAAAAGTTATCTGTAAATATAATCTGTAAAGTGAATAATAAATACTGTTGAAAACATCATGAATAAACTCCTAACTCTACATCTCTATGAGAATTTCAGCTATTTTTGGTTCATTATCTTGGTTGAGTTTTACTGCTGTTAACAACACCACCTCAAAAGATTTGAGTATATGCTAGCTTCCCAGCACCAAATGTCAAAGAGTCAAAGAAGACTACTGGTGAAAACAAGTAAGTAGCAGCGCTAAAGGCCAAGCGTTGTCACTCCCAAGTCTGGTCAAGACCCCTTGGTGTCTGCTTTTAACGCAGGGGAAGCCCTTTAGCATCACTGTAGAGCCCGACCGATACGGGATTTTTAAGTCCGATGCCGATTTCGATATTTGAGGATTTTAAAATTCAATATGCCGATATATCAGCCAATATTCTTTTTTCCCCCTTATAATAAGAAATGCATAACATAAACAAAGATTATCCCTAAAATGTTATTATGTTGAGACCATATTAAGATACCAATGACATAATGCAGTATAAAAATATTTTTTTATTGTTATAAATAGTACTTTGAACAAAAGTACAACACATATTAAGGTTTTGATAAGTAAGAGTTAAATAAAACTACAGAAAATTAAAAAATATTTGATTTGTTATAAATTATAGAGTATTACTACTAATGAACATTAAAGTAAATAGTGTATTGTGGGGGCCAGCAAAACAAAAACTACAAAAAAATACCTATATACTACTACTACTAATAATACCATATCTCATGTCATTGCTATAATAATAATGATAAACAGGGCTCTTCTACTCAGGCAAATAATTTTATATATATATATATATATATATATATATATATATATATATATATATATATATATATATATATATATATATATTGTCATGCAATAGTTATTTTTTATAATTAGGCCTACCTTACATATAATCTGCCACAGTGACAACTTTCTACTATGAATCATGTTCACATGTAGTTTATCCCTTTACCAGCACTGTTAATTCTATCCAAAGCTACGAGAAACCGTTTCCTAACCACTGGTTTTAAACATATCGTCTATGATACAGTGACCCAGAGGAAACGCTGCTGTTTAATTAATTTAATACTACATGACTGTCTACAATGAGGACCTGCAACTTTGAGATTTCAACCTAACGTTTCACATTCAAAAGAAGAGGTAACGTTAGAGAACTTTGTTAGGCAGGAAGCCCTGTTAGATACTTGTACAGCTCAGGTTTATTCACAAGTTTGCTTTGGTTTAATCATTTCAGACTGTAACTAGTGACAAGCAGCTCGCAGATATATTTATTTATCTACTGCATCATAGATGAAGTTGGTAGCTCATGGTGGATGGGGGGTACACAGCGCAGGACTGCGATTGGGTTCACACCCAGAATCCTGTCTTTGGTTAAGACAACAAACGTACTTTGGCTAATATCAGTGAAAGATCCGGGTTTTTGGTTAAATGCTGATAACCATGTTGTGTTTTTATGAGCGGTAATTTTATTACAAATTTGGTGGGAAACAAATGAAATGCTATCAGTGGAACAGAGCCCTCATTAAAGTCAGTAACCAGTGTACACCTGTGCATTTCCTGCTATGGCTTTGTTTTTTAAACAAACTGCGCTGCTGTAAACTCGTGACCTCCTACGCTCATTCTAAATCTTCCACAAGTTTCCCGTTTCTCCTCATTGTTTTGTTATTTTTCTGTGATCGGGAGTCACTGAGTTAGTATCTCTGCAAACATTGACAGCAATATTTAGGCTAATTTCTCTTATCATTGTTTTGTTGATTCACCAAAGTGACTTGGGCCATCCCAGGGTGTGACCGACTGAGAGACTTCTTTTAAGCAATGAACAATCACAATGGGACATCAAAGAATAAGAGAACAGTTAAGATTAAATATTTCAGAGATCTTACAGACAAATGTTGATAGTGACAGTTGAACCTCTGAATCCTAACAAAGAGATGCTGGTCACAATTATGGTGCAGCGGGCCTGACACAAATGAGCATTTAGTAACAGTTTGTCATATTTTTGTGTCTGTTAGTTTGTTTTCAAGTCCTTCTGCCCCCTAGTGGTCAGAAGTTGCTTTAAGACAAACAGTATGTTACAATGTTACTGCAAGAGATTTGTTTATATTGACAAAGCTGTTTGCAGATTTGTAATAACAGTGAAGAGCCACAGAGAGACAGGAAAAAAACAATACAAGCACCAGACGCTTAGCCCATATACCTGTAAAAATCCAATCACCTGCTTGTGTTAAGGTCAAACCGTGGTGCTAAAACACAGTGTACATACTGTAGGCCCCAAGTCAACGTAGTTATTTATTTATTTTACTGTAACTTTTCCCCTGTGAATTCAGTGACGGGTGGTTTGTTTAAGTACCTGAATTAGAGAGAGACATAGAGAAGAAACAGAAAGAGAGAGAGCGAGAAAGAGAGAGAGAGGTAATTAGAATCCAGTGATTAATGTTCTAATGAGTTTATTCTCCAAGGGGATTAACATGAAGGCTAATAGCAGCTGTGCTAAAAACATCCCAAAAAACCCAAACACAAGAGACAAAAACACAGGCACAGGATTTACTGGTCCAAGAGAAGAAAAACATTAGTTTGTTGTTGTTGTTTTTAAAGTGTATTCTGTTAATTTTCCATCTACAAGTACAACCTTGGAACAACCTTAGCTCAACAACTGGAGTTCATCTTTAACTTAGTTGTAGCATTAAGGGAAAGATGAAGCAGAGGGTAAACCCAGCAAGGTTTTAACGCTTATTCAAATCTTCATGTGTTGAATCAATGATGAGAAGTAACTGAAATTCAGTTTCTTGTCTGATATGACAAACAGCACAGTGTTTTCTCAGTTAGTTCAAGCAAATCCTACTCAATCTGGTGCAATTTCTCCTGTTACTGTGGCAAATTATTGAAGAGATTGTAGACTGACGAAAAAAAGGGGGAGGAAGTTGAGAGAGGTGAGAGAAACAGAAACGAAGGCAAGAGAAGAGGAAAAAATATATATCCTTGTAACCAATTGGTTTTTTGGTGATAGGGAGAGTGACATTCGGGTTGGCTTAGCCTTTTTCTGAAGGAAAAGGAGAGATTAAGACAATCCGCAGCGAGCCACCTTCCCTACGCCAAGGTGCTTAGGGACCCAGGGAGCAAAGAGGATTGTGGGAGAGAGAGGGGGCGTCTGGGATAGCGTTGCTGGGATCTTAGAGGGCATTAGCAGTAACATACTCTACCTGAGATAGACAGAGAAGGGACCACAACACCAGCACTGGACCCCTTTGTTGACTGGCTTAGTGGTCCTGTGTCGCACACAAACACACAGACACACAGACACGTACACACACTCACAAATGCAAAAAACCTGTATAACAATGCATCATATTGTAATAAACATAAACATACATGCATACACACTCCACATAAGCATTAACATACCTGCATACTAATACTGCAACATGTACATTTAAACATACTATATGGAAATAAAATGCACACACACACATACCAAGAGTGTCTAGTTTTCCAATAACTATTGCTAAAATAGGGCAAATCTTATTTAAAAATAAGGCAAAAGACATATTTGAAAATAGGCCAATAATTGTATTGAAACCAAAATGACGTATAAACATTTCACTTTAGATCCTTTCATCTAGCGTCCATAAGCTTAATCTGCTATATATACACATTTGATTAAATACACTTGCAAGGACAGAAGATGTAAATAAATAACCTAAGAAGAAACAAAATCTTGCTTTTAACACATTTGATAATAAAGCTTCAAGTCTGTCACATTATTTCTTACAGTGTGATCGTAATTCCTGATGTTTTTTTATTCTTCAAGAGCATAAAATGGGTTATTGATTCGGCATCAAATGTGCTAAGACTGTGTTTACCTTTAAACACCACGGAGCAACAAATTAAAGTTTTTTATGGTGGTAACTTTGTCTTTTTACCCCAGTAACTACAAAGACTTTATATTTTACATCACTATTTTTTGAGAATGTGGTAACAAAGTTGAGAGCAAGTGTAGAAAAAACCCAGTAGAGCCCATTATCCTGACAAAATGAGAACACGTAAACATCTTTTAGATCTGCAACTAATATGTTTGCTGCAAATATCTTCAAATAATTAAACAATGACCTTTAAATTACATTTTATTGCACGTGAATGTGCTGTGTTTGGAAATCAACTCTTCATTAACATACTGTATGCACATACACTGACTCTATGATGCAGAGAAATCTCACAGGTAAACATCAGAATGGTAAACTAGTGTAGATTTGTAGTTAAATCCAACAACTTACAGTATATTTGTGGAGTCTGGTATTTTTCGTTGTATGCAGAAAATATCACATTACATTCCTGACACTGTGTAATCATGTTGGATTTACTCGCAAATCTGATGCAAACGGTTGACTCTGTATTTTGAATTAAAAATTTTTGCTGCATGTTGGTATTTTTTAACGCTGCCACATTGTCAGAGTGCATCCTAAATCTAATCTGGGTTCTGCTGGCTTGTACCTTTGCCTGAGACATTGAGGAATTAAGGAGGAGATTAAGGTGTGTGTGGTAATCTAGAAGGATGTGTTGATTTGTAAGGTGGAAACAGGGATAAGCATGACTTTGTGTGTGTGTGTGTGTGTGTGTGTGTGTGTGTGTGTGTGCGTGTGCGTGTGGATTTGAGAGTTACATAAGTAAAAGTTTGACTTTGGGAGGTGATGTATTTCTTCTGAGCCAAGTTGTGTTTCCGACTGATACACACACACACACACACACATATATTAAGATACACACAGATGCTCACAAGTACACTGTCGGTTATTCACAGTGATCTGTCTCGTCCGTTAAGATGAGTTGTCACTCTCTTTGTTAAGAAGGTGATTTATGTCTAAGTGGTAAGGTCTAATTGCATTGTGCGTGTGCGCGCGCTTGTGTGTGTGTGTGCAGCCTCAGGGTAAAGCAGCTCGACAGCTGCAAGAGGCCTCAAAATGATCCACCCTTCCCGCTTTTCTCTTTTGCTCTGTCAACCTCCCAGTTTAATATGATAGAGTGATGGAGGATTCTGAAATTTGCTGCTCTGTTTAAAACCAGTTTTTAGATGGAGGCTCTTAATGGCAAAGTATCAAGGTGTTGTCTTGTAATCTTGTAGAGACATGCTCATCAAACCGACAAGGACTTCAAAGGATAGAAGATGCAGAACCAGAACACTATTGTTCACTTGGTATTGTTCACTTTTACTTAGAACAGGATATGGTTTCATCACTTCTATGAGTTTAACAGCTGAACAAATAGACCTTCATCTTACCCGATTTCAAATAATCCACCTCTCTTAAAAAGGTTATAGTCAAAATCGCTGTCCAGTGTACCGAGTCTGCTGTCCATGATAGATTTGCCTGGTAACCTCACTTTACATATCCCTATGTGTGTGTTCCATATGCACTGTGACCACAGTCTTTCCCTAACTTTAACCAAGTGGAATTTTGTGTGTAAACTTAACCATACCTTAAAGGAATACATTTGGGGAATCAAGCTTATTCATTTAGATGAGAAAGCATGTATCATGCCTATATGGTAAAGCTTAGCTTAGCAAGACAACTCACCTGGCTTTGTCATTTTCCAGGAAGTCAATGTGCCCGACCAAGAAATAGTCCAGCACTTAGCCCCCTATAAAAGCACACCACGTCAACATTTAATGTGTTAATTAGTGAGCTTTAGAAGTACAGGTAGGTGGATATTGTCACTTTAGTTTGAAGGAATTGGTGTCCAGATCCTGGCTGCTGACTTTTTAAGACCCACAGAGCTAAGTGTGGCAACACTTGAAGGCCTACACCACTGTGGGCTGCTGGGCTGTCAGATTCCATTCAACTTCTCTCCCATTTCCAGCCCTGCATTTATCTTATTGTCTACCCATCAATTATTCTCCAAGTGTTCACTTTCCTCCCTCTCAGTCTCCATCCTCTCTCCCTCCTCCCTTTCCTTTGCATGCCCCTGCATCTTTTCCTTCCACTGTCTTTCCTTCCACCTGTTACTTCCTCCAACACCCTCTCCACTGTCTCCTCCCCTCTACTATCATGTTTGGGGTTTTGCTAGCTGCATCCAAATCTACCATCAAATTAAAGCCTCAAAACAATACCATTCTGCCCAGGCTCCCTAGAAAATACATTCATATTGGATGCTTCTGCAGCACACAATACACAATACATCCAGTGCCAACATTCGGTGCCAGTATGGGACATGGTGTCTCCTTTATATAGATAAGTGAGATTGTGACCCACATCAGACCTGCACTTAGTGCTGGCATTTTATAAAAATAAGATCCACAATATTTTCCTAATCTTAATCAAATGCTTTAGTTGCCTAACTTTAACCATACTGTACTCGTCATTCCCAGATACTGTAGGAATAAGTAGTTTTAAAGTGTTAGCACTTAACTGTCATTGGGTTTGGCAGAATTTTCCAATATCAACATTCTGCCAATGAGTTTGGTGAACAGTTTCTCTCGCCCTTTTTGTCTTTCAAGACAACAGCAGTTTGACTTACAGGTTTAGCTGAAAAAACAAAAAAGACCCCCGGTGTTCGTGCACAAACACTTCATGATGTATATGTTGATCTATCACATATGTTTCCAAATTTCTGCA
The DNA here is from genome assembly GCF_014851395.1 of Micropterus salmoides. Classification (NCBI taxonomy): domain Eukaryota; kingdom Metazoa; phylum Chordata; class Actinopteri; order Centrarchiformes; family Centrarchidae; genus Micropterus; species Micropterus salmoides. Next base: position 5,666,091 of record NW_024040374.1, on the reverse strand, counting down.
AATTTCTTGCTTTTTCATATTAAGGTATAGCTCAGCTCTAATGCCACCCTGACGTCAAGTACAGAATAAGAACAGACAAACAACTAAAACAAACAATTAAAAATATTCCACTACCTCTTCAGGTCTGCACACATCTACAGAGGAAGAGTGACCTGCAGTGTACTTGAAATGTATCACAAAATTAGGATTAGACGTCAGTGGTAATTTACAGCCATGATATGTCAAAAGAAGATACTAAAATGTGATTCTCAGAGGGGCACATTTATGATGCTTTCATCCCACACACACCTCTAGAGCAACTAGGGGCTAAGTGTCTTGCTCAGGGACAGAATGGCAGATGTGTCACAGTGGGGGATTGAAGCTGGATCTCTCACACCAAAGGCAGGTGTCTTATCCATTGCACCATCACCACCCTGGCAGAAAGTAGTAGTAGTAGAAAGTAGTTGGTAAAAAACTTACAAACAACACAGGGGCTTACTAATCAAAACATTTCTCTACAGAACTACTAGTTGTTAAATACACAAAAGGGTACTTTAAACCCCCCACAGACTGTAAACCAAATCTTTTGGTGTGACTTTTCTGCTATTTACATCCTGTTATAGTCACTCTTATATAATTGTAACAGGTGGCCCGAAAGGAGGCTCCCACAGGGAAAGAGAGAGGGTAGTATGATGGATTGATGGTGGGTACGGTTGATGCCAACGTCTCTGTGACAAGGAGAGGCAGCTGAAACAGACGGTGCCCTCCCCTTTATTTGTGTGTGAATGTGTGTGTGTGTTGTCACACTGCTTTGGCAGGGGTGGCACAACCATCTGCCTGGTCAGGGTGGTGTGTGTGTCTGGGGGAAGACAAGCCGAGATAAACGGGTGATTGAGTGTTCGATGCTGCCTGGTGTAAGTGAATGGACTACTGGCACTGGCAGCAACTCTCTCTCACTCACACACACACACACACACACGGTCAGCTGTATGCACTAGGCATTAGGCTATAGCTGACCTGCTTGGAGACAGGCTGAGCACCATGTTTGTTTACAGGCCAATGTGTTTTTGTGGACATGTTTTACTCATGTTGTGAGGACATAAATCTGTTTACACAGTCACATTGTGGCGACTTGCCTTCATTTTGGCAAAAAAACACAAGCAAGGGTTAAGGTTAGGTTAAGTCCAGGAAATTAATGTTAAGTCAATGTAATGTTCTATGAAGTTATAAAAATGAGACTATGGTTTTGTTCTCTATCTTTTCCCTGTTTATGTGAACATTGCATAACTAAACTTGTGATCTTTTATAATATCTTTGTATTTGTTCGTACAATTGTTTATTAATTGCATGTTTGCCTGCCAGCACTGTGTACACATACAGTATGTGTGTCATATATGCACATTTCAAACATTCTCCAACTCTGTGTCATTAAAGGCCTTGTGTGGTGAATAAATATTCTCTCCACTGTAGGGAGTCAAAGCCGCCATAACATCTGCTGTTTCTACACTAAAACTGTGTCCCAGCAGTTGACAAACAGCCAGAACTAGCAGCACAGAGGCTGTATATTTATACTGTATGCATGTGTGTGTGTGTGGGCGATGAATGAGTGCGCCTCGATTTTCTATAGCTTTTGTCAAATCCAAGCGGTGTAATGAAAACAGTACTTTAGTCAAACTAATATTATTTCCCCCACAGGAGATCTTGACACTGAACTTCCTCATCAGCCTGTTTAAAATGTGTTTTCACAGAGGACATTTAACTCGAGCTGAAAAAAAAGTGATAGACCAGGCTTCCATGCTCTGAAGAGCAGGAGTATAACAGAAATGTTTTCTCCTGTTTTGAAAAAGAAATAATGACCTACTGGAATTGAATTTAGTGCATATTGTATTATTGATTCTAATTATGTTTGACTTGAGTATTATGTCAAGAAAAGCCATGGCGTATTAATGTGCAGTTTTCTTTAACATCTGCACGTGTGATAAATGGATCAAATATGTATTTTTCTTTTGGAGACAAATCATAACAGGACTATGTATTATTTCATCATGTCAATTCTGAAATTATTAATTAAACATGATCTATCCATCCATCAAGTAGTTCTATTTCTATGTCTTTTGGAAGTTTGCAACCCTTAATGACAGATCACTGCAACCAAAATTGCAACAAAACTGCAAACTGCAACAAAATTCATCTTGCAATGACAATAAGGAAATCAAAGAAGGATACAGTTAAATATCAAATTTGACATTTTAAAACAAAAGTTACGGCTGTTTTTCACTTGTATAACAGGATGATCTGTTATAATACCTTTTACTAAGAAAGGTAATAACGTACATACACTTCCATGGAACACAATCAATGTGTATTTCATGAACCTCTCATTACAGGCATTTTGTTGTTGCATTGCATTCTCTTTTTAGTACACGTTTGCTCTTCTAAAATGGATTTCTACCTGTTGAATATAAAAATGGTAACGCTTGAGAAAAGCTTTGCTCATCGATTCTCATCAAACATTACCTTGGGAAATCTCAGGGTGGTATTGTGTTTCTTTAACAGGAAGAAGACAAATACAGTTTGACAAAATGAACCCAGAAAGACAAACAGCCTCACAAGTAATGGATTTTGGTATAAATTGTTTAATAGTGTAATTAAATGTTTCTTTTGAATACCTTTATTATTGCAATCTGCATAAGAATGATTCTGTGTCTAAAGATTGCTCTGAGAGAGGTACTTAACAGCAAGTCTGATGTTTAACATTGGACTGTAGGTTGGCAGCTCACTTAACAGACACACTGATACAGAAGAGCACAAACAACTAGATTGTTCTGTCTTTTCATCTCTCTCACTCTGTTTCCTTTCATTCTCCCCTTCCCTCTATTCCTGATTGAGACAGAGAGAGACAGAAACCACTGAGAAGTGAGAGCAACAGTATCTGGTGTAATCACACTTGTCTGTCTGCAGCCTATTGACTCTCTGGTTAACTGAGACCCACTGTGTGTGTGTGTGTGTGTGTGTGTGTGTGTGTGTGTGTGTGTGTGTGTGTGTGTGTGTGTGTGTGTGTGTGTGTGTGTGTGTGTGTGTGTGTGTGTCTGAACGAAGCATATATTTTATGTCCAAGGCCCAACACTATTCAATATTACAAAGAAATTACTTCCTCAAGTTCATTATATATTATTAATATTTTATTTCTTTTGGTCTCATGACTGCATATTATATTAACGTTATTATATGCATTGCAGTTGCATACTTTTATAATGCTAAAACCCTTGTGATTTTCAAAATTATGTATTTCCTTGACACGTTAGTATAGCTGCAATTGCTTTATGTGTAGTCTTCATACATTTAACATATTCATATCTATTATTCATATCTATGCTTCATACACTATGCTTCCTAGCAATAAAAAAAAAGTTTTTTTATCACTTTCTTTACAACAAATATGCTGTAATAACACAGGTGTAGCTATATATTATGTATATATATATATACATATATACACACACACATACATATACACACATACTCACACACATACACATAATTTAAATGTGTGGCCAACCGTTCTGGTCTCTGTTCTCCTCTCCCCTCTACTCACTTCACCTATCTATCCATTTCTCTCTCCATCCTCCCTCCCTCCTTCCTTCACTCTCTCTCTCTTTGTCCAACCTCTCTCACTTATCTCCTTCCTCAGTCCCTCCCTCTCTTCCTACCTGCCAGCTGCTGCCCAAGGCCTCCTGGCTCTTACAGTTTTCACTCAGACAAAAGAATGGATAGAACTACAAAAAAAAAAAAAAACGAATGACAGCTATGAACTCCTTTGTTCTCTGCCACTCTGTCTCCCACCATTACCTTGTTTTAGTCTAGTTCTCCCTCTCTCTCTCTCTCTCTCTCTGTTTTATCCCTGAGGGAGTCTTCATGGTCTCTGGTGTCTCAGTCTTGTCTAACGGTCACTCAGACCATCTTGTCTGCACAACTCTGATGACAATGGCCCGCTTTCTAACACAAGGCCAAATGCAGGGCCAGCTGGGGCTTCATCTTCAGTCTTGTTTCCCCTACAGAGCTCAAACAAGGGTTCTCAGGGTTTATTCCTTATAAGCCTGATTTCCATTACAAGGCCTAACAGGGCTAGCCAGGGCCGGGTCCACTTCAGCTTTCTCTAATATCTCATATCACTCATTTAACTCTCAGATCATTTTTTATAAAAAAATTTTATTGTTGGTGAGTAATATCTGTATGACCTGGCAAATGGGGACTTTGCAAGTGGTTTATCCCAACCCTGTCTATAACATAAAAGTCATGTTCATATTGTATATTACTAAATGTTCTTTCCATTTTTGGGAGAAACCAAATTACTACCTGAATAATGTACACTGACAACATTTTTTCCAGTCTGTAATTGTGGTTCCAGTGGTGGAACTTGTGGTCCTGGGAGTTGTTGTGTTGGAAGTAGGCATACAAAGCCCAAGACTATGACACCACAGTCCAGGATTCACTACCTGCATCACCACATTAGGGTTATGAATAAAATATTGAAAAGTACCTTTGCCTTGTTTCCTACCTTAAATTAAGATTCAGTTTTATTTATATAGTGCCAAATCACCCTTTTTACATAGAGCAGGTCTAGACAGTACACTTTGTAATATTATTTAATTTATCCAGTGGTTGGGTTGAGAGAGAGAGAAAGGGGAAGACGACGAGGAGGAGGGAGAGACCAGGAGGAAAGTGAATTTTGTGAAAGTGAAAGTGAAAAATGAAAACGCATTAGATTGGTAATAAAATAAAAATTCAAAATGTAGTGATTGTTACAATGTTTTTGAGACAAAGTCTATGTATCTTTATATATTAGGATTTATTTTAAAGAAATGCATCCATCCATCAACCTCAGGGACATTAAAGATAGAAGCGGAACTAATTTTGAATTTGACACCATGGATTGGTGGCCTTCAGCTTTACAAACTACCTCCTCCATCAATTATTGAAAGAGCAAATCCAGTATGGATAGGCCACACTGATGGACCGACAGAGGGACAGAATGAAAGATAGACTGATGTGGAAATATACTGATACACAAAGAGGCAAACAGACAGACAGGCAGGTAAAGGTAACAGAGACTGTGGCCATCTTGAATGTAGTGAAAATTTGAGCCGAATTTTCAGAAAATCTTTGAAATAAAATGTGAATTAACATGCACATCCACCCACAACTATTTGCATATTAGGAGTTGGTTCATCTAGATAAACAGCTGGCAGTAATTCTCCAAAACTCTAGACACAAAACTCACAACAGATGATCAAACTATCAATATATACTACTGCTCAGAATGCTAGGTAATTTCTACATTACTCTTAATGCATTGTTTTATGTAACCTGATGAACAATATTTCATGTTTAGATCATGAAAGTTTCAGGAAAATGAGATCCATTGACACCCTTTAAAATGTGAACCAACTGGACAACATTATCAATGGATGTAAACTGTACTCAGACACTGTGTCTGTGGTCCCAGGAACCACTTTTCCAGTCCGTGCTTCAGATTTGCCCTTGTAATTGCGTTGCCAATCCAGCCAGCTCTTTACTGAACCTGGCCAAGACAAGGAGGAGAGGTCAAAATTTCAACAGCCCAAGTACCTGCACAGCGCAGCCAATATCTCTATGTGTGCAGCTATATCAAAAGATGGTGTGGTGGGTCGCAGACCTCGTATTGGATCATATAATGCAGCTCTCCTTGTAACCTGCTGATGGCGTGACCTATGTCATTGTGTGTGATAATGTCAGGTTCCACTGTGCTCAGAGCATGGTTTCACGCCCAACCACAATTTACCACCCTGTACCTACCCCCATACTCTCCTGTTCTTAACCCAACAGAGGAATTTGTCTCCACATGGAGGTGAAAGGTATATAGTCGGCACCTGCAAGAACAAATTACCCTTCCCCAGGACGTGGATGTGCCAGGCCTGGATTCACCATGCCCGAAGATTCTTCCCAAGATGTTTGGCTAATGAAAACATAACTGTAATTGTGATGTGGATGAGAACCTGTTGGGTTGATGGAAATACGGAAGAACAGTAATCCATCCTTTGTTTGCTTTTTACAGTAAGCCAGGTGATGAACCCTTCAGTTGATGTTTTACAGTACTATAGTTTTTTGTAGCTGATTATTTTGCATTGATTCAAAGACACCTATGTTGTAAATTTACTGTATTGTATTTCTTCAATAAGTGTCAGATTTTGTTAAATGATTCCATTCTACTATTTTCTCAACTAGTTATTTTGCAGTGACATATTTAGGTAGTACAATATTTAATGATTGTACAAACAACTACACAGTGAAACTATCAGCATCTTCTGTGTGGGTGATCTACATGAATGTTTCTATGATTTTCCATGATAAATTGAACCAATGAGTCTGCAAGTGCAAGGTTCTGAAACTGGTGCCCAAGTGATTGTAAAAAAACAGTAAATAGAAGAAGAGGGGACAACGAAATGATAGAGCTCCAGTCAAACCTCAAACAATGGAAAACCCTGCTGACAACAGGATGGTATTATGCCATTTATGCTTGTTTCATGTATTTATTTGAGGAAGAATACAGCGTCCTCATCACTCCGCACATATCCAATGTTTTGTCATATTTCAATACAACTTTTCTGATTCAGCCAAGTGTAAGAAGTGTCTTACAATATGTTTTTCATATTTTTCCACGTGTTTCGTCATGCGCAAACGTTCCTAAAAACAGGTGGATGGAAATGCACTTCCAACAAGTGAGAGATTGTGATACGGTAACAGAATGTGCACCACTTTTGTCTTTTGAGCACCCAGGACAGGAAGTTGAGCTTGTGCTTCTCCAATATGGAAAAGAAATGGAATTCAAACATTTGATGTGTTAACTTACATGAGCAAAGAGAAATGAGTCCACAACATAGGCTATATGTATTTTGTCAGATATATGTAAGGAACAAAAATAGGATCAGCAAACTGATACCAGCTGAATCCAGATGTTCCTCAGGCAGAATGAAGAGACCTTTGCTGCCAGCAGCTGTTTCAATGAATTAATCAATTCCTAAATAGTGTCATATTACAGATGTGAAGTTCCTGATGGACATTTTCTGTGAGATGCATGCATTTTTAGCTTTCAGCAGGAAACAGATATATTCCTCCAGCTAGCATTCGTCTTTTCTTCCTGACAGCAACATAACGTAAGGTTTCACTAAAAACAGGATCTGCTGAAATTGAACCACCAAGATCTGTAGTGTCAGAAAACACACTAAATCCAAAATGCACTACACTTGGTGTAGTATATTTACATTGTGGTATTTCTACTTTTACTTAAGGTAAGTAAAGCCACCACTGTCTAATATGGCTGCCAGAGGAAGGGTTATTTACCCTGCAAGCTCTCGGCTGGAACTTCAACCTCCAAGTAAGAGTTGTGAAACATTTAGAAGCAGGACAGGGTAAAAGCTGAATGTGATCTGCATGGGACTGGTGCGTGAGTATGATGGTGGTGTGGGGATTACTGGTGCTAATACCAGGTGTTAGAGAGCAATCACCCTACCCATACACACAAACAAATACACGTCACAGCCCGTCTCCAAGCACCTCAGCTCTCCATCAGCACACAGATAAGACAAACACAACACCCACGCAAAACTGTGTGACTCACTGCACACAAACACACTCACACAGGTGTGCACGAATATGCACACCTGTGTGAGTGTGTGCAATCGCAGAAACGCACTCAGATAGAAAAGCATGTACATCATCGTACACACACACACACACACACACACACACACACACACACACTCACACACACACACACATCACAGTACTTTTACAGAGCTGGCTTGCTGCCTAAGCTGCTAATTGTATGTGTGCGAACTCTCACTCTCACTGACTGAACAACCCAATATTAAACATCAGAGAGAGGGAGAGAGAGAACCTCAGGGTAGTTCCTCTATAATCCATATTTAATGGCTTATTATGGTACAGCTTGTGGTTGTGTTCTGCTTGTGTTTTCATTAGGCCGATTAAAGGGATATTTACAGAAACCTTCTGTTCTGTAAATAGTTTCGGTGTGTGTGTTTGTGTGTGAAGATGCTCCTCTCAAGCTGTACAGTCTTTGACCTTCATGCCCTTTTCAGTGTAATATACGGTCAAGAAGCAAGTTTTTGTGCTGCTAAAAGCCCTTAAGCACACAAAGTACAGTAGATTGTAGAGAGCAGCTCAGAAGGTCTGAAAACACATTTAATTCCCTGGATTATGCAGAACAAATAATTCACTTTAACCTTTCATTCCCATTAATGATCATTAATACGTTATAGGTTAGGATCAGTTACAAAGTCAGAATATAATAGTGTAATCATTTAAAAAAGTTTTATTTTAATTTTTAATACTAGATCTACTAAGATCTACTGTGTACTCTCAATACTTGCAGGTCTTGTATACTATAACAGTATACACGTATCACTGTCACTTTACTGGAAGGATTCTAATGCTTTGTTCATAACAAAGAGTTGGGAGTGATGCGGACAAACATAGATGCCTCTAAATAATAAAACATTTACTCGCACAGAGCTGCTTCTGCAGACTCTGAATCTCTGTAATTCAATGTCTTTTCTGTCCAACCTCTGTGACCTCCATTGTGGAAACAGGCTTTTATGAGGAGTAATAAGAAGATGAGCAGATGTTGAAAGCAGAGGAAAGAGTACAAAAAGGGGCGTAATTAAATGTGGAGCAGGATAGAGGTTTATCCTTGAAGTCACAACACAATAGCTGGTCGTGCACATTCTGACGCTATAGTGCTAATAGACATTTTGTCTCAATGCCAATGGCATTTATAAAGGCAGTTATAAACTCAGTTTGTCTGTGATGTTAAGTTATGCAGTCTTCCCCCTGTTTTAGCCACATTTGTCAAATGAAACCTTCAAGAGTATGGTTTTGGACTTTACCTGCAGGATTTCAACCACGATTTATGTCCCATTTTAAAGAATTACAGCAAATGTCATAGTAATGACATTGGCTAGCTAAAAAAACCTTCACGTACTTATAGTGTGATGGTTTTGATAAGAATCCACTCTGTTTAAAAATTTGGCTGCATATTTCTGAGTCAGGTCTCCAGTTATGCTCATAGAATTCTGTTTGGGATGTAATTTTCCTACATAGCTAGCTAGCCACTTAGCTTAATTTAGAAAACACAGCAACAAAAAAAGGATGAGATGAGTTATAAACTCACTTACAGAATTATCAACTCTTAATATTTATGTAATCAGTATAATGTTAAGAGCTCCTAGCAACCAAACATGATGGTGATATGAGAGATACTTCACTGACTACTGACTCATTTGAAAAAACTAAACAAAATAACCAGCTCATGAGCTACTTTTGTAAGATATTTATATCAGTCTTTTTTAAGGCACAACCACGTGAGTTTTCAATGGCTGAAATCAACCTATTATTCATGCAAGAGTTGCAGAGTTTTCCAGATGACTGCAGACACTTGATGTCTCAGACTGATATAATATTATTAGGAACAGACAGAACAGGCCAGACAAAGTGGTTGTGTTATCTGTAGTTCAAGAAAGTCACAGAACTCCTCCAGGCAGGCCTGGTTGTTAAAAATCCAAAGTTTAAACAATGCATAACATCAGTGAGAAACAAGGTCTCAACAAAATCTAATTGGTCAAAAGTGTTTTTCAACGTTGGACCAATTTAGAGAAAAGTAAAATTTTCACAATTGACTCAGCTTCCAGTCACTTGTTGAAGCAAAAACTCAAGATAGAGAATTATGTATAACTGATATGTAGTCTATATGTTTTAAGGCATAATGGTCTTCGTACGGCATGTTTTACCCATGGTACATGTTTTACTCATGCAAATGCTCTTGCGATCAGGAGCACGCATTTTGGTCTGACTTCACACTGTTTACAAACCCTGAGTGGAAACTTTAGTTTGTTGTCTTTCACTCACTCGCTCCAGTATTTCCTAATGACTAAGTCACCACTCAAGCTGGCATCTGCATGCATGGCTTGGTGTGTGTGCGTGTAAGGGTTTGTGTGTGAGTGCCTGTGAGCCTTGTTGTGTCCTGTTGAGCCAGCTAAGCCTTCACTTTGCCTCAGACATGTATGGAATTTTCCCTCTTTATGAAAAATAGTCTTGAAGAAAACAGAACCTGGAGAAGATGTCTTAGTGTTGGAAATGTTGGAAAAGTGTTGGAAAAATCTACTATGTCTACTTGTATCTAATCTTTTAACCCTTTCAGAAACCATCACTGTCGTAGAAGTCATATAGATCTATTTGGTATGTAATCATTTATTTAATGCTGCAATAATCAGTGTCTCTATTTTCATTTAAACAATGGAAGGGGTTGGTTGTAGTGACAAACTCTTTGATTGTTTGCAACTCTATAAAACCCCTAAGCTCTACAGAGCAATTTAGCATCTTTCAGCTCATTGTTTTGCTTTACAACTTTTCAACTTCAGTTCACTCATCTCGCTCTCATCAGCATTGTTCCTGTTTTGATTAACCCACTGTCTGCTAACCTGCTCAGCATCAAATGGCAGGCAAAGTGAGTAGCTTGGCTGTAAGAATAGTGAGGCATTTAGCAGGCAAAGAGACACATATTTCCCTCAGGAGCTTAAGGACACCACAACAAAGCGAGTGAATAAAGAGGAGAGTGAATATTGGACTTACATTTGTCATGTGGTCAGAAATATGACTCCAAATGAATGCTAATGTTGCTCTATGTCTCCTGGATGTGTAAAGGAGCTGATGACAGCTGCTGCCATACCAATTTTACAAGGTGATAAAAATACCGTAAAAAGGTGATAAAAGTACCGTAAAAAGGTGATAAAAGTACCATAAAAACTTCAATTAATAGCTGAGTCCCAAATAGCTGCCTACCTCCTTCACTGGCCTGGTGTGGGAACACATTTTAGAAAATAAATGAAGGTCTAAATTAAATGCCTGATCTGGTTTTTATATAACTGCTTAGATCATTAATACAAATTATAATGTTTAAACTTAAACAATATGTCAGTATGGACATGCTACATATCAATTAGATTCTCCACAATTCATCGTTCAGTTCCTTTAATGGAAACAACAAGCCCCAAAGTCTAATTCATATAGATTTACCAGTGTAACCGGCATGGTACAAGAGATGAAAAGAAAAAGAAAAGTGCCGACTCCTGTTACCTTTGAAGCGCTTGTTCCGTTCCTGTCTGTAAAGGTCCACCGATCAAAAGAATCAAAACAGCTTTTCATAAAAATTAATCTAAGTTGTGAATCCATGTGAAGTTCATTGCTCTCTGTCTGCTAACTTCTGCCACTTTTCTCTTATCCTGCACCATGTTGTTGTTTTCGTTATGTTGCTGCCTTCAAAATGAAAGCCATAAGTCGTCTGTCAGAGCTAGATCAAATGAATGACGTGTATTTGATATTATTGGATCATTTCTATACAAGTAATATTCTGCTGGAAATAAGAAGCCTATAGTAGCCGATTTCAGTTTTGTGCAAGCGGAATTAAAAACATGTCCCATATAGACGCCTGTCCCAAATATAGGCAGGGTCAATTCAGTGATTTTAGCAAATAAAAGCCTGGGCGATTAATTAAAGTTTTACGGTATGTCAAAGTTATGTTTGCACTGGCCCAAAGTGGCCAAAAAATCAATTAATGAAGTGAAAATCTTTTTAAAAGGTTGATTGAAGCAAAACATCTATGGAAATCTGTGGATGGGGAGCTCACTTGTTAATTTAACATTTCCCATGGACACATCTGCAGACCAACTTTTAATTTTGGAAAATTGGGTGAACCTAAGTTGTGATTTAGGGCCCGTGTCCACCAAAGCGTTTTTTTCTGACACCAGCGCCTATTTTCAAATAATTCCAATGGAAGCGCCGCGTTTTTTCCAAGCTGATAAAAACGAGTTGAAAAATGCTGCGCTCGTCAATGTTACTTTTTACCCAGCCGTCCAATCACAGTGCAAGAGGGGCGGGACAAACACCACACCGAGCACATCCGATCTTGAACGAAACGGTGTGCCTACTCGCCGAGGTGTTTCCTAGCCCACAAAAATCTCATGAATCCATGTACGGAGAGTCTGTGCTCATGTTTCAGCCTTCTCTTCATGCAGAGCAAAGGCCAGAGCAAGCAGGCCTACCTACTTTGTGGTGACATTTTTACATTCAGTAAAATTAAGTAGGCTACCCTACTTGCAGCACATCACCTCCACGGACATTATGTATCATAGCAACCACAGCGTCTCGAAAAAAACCTCAGTGCGCCTTCAAAACGCACCCTAGCGCTCCTAGCTAGGCATTTTCAGAACAGCAGGTGGCGTTTATAGCTGGTAAAAACGCTTTGGTGGACACGGGCCCTTAGACATGTATTCTTACAAAGAGATCTTCCGTTGTGCAATATTGTACATACTTTTCCTCCACCAAAAAGTTTTAATTTGGTAATATTGCTCTGATGTGCATCTCATTAGGATTTCAGACGTTACAGAAATCAACAGGTACTGAACAGTGATTCAATAGCAGTGGTGATAAAATTGACACAGCTGCAGCTTCTTGAAGGTTCTAGTTTACTTCCATCTCCTTGAAAACGGTTATTTGGATTAATTTTTTAATCTTGTTCACACTTGTTCAGGCATATTTAAAGCACAATTTTGAAGTTGGACTGTAAATGTCGGTCTACGTGATCTGTATTCATGGAAGTAGAAAAGGACAAAAGTTAATTTGCAAAAATAGATAAACGGCATTCTTAATCAAAACAACCCAACACCAGTTTGACTGATAATACCATCTTTCAGTGTGAATGAGTGAGTGTGTTCATGTACTGTGTAAAGGCGGATGTGTTCTCCCTTCTTCTGATGCTCTGGCCTATGTGTGTGTGCAAGCATGCGTGTCCCCCGGTCATGTCCGTTCTGTCTGTTTACGTGTGTGTGTATATACATGTCTGTATGTGGGCGTGTTTGTGCCCTACCGTACTGTTAGGCTGAGGTGTTGACAGAGGAGGAAGGTAAGAGTTGCAGAGTTTTCCAGATGACTGCAGACACTTGATGTCTCAGACTGATATAATATTATTAGGAACAGACAGAACAGGCCAGACAAAGTGGTTGTGTTATCTGTAGTTCAAGAAAGTCACAGAACTCCTCCAGGCAGGCCTGGTTGTTAAAAATCCAAAGTTTAAACAAAGAAAATGCTTGATGATGGGGCAGATTTGGAAGCTAGTAAGAGGTTATTGAAAGGAGCAGTCTGGCATTTTGGGAAAATTGTCAGATGAGAAATTCAATACTTATTTTTAACTGACTTCGCTGGGTCAGTGTTCAACTCATACTCACTCTGTATCACTTTTTACAAATTTTATGTTAGTTCATGCCTTGGTTTTGTAATTTTCTATTGTATTTGCTATCATTTTGTACAGGACTCTCTGCTGAGCTCCCACCTTGTAAACCAGGAATGGCTTTTAGATGCATAGATATATGCATAGACATGCATTCATTAACTGACTTAGGTTCAGGCACAAAATTCTGTGATGGTTAAGATCCGGGTAAGGCACTTCAGGGGACTGTCAACGCCTTAAACACAAACTTCACTAGCTAGCATACTAGCTAGCTAGTTAGTGACCCGAAGCGCTACTAGCATTTAGTAAAGCTATCTGTCCGTCAGGAAACTGTGAATCACAGAGTTGAGGCACAGCAGCCGGGGACATCAGAGAGAAAACTAGAAAAATATTTTCTCCATATTTCTAATATTGCTCCATCAAATATGATCTAGTTTCACCAAAATCAGTGAAAAAGGGTTGTGTTTTCGTACAGTAATCAGTGTGGCCCGGTCCCAGAAACACTATGCTTCAGCAGCTTCATATTGTGAAATATTTTCTTCAGACGCTAAATTAAAGCAAGTGCAGAATGAGTCTTCAACATTTTAATATGGTTTTCCAAATGACAAACTTAAATATCATCAAGAATACCTACAAAACAACGCATTTTGTAATTGATGGGCCACATACTGCCATAGTGGTGACATAGTGTAAAGCAGATCATATAAAAACATTTAAACATGGATTTTGGGAATGGGACATTTTTGTTATTGTATGTTTCTCTAAAAATACACTGAGCAGACAACACATACTTCTCTCATCTTTGTCACTGAAGTAATCCAAAAGTAACTAAAAGTAATCAGATTACATTAATTTTATTTTGTGGTACTTGGATTACGTTACTGATTACATTTTTAAAGTAATCCTCCCAACTCTGGGTATATGACACCTGAGATGAGAACAGGCTTACTGAGTTGTCAACAAAAAATAATGTGTGTATGTTAGTGAAAATTATTAAACCTTGAGTTGAGTTTGGAAAAATCTTATGGTCTGTTCTGAGCTTTTGCCTCAAAAGTGAGGAACAACTTCAACAACTCCAAAGTTTTCTTATTTACATGCTATAGCTTGTCATCTGGCAGATTAGTCACCCTCCAGGAATCATCTCTGTGACAGCACTTCACTGTGAGGACAGGACCTGAGATGCATAGCACAGTTTTGCTATTAGGAAAATGACCCAGCTTAAGCAAGTTTTCCCTAAGTGGAGAGTAGCTCTAAATTCTGTTATACAGTAAACATAGAAAGTGCAAAACATGTCTGTGTTGCAGGAATTTTCCAACTTCAGAGTGTAACCTGCCAATTAAGGATTGAACCTTTTGTGTCAAGCCTGGACCAGCTGGTGTGTGTGCGTGTGTGATTGTGTGATCGTGTATGTGTACATGAGGAAGTGGTGGGATGAGGCTCTGTCAGCAGGGAGGATTAAACCCGGTGCAGCTTCAACAAGAAAAACATTTTCAGTCCATCTCATCAAAGATCCTCAACAACACACACACACACACACACACACACACACACACACACACACACACCCTACCTGCACTGCTTCACACTCTGTACGAGCAAATCAGTGTTCACACTGGGTAAAACACACCTGTTGGCATGTATGTGTGTGTTTGCGCCTGTGTAAACCCTCCTCCAAGCAGCAGGGTTTTAGCGAGTGCATTTAAAGATCAGAGGTTTCTCAGGGCGATAATACAGCTCCTCAAACTCCACTCCTCCCAACCAAACCAAACCAAATACACCTGAAAACACTCACACAGGTGTGTGTGTATATATGTGTGTGTGTGTGTGTGTGAGTGTGTGTGTAATAGGGGGTTGGCAAGGAAAGGGAGGAGAACTGGTGTAGAGGGGAGGGGAAAGTGAACACACAAGCACTTGCTCTAATAAACGAAAACAAATAAATGCAAGTTCATTCTCATATCACATGTTCGTTCTCTCTCTCTCTCTCTCTCTCTCTCTCTCTCATATACACACACACACACACACATTGATCCAGGGCTTGCAGGCAAAGGATTACAGCTCTGTGGTACAGCTTAGCTCCGATGTGAAATGTGAGGAGGCCTTGGAGTGAACTTACAGACTAATTCAATAATTACAGCTGTTATGAGTAAGGAGACCAGCCAACGTGTCTGTCTGTTCCTGTATATGTACCTGTCTGTCTGACGAACCTGTCAAACACCTACCTGTCTGTCTTTGTGTCTGTCTGACTTACCCGTCTGGTCTACCTTTCTGGACCTACCCGTCTGTCTATCTTTATACCTGTCTTGATCAGTCATTTAGTTTTCAAGTAAGCAATCCGTTACTGTTTAAAGTTTACCGTATTTCTTACTTACTTTTGTTACCACAAAAAAAAAAGTTTTAATCCCTGACAGGTTTATGTTTATGCCCAACTTCTAGGGGGTAGTTGCATAATAATGGAAGGTGTGCAATGCTATGGTTGTGTCAGTGCTTATCTGTGCTTCAGCAAGTGAGATGGCAGTAAGTAAGTAAGCACTGACCTAGATGACTGGTTGCATGTTGAAACCTGATGTAGGCCTACTGTAAGCTATACGAGCCAGTGTTTTATTGTTTTCACAGAGGCAGCTGTGCCTAATATGCCGCTGCCCAGTTCGTTATCAGATCATTAGCAGCAAAAAGGCTGCACAGGGGCTACCTGTCAGGTACCCTCTTTTACTATTTACTTTCATGTACTTATAATTCAACTTTTTTCATTGCAGTTGAATGAGGGTATATGCATTGAGCCCTCTTTGAGCCCTCTTATATGTTTACTTGTAATCAAACACAATCAGTAGCCATAGACATAGAAATCAGGACGGAGCAGTGATGGTTCTTGGTTACCAACAGGTCTTTGTCTGTCGTTTCGAATAGCTGATAAGGGGATCATAGAGTCTCCTTGATCCCCTGTCTGTCTTAACTAGACTCACTAAACTACCAACAATCCTACCTGTCTGTTAACTAGCCTATCTTCCTGACCACCAGTCCAACTTCTGTTTATCATGTTATCATCTGTGTAAGTCTGTGTAAGTTGAGATGTGTGTCACAGATGGTTTAGTGGTTGGCTGATAGAAACATAGTTGTATTGTAGTTGCCGTGGTAACATAACATGTAGAGCAAGCTGAAGGTTTAAAGCCCCGCCTCCTGCAGACCTCACCTGGTTTAATACTGTGACAAAGTTTGCATGAGGTTTTCTGGCTGACCAGGTTCTGATGACATTTACGAATGACTTTCATGGCTTGTGTAACGCCACGTTCATTTACTACACACACAGCGCATGTCAGAAAGCTTTATACAATCAAAGGAAGTATTTTTTGAATGACGACCGATGGCTTGCTTCACCTTATCTGATACAGTAAAGGTCTCCCACCTGGTGTCATCAGGGTAAATTTGGGTTCTCCAAAGGTTGGAAAATTTTACTCAAGGTTGTAAAAACAATTGCTTCTTTGTATTTCATTTTGCTACTGCTATGAAACTGCTACTAAAAGGAAAAAACTCCAAATGGTAGCATTAAATTAATTACTGCATCACATCAGCTTGTCATAGAGCGGTTGTCACAGATACAAAAGACAAGGAAGGAATATGAACCAAATAAATAATTAATAACACCTCAAAACGATACTCAAACAATCAATTTCTTCATATCGTTTGCTTCACAGGGCCTGTTTTGAAATTGAGAATTTTTAAAAGGGTCACTGCAGTGATTTATTATTGCAGGGGGAGTCTTTTTGCTAGAACCCACTTTCTGAAAATGCTCACATTCTCAAACGCCATGCTGCCAGTTTGTAACACAGGTTTTTCAAATAAAAATATGTAGTTTTCACGCCCAAGCCAAGATAACTCTGATGACTTCATGACATCGGACTATTTTCTCAGACTTGACAAAGCTCCTCCAGGGCTACAGAAGTCATTATACAACAAGCAGACTACTGCTCCTACAGACTAGTATAATGACCTCCATATGTAAAATCTGTGGAGGTCCCATTTAATATTCACATGATTCTAAAACATGCAGTTAGATATACCTGCAAATGAATGTTTATGTATTAATGTTTTAATTAAATTTGAAAAAAAAAGATTAATTAAAATGAAATTTGCTAATTAATTATAGCAGCTATTGTTTGACCTGACTTGTATTAATGAACTGACATTTTTACATTTAGGCAAAAAGTTAATGCTCTAATCCTGAGTGATTTGTAGTGCTCTGCTGGTATTTTCCCCTTCAGAAAGTTTTACCGACACAGTTTGGGACTGCATCTTGCGTGTGAAACCGCAACCAACCAACCAACCAGCCAGCCACTTGTGATCAGGCAGAAATCTCACCACAAATCCACACACGTTAACTTCAGCAGCTCCAATAAAGTGCAAATCACAGTCTCGAACCGAGTGAGGTATATTGCAAAATACCAGCTATGTTACCACTTTATCTAGGACAAGACTAACAGTGATAAAAAAGTAGGAAGCTCCACTGTCACAGATGTAGGTGTGAGTGAATCTCGAGGTGTAAGGTTCACAAGAGATCAGCTATGGTGATCAGCTAGTACACATTTATTTCAGGATCTTCAA
The DNA here is from genome assembly GCF_014851395.1 of Micropterus salmoides. Taxonomy (NCBI): domain Eukaryota; kingdom Metazoa; phylum Chordata; class Actinopteri; order Centrarchiformes; family Centrarchidae; genus Micropterus; species Micropterus salmoides. Next base: position 5,648,177 of record NW_024040374.1, on the reverse strand, counting down.
CAGAGCCTGCATTCAGTATTCACCAGTCTACACCAAAACAGTAGTTAGTACAACATGAACTGAGGTCATGGAAAACCTTGTACATAAACATTAAGAAAAGTATGACTGAGCTCACATTGTTGGTGTCATTACAGCAAATTTGTGGTCTGTGCATGTGTATCTGTGTTATATGGAAGTGATTTCATGTGGTTGAGTGTGTATATATGCATTGTCTGTGTCTACGTTCAATTAAGTGCATGGAAATGTGTGCACGTGGATGTTGTGATTGTGCACATGTGTGTACAAAATCAGATGAGCTCATTGTAGCACTATGAATGGTAATCATACAGCCCCCTCTCAGCAGCCGTGTGTAACCTACTGAAACCCAAACAAGAGATGAAGTGTGATAATACACACACACACACACACACACAGACAGTACGATAGGAGACGTAGGGCTATTGAGGAACTTGAACCTTCATGTCTCACTGCCAGGTGATCTCATGTTTTGGGCAAAATAAGAGAGGGGGAGAGGGGGGGCATAGAGACAAGCAGGGAAGGACAGTAATTAATACACCTGCAGTTATAGCATAATCTAATATCTGTATTTGTTGTTGTGACCTTGACTGACGGATTACTGTCTGTCTTACGACACAGGAAGTTCATATAAATAAATATAATAGTAATAATAATTTTTTTTTCATTAATATTCAGCCATAGTTTTAAACAAAAGTAGTTAATGGTGAACTTTTAAAAAGGTCACAGTTCTTTTACATCATTTTTATTATTAAGGTGACACTGTATGTCTGTACATACTTCAAGTGTATTGCCCAATGTTATTAGAACAACAAAAATAAAATTCAGGCAGGATACAATTTTCCATACAAAAAATATAAAAATATAGGTGCAGTACTTAACCCAACAGGTGTTTTGCCTGATTAGACCACTTCTCAGGACTGTGTGTTTGACATCTCCCTCTTTTTCCTGTTACTCTTGTTGCACCTGTTAAGGCGAGACAACTTACACGTCATCATTCTTATTGGTACATTGAGTTGGGTAAGACCTAGAATGGCTCTGCCCGACTTAAACCTGAGCAAATAAGGTCTTATCAACCAGAATACCTGAAAACACCTGCATGGCTGTGCAGGGCCTTTAAACAGGAAAAAGAAAAGCAGCAGCTGAGAGGGAAAATGAAATAAATTAAGTTATATGTGATAATCATAATAACACAAGAAGTGATTTAATGAATACATAGACTACAATTGCAAAACAAAGCTGTTTTTAGTTGCAGTTTCATGAAACAAAGCTAAAATTATGAATTTCTCGTGGGAAAAACATCTGGTGCTCCATGGGACAAATGCCAAATCATGCTTTTTACATAATGCCAACTCTTCTGACAACCCCCTTACAACCACACTTACACACACACACACACACAGACAGACACATTGTGACCCCTGTGAACTGCAACTCCTCACGTACCTCGCTAACCCTTGCCCTCCGACCTTATGCTGTAAACAGGTGGACACTGGGTAAGTGACAGAGGCAGGGGGATATAATTTACTCTAATTGGTTTGGGTGGCCTGGTAAAACCTCCTCCTCCTTCTCTTATTTTTTCACATTAAGATTAATGTTTCTCAGCTGCTATACTAAGTTCAGTTGTGTCGATATTGTATGTCTCCTTAAAGACTTAATTAATTATTATTAAATTAAATTTTATTAAGTCCAATCTTGGTTACTTGCCTTCTGAGATGAACACAAAGCTATGAGTGATGGGGAATTTAGAAACTTTTTTGTTTCATGTCGTTTTGTTTGTTCATACAATTTGACGGATAAGTAGTAGCAATACTTTGTTGTGGCTTTGTTTGTAACACAGACTTGCACAGAATAATTGACAACTTTTTTTTATTTTGGGCTAAACTTGGTGCTTGAAGTGAGACAGTACTTACTGGTACCGGCAATTCTATATTTGACCATTTGTTGCACACCAGCACTCACAAGCTGTGGGCACTCTTTTCTGCCCTCTTCATTTCATAATGGCCCTAAATAAACTGAATTTCCCAGGGGGCACAACTTTACGCTCAACTGCTCCCTTTCTTGCCTGCCTCCTTTTCTCTGTCGGAGGAGGCTAGTCTACTTAACATAACATAAAACTTACAAACCCTGGCTCCAAAAGGGCAAAAGGAGAACACAAACAGAGTCAGATGAACAGAGCTTCTAAAGTAAAATCCTTTCCTACCAGGTGCTGATCGTTTATATGACTCACTAAAAGTAGAGAAGAAAAAGTATTCAATGATTTTGCCGGGAATACACGAAACTAAGGGTGGACCTCATCGCGTGCCTTTATTGAAACTTGATTAACTTTTCATAAAGTCGATGCAGTGTCACTTTTTGTGAACTGACCAGCCACAGCTTGGATGGGGCGGGACATTAAACATGTGAATAAGGGGAGTACTGGCACTTTTTTCCACTTCAAGCACTGGCTAAACTGTTTCTTTAAGAAGAGAGAGAGGCACTGGGGTGCGAGGGACGAAGGAGGGAAGACTGGAGAAAAAAAAAGAGAGATGCAAGGAGGGATGGAGGGCAGTCACCTGTGGTGTGGGAATGGAGCAGTGCTCTCCACAGGGGTTGGTGGTTTCTCCTGCTCCCCACTTCTTACCCCACCCCACTGCACTTACCTCATCCCCCTTTTCCACTTCTCTTTTTATGGATACAGCTGCAGGAGAGAGGGGTGGCGCTGGGGGCATGTGGGAGAAGTGGATAGGTGCAAAGTGAGGGGGATAAAGGGACAGAAAAGACAGAGATCGGAATGGAAGAGTGAATCAAAGGTTAAGGAGGTGAAAGAAAGAAATTACAATGACGGTGTGTATGTGTGTATTCTCATTATATTGTATTGTATTATTGATTATTAGAAATATTTAAAACATACATAGCCGGCCAAATAAAGAATGTGGAATAAAGTTGTGAATTTTAACAAAATTTAATCATTGCCTGATAATATATAACAATTTACTGTTTCATTTTTGACTGTTAACTAGACCAACTATGCTAATGCTTCAATAGTAGCTTCCTTCTACAATGGTGTTACTGCTATGTAGTTAAACACCATCATGTTGTATAGACTGTCTGTTGTTTTATCAGCCACGTGCATTAATGACCTTTGTGCTTTAAAATACAGCTATTTTAAGAGGTTTACTTAGATCTTCTCTTTGATTCTGTGTTATTGTGACAAAATATGTTTTCTGTCACTGAGAATGCTGCAAATGTGTCAATTGAAGTTTTGGTGACAACACATTAAACTATACATGAAGAGGCACTTATGAGTGCATGTGTGTGTGTGCTGCCCTCCCCTAGGCAGCTGCCTCCAGATGACCCCCAGCAGCGAGCTGTCACTGGACATCTGCATCACACACACACACACACACACACACAAACACAAGTGTGTGTGCCTGTGCATGTACATATGAGTGTGGTGGCCTCTTTTCTGCTTGGTTGGGATTCTGTCACAAGTATTTGAAGTGTTTTGCAGCCACACACACTGACAACCACTGACGCTAACCACAGGAGATGGACAGACAGATGTAAGCGTGTGGGTATTGCTGATGTTAATGATGAGAGAAAGGGTCGTGTTACTACAGTGCCGCCGAAATCACGGCCCATGACCCCTTGTCGACAGACAATGCATGCAAACGCACACATGCCTGTGAAAACCTATTGTAATAACATAATGATATATAGGAATTATTTTACTTTATTTTACTGCAGCAGTGGATGTAAGCCGGAACATGTATTTACCCTCAGCACAGTTCTACCTGAATTGTGTCAGCAGCTCCCAGTTTTGAAAACTGTCTAAAGTTGGCACCACATGCTTGTGCTCATTCATCATTATAAGATTAATTGCACACAGAAATAACTATATTAAAATTAAAAACACATCATAAAGACACAATCTCAGTACTGCAATTGAGAACTCACCCACAAACTGGATTTTGTTAGTTTAAAAGGAATGATCAACCTACTTAATTATAACTCCACACCTTGTTCATACTGCCTCTTTAGTCTGATTTCAATGTCCATTCGATGTCTCTGTACTGAAATTTACACTTGCAACATTACACTTTACACTCTACTTTAGTCTGTGATATAGTTTTAGGCAATACTTTAAACTTAATAAGCATTATATTAAATTCTCAACCTGAGAAAACCTGAAAAGCAATGCCAGCACTAGAGAAATATAATGTACATGGTGCTGTCTGATTTTCAGGAGTGAAATTTTATAGAGAAATTAAAGGTGAATATGGCAATAAATAATTACAGTCAAAAGTAGAGAATCAAATCAATCAATGAATCACTGAGTTGTTTGTGAAGTGAAAGTGATAATCAAGATCCTGATTTGTTATTTTTGACATGCCTTTCACTTTATCAAATTTATAGGCAAAGATAACATGGATGAATCCAGTCATGCCATTTATTTACCTTATAAAGCCAACAGTGACAAAATAAGAGACGGACAGACAGGAAGTGGGAACTTTTTTTCCCCAGTTATCTCTAACGTTTTCTGCTGTGCACACAAGCTGCACGTCTGACAGAGTTTTCCGGCAATCTCCTCTAATCTGTTGAAACAATGTGCTGAGGTGTGTGTGTGTGAGTCTGTGTGAGTAAGGTAGGGTAGGGTCCCACACCACTGTGATTGAGGTCAAAGGTCGTCAGGGAACCAGGGAGCTGTCATGCTCCATTACATTGTGTATTGGGACAGAACTAAAACCAGAGTGAGGCACACTGAAAACCTTTTTTTAGTCCACTTAACAGCCCCATTTTACACTCATCTGGACACTTACAGGTTATGCATGACCACACACATGCACATACATACTGTATTTGAAGTGCTCATTGATTTAAAGATGACAGACTAGGTCATGATGGTGCTCACAAACAAGAGCATGCACAATGTGGCGCATACAAACGCAGTCTCAGTAACTCTTTTATACTATCATGTTTCTTTCCAAAAACACAATTTTTATTCTTCTAACATCTTATTACCAGCCTGTCTCAATTAAACAAGCAACCGCTGCTCAGGATAGTTTTTTTTTAGTTGTCCTGCATTGCTGTAATTTTTTTTGGTTTTAATCAATAGGTATGATGGGGAATAAGGGTAGGCGATGTTATTTTAAGTTACAGTGTACTCTGCAAACAATATTCTGTAGGTATATCATGACGTAGTAAACATCCCAATATATTCTAGATAAGAGTGGCCCATCAGAGGTCTGGGCCAAGGTTTAATGATATCCCCATTTCATCAACATTTTCTTAAAATGTCAATTTAAATCATAAAATCAATCACAAGTCCTATAGCCTGTTGCACCAGCTGTGTTTAAGTTAACATAGCCTACTTATAACAAAGTATTACTGAGTGTGATTTATGCATTACTAAAATAGAAGTGCTCATTTTTCATTAATTGCATGCCATTTTAACACAGTAATCCACTAAGGACCTAATTTAGTGATATGATATTTCAATATCGATCTAGCTTATCATGATGTGATAGTGGCTCATGCCAGCCAGAATGCGCACGGTAATCATGACGATGGAAATCTGACTTTGATTGTTTTTTGGTCACTTGCTTTTATGTCCAAACTAATTTGGTAATGCCCTAAATACCTGTAGTGCAACCAATTAACTTAGTAGAGAACTTAAACATAGCTGGTGCGAACCAGCGCTGGTCACCAGTTCAACTGTCATTCTCACTAATGAAAGATTTGGTTGCTAGTGGCAACCAATACTGGCATTGTTCTGCAGTAGTATAACTGACATTTTTGCATCTAACCTTGTCAGATCTGTGACTAAGCAAATTTTGATAAGGGTCTTCTAACTACTCCCCCAATGTTCTTGGAACATTATTTGTCTTCTGCTGTTCTGTGTTACTGCTAACAAAGCCAGCCAATATGCTAGCTGTCTCAAGCTAATGTGTTGCTAATGTACCACTCTACCTGTTATTTACTATTTGGCAAACTGCTATGTATTTTACCCTTTTTACTTTACTTTTTCTTTACTTTTGCAGACTCTGTGTTGTACTTGCTATGGGGACTAAATGTTGATCTTTCACTGGATATACTTTTTTTTCTTCCTGGCATGAAGAATACTTACTAATTTGAGAGCTAGTTCATGCTTTTGTGAATCCAGTTTCTTGTTAATGTGCTAATTCAGTTTTGCAATACTTTTGGTCTAAATATGGTATCATCTTTTTTTCTTATTTGTCATCATGATCAATCAATTTGTCTTGTTTAGCCAACTGGCCTTGTTCGAAGGCCAAGTCCTGTCTTCAACCTTCTTTTGTAAGTGTCTGTGGTACACGCACATAAATACACTCTTAAAAAGATTTGGCAGAGGAAACCACACTTGCATAATGACATTCTTGGCCTCCGCCTCTTATAATAATTTTTGTTCAACCTGCTATTCCATCTGGGTAATTTTGTTTGCCAAATATCACTGATACAGTATGATCGTTGCACTGTGCTAGAAATGAACTAAAAACACATTAGTTTCCTGCACTACTATAACGTCTGTGGCCTGTTTTTGTTTTTTTTATTTTGCACTGAAGACCAAATCAGAATCTCAACCAGGAATTTCTGACTTCCTTTCTGACGTAACTTTCAACCATGCGCCACTGTACTTTGAAAATGACCAGTGAAAAATGTTGATTTGAAAAGGTTGTAATGGGTTTTTCCTTTCTATTCTGAAGCAACTTTCCACCATCTACGTACAGACTATTTCCCTGACAGATGCTGCTCTCAGCTGTCCACAGCCTATTCATCACTCCAACAGGTTGGCTGACTTAATGTCTGCTAGCACTGCAGAGAGAGACATGTGATGATGGAGCACACAGTTGGCCCGGGCAGCAGGTGTGTGTGTGGAGAGAGACACGGAGAGGTAGTCTTTTATCTTTCATCCTGTCTGGTTGAGTCAAGATATGATCAATTGGTTGAATGACTGAATTAACAGAATTAGCTAAATCTAGGAGTGGTGGATTTTTGTAAGTTAAAACTGGTTTTCCCTCACTGCTTCACCAAATTTGACCCATTCAAACCAAAAATCCAAAAAGAATTGCCTACAGGGGCGGACTGGGACAAAAATTAAAGAAATTAAGCCCACGCTAGCCCATATTACTTAAATTATACTACTTAAATACTACTTAAATTTGTGTATAGACGGTGAAATAATATAAGCAGTACCGTGTGTAACAGATTTGTAACATTGAATTTATTTATGTTTTTATGTGAAAAACACACACACACACGATAAAACCCCATCCTATACACCATCAGCCGGTAAAAACAATTATATATATGTATGTATGTATTGTCATTCATTCAAAATGACAATACATTTCTATTTCTAGTAGCTTAGGTTACTACGTATTTAACTATTTTTATTCTATTTCATCCACACATTCACACCTTCACACCTTCACCACTGCTGCAAACACAGCAGCTTGCCCCACCTAATTCTGTAATCTCTCTCTCTGTATTTGTGTGCTCTGTTGACATTCTCCATCAGCAGTGGGCTATGTTTTATAAGGTGCGATTTCCACCGGCGATTCCGTTTTCAGCCGCAGGTGAGCCGCATGCGACACTTGTTAATGACTAAGCCTATCGAAACCGAAACCAACCATTGCAGCGTACCAAGTGAAATCTGCAGGGGTGTGTTCAATGTTGTTTACCTGGTCGGTGCTTGTAAAATATCTATAATAGTAGATAATAGTAATAGTTAGCATCTCTGTCTGTGTTTCTCTACAAAATCCTAAAATGGGACGCCAAATAGACTTGGGCAGCCGTCAATATACCTGGGCAACCCGTCCAAAAAAATGTGTGGAAATCACTGATATTATTATTCTGACCAGCCCACTCCAAAACAAAAGGTCCGGCCCCTCTGGCATTTGCCAGAATTGCCAGATGGCCAATCCACTGCTGACTGCCCCTATTTGACATAGACAGACCGATGATCCAATATGTAGCTTTTCTAATTTAGGGTCTTAACTAGGTTTATATACTGCCAGAGTATGTAAGGGATGGGGTCCTATAGGGCTGGGCGGTATATCAGTATAATGAGGTATACAGATATAATTTCAAAAGAGATATGAAATTAGACAATACCGTTTATTCCAATATAGTTTGATGTTGAGTTAATTAATGCTTCCGTAAAGTCCTGCCAGCGTTTGCTCCTCTCTCTCTCCCTCCCTTGTTATTATCACAACACAGCAGTGACGTGGAAATTTTATTCATTTTAAAATTTGCTACTATTGTCATTATTCTAATGTGCTTCATCAGGATGATTGAATAAAATACAGATTTATTGATTAGACATGTTTTTGATATTTATTTTGGATAAATTGGTATGTTAATCGAGTAATAGGCAACTTTTCTGTCTTTAGAATAAACAAAAATAATCGTTAGATTAATCGCCTTGAAAAATAATCGATATGTACAGCCCTAGTATTATGGAGTTTAGGTAGATGGGTGCAGACCCAATAGTCACTCTGTATGCAAGCATCAGTAACTTGAATCTGATTCAGGAGGTCATGGGTAGCCAGTGGAGGTCACACAGCAGGGTTTCACCACACAAGCTGGAAGACCTGCTAGGAGGGCACTGCAATAGTCGAGGCGAGAGGTAACCATGGCCTGTACCAGAAGCTGGGTGGCATATTGAGTGAGGTAGGGCCTGAGTTTTCTGATGTTGTATAGAGCAAAGCGGCACGACCGAGAGACAGCAGCAACATGGTCTGAAAAGGACAGCTGGTCATCAATCATGACACCCAAGTTTCTCACCACCCTGGTTGGAGTGATGGTTGAGGAGCCAATTTGTTTGATGTTATGGTGGATAGATTGCTTGGCTGGAATGACCAAGAGTTCAGTCTTAGAGAGGTTTAGTTGAAGGTGGCAAGCCTTCATCCATGCAGATATGTCCGAGAGACAGTCTGTGTGGGAAGGATAGGTAGAGTTGCGTATCGTCTGCGTAGCAGTGGTAAGAGAAGCTGTGCGAGCAAATGATCGGCCACAGTGAGGGTGGTGTAAATTGAGAAGAGAAGGGGTCCTAGCACTCAGCCTTGGGATACCTCTGTGGAGAGGCAGTGGGAGGAGGATAATTGTCCTTGCCACAAAACATTGTAGGAACACCCTGAGAGGTAGGATTCAAAACACAGTAGTGCTTTACCCGAGGTGCCCATTGCTGAGAGTGTGGGTAGGAGGATCATGTGATTGACTGTTTCAAAGGCAATGTTGCTGATGTAGAGCTCTGCAACCAAATAACATTTGTTTAAAACACTGCAATGAGTATATCTATACAGTATGAGTATATCTCTGCATATCTTTCCATAGCCAGCAGCCAGATAGCTTAGCTTAGCATAAGGACTAGAAATGGGGAAACAGCTAGCCTGGCACTGTCCAACAAAATCCACCTTTCAGCACCTCTAAAGTTCACTAACACCTTATATCTCCCTTTGCCATTTACTTGGGGATTATGTGCCGGACCATCCCTTGGCTCTGTGCAGAAACCAGGCAACCAGGTCATTACTTAGCCTATGAAGAACTGAACTTGGCCCAAAGGACATGAGACTTTACTTGGACTTGTTCCAAAAGACTTAGAAACAGCTCTACCAGGATCAGAGACAGACATCCCACATTATCTAATGACGTCTAATATGTATTTATTGTGTTAAGCTGTTTTGTCTGTGTATTAATGTAGCCAAGTCTAAAATAAGTCTGCTTCCTAAACTATCCCATTCCTAATGCAAACATCTTCCACAGCTTTACTTGCAACATCCACATACCTTCATACTCTTGAACAACATTGCCCTGTTGAGAAACTTGTGCTTGCCGATTAAGGACATAAAGGTAAGCTGTGAGAACTGCTGTCGTTGAGATGTTGGGATTTCCAGCAGGTCTGGTGTGAATTGGGCGGTGATGGTGCAAGCTGCTTCAAAGCAAGCAGCTCATGTTTAGTCCCAGTTTAGTGGGAAAAAAACCTGCCAAACCTGTCCAATACTCTGTGTGCTACGTCAGTGTGTGTGTGTGTTTGTGTGTGGGCTACTTACCTCACCGGGTGCTGTAGGAAAAACATCCGAACATTCATCAAAACAGCAAAGCACAGATGAAGATAAGACCGTTCAGTTTTTGTATGACAAGCCTGTTTTTGAGTGTGTGTTCACCTCAGAGGAGAGAGGGAGGGGCTTCCGTGTGTGTGTGTATGCGTGTGTGTGTGTGTGTGTGTGTGTGTGTGTGTGTGTGTGTGTGTATGTATGTGAGTGTGAGAGTGCGCGTGTGTGTGACAGAGAGAGGGAGTGTTTGGGAAAGACACAAGACAGGACATAGAGACAAAGAGCAGGCTACAACTAGTTTTAAAGCCATATGCTGCCACCAAGTCAAATTTCTTTGATTGAAGCTCTCTTGGAGGCCAGATAAGAAAAGCCTCTGCAGTGTTGTGTGTACGTGGTTTCAAGCTGCAGCTTTCAAGGCATCTAGTTTTCCCCTTAAGTCTGATAACACACATTAAAGGCTGGTACAGCCTGAACTCTTTTATGAGCAGTGTAGGTGGGCAAAATATACTGGCAACGGGAGCCAAAATAAGGCAACGCGTCCTTAAAACGACACAGGTGACATTTTTCAAAACGCATATGAGCACTTTTTTAATCTGCCACCTCTGTGGTTAATTTCAGGTTTCTAAAACTACTTTGTTAAGGTGACGGAAATGGATGAATTTGGACCAATACAAATATATGCTTGATTTTTAATCCTGCACAATATGCTGGAGGGAAGTCTGCAATGACACAATATTCTGTTTGATTGTCAAAGTCGAAAGCATACAGTATATATGCATCTGTGAAGCCAGAACAATCTGCCACTTAACTTAAACAGTTCCTATAACTGCCATAACTTGATGCTAATTTGTGTACACAAAATACGGATTCATGTGCCTATATCAACAAAAGAAATTACACCGACCTGCCTGGCTTTGTAGAAAAGGTTTACTTTTACTAGAAGAAGTGGGAACCAATGTCTTAACTTCTATCCCAACAAACTGAATACTGTCACTCTTGGCTCCTGTAACAGCAGTGTTCAACTTCAATCTAGACCTTGGACAACATAACCTGTCATCATTTCTCCAAAATGTTACCCAGCATGTCACGGCCTTAATGTTACAGTAATAGAAGTGTAGCTTCTCAACAATCACAAGTAAATCTACAACACTTTCATATGTTGGCAGAGCGTTTCCAGCTAAGTAATAACATTTAGTGTGCTTGGGGTTTTATATATCCCCATGAAGCCTTCTGTTCTTTTCATTTAAAAAAGCTAAACTTATAAGTGAGAGTGTTAAAATGTTTGATGAGGGACAGGCTCTCGACTTTAAAGTGTTTAAGTTTTTTTTTTTTTAAGTCTTTCATCTCTTCCTCCCAGAGACATTTTAATATGTTACACATTAACTGTATAGATGGTGTCGGAGGCGACAGACCAACGTGTGCGTGGCAGAGGCGTGTAATTGTGCCGTCGCTCGACTCTGCGGTTTGTTTTCCATGCTGGGAGATGATTGGAACTGATAAGACAAACCTCTAAATATAAAGTTATGGAATCATTAAAACCATGTAAATATTCCCCTCCAATCCCTTTACACTAATCCTCACCATGACCAATGAAACCATTCATTAGAAAATCATCAGCTTTGCAACATTCCAGGATTTTTGACTTTATGCATGCGTGTGTGTGTGTGTGTGTGTGTGTGTGTCTGTGTGTCTGTGTGCACATTTGCATGTGAACATAGAAGTGAGAAAGAAGGTGCATGTGAATGTGTTTCATCTAGGGTTGCTGCAATTATGCATCCATTTCTGGGTGTGGGTGTGTGTGTGTGTGTGTGTGTGTGTGTGCACTGCCTGGGTGTGTACTGCTTATTTATGCAAATCACTGTGCCATTTTTATTTACGTATAACTGACAACATTAGGCCTAATCGTGAGTAGAAAATGTCAGACGTTGTTCCTGGTCCATTTAGCAGATTGGTAACAGGAATCACTACCTGCTAACAGTTTGTGGCCAACGTCAAGAAACTCTTCGATTGAATCGACTGTGTTGAGTTTGGGTATGTAATCTCCAGCGTTCAGGTTTCTAATCAACTTTGAAACTATAAGCTTCCTGATGGGCAGCTTGTCAACAATTAACACATTAGTTTATTGTTTAGGTCACAACCATAGCCTTACGTGTGCTCAAGCATACAGTATGGTGAGCAGTGTTGGGCAGTAAAGCGTTACTAGTAACAGCACAAACTGCTGAAGCAGCACAGCAACGTGAAACTTACAGAAAGATACTCCGGCAGCTTCTGTCACTGATGCTTGGACTCGTCGGGAGAGAGTGGCATTAACGCAACGTTTTGGAATGGCTGAATACTGCTCTTATAAAAAGTCAGGATTTACTTGCTTTATTTTTTTATTTCAGCCGGTGGCGTTAAGAAACTTTAGGCCTAGGCTATATGCTTTGGAAACCACAGCAAAGTAACTAGTAACGTAACTAGTTACTTTTATCACCCAGTAATAAGTAAAATAATAATATTACTTTTTTAGGGAGAAATAAGTAACTAGTAATATATTACAATTTCTGAGTAACTTGCCCAACATTTATGGTGAGTACTTGAATGTAACTGCCTTCATCCGAACAATGAGAATATATCAAGGAATTGTGGCATCTCTAACTAATGTTTTATGGCTCATGCAGACTACACGTATTTCAGCGTGTAGATGGCCGTGCCGCTCACACTACACAACTTGTCGTCTTGTGACGGGTGTCTTGAAGTCGTTGTGGCGTTCAAACTATGTGACTGATGTTGGTCTCCAAACCATGTTTTGATGTGTCATTGTGTAGTTCACACATAACAACTGGCGACCGCAGATTGACCGCTGATTTACCCCTGATTACAGCCTGATGGTCACCAAGCTCTCCAACTGGCAAATCGTGCTAAAAATCGTGTAGCGTGAACTAGGCTTTAAAAAAGTTGGCAAGGTGTTTGTAAATTGTTGTCTGAAAATACTGCAGACAAAGTTAGCTATTAACTGGTAAACATAGTGGAGCATTAAGCAACTAAAGAGCCAAATTTAAAGACCAAAACAGAATATTGACTTTTCATCCGTTGGCCAGAAGCACAACAAATCTCTATGTTTGCTGAATTTGTAATTGTTTGTTTGGGTGGTTTGCAAACACATTCACTACAACAACTTTATTAAATGATTATAGTGATTTGTTTACAGCTTTCTTTGCTGTAAAATCAATGCAGGTTTAAAATGCTGTGTCCTCTGTGCTATTTTGAGCATGATTTGTAGATGCACATGTTTATTTGCTTGTAGTTTTAGACTAAAGCTTTAAGAACAACGTGTACTATCAAGGAATTAAAAGCTCAGTGAACTCTTTTTCCATAGTACAATGCATTTCCTGTTAAAACATGATGATACCACTGTAAACAATCAATCTAAACTGAAAACCACTGGGTTTACAGTAAGCAGAGAAATACTGCGTTTTTAACCTTTAAAAAAAATTATAGTGGTTTTATTGGTTGGGGTTTTTTGTTCTCGCTTTTTCTTTTTTTTTTCCACATGAAGTTATAGCTCTACAGTAAATTAAAGCCAGTTTCTTTACAATTAAACAACACTGGTTTTAAGGCTAAGGTGGGTGGGACAACAAATAGACACACACTCAGAAACACACACAAGCTACCTGCCAGCAAGATGGAGGAGAGGGCCTCCATTTCAGGCCAAGCAGTGGGTATCGGTGAACCTTCCCCCAGGTGTGTGATTGAGTAAAAGAGACAGAGAGAGCACAGAGGCACCAGTCCTTGGCAGCCAGTTTGAGGAAAGATTATCTTGACAAATTGGATAAACATCTTGTGTGTGACAGGATGCTGATGGAGGGTCCTCCTGCCACACACACACACACACACACACACACACACACACACACACACACACACCTGGGGTTGTTGGTTTGTTTAGCCACAGACCGTGTGTGTATTTGCGTGTATGTGTGTGTATGTGGACCCAGCCTAAAGGCAGGTAACAACAGGTCTCCCTCCTCAAACAGAGCATGCAGGTTCTCAGGTGTGTCTGCCTGCTCTGCTTGAAAATACTCTGCCTCTTCACTCTGTATGGTACCCTATACAGTTAAAAGTGACCTCATTGGTGTTTTCATCTTACATAAGTTTGGTGAAATAGTCGTATAATATCTATAGGGAATTCTGTGTGTAGCTGTAAAACTGTAATTTGGGTGGCCATGGAGCAATGGATAACACACATGCCCTTGGTGTGGGAGCCCTGCGTTCTGTTCCAACAGTGATATCCACCAATGTGTCCCTGAGCAAGACACTTAACCCTTAGTCCCCTAGTTTCCAATGAAGTGAGTATAATATTTCTCTTTTATATTCTTTTATTTAGCCAAAGTAGTATGTCTGTTGAAAACTCTGGTTAAATTCTGTGATCTGTGATGTGAGCAGTGACATATTCCCCCATTTTCTGAAGATAATGTTTGGCTTGGGGAGTGTGCAGTATTGCAGTCACTGATGTGACTCTCAAAAAGTTGAAGTTTCACAACAGATGGTTGAACGTTGATTTTATATACAACCAATGTCCACTTTAAAATCAGTATACTTTTAAAAATGGCTTTAAGTTTGGTAAAAAAGAATACACTTTGTGTTGTTTAAGTCTTTAGAAATTCACTTGACTCAGGGCTTGTCTTAAGATTTGAATGTCAAGAATTCAGACTTACATATTTGTACTACATTGACCTGATCCAACCTTTGCAACTTGTATTTCTACTTACAACTGAAGCTGTATACTTCATTTCTGAAATAATTATACTTTATCCCTTCCCTGTGGTGTTTGTGATATAATTTTGCTGCAGGCTTGTTTAACCAGCCATTCTCTCAGATATCCTCTGGTAGCATGGCCTTAAATCCTACCTAAACACATGCATACACATACAGTATATGGCTACAGACACTGGAGTCATTCAGAGGTTAATTTATCCACTCCCACCCTCTTTCTATCCCACTTTGATGGGTCCATCTATTTTTAAATCCAGGATTTGGCGATTTGTTATTACTGTCCCTCTCTTCTTCTATCTTGCCGTCGTTCTATGCTCCACAGGGGGTTCAGAGCTCTCACATTTGGAAGATTTTCAGGGCCACTTTTGTCTTAATTAAACCAACAGCCCATCTCTGAGTTTCACCAGAAGAACAAAAAGATGTCTATGGTTCACAGAGGGACACCGAAAACACGTCTGTGTGTACGTCCTTGTCTAAGTGTGTGTGTGGGTGGGTGGCACAGAGAGGTCACAGGCTTTACTGTTAGCAGTGCCATGCTTGGTGATCTTATATTCACACTTTCCATTTTAGGCACTTAGCCAAAGCTCTTATCGAGAGTGACATAAAATAAGTAAAAGCCAACATTGCCTCTCCCCATCGCTGTTAAGAATATTAAAATACTACAAAACATGACCAGCAAAACCAGCAGGGTGTTGGTTTTAACTGGGGTACACTGTGAAGCAATAATCTGCAACAGTTTAAGATAAATAAATATATGTTTTTCTTGATGATGACAACCAGTTCTCAAAATAGCAACTTAAATGAGTTTTATTGGCTTAGAACACAACAGTATTTGTTGCCAAAACAAAACACAGCAATAGATTGTTTTTATATAATCTTACTATATAGATTGATTTTCTATTTTTGTGTAATTTCATGTCAGTGCCCAACCCAGATGGGTTTACAAGACACCAAAAGTACAGTTGCAGGGGTCAAGGATTTTATTATAAAAATTACAGATTATTTTACAGCTCTCTCTCAAATAAAACATCCTGCCTTCTCCCCAGAGCTTATTATATATGCTCCATTAAAACCTGGTGCTTCTTTTTACCATGGGGCCATGGGACAAGTTCAGGCATGGCTGAGTAAATTGTGTTTTTTTTTACATTATCATCATCAGCAATAGCCGCTTGTTAGAATACACATTTTAACAAGCAAGTAGTTTTAAGAGTAAGAATTTCCACCTCTGAGCAGACAAATGAACACCATATATAGGAGCTCAAACTACATCAAAACAAATTCCAATAAGAAGATAATAGAACTGTAGAGTTGTTCCATGCCAAGACAACAACGAACAGATGAACAGTCTAATTTGCTGTTTTGATTGTGTAACATTTTGGAACTTTGCCACCCAAACTTTTATGCACACTGTAAAACCTGAACTGCCAACATCAAGAGCAGACCGGGCTGGCTGCAGCCAGAAGACGCCTACCAGTTAGAATAGCCGGTCCACCTGTCACTAGCCTTGTAAGAGGACATGCAGTGACAGGCTCTCGGGCACATTAGGTAAAAGGTAGGCCATGCTTTTTAAAGTTCCCGCTGTGGCCTGTTTTATCACTAATACACAGACTACCAGGTGCTTTCTGGGATGTGTCTAATATCTGAGCCATCAAGATGCGTCAATGCGAATACATCTCTGTTCAAAGTTAACATACAGTATTTTGCCATATAGAAAGTTGAGTTGTTTTAGTCACACTGGGTTGAGTGTTTGAGTGTCAGCACTGTGGAAATTATGTCAGTGGACCAGTGGGGAGGTTACAGAGTGGTGGTGATAGTCACTACAGACCACAGAATGAAAGTCTGTTCTGTTCACAAATACAGTCCTCACTATTAGGATTTTGGCGAGCAATAGTCAATGTAGACCCTCAACCTCTCCCTCTCCCTCTCTCTCTCACACACACACAGACATTCACACTCTAAATACTAAATAACGCCACTGTTGTCAAAACCTACTCAACACAATGTTGCGAGTCTGTGCTTTGCTAAAAATACTCCAAGCAAACAACCTAACGAGTGAGTGTGTGTGTGTGTGTGTGTGTGTGTGTGTGTGTGTGTGTGTGTGTGTGTGTGTGTGTGTGGAGCAAGTGAAAGAGGCCACTAATCAACTAAACAAAGAGCCTGTGGAAGAGACAGGAGAGGAGTAAAGAGAGAAGAATTGTGACATAACTATAGAGAAAGGGCAAAGAGAGACAGAGAAGATAAATGAACAGATAAGAGTGGGGAGCTAAAATAGAACAGAGTCCTGAGAAGGCAGAGTAAATGTCTATTTGTACAGAAACACAACTTTGTCAGTATATTTGTGTGTATATATATATATATGTGGTTGTAGAAGCAAGTGGCGTTATGAGAGAGCAAATAGCTGCGGGGATGTTTCCTGGTTGGTAACATGCTCCACGGTTGTAGTTAAAGTCTTTTGTTCAAATTATTTTGCCTCCTACTACAGCGCTTGGAGTCCTGGTTTAAGTTGGTTCCTTTGGTATTCAGGTGGAATGTGTCAAGCTGCTATGTGGTCTCCAGCATTGATACTTTCCGTTGCTTTAAAGAAATGTTCACTGGCAGCTTCATTATGCAGTCCATTTTTATTCACCACAAACAGCCACTAAACAACAAGCAACGTGTGCACTGGAATGGAGCCATGCAGTTTCAGGATTAGTGGAACTTTTGCTCAAGTTGAAACACTTCCATTGGGTTCAGCCTAAATTTGTGCCAAAAAGTGTACTTGTTTCTGTAACCAGGCCCAATTTGTACTGCCCGGTCTTGACCCGAACCAGCGACCTCGGGTACGGGAGGTGGATGCACTAGTGAGGAGGCTAAAACCCATGGGCAATAGCGTCTCTCTTTTTTTTTAACATTAACGATCTGCAATGCAATTCAAACCATTTCTGCCCTCAAATATCAAATATCCACAAAGAAAACAATATGACCCCAGATGTGTACATCACTAAAAGCCCTCCTTCAAAAGACGTATTTCATGGTGAAACTTTTATAAAAATAAAGTACTATTGGCACTGAAGGGCAGAGTCCATGAGCCATCTTTGGTCTGAGGCTAGTTGACGAGGTAGTTCTGTACGTTGAGTTTTAGCAGAACTTGTGGTCTGTTTTCCCCTGTGGTACTGCAGGGCTAATTTACAGCTTACAGACAGGAAATGACCATAATCCCCTGAGCTTCCCTTAATCTGCAAACTCTTTCTGTTCTTCATGCTCCAAATGATCGGGCAGCACACTCACACACACACACACACACCTACACACTCATACATAGTCTTGAGCTGCTCAGTGGTCAATTGTAAAGGAGATCCCATTCAAGGTGATTAGGCCTTCTCTTCCAAGACAACAAAGAAATAATCCAGAACACTTTGACATTATGCCCACTGGGACTGACTGTAATATTTTAGCGGCCGCATGGCTGCTTTAAGTGAAGAGGCTAACCTGTAATAGAAGGGCCATGCATATGTATGTTATAAACTTGCCACAAAATGAGATGACATCTCTAGGGAACCGCAGAGGATTAACTTCTGTTTGCAACTGAGTCACTGTGGAGTTTTTGTTTACTGGCATTGTTTTCCAAGAGCAGAGGAGACATCTTCCTGTTTATTAGGCTGTACCGGAGCCATACATATAAAATCATGTTTGGCTTTCAGTGGTATCCTATGAACCCAAAACAAACTGCCAACGTCCTTTCCAACGGATTTTTCGGATGAGGGCCGTCTCACCTTGGTGATGATATGTAGGATGCTGTTGGGGCCAGCAACACTTAGCTTTGAGTGCTGCCAAGGTACACGGCGTCCTCCTGTGAAATGCCTTTCGGACCGTTTCTAAGTGGTTAATATGGTGTCTGTTGCTAAGGTAACACAGCAGCCACCAAAATTATGTTTTAGATTTCTGCCAGCGCCTAACATCCATTTTGACAAAATAAAGCGTAAACACGTACACAAAAATATGAAGTGAAGCGGTTTGATATTTTATATGGGTACCCCTGCTGAGATGCGAGACCATAACACACACCTCTCTGTTACGGGTAGTCATGTGATACCAGCACTCCTCTCAGGTATTATGGCCATTACAGCATTTTCACACTTCAGTTAATATTTTTGAAATGGATAAATGTGCTTTTAAATTACAACAAATTTCTCATAGTTGGCACGAATTCAAGACAAATTCACTTTCCCACTTTTTTGTGTAATATCACTTGAGCACTTGGCCATGCTGCCAGCATGGGCTGTCTTGTGATGGAGCATGGGTTAGGCAAGCAGAGGCTGTATGATCTAAGAGCTGGACAGTGGTAGATATATGCTTGGCAATCTCCATCTGCCATTTAATCATTTTATCTCCTCCTCTCTCCATCTTTCTATTTCATTATGTTTATGCTTAAGAGTAGACAGAAGCAATTGTACTCTCTCTCAGGAGGTTTGGTTAAAACATTTTTAAAATTTGATGTGATGTAATGTTATTTCCTCAGCCCAGAATTCCTAGGGGATTTGTCCATATTGGATGAATCTGCATGTCAAGATTTACCTCCAGTTTCCCACATTTAGTGCCAAAGCAGGATATATTGAGCCATTATGCAGCAAGGTGGAAAGGAAGAGTGTGGAGGCCGAGGTGGTGTATGGGCACATAGTGCGTCAGACCTTCACAGACCTGCAACTAATGTTTGCCTTTTTATTACCCATAACCATGATTTTTCCGTTAACCTTAACCAAGACTTACTTAACACCAGGCTGAGTGTTTCTTTGCCATCTCTGGTTTAAAGTTTCAGTCCTATTTCACCTCTGGGTTATGGAGTACACCTGCAGCTAGGTGAGAAGTTAAACCACTATATATAAGCTAAAAACAAGATTTTCAAGGGGAGTTAAGTAACACTTTAACCATGTTTTTTTTGCCATGATTTGATCCCTAACCTTCACCATACTGGAATTTGAACAGAAAATGAGTAAACAAACTGGTGCCCAGGTCCCAGTATTCATTTATGTCGTACCTTTTCATGAAGAAATGCTGGAGGAACACTTAGCTTTTAGCAGCATCAAAGATCCATAATTTTTATGTGAGGCCACTTCTACTACATTTATGGGACATCTTTTTTAAATCTGCAGTAATCGAGAACCAAAAAGTTAGTTTTACTGCTGGAAGAGAATACAGTTTACAGTATATAAGGCCACTGCAGTTGAGAAAATGCTTCCAGTAATAGAGAGGGAATGTATTTTATTAAAAAATGAAAATAATTCGGCCTCTGTATACATAAACTGCCTGAGACTAAGGATGGAGGGGGATGGGAGGAGAGAGAGACAAACAGACAAACTTGTCTGAATTCTTTCCTGTTGTGATGAGGAGAAAAGAGTCTTGTCTATTGTTGTCTCTCACACTGAGACTGTATTGTGTTTTATGTTTGTGACAATCAATGCTATCAACTCCAGTCACTGCTGCACTTCATTAGGAATCTGTTCTATTGCTCATTCAGCAACGAGTGAAGATGAAAACATGGCACAGTTTGATTGAGTCATTATTTTATATTTTATTAAGAAGTAGAAGGAATGACATGAGGTTATTCAGAGGAGCTGGGAAGAGATGAAATTAGATGGAACAAATGATGAAAAGGATGGAGCAAGAAAAGGTTGAGGAGACTGAGAAGAAATCAAATGGGAAATGAGGAAATAAATTCAGGGGAGAAGAGATAAGATGATACAACTTATAGGCAATATTTAAAAAAACAAACTATGTCTTCTTTCTAGAAATTAATACGAAACAATGATGTCGTTTACAGCACAAATTTGCTTTTTAGTTCACAATATATAGAATATGTTGATCCACATTTAGGGATTATTTTCTTTTTCTGTGATAAAATAAAATGTCAGTTTGTTTGGGTTCATTTGATATTTTTATTTAAAAACAAGTTTGCATTTGATCTTTTTAAACATAACTCAGACTATTATCAGACGGTCACAATAGAACGTAGTTAACTATAATTTAATTGCATATAAATAATTACATATAAATTGGGTGGGAAGGGTGATAGCTGATTTGACATGAAGACGGCAGTAGGTTATATAAAGAGGAGTCAAAATCCATTTCTTTAAAATCTGGTTCACATATCGTTGGGCTAGCACTGTCGCCTCAAAGCAAGAAGGCTGTGGGTTCAAACCCCGGTTGCCCCGGCCTTTCTGTGTGGAGTTTGCATGTTGTCTGCGTGGGTTCTCTCTGGGTGCTCCAGGCTTCCTCCAACCATCCAAAGACATACAGGCTAGGTTAATTGGTGTCTCTGAAATTGTACATAGGTGTGAGTGGTTGTCTGTCTATTTGTGGCCCTGCAATGTAAGCTGGGATTGGCTCCAGCGACCCTGTACACTGGATAAGCAGTTGACGCTGGATGGATCAATGTCAAGAAGTATGTTGATTTTCTGGGACATTTTTTTTTGAAATATCACAGGTTTGATGATGTGTTTGCGAGACAATAATGTTTTACAGCTTGTGTGACATCATTGTCTGTAGACACAGTCATGTGATTTGGAGAGCTGGAGGCTGAGTATGTGGCACCAATTCACTCACTGGCTGCTCAAAGGATAAACTGACACACACACACACACACTCACCCATTTATCAGCCAAGTGAGTAGGCACATTGGTCTGTTTTTGTGTGTGTGTGAGAGAGAAAGGGAAGCCTATAAGAACTCTGGCAATTATTTGTAATTTACTAAAGCATTGTAATAAAAAGTAAAGCTATTATTAACCATACCTACTGTTACCATGAGACACCATGATTGAAGTCGATCAGCACTTCCCAATCTCAATTGGGTTTAGGGAGTTACAATGTCAACTTGTTACATTTTCTATTTTCTATTTATTTATTTATTTATTAGGACAGCACACATTAATGAACATTACTGTAAATGTGTTAGTGTTAGCCTACTGGCTAATTTTCAACTGCAGTCCTCCGGCAAGATGTTTCGAAACCTTAAAAATTATAAAAAATTTTGCATTTTCATAACAAACCGATCCACATGATTTGGTGGAGTTTCTTTATAAACTCATGTCAAACCCACGGAAATGTATTTTAAATGGTAAGATCAGAGTGTGAAATTTGGGGTTCTCTGGTTGCCTTGAGCCCCTTAATTAATACCTACAATCCCCTGAAAATGTCATTATTTTATATTTTCAGTGGAGGAAAAAGTATTCAAATCATTTGAAATTATTGATAATATTGCGCAATTAAATGTAAGCATTTGTTTGCAAAATGTATCATTATGCAGAAAAATGTCCCCTATGTAGTGGAGTAGAAATACAAAGTAGCATAAAATGGAAATACTCATGTATGTCAAATTTGTTTTGAAGTACAGTACTTGAATAAATATTCTTAGACAAATTCCACCACTGTCTATTTATCTGTATTGTAAAGTTTATTTTCGTGTAGAAATGTTGAAAGATGAGGAGCAGCACAGAAAATGTGACTTAAGAGTAAACAGGCAGCTGACTGGTGTTGCAGCTGCTGGTATGGATACAGATACCAGCTGTATCTCTTCACTATAACTATAACTATACTTCTAGCTTCTATACTTCTAACTATAGTTTGGCCTCTTTAATTAATTTACTTGATACACATAGAATTTAGTTTGTTCAGTTTTGTTTGCTCCTTCATGTTGCCTTCCCTTGAGCCGGGGTTGTAACATATTAAAGCTCCAATTAAGTGCTGACATATACTGTATAAGGCATTGCCATACTGTTTTATAATGTATTTGAAGACAAGAACTCAATGCAGACAGGAGGTCAATATCTTTCTCCAGAGAAGAGAGGAGGGTCAATTGTTTCTCTGTATAACTGCAACCTGTTTGTCTGCCTGACTTCCTCCTACCAATCTAACAGATAATTAGCAGACGTCTCCTTCAAGGGTGAAATCGAATTTTTGGTTTTATGCTTCAGCAGCTAGACAGAGAGAGAGAGGAGTGAGCAATGAGAACGACGGAAGCCTTTTCACTGACCTTATAGCTGAACTGTAATAATGTTAAACCATTTTTCTGAGCGTGCGTGCGTGCGTGTGAGAGAGAGAGGTGAGATGAAGAGAGAATTCCAGAGACCTTGAGGGCATTTCACATTGTTAAAGGGGTAGGTTTTCAATTACACTGTGTGCGTGTGTGTGTGTGTGTGTGTGATCACATGTTCTATGACAAACCTCAGAGCCACCTACACCTTCTGCCCCTAGCTGCCACGCACGCAGTAACACACACGTTTTATGATACCATAACTGACAGGTTAATATCCTACACTGTTTGTTTTGTCTCAACATCCTCATGTCTCATGTAGTGCTTACATCAGTATGATTACAGTAAATACGGGAGACAATCTACACTTCAGTTTACATTCTGTGTCACCAGATCAGATACAGCTGAAAACTTGATGCTTTATGGAGACTGTCCTCAACAGAAAAAACCCCGACAGCATTAGATGTTTGTTTGTTTATATTTACCTGAAAAGGATGACTTGTGTCTGTGTGTATTATGACTGTTGTTTCCCAGAAGCAAAGACAGACAGAGTCATGCTGTTACATAAAACCTTTTTAGAGAGGAGGTGGATGGTTGGGCTTACACATTGTTTGACTATGACATGGCACACTGCAGTTTGCATCTATTATTCTGCTAACAGTCAACATCGCTTGTGTTTTTTTTTCTCCCCTAACTTTACCAATTGTGTATAAAAACTTAATCAAACCTCAACCCTAAGGGCGACAGATCGGAAAACTGTCACATGAATACTTTTTGTTACAGACACTTGTAACTGTTGCGAATAACCGTTAGTTGTTGTTGATAGTTGTTGTTCTAAACTTTAATTTATTCAGAGACATTTCTGATCACATCTGTGGTTACAGACATTCACACCTGGAAGCTGCCCAGTACATCCACATTCTGATCTGTTTGTCATTGAGCAGCTCAACTGGTTAAGGGCCTTGCTCAAGGGCACATTAGTGGTTGTAATGAGGATGCTCACTTCTCTAACCTTTAGTCCACCGCACCCAAACAGTGTCATCCTGAGGACAGCGGCTCAGGGTCATTATGATGAATTCCTTTGACTTTTGCAGCTTTTTCTTGAAATTTTATAAATCTCATTGTTATTTAACATCTATATTTACATATGATATTGTTGTCTTTTTGGACCTACTGGTGGGTCACATGTTGTGTTTATTATGATATTTTCCTCTATTTATCAATTGTTGTGTTTATTATGCTATTGTCTGTTCATGAATGCAAATTATTATATTGTTTTGATACATGTTCCCTATACAGAAATCAACATCCATTAAGCAAATGGAAGTATGAATGAATGCTTGTAATGGTTGCCTTATTTTATGAGGAAGTAGGTGAAGGTCTAGCACAGAAAGGTTGTGTCACTCTCTATGTATTTTTTGCAAGTTAGACAGCGTGCGGGAGTTTTCTTTGCAGCAGCTCAGATCGAAAAGCAACATTTTTTTCCTGTTTAGTTTGGAGAACCTGTTGGCTGTCTACTAAGTTAATCAAACTGGCAGATGATTGAGGCAGAGAAAAACTGAGTGAAAATTTTACTTTATATACACACTATCAAGCTCTGTGTTTAGATCAATGAGAATTACAACTGCAAGCAGTGTTAGAAGAGAGAAGTCAGTCATTTTGTGCTTTGGTTCAGTCAGTGTCAGTGCTGTGGAGTGGTCTGAATTCTGACTGTGAAGGCTCAGAAATGTTATTACAAGCAAAGTAGCAGTTGGTCAAGGAAACTATACAGGCAGTAAACAGAGGGAAGAACATAAAAGATAAGTAAGATAATACAATTTAATAAATGATTAAGTGTTGGGGTAGAGTTCCTCACAACATTAAGGCAGTACATTAGGTCTAAAGTTTAAAGGTCCCAAAATATGCTAATTTATTTTGGGTGTCTGCTAGAAAATGTTTACATGCTTTAATGTTCAAAAAACACATTATTTTTCTCATACTGTCCATTGCTTCAGCACCTCTATTCATGCAAAACGCCTATTCAGTTTTAAGAGTTTTTTCATGCGGGAATATAGTTGTTTCAACTCCACCTGTGTGGTTGATTACTCAAGACAGAGCTGATTTGAAAATTTGTTGGAATTTGAAAACGTTTTCAGAGATGCGAGGTCCCGACCGGTAATGGGTCCGGCTGTCATCAAGTATGCCGCTGTTCCAATTGCTGAATGACAGATTGCGTGCTCCCGTTCCTGGGAGTTTGTACTCCCAAGCCGAACTTGCCGATTTCAATCTTTAAAGTACAGAAGGCCGAACTTGGCGAACTCGGTATTGAGAAACAGCCGATGTGTGGATCGGTCTGGCAATGCAAGACTAGGCCTCACTGATTACACTACAAAAACACAGCTTTATTCACTGATCATGTTTTATAGAAAAATCTATAAAAAAATAAAATCAACTCTCTGATACAGAGTTGATTTTACAGAGGTTTACAGAGGTTTACTGGTACAGAGTTTCCTGCTGGACAGACAGCTTTAACTGTCAGCTGATAACTGTGGCGCCCCCAGAAAATTTTCCTAGGGGTGGCCAGATGGGGCCTCTGAAATTCACGGGGTGGCACACTAAACCAAAAGCCATAACTGAATTTCAGGAATTCTGATATGCAGTATATAGACTAATTGAATACTACGTAAAAATATGAGTTAAGGAATGACCTTAACTCATATTGTTGAGTTATGTTAACTGAACTAAAACCAGTTCAGTTAACATTCCATGAAAATCCCGTTTACTGTGTTATCTGTATGTGTTAGGCAATTAATTGTTCTTTAAGTAGGCTAATTGACCTTTTCCTTAAAAAGACAAATACAGCTTTTATTTGTAGGAGTGGATTGACAAGGAGGAACAAAACATTTACTGGGAATAAGCCTACTCAAGATTCCAGACATCATGGCGCACAAATATTTTTCTTTTAATTTTTTTAACAATTCAAATTGAAATATACAATATGTGTCTGTATAGAGCTGTGTAATTATTTATTAACATACTATTTCACAAGTTTGGTGTTATTCCTGTTACAAACAACTAGGATAGTTATTCTTGAAATATCCCACTTTTTAACCACAAATTTGACCAGTGTCATTATTTATATGTAAAAATGGAGGCACCAACCATTTCAAAACACCAGTAAAACTACAATACTCTCTTTTGCTACTGTGTTTTTTAACATGTCAACAAACAGCATGGCTCCCCAAAACACTTAACATGAGAGAGGGGGGGGGGGGGGGCAGTGCATTGACACAAGTTACAGTACCACTGTCTCAAACCTAAATTAAGAATGTATTATTTAAGGCGACACAACCAAGCTCAGCCTACAGGCCATAAGCAAACAGCAGTGAGCTCAACACCACTGAAGTCACCAACAACGTGCACAGACAAGATTTTAGGGATCCAGACCCTTTCTATAGCTGTTTTCCACAGAGATCCTGCAATCAAAATGGAAAGAATGTCCGCCAATACTTATCCCATTCCCTGCTCCGTACCTTTCATACAGAGCAGCGAGCCAGCAAATTGGCCTAATAATCCCGAATAATAAAGCAGTATGAAAGTGGCTATATAACAACAACATTATGACAACAACCATAATCCATATTCTAGTCTCAACCGATCCTGCACAACAATTTGCCCATGCAGGAACCAGCAGCAGAGTTAAGATGATAAAAGATGCTTTCACTCACCACAGCTTAGGTCTCACATGAGGAGAAAGGCGGCACAGCGGTTTTTCCTCTGGGCAAACTTCTGGATGACCGAAGTTTTTCAGACCGTCCGCCGAATAATTGTGGCCTTATATATAGTCTATGGTTGTGGCTTTTTTATATACAGTCTATGGTTGTGGCTTTTTTATATACAGTCTATGGTTGCAGCCTTATATACAGTCTATGGTTGTGGCCTTATATACAGTCTATGGTTGTGGCCTTTTTATATACAGTCTATGGTTGTGGCCTTATATACAGTCTATGGTTGCGGCCTTATATACAGTCTATGGTTGCGGCCTTTTTATATACAGTCTATGGTTGTGGCCTTTTTATATACAGTCTATGGTTGTGGCCTTTTATATACAGTCTATGGTTGCGGCGTTTTATATACAGTCTATGGTTGTGGCCTTTTTATATACAGTCTATGGTTGTGGCCTTTTTATATACAGTCTATGGTTGTGGCCTTTTTATATACAGTCTATGGTTGTGGCCTTTTTATATACAGTCTATGGTTGTGGCCTTTTATACAGTCTATGGTTGTGGCCTTTTTATATACAGTCTATGGTTGTGGCCTTTTTATATACAGTCTATGGTTGTGGCCTTTTTATATACAGTCTATGGTTGCAGCCTTATATACAGTCTATGGTTGTGGCCTTTTTATATACAGTCTATGGTTGCAGCCTTATATACAGTCTATGGTTGTGGCCTTTTTATATACAGTCTATGGTTGTGGCCTTTTTATATACAGTCTATGGTTGTGGCCTTTTTATACAGTCTATGGTTGTGGCCTTTTTATATACAGTCTATGGTTGTGGCCTTTTTATATACAGTCTATGGTTGTGGCCTTTTTATATACAGTCTATGGTTGCGGCCTTATATACAGTCTATGGTTGCGGCCTTTTTATATACAGTCTATGGTTGTGGCCTTTTTATATACAGTCTATGGTTGTGGCCTTTTTATATACAGTCTATGGTTGCGGCCTTATATACAGTCTATGGTTGTGGCCTTTTTATATACAGTCTATGGTTGTGGCCTTTTTATATACAGTCTATGGTTGTGGCCTTTTTATATACAGTCTATGGTTGTGGCCTTTTTATATACAGTCTATGGTTGCGGCCTTATATACAGTCTATGGTTGTGGCCTTTTTATATACAGTCTATGGTTGTGGCCTTTTTATATACAGTCTATGGTTGTGGCCTTATATACAGTCTATGGTTGTGGCCTTATATACAGTCTATGGTTGTGGCCTTTTTATATACAGTCTATGGTTGCGGCCTTATATACAGTCTATGGTTGTGGCCTTTTTATATACAGTCTATGGTTGTGGCCTTTTTATATACAGTCTATGGTTGCAGCCTTATATACAGTCTATGGTTGTGGCCTTTTTATATACAGTCTATGGTTGTGGCCTTTTTATATACAGTCTATGGTTGTGGCCTTTTTATATACAGTCTATGGTTGTGGCCTTTTTATATACAGTCTATGGTTGTGGCCTTTTTATATACAGTCTATGGTTGTGGCCTTTTTATATACAGTCTATGGTTGCAGCCTTATATACAGTCTATGGTTGTGGCCTTTTTATATACAGTCTATGGTTGTGGCCTTTTTATATACAGTCTATGGTTGCGGCCTTATATACAGTCTATGGTTGTGGCCTTATATACAGTCTATGGTTGCGGCCTTTTTATATACAGTCTATGGTTGCGGCCTTATATACAGTCTATGGTTGCAGCCTTATATACAGTCTATGGTTGCAGCCTTATATACAGTCTATGGTTGCAGCCTTATATACAGTCTATGGTTGCGGCCTTTTTATATACAGTCTATGGTTGTGGCCTTTTTATATACAGTCTATGGTTGCGGCCTTATATACAGTCTATGGTTGCAGCCTTATATACAGTCTATGGTTGCAGCCTTATATACAGTCTATGGTTGCAGCCTTATATACAGTCTATGGTTGCGGCCTTTTTATATACAGTCTATGGTTGCGGCCTTTTTATATACAGTCTATGGTTGTGGCCTTTTTATATACAGTCTATGGTTGCGGCCTTATATACAGTCTATGGTTGCAGCCTTATATACAGTCTATGGTTGCGGCCTTATATACAGTCTATGGTTGCAGCCTTATATACAGTCTATGGTTGCAGCCTTATATACAGTCTATGGTTGTGGCCTTTTTATATACAGTCTATGGTTGTGGCCTTTTTATATACAGTCTATGGTTGTGGCCTTTTTATATACAGTCTATGGTTGTGGCCCTGCAGTGTTTGTTGTGCTGCTCAAGGAGTGCCTGTAGTGCACCGATGTTTACCCTTCCAAATAACTTTAAGCCCAGTTTCAAAGCAACATCCAGATGACTCCCACTGTTCTTATGTTTTGCAGTCCTTTCAGAAAGATTAAGATGAAAACAGGCACCTGACGGTCTCCCTCGAAGCATAACGGTAACAGCAGGTCACATGCGACGCTGTCCGGGGCTCCGGTCTTCGTACTAGCTTGCTGTTAGCGATGGAGCTAACCTGTTAACAGTACAATACACAAAACTGTGTAGCAGTGTGACAAACTTATTATAAACTAGCCAGGCTACTAACTGTTTAATTAAATTACACTTTTCTTTCTTCTGCAGCTTGTAGCTACCTCCACAGAAAACACACACACATTCAGCCCCGGTGTACTCCGATCTGCGCTGCCTGTTAGTCCCGCCCCTTAACCAGTCACAATTTTAGAAACGTGATTGCCATCTACATGGACGAATCGGAGGCCTCTCCTAAAATAAACACTATAGTCTGTCACACCTCAGGGTCAGAGGTTACCCTCTTAAAGTGACAGAGCCTAATATGACGACACTTGTATGCTGCTTTAACTCAAACCAAGGGGTTATATAATATTAGTGATGGGCACCAATTAAAAATTTTAATCACGATAAGACATATGATTTTCTGTGATTAATCGTGATTTAACAAATTTAATAATGCATTCTAAAGTAGTGTATTGCACACTTAAATGTACTGCTATATACACAAAAGTGCAATAACATGTGGTTTTTTTACCAGCAGTATTCTCTTTACACAGTAGCTATAAATCTAAACTTATGTATTAATGTATTCAAATCAAATATAAAACCAAAGCTAATTGCCACTGCCTACCTTTTATAGCTTTTTAAAACAAGTCCAGAGCCACGATCATAACAGGCACCTTCTGAGCAACAGGTTAACATATATAAATATGTTTCCTTGTTTTTTTTCTGAACAGGTATCAGCAGAAAGATATTGCTTTTATCAGGGAGCAGCAGAAACAGTCTTTTCAGTGGCAAGTGTCTCTGTCAGAGTGAGGTAAAGTGTAATGGTGGTGCTCACCTCCCGCCCCTTGCAGAAGTTGAATTGTCTTGAACTTTTTGAATGAGAGGCAGAGCACAAATCATTGGAAGAGAGACTGATCCTCCTGTTTGTGAGTTTCCAGACTCTATTACTGTTTACTATATAGGACACCAACAGGAGGGAATTCGCATAACAGAGAAAACTAGATGTAGGTCCATCAGGTAAAGTTGTGTAGCCTGTAATTTTAACTTAAGTTAAATAGGCTACAGCTGTTTAGCGCACAGAAGCCATTGCCATGGTTACTCTCCATAGAGCACCTGCCGTTTACTCGCGAAGGCTTGTCTCCTGTTTACCTGTGAAGAGCAGAGCAACCTCGCTGGGCCAAGCGACTACGTTGCGATTTTAAGAATGTTCCTAAGACTGACATCTTCCCCAGTACTAATCAGCATGCAGTGTGTAGCTATCTACTACGCTATGGCATTTGATCACTTATCTTGCGTTTGTTTATCTGCTCCCACACGCTGCATCTAGTGTAGTCTGCCGAAGCCTCCCTCCGCTGCTTGTTTGGGTGGGTGACTTGCAGGCTGATCAACATCCCACCCCTCCTTTGACCCATTTGACTGTATGTGTATTCAGAGCCAGTGAGCGACCTTTCAAAATAATGACATGAAAAGGTGTATTTTGCATAATATGGGACCTATTTTCTCCTAATGTTTTTATTGCTAAATTAAGCGTTTTCAAAACATGTTAAAAGAAAGGAAATATGTATCAAAATTAACAAAATAATGAAAGAAATACAAAATGAAACAGAGTTTGACTCTTCAGTCTTTAATTTGGTCACTTCAGTTTTGTCAGCCTTTGAGTCTGAATGGAGGGATGTGCCAGCATTGTTTTAATTGACATTATCTGTCAGGTAGGTTCACCCTTCTCCTCCAGACTTCCCTTACTCCTCTTGTTTGCAGAGATTTTTGCTTGTTTTGAGCCTGAATCATCCTCATTGGTCTTCTTTCTCTTCTTTATATGATCATCCCAGGCATGGCTGGACCTGGCCTGTTCTGTGTTGCTGAGAAATTCTAAAAACAAATAAACAACATTTAACCCTTTATCTACATGAATTCCCATCAATCGCCTACCGTTTTATATTTTAATTAGCAAATCTGGGAATGTGTCAGTTAAATGTTATAAGCCATCATAAAATTTTATTATACAGAAGAAAAGACTAATTGATTAAAACTAAATTGAACTGGTGTGTGTGTGTGTGTGTGTGTGTGTGTGTGTGTGTGTGTGTGTGTGTGTGTGTGTGTGTGTGTGTGTGTCTGAGCTTACTTTTCATGCTGTCTGTCAGCTCTTTATTGAGGTTTACACTCTTCTTCTTTGCTGGGTAGTTGCCATCTGAGGTTATGCATGGATCAACATCATCCCTCTTTCTTTTGTACAGTGGTGACCTTTGTGGGATTGCTTGCTCACCTGCCTCTGTTGGCACTGCATCCAGGTATTCATCACTCCTTGTCTTAGCTGGGATTCTATGTTGATCAAAAAATAGTTTGAATCTCTAAAATAATAATTCGAAGTTTTGGGAAATAGGATTATTTCCTTTCTTGCTGAGAGTCAATTTTCCTCTCATCTGTAAGCATGGAGCTCCTGCATAAAGACTGCACACAGAGGAAAACAGTAAAGCAGGTTGTCTCTAAAGTTCAAAAACACACCTATCAACAGCCCTGAAGCTCACCTATTAATTAATTCTTACACCATAACGTAAAAACGTCTAGTTGTGGTTTTATGTGGAATTATGTGCAGTTACTATTTCCCCCCTGAACTTCCGGGAGTCTTGTTGTCATTATGTGGTTGGCTCTAGCTCCGTTGGTGATGCACATACAGGAGCTAGAGGTGTCATTCTTCTCAGCAAGAAAGCAAATAAAGTATATATAAAACTATTCATCTAAAATATCAAATAATCAATACAGGGAGATTTTTCAAACACCTACATGTTGCCACACTCTGATTCATCAGCACCATCACTTTTTCTCTTCTTCGGTGGACAGTTTTTCTCGCTGATGACGCTGCTCTGGAGGGACAGTTCCTCCCTGCTGCTTGGGTGACCCTCGTTTGGAACACAGGCCGGGCTGGCAGTGCAGTTAGAGGCCTTCACGATCAGGCAAGTTTTCAGGGTCACCCGATTCACATCCTCATCATCATCAGAACTCCGACCGTGGCAGATGTTCATCAGCTTCACACACAATTTCACACTGGAAGTCAAACAGTCTATCAGGATCAGCCTATCAATAATAAACACAGCATCTAAGCACAGACTTACTGGTGGCTGTCAAATGTGCCGACGAGGTGGCTCATCGTTATAAATCGATGCTGAAGAATTTGGCTTGGGGTAATTCTTTCAGATGCATCCACCTTCAGTGTCTTTGTTATCAAGTCGACAAAGCTTGCCCGGTCACATTCATCAGCACTGGCATCTTCTCCTGAGAGTTTACAGGACACCTGGTGCAAGATCAGAAATAAACAAAATGGTAAGAATATCTGAACTTGTTTTGTTATGTCTTTTTAAGTTATAAAAATTCCCACCTTCTTAAGATCACTCAGACCGGTAATTGTGACTGGGTTACAGGTAATATTCTTCGCTTCAACTGTTGACTAAAGAAAGGAAATGTTTGGGTTACTTAATTTGTTACAAATGCAATCAAAAACCTAAAGCAATGACCAAAATAGAATGAACGCCTAAATGAACACCAAATAATGTTACCATAAATCTCCACAGGGGGGGTTCCAATCCTGTGTATTTTGCATTGAAAAACTGTTCTGTATACAATCCAGCATTCAGCAGATGGTCAGGTGGTTTCCCAGTTGCGCATAAGATATGCCTCATCTGTGGGGACAACACAACGTTGCGTTATACTTTAATTACGGTAAAGTTTGTTAAGGGCTCACAAGAGGATTGCAAAAGTTAAGTTATCTACAAGTTAGAAACATACCGATCTCTGCTTATCAAGCAGAATGAGTGATTTTTTTGCTATTACTTTGATTTAAGCATCTCTAGCTTGAAATGTGTCATTTAAAGACATTGTCCTTTTTCACAAGAAAATGCTAAAGATAAGAGAGAGTGTAGTGGAACATGGCTTCTAAAGTGTAATACTGACCATATCATATTCATCATTGCCAGGGAACAGTGCAGTGCCAATCAACATTTCAGCTGCAATGCAGCCCAGAGACCATACGTCAATAGCCTCATTAAAGGAAGCTCCCAGCAGGACCTCTGGCGATCTTGGACAAGCAAGAGAAACACAAACACGTTACTGTGGTAATAACTATAACTAACTTAGAAGTTAACTCCTGCTTATGGTCTACACTTCATTCATTTGATAAGCTTTCAGACATGGTTGTGCTAGATACACAGATGTGCAATCATTTACCTACCTGTACCATTGGGTCTGAAGAGTCACACCCGTCCATTCCTCGGGATTGACAAAGGCTAAGCCAAAGTCGATGATTTTCACTCTCAATGGCTGCCGTAAATGGTCCACCATCATAATATTTTCAGGCTTTAAATCTGCATGAACAATCCCTATGCGCTTTAGAAACTCCAGAGCTATAGCCAACTGAAATGATGAAGTAAACAGTAAAATATAAAAAACTATTACAAAACATGTTTATTGGCAGATGTTTTGAGAATGAGAATGCAGCGATGACCAACACAAACATGTACTTTGTAAATGAAAAACATGACAAAATGTATTACTGTTTTTGTCAATAATTATAAATATATACAGCCAATTACTGTATATGAACATGTAAATAGCTATTAGTCTTAGTTTGGGGATAGTATACACTAAGGTCTTTTGCCTTAATTTGAAAAAACATAATCCACCATGAGCCACCATCTCTAGTCCTTGGGGACATTGTTTGGGTTTACATACTGCAGAAATCTGTCCATATTTTTTATTTTAGGGTTTTACTAATTAAATGTCATCTCAGCTTATCTTAACTGTGATTTTGACAAAACTGCACACATGCATTTATGAGATAAAGTACACCCTTCATCCAGTGCTTTAGACCTTATAATGCAATTTGTGTTTGAAATTTTGTGTTACAGTAACAAACCTGTTGCACAATGGGGCGGATCTCCATCAACTTAAGAGGCTGAAAATTGTTCATCTGCAGGATTTCATACAGATTTATATCCAGCTTTTCAAACTCAAGACAAAAACGTCCCTCGAAGGTGAAGGAGTCGTTCCATCTGACGATGTTAAACATATCTGAGTCAAGCTCTTTCATCTTTTTAAGGATTACCTCCTGGGGAATGTATGTGTTGAATGTTAGTGAGAGATTTGAATTCATTGTACTTTTGAATTATTACACAGGAATTACAAGGGTAATGTTGAAACACAACATAATTTGTGTTGCACCTCTTCCTTTGCCTCCTCAATGCATGTCTTGCTTTTGAGGATTTTTACAGCCACCGTTTCATTGGTGGCTAACTTCCTGCACTGGGTGACTTCTCCATAGGCGCCACACCCCAGGATATCCTGGACTTCATAGAGTGAGGAGGAGGAGGAGATCAGGCCTCCTACAACAACCTGAAAGTCCTGGTCATCAATCATGGTGCAAGAGGAAATCTGCTGTTTATTTCTCACACCCGAGAGCAGAGTAGAAAAGAAGGAATTTAGACGCACAAAGTCATGTAAGTAAACATATGCTTCAATTAAAATAAAATCTTAAAATTACATTTAAAGAAGCACTAATAACCCACAGGAAAATACTAGATTTTTAGACCCTTTACCTCCAGACAGATTTTTTCCTGCTTTTGTTGTATTCATCTTCCCATTGCAATAAGTAAACAAACTGCAGCTATATATTGTTTGTATAATATGGTTATTTTATTTTCAGCAGACTTAAAATACAGATGGAAACTTTTACAGTATTGTAAAAGCTGAACAAAGTAACCAGTGAGAGATGAGATTCAACTAATTTCTGCTCATAGTATCTTCTCATCATGTTTCCAATACACTGTTTCTATACTGTATTATGTTTGTTTTCACTGTTACTTCTAAAACCAATCTGCTAATGTCAACTACATTAGTTAGTAGAATCAAAGGTAATCAAATACAGGCTCAACACAATGATTTTATATCTACAGTGCAATCAGATGTTCATGAAATCTTGACTTCAAGAAGAGACTTTTTGTGGCATTTGGAAAATGTAATCAACTTACCAGACGTCCAGAGGTAACTTCATGCCAGTGATGTTTTAATACTGAATTGTATGATAACTGTTACTAGACAAATGGTTCAAGGCTGTCTTCAAGTTGTTGGGCCAACAAACACAGTCTCGTATTCCATCACATTCTGTTCCATCATTATATCATCATTCTGACACACTTGTAGATGGAACGGAACCACAGCAGGCAGATCCCAGGGGGAACTTCACCAACCACACAAAGTATGGGGCAAAAATAAATATCACAAACAAGTATTAACATACATGTAAACAAGTATGCCCTTTAAAGCATGTGTATGCATACAAGTGTGCAGCTGTGTGGTGTGCAAAATAAATTTAATTATAAGTTACAAGTTAAAGAGATGTATTGCACTGTGCCAGAAGTTACAGAAAATTTTATTCTAAAGTCCAATTAGGGAGCCTAGTAAGACCTCAGCAGCCTACCAGTCCACTGATATCCATACTGACACTGGCAATGGCGACCGGCAGGGATGATCTCCTTTGTCGCTCGGTGGAACCTCATTGGAAGTTTAAGTTTCAAAATGGAGTGGGAGATGTTCAGGATGCTAACCAGTTTGGACAGCACCTTCTTCTCTGTCACCACCTCCTGAGAATCCAGCACAACTAGAATCACTGAGCCGGCCTTTCTAACTAGCTTGTCAAGCTTGTTAGCGTCTGTCTCCCTCACGCTCCACAGCACACGCGGCAAGATAGTGCTGGCCACCACAGACTGGTAGAACGTCTGCAGAATGTTGTTGTAGAAGTTGAGCTTCTGCAGGAGAGCGGCCCTGGCCCTTCTTCTAGAGGGCTGCTGTGCGGCTATGTGAATGCAGTCTAATACGACAGTCCTGCTATTAATCCTACATGACAGTTACAATGTTCTTTAGAAAGCTGTTGATTTATCATTATGGTCATTTTAGAGGATGGTTTGTGTTGCTGTTGATTGTATTGCATTACAATGAGAGGTGTTTCTGTAGCCTGTAATCATAAACATCACATAAATATGTAATCTGGTTACCTTTGTCACAATAAGGGATTACTGAAACCCTCTTAACACTGATGGATTTCTGCAGGACAAACCTCTAAATTCTTTACCAAGTAAACACTTCACTTTCAGGCTTTTGTTGTCTGTTCATGCACATCACAAAGACTTCAGATGGGAAAAGTATATCTGTTTGGAGTAGAGTGGCATAAAAGGAAAAATCATTAGTTCTAGCAATGCAGCCTTGTATCCAAACTAAATACATTCAAACTGAAACTGAAAGCCAGGACACGTGTTTAATCAATGAAAATATTTTAAGCAACCTAGAAACCACTGTACTGTAAAAAAGTAATTTGATATTGACATATTGAACATAAAATGAAAGCAAAACGTTGGAGTTATTGGAGCATGCTATTTATTATAGTTTCCATATTGTCTTGGTACGTTTTCTCAGAGTGAAGGTGCCATCCACAGATCATTAGTTAAAGGGAGAAAGTCCAAAAACTTTGTGTGTTGAATACCTAACTGTTGCCCCGATCATCACCCTGTGTAACCTGATAAATCTTCCTGCGTCGGTGTGTATTGAAGATGTGTACAATGTTTTTGTTTTGTTCAGTTATTTCATCTTCAGTTAAGAGCACACACAGTTAGAGAACAGAATTTTTTAATGGATTATTATTATTTTACATTTATTTGTCTGACAACAACAACAAAATACCAGAGAAATTGTAACATATTAATAGCGAGGAAAGCAGATCAATATAAAATACAACCATACAGTCCTGAACAAGAAGCAATGCATGTTGCAATTTTTGTATAATAAGTGTATTTGTATTTGTATCGATGCTCAAGTGACTGATAAACATCAGCAGATGTGGATTGTTGAAGACTTTTGGACTACTATATGACTTTTCACTGAAATGATCATTCCTGTACTAATAATTTGTTAATAATGATAATAATAAGTTTGATAATGTCAAATGCGTCACAGCCACTGTGATGCTTAAGTATTTATTTAAAGATTTACTTTACTTTTGTTACTAATGTAATTTAGTTTAAATGAGTGTTATCCACTCATTTATTTTGTTAAAGAAACACATAACTCAGCAAAGCTACATTAAACAGCTGAATTTATATTTTTTAAACATTAATGCTCTTGAATTTAAAAAAAACATTGTTCTGCAATAAGGTTTCTATGCTCAGTTTCTATTAAATTAGTTTTTAGCCCACAGTGAAAAAAGAGTCATTGTCATATTATGTGTTTGTCCTTGCTCTTCACTTCTGTCATCCATCAATATAAACTCATCCCCACCCCGTAAACAGATATATCAGTGACGGATCACCCCTGATTTGTATCAATAGATAAGAACTAATCAATAAGGTTAAACACACTAATGTGGTTCTAGAGTGTGGGCAAACAAATCTGTTTGTGTGTGTGTGAGAGAGAGAGAGAGAGAGAGAGAGAGAGAGAGAGAGAGAGAGTGTATGTGTAGATGGGTGGAGGACAAATACGGGCTGGGGGTGTTGGTCTGATGTAATAGAGTCAGTTTCATCACCCAAGGTATCGAGGATGAGGAGGAGGAAGACGAGAAGAGACAGAAGGGAAACGACATGAAGAGTCTAAAATGACTCTCTCTCTGTCTCTCTCTCTTTCACACACACACACACACACACACACACACACACACACACAGAAAGACAGAGACATCGGGTGTCAGCTTCCATCAGCAGCCTGTATGGCTGTGAGTTATGACCACAAATATGCGATCATTTACACTTACTGCTGCAGATAGCTAGGGGCTACTGTTCTCTCGGTGCGCGAGTGTGTGCGTGGGGGTGAATAGAGATTTTGTGTGTTAATACATAACACTTGCTCAAGTGTATTGCTGTGTCTGAAGCGCATAGCTGAAGATGAACCCAAACAAAAACTTTTATTTATATTGTTCACATCCCAATAATATAATTAAAGATATACATTCAGCTTCACAGAACGGCCCAGAAACATGTTTCATCTTTTCAGAAATACTCAAGGGGAAAAATGCAAATATTTACTGTTGTTTAACTTAACTTTCTGAAAACCTTTTCTTTTTTATGCCCCTTGGTGGCAGCGGAAACAAGCTGTGATCAAAATCTTGACATATAATCAACTTTAATGGAGCTTATTAACAAATCCAGCAGACACTAAGCAATATTGTCATTAATTTGGAGCCATATTTGTGAATTAATATGAAGAATATAAGCTCTGTAGAAAACAAAGAAATCTGACATTGTACAGTGTCAAAATTCATTTTAGGTTTAATTCATGTCATAGAACATAATGTAAATGTGAATATACACCATATATTGAAAAAAAAAAAACCTCCAAGAGCTTTCCTTTCAGTTCAGTACAGGTCATTCCAGTTCAGCTTGATTCAGTTTAGTTCAGTTTGCTTCACCTAGAAATGGCTCGCACTACTGACAGCAAGCTCATTTACTCTCCGTCTCTTGTACTCCTACTGGCTTGATGTTACACCATCAGCATCACCTACAGGGAGACAGAGACGCAACATTAGTGTGCGTGTTGTTAAGAGAAAGACACAATGACAAGCGAGACTTGTGTGTGTGATTGTAATAACCCCACCCCCAACCCCCGTCTCCTAGTGTAATCAGACTGCTGTAATATGTAAACCTCACATCACCAGGAAGTCTTCTTTTGAGGAATAACAGGAAAAAAGAGGTTTCTTTCTTCATTTTCTTTTAAAAAACATACATTTGTGAAAATATCAAATGCATTCTGTTTAATCAACGGGTACATAATGAATTCTTACTTAAACCAACATTACAAACCAGTGTAGATACAGCAAAGAGCGTATGTCTTAGTCCAACCAAAATTCTCATACACACATACATACACACACATACAAAATTCAATCATGTCTCTGCTGCTGCCTGGGGGACACAGAGTGTGGAAGCCTCACTATAGTGGAAAATCACCTTTTCCATGTTATTTTACACAGCAGCACCAACACTACACAGACACAGTGTGTCTGGCTGCATTTGCACAAGGAACCAGGAGATCTGATTTTTTTTTTTAACTCTTTGTGGTGCAGATCTCACACAGTCATGGCTGTCTCAGCCAGAGGAGTCAATGAGGAATGTGATTTTTATTCAACCGTGTAAAAAATCTGTGCCTCAAAGAGCTAATGTGGTCTTGTGAGAATAAGATTTCTCAGTGAAGTTTGTATCATCAGGATACCCTGGTCTGAATCTGGATGGTTATTTGGCAGTTACCATCATAATATTTTAACAGTGACATCAAGTTAAGTACTGTAAGTGTTGATCATTTATAGTAAAGTACGTACAATGTATTTATTAGTGATCCACACATAAGCCACAGTGAAGCTACAGTGTTGTTTTAAGTGGAGGTTCACTTTATGGGAACACTGACTGTTACCAGAAAATTTCATCATTACCATAGACCAAGACATAACAATGAGATGGGGATGGTTATACAGGTGGTAGAAAAAGTAATATGAACACCGCATGGAAAGGAATTGTAACTCAAAAGTAACTTGAGTGGTTTGACATTTTGGGAAATAATATTTTTGTTTTCTTGCCGAGAGTTAGAATAAACGATCAATACACTCTTCCTGGACTCTCTATTTCTTGCCTGGCAGGTGATGACAAGACAGTAAGAAGTCACTGTGTCCAGCCAAGAAATATTACCCCATGTGATACCACAAATAGTTGTTTTTGCACTTCAGTTTTTGGATGGATTAAACAAACGAGATGTGATGTTTCGAGGTGCTGGTAGGCAGCTTTTGTTACCTTTGGACAGAACCGGGCTAGCTGTGTCCAGTTGTAGCAGAGAGAGTTAGGAGAATGTCAGAGTGGGCCTTTTGCTTTTGATTAGGGGTGTGGTTGGAGCAGGAGGAGATAAATTAGGCACCTGTGAGCTGGGGGAAGGGGGAAGTTTCAAAGAAAGCTAAGCTAACCAGCTGCTAGCTGTAACTACGTATATGCCGTACAGACTTAAAATACGTACGTATTAAGATCAATCTTCACATGACTTTTCCTTTAATCTCAATTTCTCAACAAAACCACAATTGTATAATAATAAAATGAGGAGTTCACTGCTGGACAAATATCATATGGAACTAACTGAGGAGATATGAACCAGCAGTGAGTAGGGATCTGTGGTGTGTGGATGTTACGACCATTTCAGAGGCCTGTGGTGTAATTTGCAGTGTCAAAGAGGGGGGAAATAATGTGTTGAGCATCTCGTCAAATCGCTCCGGCTTAAACGGACTCTCTCCAGAGTGTGTTTAGGAAATTAAAGGC
Source organism: Micropterus salmoides (assembly GCF_014851395.1). Lineage (NCBI taxonomy): Eukaryota > Metazoa > Chordata > Actinopteri > Centrarchiformes > Centrarchidae > Micropterus > Micropterus salmoides. The sequence continues at coordinate 5,607,778 of NW_024040374.1, read as the reverse complement.
CAGGGATTTTTTTTCATAATTGTCTATTTTATCATTTTATTACAGCTAGCTTTCCTCTGATGGGCTCCCTTTATGATTTATCAAATACAATTACTGCGTGACTTATTTCAGGAGCCTCTCCATTGCTGAGGACCATTAGTGTGTGTGTGTGTGTGTGTGTGAGAAAGAGTGTGTGTTTGAGAGTGTATGTGTGTGTGTGTGAGAAAGAGTGTGTGTGTGAGAGTGTATGTGTGTGTGTGTCAGCTCTGGTGTATTTAAATAGCATTAAGTAATTGGAAAAACAGGAAAAGAGGCTGAAAAAACTAAATTGTCTTTGTGGATTTATAACCCCATCCCTCCATTTTCTCCATGTTGCTCTTCGTAAATATTCCTGAAGCTTCCATTTTAGAAGGTAGAATAAGAGGAGATTATGTTTAAACTGATACAGAGAAGCTAATTTGGAATAGTTTCACTTTTCTGCTACTAAGATATTTCATCTGTATAGAATAAAAAGGGGATAGCAAGAGACAGAGAACAGGAAAGAAACAGAGAGAGAGAGAGAGAGAGAGAGAGAGAGAGAGGTTAATTCCATACCTTCCCCTCCCTGTTAATGAAGTGTAGGTGGTGTCCCGGTCAGTGCAGCTAATTGAACAGCGGAGATTACAGCAGCTGCTGCACCTCTGTGAAAAGAAGGCCGTGTTCATTAGTTGTTGCTATATAATGTTCTTTCTCTGCAGAAATATGTAGATAGTAATCTATGCAAAGAGCCGCCGGGATGATTTTAAAGTTCTAATCCTGGACTGTGGTAGCAATAACTCAAACAATTATCATTTGAAAAATTATGGGTTTTAGGCTGCACTCCTTCATCATATTTTTAATTTCCTGCTTGAAAATGCATTTATCAAATAGTTTTACACATAATGAGCTGGGTGTTTATTCTTTTGATGCTAAATTATTTTAGTTTTAACATTTTAAAGGCTTAAACCACCTCTTCCAAACCATGGCATAAGCCCAGCAATGCCGAAGCGTTCATGTCTGAAAAGGGCTTTAAGTTCAAATCACAGCTTATCCTGTTTCAGTAATGCTCCATAGAGCATTAATGAACACGCCCATTGTTTCAGCAGTGACATATTATCAACTTGTCTCATCAGTATCTACCAATCCAGTGTTTTGAAAAATGTAGCAAACCAACAAACAAGCTTTGGCCATGGGGCTGGATTTATTTAGCAGTAGCATGAAGCTCACCAGTTTATTCTGCGTCATTTCATGTCATATTCTTATTGGTTCCTTTGTAAACGTGGGTCACAGCAGCACATTGTGAGAATTTGGTCCTAAATTTCAACACTGTCAGAATTTTGAAGCGGCTGTGAGAGAAATTAACTGATATCTTGGGTTGTCAATCAAAAATGGTGGTCTTAGATCACACCGTGAGACAAGATTTAGAGCTTCACTTCATTCCTCTCTTGAGGAACTTTTGTCTAGGACAGCCCAGCCTGATATTGCATAGTATAAAGGGGCCTTAAGGTTGATTTCAATGTCTTGCCCAGCTATCTTTATATTCCATTATATTCTTTTCTCTGCAATTCATTTATATTCTATTGTGTCCGCATACCATAGAGTGATTATGGAATAACAATGATTGCTACTGGTGCTGTCTATCCTGTCCTATGGCTCATAAAGTAGATTTGGTCAATCATGAATAAACTGATACAGTATGAATTATAGGGTGTGTTTTCCAAATTTCCAGGGAATGATTGTGTGAAACAAGATTACATAATTAAAAGAAGCACCAGAATACCTGGTAAATCCTGGCATTTCAAGAATTTAATTTGCATCTTCACACCATGTGACATTCGTGTCTGCAGCCCATTTTTGTTTTATGTGGCAGGTTTTCTGGTGAAGTGCTGGCATGTAAAAATGGATATATGCTGAAGCCTTTCACTGCCAGATACTAAGAAAAGGTTAAAACAGGTACCACTATGTCGTACAATGCAAACTTTTACATATGTATAATCATGTCAGGGGTTTCTAAATTTCAAATGTGCCTCAGAACAGGTGGATGGGAGCCTGGATGGGACACTGAACAAGCAGCCGTGGTGCTGATCCATTCATCTGGTTTCCCAATGCTGCAGTCGCTGCAAATAGACCTCACTAGAAACCCAGCATGTCTTTATCAGGACAAAAACAAAACTCCTCTCTGCTTCTGACACTTTTCCATCCACCCACCCCCCCCACCATTCGGTTGTCCGTCCAGCTCAGTGGGACTCTCTCTCTCTCCCCCTGTCTCCCACTGTGTCTCTACCTCTCTCGCCCCCTCCCTCAGGGCAGAAGTAAACCACGCCTTGAGGCCCTGCTCCCATTGTGTGTCCTCTGCTACTTCTGTTTGGGGCCTTTGTGTGCCGCTAATCAGCCGTGGGGCCATGCTCAGCCCCGAGTGTGTGTCTGCGAGTGTGTGTGTGTGTGTGTGTGTCTGTGTCCCTTGCCCTCATTACGTAGCCACACTGGGAGGCCAGCATGGGAAGTTTCTGCTGCACTATAAACCTCCCTCCATCCCTCCATCCCCCCTTCTCTCTTTCCCTCCCTCTAGCTGTCCATCACTCCTTTTCTCCCCCCTTATCTTCCCACCCCAAGACTTAAAGCTACACTGACCATGGTTTTTAAATAAAACCACACCTGTTTTTGCCTAAATTGAGCATCCTACTTGTGTAACAAAACTTCTCCTAGTCCTATTTTGCTCAAATTGAAATAAAATACATGGTTTAGGTCACCACAGCATCGGCAAACACTTGTTTTTTATTTCCCTACATAAATCATATTCACTGAACTTAGTTCCACGCCATATTTTCCCCCTGGTTATCCACCTCCCCCCAGCAGTAGCTCCATGCTCCCCCAGTGGGGTGCGCCCCCCAGTTTGAAAACCACTATTTTACAGTGCCATCTTCATCCTCTGTAATGAGAGTTTGAGCTTCTCCCCTCGGGACAGACCGGGTCTAACGGGTTGTCTAACGGAAATTATTTTGTCTCTCATGCCACCAAGCTTTTACATGCTTAGGATGAGTCAACTGATGATGAGTAGTCTTCCATATAAAACTGGTGGATGACGATGAAGTGAAGTACATTGTTATATGTGTGTATAGGTTTTAGCTTATGTTTTACCTATTTTTAATATTGAAGTTATTGAACCCATAATAAGTATTTTATTATGTTTTTTTATTTATGTTCAGGACTGTGTGTTCTGTGTTTCATCTGGCTGCCAGACAAAATTACCTGTGAGGACAATAAAGTTAAAGTTGAGGTTAAAGAGGTGGCGATGTTAATGGTGTTGGAGACCTGGGCTTGATTCCCACTCTGACATCCACCAACGTGTCCCTGAGCAAGACATTTAAACCCTAGTTGTTCCAGAGGCGTGCGACCTCTGACATATATAGCAATTGTAAGTCACTTTGTATAAAAGCATCAAGTTAATGACTAATAAAAATAGCTCAGTATCATGGACACGATTCTTTACAGACATTCTACAGTAATGACAAGCTTAATAGAAACTGGAGAAAAAGCAAATGATTATCTCTTAGATCTTTTAATCAGTTACACACGCTAGATGAACTACGTGAACTGTCCGCTCCTTATTGCTCCCCTCTGTCACCTGCTGAGTGCCCCCTCACCCCACCACTCCTCCTCCTCTTCACCTCCTTCTCACCTGTCCATCCCTTCATTTTACTCTCTCTCTCCCCAATTTCCCCTCCTCCTTCTCACATCCATGATGTATCACCTATCCAATGGGGTTTTAGCCACTGGAGCTCTTTGACTTGAGGACAAGCGTTGTCTGTTCATCGCTCATCTAAACACACACACACACACACACACACGCACGCCCGCACACGCACGCGCGCGCACACACACACACACACCCTCTCTCTTTCTCTCTCTCTAGTCAACAGCTACACTATCTACACTCCTATCTCAAATTTCAGTGTGGGACCGAGAACACATCTTTCTCTCTCTCTTTCTCTCTCCCCTCCCTTCATTTAGCTAAGTTCTTATTTCACCTGAGTTACTACACACTGTTCATGCATATTGAGTCCTCTTCTCCGGTCCAAAATCTTGGCTTTCTGTCATCACGTTCACCAACTTACTGACCCATATTTGTGTTACAGCACATAATGAGGTTGTTATTTGTGCTTATTACCATTTCAAGAGAGAGAGAGAGAGAGAGACAGACACACACACACACACACACACACACACACACACAGACACGCTATAGAAAATTACGTCACAGGTAATTCTTTTGATTAGGAATTCCTGGTCAAATGACTGGACCAGTTAGGACATTAGGACAATGTGAGTGGAGGAAATGTATAACATTCCTGCTTTCAGATTTACTGTTACCACATCTGTCCAAGTGGAGCTGTAGAGGTCCGCAACATTAGGGCTGGAACACAGATCAACTAAAGAGCTTTGCCTTCACCATAACAATCCACCAAAACCCCTATAACAACTGTAGATATGGCACCAATCCACCTGTCGATCTCAAGCTAGATTTTTTTAACTGTTTCAACCAGAGGAACTAGGAACTGAATTCTGTTCCTCTACCAAAGATGAAGATATTACTTTACAGTTGTTCAGGAACTATCAGGGCATAGTTTGCAGGACTTAACAAACAAAGACTCTGAGGCTGCTATAATTTGTGCACTGCTTCATTCACAAATGAGAAAATACGCGTTTTAAATGCCACCATTAAACAATGGTGGCATTTAAATGGCTATACTTCATTAATCTTATTTGCCTAATGTTCACAATTCTTCCAATGTGGTTGAAACTCAAAGTTCCTAAAACAAACTGCTGGTAGTTCACCTAGTAGTATGCATACCAGCGGCATTGAGTCAATTCCAGCCCTTTGCTGCACGTCATACCTTTTCTCTCACCTGCATTTCCTTTCTCTCTGCAACTGTCACTAACAGTTTTTAAAAAGTTTCATTTCAGTTTGTTCTAGAGTGTAGTTAACAAACTCTTATGACCCCACCAGTGTCCTTGAAAGAGTATAGAGCTGGTCCGCTGCTGCTGTGACCAGGACTGAATCTGCATTGCTCGTGAGTTTTAGCACCTAGTCATAGTATTCTTTCCCACACCCTTTAATAAACTTTGTCATGAAGACAAAACAGTGTGATTACCAAAAACTGCAGCAATAACTGGAGCATAATAAGTTCCACAAAACAAAAACAGGTTTATGCCAAATGCTTAAAAAATGCAAATAGATTTATTACCAAAACATGGAGCGAAGAGAAAGTAATATCCCAAAATAACTACTTGCCTACTAAACTACTGCTATGAAGGATTTCCCCATGGCTAAAGCTGAAATAACTCCTTAACATATCTATTAAAGCTCTTGAGTTTGGTGCAGGGAGGGCAATATGGGGATAAATGATAATTAGTGGTGACTTCCCTAACCATAATCCCCTGAACAATCTATACTCATACAGATGTTAACTAAACCAATTACCAACAGAGGAGGAGGAGAGGAGTGTAAATTATTACAATTAAACCTCTTCTTTTTCCTTTTTTGGTTGGTAAATAACTGAATAACTAAATGCTTGCCTGTGGTGGGAATAGTTGGGGATTGTGCAAATTATTAGAAAGAGTACTGCCTAGACCTGCTCTATATGAAAAGTGCAATGAGATATCTTCTGTTATGAATTGGCACTATATAAATAAAACTGAATTTCATTTAATAAATAAAACAGTTGTCTAGAACCGCCTTCACTGGGCGGGCACTATAGTGAAAATGCCATTTCCCATTAACTGAAAAAAATAGTGCAAATGACAATATTAGCAGTACATAAACATTGTGTGTCTTTCACATTAAATACTGCTCTTTAAATGTTTTGAACATAAAGGTCAATAGCCCTTTTACAATAATTAATAATATGGTGGACTTGCTGCTCTCATATGAGTGTCTCTCTAAATTTACAGAACACATCAAACAACATAACAGCATATTTCAAAAACTGCCTATTTATGTCAGGATTACTTTTAGTCTTAGAAGTGGTAATTGTGCTTATGTTCAGTTCATGGTTAATTGCCCCTGTAAGACTGACTGTGTGTGTTTTGTATTTGTATGTGTATCTGTTTCAATTTGTACGTCCAGATATTATGTACAGTAGATCCAGTATGTGTCACTGTATTGTGCAGACCTCTTCCTCTGATCCCCTCCAAGGTTAGCAGACCACAGAGCTCTGAAGGGGCTTCTGCAGCTTATTCAAATTAGCCCAGTATTTCATGTGAAGTTAGTTTAGCTTATAGTGGCTTGTAAGGGAAGATCAAGAACGAAACAACAGAAGAATCAAAGTCACTCCTTGCCCATGTTTGCCCACTTGGTGTGAGCAAGTTAGACATTACTGGCAAGATTGGCAAAGTTGCCAATGGTTATTGTGATCCTGATGATTTTGGCGACCACCTAACCTTTCCTCTAGAGCAACCATCATGCCAACCTTTCATCTCAAAACGTTCTCACTAATATTTAGGAGGCTCTATTAAAAGAAATGCAATATAATTTACATAACTATTTTTTCAGTGGTGTATAAAGACCATACATAATGAACTGTTATTTTTTTATTACCTGAGAATTAGTTATTTCTATCTACATGCAACACGGGTCCCCTCACATGGAAGTCGCCATGTTGCACCTCCATGTTTCAATAGTGGCCCAAACGGCCAAACTACTATACAGAGCATGTTTCGTCACTATGTTGAATACGTACAAAGAAGAAAGAACGAGTAGAAATAGTTGTAGCAGTAGTAGTAGTAGTCTGGTTTGTTAGAAGTGAGAAGAGAAGAGAAATTAGGACAAATGGAGGATCGATTGTGTTGGGCACTCTAGCTTCTCCTACGCGCTTGCAAAGGTAGCGGTGAGCGGTGAGTGAGTCGTTGGTTGCAATTTGTAACCCTTACCACTAACACTTACACAATGAATCTTTAAGCATCATTCCTGGACCTGCAGGGCCCTCAGCATCAAGTTAATTACAACAAAAATGCAACTTAGACTTAGACTTTAAAAATAAATCATGTGATTGACATTGACCTGTTGCCACGTTTTGGAAAGATTAGCTATTTTTTCCATCTATACTTTTAAGGCCAACACTTCTGGGCCAAGCCGCCAGTGAGGATTTTATTGCTTTAAGCCATGTTGGGTACTAAACATTTAAAAGTAGCGTTCAAACGTTTGACATGACCATTTTTACATGAAATCACGTCACATTTGAAAAATACCTGGACAAGACACATCAAACAGAAATAAAGTTAATGGTTTAATCGTCACTTTAAGGGGCCAATCTAGCACATTTTATTTGTGACCAGCAACCAGTATATACTTCTATCTCTGAAATGCAGAGTACTATTTCCATGTATCTGTCAAGTTGATCAAACTATTGTTGCTGTTGTAAAAGCTTATGTAATAAGGTTGTAAATCTATAATTTTCAAATCAAGTTTGTCTTCAGTTTTTTATATTAGTTGTGATCAAAGTGTGGGAAAAGATGCTAGCTTCTTGTATTTTACAACTATTCAGGATATATATATATATTTTGTTTCTGTTACCACTGATATATCTCCAGCATGTTGTGGTCAGTGTAACACTTTCTTATGTTACACACTGTTCAAAAGTGGAGAGAGTTTTGGTGAAGGTGGAGGAGCAGAAAGAAGGAGACACACTGAAGTGAGCAAAAAGAGGAAAAAAGAAGAAGAGTTGAGTCTCTTGCTTCATTCCCTTCGAACTTGTAATGGAGGTTTGATTAGCAAGCATGTAATGTACTTTACCCCCATGGATGGAGTAAGAGGTGGAGGAGGGTGAAAAGAGGCGAGGGATGGAGGGAGAGGTATAGCAGGAAGGAGGAGGAGTGTATATAGGCTACCCTCTCAGCAGGTCTCCTCATCTCCCCTCCTCCCTCCAACACTTTATTCCTCAACTCCCTCAGACCAGGACACAAGTTTCCCCCCTACTCGAAAACCTAACATCACCTCTCATGCCTACATACACACACACACACACACACACACTAAATCCTAACGCCATCTCTCCACCACCTCCTCCCCCCTATAGCTGCACCATGCTGTGTAAGCAGTGGGTGCGGGTGGTGTAGGATGGGGTTGGAGGTCAGAAGCAGGAAGAGTTTTTTTTTTTTTTTGGGTCGCCTGCCCCCATTAACAAGCTGCATGCAGGAAGTTGTTTGTGCACAGACACAATGCAAGTTTATTTGAATCCAGCAGGGAAAAGTCGGATGTGTTGTCACTCAGCTGGTTTTAGGGTTAAAGGCTAAATAAAATGTTGAGGTAGCACCCATCAGTGTGTTGCTTTTACTGGCAGAAAAGATCAGGAAGGACAAAAGCCTCGTAATTCAGCCCACAAATTTACATGTCTAAACTTCCCCCTATTTTACCATATGCCTCGAACAATTACGTTAAATGTTATTCATGTTCTTGCAGTTTTCTCTAAAAGACCATTTCTTTGACTTTCTGTAAGATGAAATCCAGTTGCATTCCTGACAAAAAGGTTTGAATTACAGTGGCTATTTAGTTTATTATATAAAATGTGTGACCATTATGGATTGTGTGCAATGTTGTTTTTTTTTGCTTTTGCACACCTTTATAAACTCCATTATTTTGTTACAATATATCTAAATTTTTTAACATGAGCTCTAAGACAAGATGCAATCAAAATGCAGTTTCCTTGTGTAAGTATGACTCTAAAGTTAATATGAGTCACCAACCATGTTGTCTTTCCTCCAAGACAAAAGAAACACTGCCAATAGTCATGTCACCTTTTAAACACCACCGATACTGACTTTGAAAGAATTCCCTAAATGTCAGACACATCCCCTTAATTATATAAAACATTTTAAGAAAACTTATTGTCAAATCTTATTTAATATACGAACAATAAAAGTTTCTCTTCATCCTTCTGTGCCTCCCACCATGCCAGATCAGTGTTTCTCTTCCCCCCTCTGCCTCACTGTGCTGTCAGCTCAGGGTGTGAGCAGAACAACGTTAATGTGTGGAGACACCTGACAAGCCCACTGGCCTCTAGGGCTCAGTCTAATCACTCTGGACCCAAACCCATTGGGAATTAAACCTGCAAAACCAAACAGTCACTGTGGGAGCTGGCTGGCATCTGCTGGGGCTACTCGAATGGCTGCTAAGGGAAAGGACGTTGAACGCTGCATGTCAGGGGAAATGCTTTGTTTAAACGAAACAACATCGAGCCCTTAAGCAGATATATATGCAAACCAGCAGTGCAAAAAATTAGATGAGAGACTTGACTTTTTTTTTTTTTTTTTTTAAATGTATAGGTTTTCCTTACAAACTTACAACAGCTGAAAATTACTATTTGTGCATGATTTGATGCTTTATGTCACTCTCCTGACATATGTAAATGACAAAAGCCCACTGTGTTTGCATGCTGGCTGCACTGCTATTGCAAGACAAATTATTTGGAAGTTTTGCTGAAGCAGAATACATCACTGGGAAAAAAACTTCTACATCTGCTACTATTCTGTATCTTGCTACCTCTGTAGGTAACTCTATACAGGACACTGATTTTTAACTGTGATGGTGACAGCATTAAGGTCTTGGGGTTGAATACTGCAGACATGCGAAAACATATTCATGTGTCACTGTTTTAAAAAATCTCCAGAAAATTATAATTCTTTATGACCATGCAGAGTCTGATAAATGGTGGCTTACGACAACATAAAGGAGATTTGACAGCTAGAGGCCAAAAGTCAGTCTGAAAATGTCACTGTAATGTGTTTGAACTAACATTAAAGCCCTTTTTTCAACAGTCAGAGTACAGTAGTGCGTTAACTTTAAAATTAATGGGGATTTTCCAGTGTTTAAAGTACAGTAGCTTGTTAACTCCAGTATCTGTTAAGCCACGCAGGGCCCCTCTTCACTCTCTCTCTCTCCAGATGCCCTCATTAATTTTAGATTGGCTCTAAATGAGTCTCCTTCATCGTGGCCGAGGTTTTCTAAATTAGATTCATTTATATTTAAATTGTGAAACAGGCGTGGTTAATGAGAGAATCATTATTTTTGGGGTTATTTCAGATGGGCTGATAGTTGGGCAGCTCAGTGCTGTGTGAAGTGAAGCCACCAGAGGAGGCACACATGATGTGAAAAGCACAGCATTTGGGCTTTTCATTTTCCCTGTTTTGACTGTCACTGACTAACACTGAAAATCACCTATCCATAGGATTTCAAAATAAAGGTTTCAAGGTTTAAAAAAAGAATAAGAGATTAATTGTCAGTAAGTGCACAAGCACTGTTTTGACAAGTTTAAACCAGCAAATCAAATCAGAACAAATGAGAAGTGATAATTGTTGAGTTTACATAAAGTCTCTGTAAAATGTTTCATTTAAGAAACAAACAAATAAAATTGGAAATAGAAGTTGAACAGTTTAAGTTTGACCCATAAAATGTATAATACATTTGTTTCTCTGTCTAGGTTGAAAGATCAAATTTTTTGCTGTTTAGAGGATACACATTTTATGTATTCTGCATCTTGTGTTAGAAGGTTGATTATTCAAAGTGGAATCTGCCTGTCTGTCATATAGAACATATCCTTGTTTCTTTCCTTTGTTAACACTTAATTTAACACTCTTAAAACTAATGTGTCGCTTTCAACACATCTGTGTAGTTTTCAGCACCACATGTGCCAAAACGTATTACAAGACTCACATGTTGACTTAACAGGTGCCTCTATCGACACATGATGCCCCGACAAAGCAGCAGGACACCTCTGCTAAAATTGGACTGTTGAAAATGTCACATCTAAGGAAAGCGGACATGAGGTGCAAGAACAGAGCTTCCCCTCCGTCCCCAGGAACCTATACATCCTTCTCATAAATAACACAAATCACGCAGGGCTTTACAGCTGTATGTCTCCTTACAAGGCGTCTCAGAGCTCTTGGCGTCCAATAGCAACCCCCAGCTTCTCCCCACCAGGAATTTGACTGTTAGGAATCTAAGTGCCAGGCGTTTAAAGACTGAGGAATGCTATTGTTCTGGTCACAGCTGCACTAGCACTGGCCTGGCTACTGCTGCCACTGTGTGTGTGAGTGTGGGGAAGAGGAGGGAGGAGGGGGAGCTGGAGGAAGGAGGGCGGGACGAGTCGAAGGTGTGAAAAAGGCAACTTTACATGTTTCCAGTGCACTGCGGTCTCCTGACAAAGCAACACATAGTTGACAGCGAGTTGACACATTCCTCAGGCTTGGATTACTGCAAAGCCCTCTCCACCTTCTCTCTCTCTCTCTTCTTCTTCTATCTTCTTCCAGCATCGTCCCGCTTTATGTCTATCTCTCTCTTTTTTAAAATCAGATAACTGTACACAACACACATGCTCAGGATTACAGAAAACACTAAGGTATGTATGCAGAGAAAAAGTGGATAATTTAAACGACTGGATGTTGAGTTGATGTAGGTACGTTCTTTTAGTAAAATATGTATGAAGGCTTCTGGTGGATGACAAACATGTTCAAAAATCATAAACAGATTTTGTTTGTTCAGTTCACTGCTCAACCAAAAAAGACTGCAGGCCTAATTCAAAATGCTGCTGTAAGAGTCCTGACAAGAAAAAAAAAACAGGTCTGATCACATCACACCTGTTCTCAGATGTGGCTTCTGGTTAGTTTCAGAATGGATTACAACATTTTATTCCTCTATAAACCTTCTCATGTCTGTTTATCAAATGTGAACCTATTGAACGTCTTAAGTCATCTAGCAAGGGCCTTTTTTTATTGATAGTCATCTCTGCTGAAATAACTTATTTACTGCAAGGGGTTCTTAAATTGACTGTAAAAGCAAAACATTTCTTTCCCCCTGCACATTGAATTAGTTTTGCTGTGTGTTTTTTTAACTTTATCTGTTTGAGCATGAAAATTCAGTCCTGACCTTGGAAACAGTACAGGAACAAAATAAACCCTTACTCAAAGTTCACTTATCAGCCTTTTCTGGATCTTTCAACCAATCACAGTGTCCTTCACTGGCGTTGTCATGGAGAAGGCTCAGTTGTACTCTTAGTTCAGACTACATACGTAAGTCACGCGATGAGAACTGGCCTACGGTGTATCCATGACAACTCCGTCAACAAACTCCATCTGATCGTTTGTTTTTGTATACTACATACTTTTTTTTCTATGAAGCGTATTGTATCTCCCCCGAAATCAAATGTGTTATATTTTATAAATGAAGTTTTGCTTGCTATCGTTTTATATTATTTAGTTAGATGTAATAAATACATCAGCCTTGGGTATTTTTTCACTCTTCCTGCGCACTATTCTATGATATATTTTATGTTCATGTCATTTGTGTGCTTTCATGTTCCCTATATGATACATGCACCAGGAGAGGAAGCAGAAGCAACAGTAGTGAGGTGGCAGAGCTCCACTCTCTCCCTCTCCCTCTGTCTCATCCTCCCTCTCCCTTTCTAGTAATTACCATCCAGCTGCTTGAAGGAACAATGCTTGGCTCTCTTCCAGACGGCTGACTTCATACACTCTGTGCCACGCTCAATTTGGAGCGCAGCGGAAGCTGGGCATGACTGGCACCCTCCAGGGCATTGCTGTGTCTCTCTATGGGACTCACTGTGTATGTGTGTGTGTGTATGTGTGTGTCTGGGTGTGTTCCCTAAACCTACCAGTTCCCATTTGCTGTCCAGTTCAAGCATTGTCCTGGTCTCTTGATTGTGTCTTTGCTCTCCTGTTATGTCACTGGAAAAACAAAAACAAAAATACAATAATTAACAAAAAGTGATGCCAGTGATATTATTGTACAGTGTATGTGATTTTTGTTGCTGATTCTTACCAGCAGAGTTGTCTACATTGTTATTAGGTAAATCTTCATACAAAAGGAAATAATGGGTTATGTTTCTGATTTGTTTTGTGTTATATAGGTGAAGAGCAGGGTAGAAGCAGCAAATGCAGTGATAGCCAAACAGCAAAAGAAAATGATCGCCAGCTGTAGAAGACTTGTTTGACAGATGATCAGTGCTGTACAGAATCACCACAACATTATCTTTTCAGTGTATTTAGTAGAACTGATGTGGTTGGATTCATAGGAGGCAGGTTTATAAAACTGCTGAGACTAAAAGGTCATAGTTCACAGTGAAATCCTTGCACACCTACAACAGTTCCAACTACTTCCTGATACAAAGTTGTGTTGCCAGGCAACAAGTACCATTCAGGCTAGTAACTTGCTGACTTTCTTCCCTTAATGCACAGCAATAAAGTTTATTTGCAGAAAATTAAAGATGACTATTTGGTGTTGTGCTAAACTGATTTGAAGATTTGGCTAAAACTAATGTAGCAGCAAATCTACTAGTGGCCATTTTAATATGAAGAACTCCCTCATTATACGGGTCAAAGGAAGCTATTGTTGCCCCTACATGCATACATATGTGTGTGTGTGTGTGTGTGTGTGTGTGTGTACAGTACCCCATCCCACCCCACTCCAAACTTGGCTGAATAGGGTGCAGCACGACCCGGCTCTTCCTCCTGCAGCACAATGAGGACCTGTTTGGGTCCAGTATGCCCAGTTACCCCAATCACACTGCCCAAAAAAAGCAACACACACACACACACAGACACACACACACACACACACACACACACACACACACACACACACACACACACACACACACTATCCACCCCAGTCTGTCTCCTACTGTTGTGGACAGAAGGGCATTTAAAGAGCAGAAACAGCAACAGTTGCTAATTGTTGTGTAACAGTTGAACAAGGAGATAGCAGCATTAAAACTGAAAGCCTTACAGTTCTTTCAGATAGTCACACCATCCAGCTGACATGGTCCGATTTTGGACTATTTTCTGATATGGCGTTGTTTCACAGAAAGTTCAACGCTCGTATTGTATTCGAACTTCACACTCTTTTTAATGCAAACAAGCAACCCTTTTAGTCTTTTTTATTATTTAACTACTCTGATTAAAGATAATATTTACACAACAATTAAGATAGCTATTGTATGGCATTGGTAACATTAAAATTCGACCTCATTGATCAAGAAACCTTGATATTCTACAAAACCCCATATGTTGGATTCTGTGATGGAAGTTTTTGAATGTTCATTAAGTGTGTTTCCATTCACTTGTTTTATGCGCATTTTCAGTTTTCGTATTTAAAAACATGGAGTGGGAATGGCAAAGTGCAATGGAAAGAGACTTGGCATATAAATCTTAGTGAAGCATATGAATTATTTGTCACTCAAGCTTCCACTAAACTGAACACAAATAGCAGCAGAACAAAACATCAGATGTGTGTGGGCTATAACGTTCCTCAAATTAACTCATTAAAAAAACACAAATGCCATGCGCTCATTTAATTATGTCATCTTGTTGCACCCTCTTCTTCTGCAACGGTTTAATGGCACCCGACTGGAGCATTAGCACCAGCTGTTTATCTAAATGTGCCAACTGCTAATAGTCAACAGTAGAGCATGTAAACTGACATTAATTTGCATTCAGTTTTGCTGATTGTCTGGAAATTCTGTTCAAATTTGTGCTTGACTCTTAATATATGTGCAGTGCAAGGGCAGTCTGATTATCATTACAACTTGGTTAAATTTAGGTAAAGTTATGGTAATAATAATTATAATAATTGGTTGGCTTGATGATGTAATACTGGTCTCCCACATGAAAGTACACTACATCCCCATCCACAACCTCCTTGTGTGTAGGAACACTTGTTTGGGCGCTAGACGTAAATTAAGGGCACAAATTTTTTAAGTTAATGTAATTCCTTTGGAGACTTAGCTGGTTTTGCTATATAGTTAGTGGTATATGTATGGCAAGGTCAAAGATTAAAAACTGGTGTTACAAATTGTGTATAATGCACAGGAGGTATGGATATACTGTATAACTAATCAGTGAGTGTTAGGGGTTGAATTCCCACATACCTTAATGGATACAGCAAGGTACTATTACTACCAAGCCACTTGACTAGAAAAAGTATAGGGTACGGTTATATAGCTAAGTCAGTCTATCATTAATGGCAGTGGGGAGAATGCTAATGGAAAACCTGTAAAGAACAGTACTACCAGTGCAACTGAAGTTGCTGATATTTTGTTGTTGTTTTCAGCATCTTGTTTGACCTGACCTCCTGTGCCCTTAAGATAAGCATTTCCATCAAACAGCCTGTGCTTTGTTATCTAAAGACATTACCATATCCATATTAATGTCTGCCTCAATACAGCTACATCATATTCATGTGAACTCCACCACTAATACAATAACAGTAATGTCATTCCCCATTTGCAAAGCATGCATCTGAGGCTGGGGCAGCGTGGCAGCGGGCCAGGCCAAAGCAAACAGAGGTGTGTTTCTGATTTGACTGCTCACTCACTGCTGTTACAGAGTTAATACAGAGAATAAAATGTGCAGTGTCCAACAAATGGTTGTATTTTTTTAGACTCTAGGAACTGACTGAATGTCCTACTGACTTCAGCCAACATTTGTGTCAGTTTTGCTTTCCTAAAATAGTTAACACTTGGTTTTGAAGTATTTAGCTGGTTTACAAGCCAACATGTACTTTAGACTGTTTTTTCCTAAATAATTCACTTTACAGCTGGTTTAGGTTTCCTAAAGTTACGTTTCCAGCTGTGTTGGGTTTTACAGTTGCGTTTACTATCTTAAATGTACTTTACATTTGGAATTAGTTTTCAAGTTACCTCGCTTTACAGTTGGTTTAAGTTAAGTCTTCAACTGTAATTTGGAGTTGGGTTTACTTTCCTGAATTTTATTTACAGGTGGGTTTAGTTTCCAAGAAGTACTTAACAATTAGTTTATTTTCCAGATTTGGAACATTATGTGTAAACCAAATCATCCATTGTAAATGAACATTAGAAAAAGATGATGACCAGTTATATAGTGTATCTCTACCCCTAAACCCACCATGTGTACATGTATGAGTATACTGATACTCACTTTTACACTTATAGATTTGTATGTATAATGGAGCCCATGCATGCATAAGCATGTTTTAGTATGTATATGTGTAGGCATTACATGTGTGTGTTTACCAACCATGTAAAATAAGTGCATGTGTTCATTTCTGTATGTCTGCGTGTGTGTGAGCTTGTGTTAACATGGGTGTGTGTTAATGGCAGTGGGCCCCTAGGCAGGGCCCCCCACAGTGTCCAGGGGAATTGTGGGTAGTTGGGAGAAGGTTTGGATTCTGGCTTTGTTTGTCACTGTGTGCTGACATCACTGTGCTGATGGCACCAAATCCCCCGTTCTACTGCACACAGCACTTTCTATACAAAACACTAACACACACACACACACACACACACACACAAACAAACACACAGACACACACTAACACACATGGTACAAGTAATGCCAACTTGGCCAAAAAAAGAAGCTCTTTCTCTTTTTAATACACATGCAGACATCCATATATGCATATATGGATGCTCCACACACACACCTAACAGGGGACGCAGTGTGATCATCATGTTTGTAGCTATATTTGGCGTCCTGTGTGAACTTCATTTGACAAATGTACTTTTTAAAATAGACATTCAACATTGTTTTCTGCCGGTTGATAAAGTTTTAGGGCCCAATGGCGCCTTGTCTTTTCAACGTCAACAACTAAAAGGTCAATTAATTACTAAATCGAGATTTAATTTCAGTTATCAGATTAGATGAGAAAATTCCCAAAGACCATCATACATGTATAGTTTGACGTTGAAAATAAAAGTAACTGATGATTCAAAAGCACAATTATTATAATTTATTAAACATTGTTAAACATAGAATAGTTCAATACATTGGGTCTGATTGTAGTTACATTTCAGTATTTCACTGCCTCTTCAGCGCAGTCTTTCCATATATGTCAGCCATTAAACTGATTGTTGTCCCACACACACAGCCTATTTGCTCATAAGCTCAGGTATCTGACTCGGTCTTTACATAGCCTGGTTAAACATTAACAGGAGCCTTTCTCTTCCCTCCAGTGCTGTCTTTGGTATGTATGAGCTCAGTGAACGGCAGGAGGAGCCGGCTAATCGGGTTGACGACACTTCCTCTCAAGCCTAGAGGAAATGAGTAGTAATTTTTTCTCATTACTAAATTGTTTATTAGTTGGATTTGTTTGTTATTTACACTGTTTCAGTTGTCTTTCTCCACCGATTACCTGTTGCACTTTTAACCTGCCTTTAATTTGGTGAACACTCGACAGAACATCTCATGTTTTACTTTCAGCTCACAGTTTGAAGTTGCTGCATAATCTTTGAGTTAGATGATTATTTTTGATGGGAATAGATGCGCAGTCTCACTGTGATGTATCAGTATCCATCACCAAATCCAATGCAAAAATGTTATATATATGAATTGGATTCACGACATTGCAGTGATCCTCGCGTGGACATTGTGTTTTCACTGCAGGGCAGTTGCTTGGTGACACAGTTTAAACCTCCATCCTTTAGTTGAATTGCAGTCTCTAAAACCACTCAGCCAAACCAATGCCCTATGGTTTTGTAGTTTGTAGGGCATACAGGGACTTAATATGGTCAAACAGACACATATCTGCACACATAGAAATTCTGAGACACACACAAAGAAACTGAGATACACAAAAGGCATGGCAACGTGCACACATACATAAATACACAACGCACTGCTCCTGAGGACCCAGGAAAGCGTTTGGGATGGACCCAGCACTCAGAGCCACTCAAAGCCAATCAAAGCTGATGATAGCTCAGACATTTATACCATCCATCCACTGCCTCTCCGTGATGATCGCCATCATCGTTACAACATCACTCACACAAGGAGGGAAAGGGAAAAAAAGAGATGGAGGGCATCTAGACAGAAAAGGGTGGAAAAAATGGAGAGGATGTGCACACTTAGCTCTGTAAGGATTTGAACATACTATTGGTGGGGGCCCGTATTTGAAGTAATGAGGTGAAAGAATAATTCAAAGTAAATCTATGAAATAATAAATTGACTCCTGTGCAGAGGAAACATATGTCATATGAGATGAAAATATTCAAAGGGTTATATGTTTGCATCTCTCTAAAACAATTTTCAATCGGTATCTGATGGAAACTTACGGTCTCATTCCCTGTATATGATGCAGCAGCATCAGATTACCAATAGTGTCTTAACTTTCATTTTGGTGCTTTACTTCCTGGTCAACTGCTTCTATAGTGCGGACTCTCATTTTAAATTCTATATGCTGTCACTATTTAGTATGACCACATATAAACGTATAAAGGTACAGTGTATTTCTCATTGTTTTTCAGCACTCAACTTCTTGCTGCAGTTTTAGGGATTCATCCAACACTGTGCTCTAAATTACACAAAGACTAACCAGTTTGGTTAAATATGTGACAGTAAACGTGAGTCTCATTAATCAACTTGACTGATTATCACACTCCTTCTTTCTCTCCCAAATTTCACTCTGATTCTTAAGAAACATTAGCGTTTTTAAGGTGTGCTACAGACGCCTGATGATTCAAAGTCTTAGTTAGAAACGATTAGTTTATTAAAGTGTGCTGCTGGTGTTCATTGTAGTTATCTGAGTCAATGGGTACTCTATGTGATAGCCTGGAAGGACATCAGGTTTACCACAAACATCATCATCAATTTGAAAATGTCAAGGAAGAGATCCAAAAGGATGTAAAGAAAAAGGTAAATCTGTGCAACAATGTGGATTAGTAGAGATGTAATATAGTACACATACATGATGCTCATTAAACATTTATAATCTTTAGTTAACAGCTAGGTTATTCTGGAGTTATTTTACTTTATTATAAGTCCCTTGTCTGTATATCAGGGAGTGACTTACTACATTTCCCAGAATGTCTCTTAACAACATGCAAACAATGGGCCTAAACTACAGCAGCTAGACAAAGTAATATGTCATAATAAAAACATGGTGACCGAGAGAGAGTGGGTTTTTCTAAATATTCTGGATGGATGGAAGTGAGAAATTAATAAGTTCAACACACAGGTGAGAAAGTCATTATGTTGCTGAGGTAAGGAAGCAGCTGTATGAGCTCAAGCACACACAATATGCACAATTGCGTCCATGCTCACCGATACTCAAACCCATTTTCCCAGTGGTTGAAGACTTTTTAATAAACTTTTAATGACCACTCCAAGAACACACCCGTCCTCTGAGTACTGCTTCTCAAATGCTTCTCTTTCTCACACACACACACACACACACGCACTCGCTGAGAGAGGGTCCTGTCAGGGCTAACTAAGCGGAGTGGTGGGCAGGGCAGCGTTTGGATTGGCTGGACAGGGGTTGCCGGGGGTTACAGTGGATTTGGTGGACCACCTGCTGAGACTCAGCCGCCAACTGACTGAAAACATTTACATCAGAAACCACCCATGATAGAGACAGAGAGAGACATAGAGAGAAAAAAAAACTATGAGAGAGAGGAAGTTTAGAAGAGAAAGAACACTTGTACTAAATATTTTTCAAAGGAAACGTTTTTTTTTTTTTCCTGTTGATGGTAATGAAATGAAATTGATGCAGACCTACTGGCCTTTAAATACAAATAATTAATGTTAGAACAGTGGTGCCAGAAAAACAGACACTTACCAACATATGGTTGATCTACCCACATCATCCATCCCACAGAAATGGCTAGAAATCTATCGAATTTTACTGTGTTTGTAGCACAGAAGAAGGTTCTGGTAGCCATTTGTTTCACATGAGTTTAGTTTACAACCTGCCTACTCAGTTGTATTTTACAGTCTGTGAGAATGAGGGGACTGCAACTGCAGTGGCAGTGTGGTGGCAGTGGAGGACTTCTGTGTTTGCTCGTAGTGCAGCAGTTGTCTGGGATTGATTGGGTAAAACTACTTCCCAATGCCCAGCATGTTCAAGGTGTCCATGTGAGTCTACACACAGCCAGGGCTGTTTATGGGCATGGAGAGAGTTTGGCCCACAGTCAAGGCAACAACAAAGTTTCATTGACAACAGCACAAAACGTTTGGTGACAGTTGGGCCTTGGCTGGGCCAGAATTACTGTTGTTGTTTTTTGGGGTGTCTGTACAGCACTGGGCCTGTACCATATCATTCTTGAAAACATAACTGTGCTCACTTTGGATGGTTTGAACTGTCCACTCACAGACATAATGGTTTGGATTCATTCTCCAGGTTAAACTTTAGTCATATACTTAGGAACAACTTTGAAGTAACTGAATATTTCCATTTTACAATAGGTAACAGTTTGTAGACTGGTCATAGTTTCTTTTTAGATTACACTTTACATAAAACATATAATCAGTTTAAAACGGTCAATAAAGTAGCCTAGTTGTAAAGTAAAAATTTGCTTCACCTTAACCACATACAATATTAAATGTTGCTTAAATGTTATTGCATCAGTAATAATGATCCAACATTAAAATAATTCATTGATACAAATGTACATTTTGTTGATAATGCCACTGTTTAATTCAAATTTTGCATGCTAGACTTAAAAAAAACAACTTTAAAAATACTTTTACAGCGTCTTATTACTACTTTTACTTGCATTACAGATAATAATACTAAATACTACTTCAAACACTGCTTTTTCGGGAAGTAAAACCAACTATAAAGTACTTTCTAAGAAAGTAAAATTGAAAGTAAAACAAACTCTAACTCTAACTTAAGTACTTTGCATTGTGGTACGGATATATTTACTTTTATTTTACTTTCTTAAAGATACTTTGGTTTTCTTCTGATTTTCTAAAGAAGGATTGGATACTTTGACTATGAGCGTAAAATGTCAAACACTGAGATTTAAGTTCCTGAACATCATATTAAAGAAATGGAACTGAAGACCAGGATAACTGAACTGCAAAAAATCCAATTACAACAAAGAGTTATTCAGAGTCAGATATCACTCATAATCAGCTTAATTTCAGTCCCAGAAATTGAAAAAGTTCTGGTACCACAACTGTTCTACATGCAGATCTCTGCAGTGTCCCTTGTCCCCCGCAAAGACATCCATTCCCCCTCCTCAAGGGCCCAGGCCCATATGGGGGTCCCCTCAACACCCCTACTCTTTATCAGGTCCTGTGTGTGTGTGTTTGTGTACGTGTGTGTGTGTGTTACTCTGACCCGCAAACTGACCTCCTCAAACTTCAAACTGAATACTTCTGGCAGTTACCACGACGACAGAGCTCTCCAAGCCTTATCCTACTTACTGAGACGAGACGAGGAGCGAGGAGGAGGAGGAGGAGGAGGATGGAGGAGAGCAGGGGCGAGAAAGTAAAGAAAAAAGAGAAAAGAGAGGGACAGAGAACGGTGAGGACAGAGAGAGAGACACACACCGGTAAAGAGAGGGGGGGCAGTGTGGGGCAGTGAGGCAGAAAGCGAGAGTTGCTGCTTTTGCATCTCTGTGTTTTTCATGAGTAGACAGTTTACTGGGAGATTATTCACAGTCTGGTATTTAGCCTTATTAGGCCACTGCTCCCAATACAGAGTTCCCCTCCCATCCTCCACAGCCACGCTGAGGCTGCTTTGTTTGTTTGATTTCTTTTTTACTTTTTTCCTTTCCTCATACAATATGTATAAAAAACATATTCAAAACACATTGTGTCCTTTCTGTTGTTAGCTTTCAATACAGTTGCAAGGTGGGAAAATTCGTTTTGTGCATCCAGGTATACGGAAGTAAAAGTCCTGTTCATTTCCTGCATAGGCAATGTTAAGTGACTGGCAGATGGCGAACTTAACAGCATTTATGCAGAAAATGAACAGGACTTTTACTTTGGAAACAAAGTTTGGATAAACACAACACCTCTCTTAGTTGTAACATCACTACAAAAGATGAGCAAGTGTGTTATAAAATATCTGTTTCTTTGATTAATAGTCAAAGGACTGAAGGAGAGAAGTCAACTTTTTAAATCATATAATACTTTTGGATTCTGGATCAATAATGTCCAACAAGCCCTCCAATTAAATGACATAATTCATTGTTTCTAGTTGTTCTCCAGAACAACACATACAGTATAAGTGTTTTCTGATCTGACACAGCCCTGTTTAAGGTTTGGTTAGGTTTAGGCACAAAAACAAAATGACAACTTTATGACTGTGGTCGTGGTTAAAAGACATCAGCATTCATTGTCAGTAGAGGGAGGAAACGGTCTCCCGTGTTAAAGTCCTGGTATGTTTTGTTTACCCCTTCATCCAACCACCTTGACATCTTTCATCAATGGACTTTCTGGCTTTAAAACATCATGCAAGTAAGTCCTTTGCTCCTGGAGGACAACAGTCATTATTCCTACAAGCCGTTAGAGAGTCATTGTAACTTTACTGGAAATGTTGTTGTTATTAACTATTTGGATGAATTCTGCAAATTTGATGCTGTTTTTGTTCACCAATAATGAAAGAAAAAACGTTTTGAATTTACTACAGCTCTAACCTGCACTTTTGACTGACTTCTTCTCCACAGAGAACAAATCCAAGGCTAATGGGTAGTTAGAGCTATTCTCCCTTAATAACACTGACAGGAAAAAACAACTTCTCAGAAATAAAGTTGTGTGTTTACAATACTGATGGCCACATCATAAACAAAACCTATTGTACTGTTATCAACCGGAAGACTCCCATGTTTCCAGGTTGCGAAACATTGAGAATATTATTACAAGAAAGCTCTGAAATGAAAATTTAAAGGAACATTTAAGAAAAGCACTCCACAAGATCAAATTGAACTTAATGTTACAGTTGCTCGTGAATGCACATTTCAGCTTTTGTCATTTATAGAAGTGATGTTTATCAGATCATTTACAGCTCCTCATGATTTCTTGTTGCTGTATGAACCAACAGGTTTGACCTTTTTCAGGCTGCACTTCTACACATGCTGTAAACTACTTAGCATATGACATTTTATTGCTAATGGCTTCCTTCAAGTGCCACACAGACCTCCCTCCATGCTGCTAAATATCCTGTAGGCCCCTTAGAAAACATGGCCAGAGGGCAATTCCTGCTAACAAGAGATTCACACACAGCAAGAGTCCCGGCAACTAAACTAAGCGAGTGTGTGAGACATCTTCAGAGAGTGACAGACAAAAATGCAGAGAATTAAAGAAACAATGTCTATCGTCATTGTTTGTGTAGGCCTATATGTAATTGTAAATGTTTGACACTGTGTGTGAGCCTTGAGAAGAATAATTCAGGGAGATCTGATGGAAGGCGACTCAAAATCAATAGTCTCCATGTTTGTGTCCCCAGGCTAGCTGTCACTCACCTGCCCAGAGACTGAAGTGATTGATCCATCTTTGCTTTAATCTGTGCTCAACAGCCTCACCTGGCTCGTTCCCAAGGGCAAACACTGTCCTATCTTGTGTTGTTCTGTTCTTGCCATGTCCTTTCCTGTCCAGTTAAGTCCAGTATTAACTTGTCCTGTCTTATCCAGACCTATCATAACCATCCTATTCTGGTCCCATCGTGTCCTGTCCTGTAATATGCTGTTCTGTCCAATTCTGGAAAGGCATGTCCTGACTTGTTAAGCTTGTCGAGTCCAGTCCACTTGCCTTGTCCTGTTCTGATCTGTCTTGTACTACAGTATAGTTCTCTCCCTATACTGTACATTTGAATTGGCAATATACAAACCCATTTATTGATGCCAGTCGATTCTTTGAACAAAACAGTCTTCATCAAGAAGAAGCAACAGGCCACTATAGTATGCTAAACTGCAAATCAAATTTCCTATAATCAAATTACCTTCTCTTCACCTCATGTTTAATATGTGGAGCTTCTCAAGTAAAGCCATTTTTAACACAATATCTGTGTGGAATGTGAGTATGTATCATTTACACATCTGCCTCCTGTATTCAGTCTATTTTTATGTCCTGTGCTTTCCTGTTCTCTTTTGATGTTTATTCATGTCCAGGTGGATGGTTGACACTGTGAAGCGCTTTGAGTTTCCATGATAAAGCGCTATATAAATGTAATGCATTATTATTATTATTATTATGTTTTATTCTCTTCATTAATAGCCTAATTGTCTTCTTTGGCACCATTTTGCTCTGCACCAGGTTTGTAAAAAGTGCTCTGCTTCTATTTCAGTGTATTTGAAAGAAAAACATTGTTTTGACACCCTGGGTCTTGTTTAGTAGTTTCGACCATCATTCCTATTCATTACAATGCATTTTTACTCACAAAGTGCATTGCTGAAATCAGAGGTGGAGTAAAGCCAACTTCAACATAGTGGTAAGTGTTATTAAAACCAACTGGAGTGATGGCATCAAAAACAAAAATATGTGTTTTTAAACAAACTTAGTTACTAATACTCCAATAAATCAATGTTTTATTCCTAACAATTGTATTGCTACTAAACCGTGTCATGATGATTTAATCTACAATTGGCACTTATATACAAGTTATTGTATTTAGGGTCTTAAGATCAAAAATGAATAGTGTAATCTAATGTGTGTCCTGTGGGGTCACAGTGGGATAGAGATGATGTTCACTGAACATAAACTGCTGTGTCTAGGGCTAACAGTCCTGAGCCCTCCCTCAGGGCTGTGTCGCACATTTGAGCTCCATCAGTCGGTAAATCGGTAAATGATCCTGGCTGTCATTTAATCAATATGAAAGGCAGCAGCTGTCAAACATCATCGTCTCCCCTGGGGGCCGTTGTCAAAACGCACCATAACAAACGTGTGTGTGAAAGTGGGTGTGTGCATGTCTCCTTTCGTGTTTTATTTGATCCATTTTTTTCATTTTTATTGTGATAACCAGCCTAAATTATTCCTTGTGGAATCAAAGCAAAAAGGTACCATTACTTATTATTATTATTATTTTATTTATTGCTGAATTGATTAATTGATGATTCAATTAGTGAATCAACAGGAAATCAATTACCAAATATTTTGATAATCACATTTTTGCTAATCTTTTGTTTTAAATAATGTTATTGTATTGTATATTATTTGGGTGTTTGACAGTTAATTTGACAAAACAAGCAACTTAAGGAAATCTTAGACTCTTTGCAAATTGTGATATGCATTTTCCAGCATTTTCTGACATTTTATAGGTTAATTTATTAAACAACAAAAAAAGACAAATTACTTGATGGTGGAAATAAGAGTTCAGAGGTTTCACTCCCCTGCTGTTTAAAATAAAATAAAATAAAATCAGAACTTGAGCATTTTGAGCTTTTAACTGACATAGAGGTAAAAATTTAATAAATACAGTTTGGCACTGGATGGCAGAGTGCAAGACTTAGGTAAAATAAAAAGAGAAACTTAAGGAAATATTATTTCAAAGAATCTGATATCTCCAAATTATTTATGATTTCTTTGCAATAATTCTGACAGATGATAGAGGCAATGACAGGAAGTGTTTCAGGATGTTATATACTGCAGGGGGTGTTCCGCTCCTCTTTCCTCTTTTCCTTTCCTCTTCCTTTCCTCACCCTCCTAACGTGAGACAGTGAAATCTCATCCAGCCACTCTGCCTGGCCTTATAGCCAGCAGGGAGGGACATGTCATTTTACTTGTGTGCATGTGTGTGTGTCCTTTACTGCGCAACACACAATGACGAGAGCAGAGGGTGGAGGCAGGTTGGGGAGGGGTGACAGGGCTCTGATCTCTCAGATAGGGAGATAGCCACCTGATTCAAATGGCTCGCTTGTTCCCGGCAGTCACTTGATCGGCGTGTGAACTGACTCTTCTCGTATTTACAATCAAATGCTGCTGCACTGACCTGCCCAACCCAACCCAGGCCAGACCTGTCTCTCTCTCTCTCTCTGCCCTATATTTGCTATGTCTCTCTCCCCCTCTGTCACACACACCCATGCACACATACAGGTGTACTCAGACACACTGCGATGGAAACTTCCACAGATGAGGCTAGCTATGATCACGCAATCTTTTGAAAGCTCGTAAAAAAAAAAGCTTTCACATTAATTAATGTCTTTTTCGCTTCTCTTTATCAACATTTAATATCACATAAAAAAATTCTATAGCCACTTAATCAAACCTTTAATGCTGTAATGTAAGGTATGCAAAGTTTTATGAATCTAGCAGCATCAAAAGCAATTTGTTTAGAATAAATTCAGGAAGAAGTGAGAAAAAGCTTTTTTTTGAGCCTTATGTGAAGCAGAATTTGACTAAAAGTCAAATATATCTGTGTGCACATTTAAGGTCAGGTTTCTTTTTTATGTGATTTTTATTGATTGTAAAACTTTTCATAATGCGCAACTATTATTATATAAGCATTATGCTTTGCTCCTATTAAAAGTATTGTGCTACAACTTTCTACTGCAGGAACCCAATTTCCTCCAGGGACCGATAATACTTCTTCTAATCTAATCAAATCTAGTCTAATCCA
Source organism: Micropterus salmoides (assembly GCF_014851395.1). Classification (NCBI taxonomy): domain Eukaryota; kingdom Metazoa; phylum Chordata; class Actinopteri; order Centrarchiformes; family Centrarchidae; genus Micropterus; species Micropterus salmoides. The sequence goes on along the minus strand of NW_024040374.1, from coordinate 5,581,455 downwards.
ATCTAATCTAATCTAAAAGGTGTTTTAATGGTTTATGCCTACTCTCAAAATTATAGATATAATTTTTCCAAGTCTGTCTCACTGTGCTATACTGATTTACAGACAATGGTACCCTCCCTGCTGAGAGGATTAAACCCTAAATTGTTAAAAGATTTAAGAATAAAAGTTAATTCATAACGTGTGGGAAAAAACAAATGATCTCTAAAATTCCTCCAAAAGTGCCTTGGTCTGAGTCAGGATGAAGCAACTTCAGTCTACTGCATCTGTCTGCCTGTCTGTCTGTAACTGTCCTGTTTGATTATCTCTCCCAGTTGGCCCCGAGGGGACACCCACACTGAAAGAGGCCACTCTTCCATACAACAACAGCTTCTGTCAGAGAGACGGAGAGAGGGAGAGGGAGACCTCAGTCACCAGCTCCAGAATAGCCTGATAGTGACTGATGCAATCAATCGAAATCTACACTACAGTCAACATGATCGACTGGGAACGAGGTTTTATGCTTAATAAAAGAAAAATGCTCTGCACAGGAGCTGAACGAATGCAGAGATGTAACACACTATTTCACATGTAAAACTTAACTGTCTGACTCATATCAGCCATTCTAACCAGTCAAAACAAACTCATGTATAGATATTTAGTGTCTAAATAAGCTCTAGGTTATATTACAGATGTGAGAAATTATATAATCTGTATGTTGAAAAGATGTCTGATTGTGATACAGCACGTATATTGTGATATTATTATGACATTATTATCATCTTAAAGATCAATGGTGCCAGTAAATTGATCTTGTAACAGCTTTTATGAGCCGTGATGTTAAATGGTTAATAATTAAGTGGGAGTTCCTTCTTGACAACAACCCATGGTGGGCACTGCTACTAATATCACCATTATTTTCTCATTTCTGTCTCATGGCATTTAATGAATATTTTTTTTATAGTTCACTCATATTACGTTACATTTATTTTACATTTTTCTGAACAAATTTGAATTATAGAGGGAAAATACAGCCCACAGGATTAAATCCGATGGTCACACAGCTGTAGTTCGTACTAGAATAACCTGTGATCCATACTGTCAAAAAGTTTTTAAAAATGCCTGCTAGAAATGACGATTCATTAAGCCAACAGGTAGAATACAATGTAAATAAACCAGCAGAGAGCTGCGGGTCAGATGAATAATTCACTACTGAAAGAGATATGACATTTCCACATGGAGGAATGTAATCTGGGGTGATGTTCAGTGTGTCAACATGATTTGTTGTAACAGCCCAGTATCTCAGCACTGATGGGTCTAAATTCATCAACATGAGTCTGCAAGTGAGGCCCGTGACACAAAAACATTTGGCAAATTTAACATTTAGGAGATGCTTTCATCCACAGAGCACGGATGCTTTTATCTGATGCACCGATTCTTGAAGAGGGGAGGAAGTTGGGGGGGGGGGGTATCTGAAGGATGGCCTATATCCATCTATGTGTGTGTGTGTGTGTGAAGCTGAACATGCTGAACATGCTGTCATGTTGATGTCACAAAGCCTTTGAACAACTATAGTATCTCTGTGACACTTTACAATGTAAGCCTACCCTTAAAACACACCACCTTGTCCTCTGGGTCTACAATAACAAAACACACATTACCAGCGTCGACTAATGACATGTGGAAATGCGATCTCCTCATTGACACTTTCAATTCCAAACAAACTTTTAATTTGTAATTGATCATTTAGCAATCTGATTAGAAAATCAGATAACATCAAAAAAAACCCACATAACATCATTGGTGATAATCTGCACATTCTGTTAAAAGTGAAGACACATTATTACAAGTTTTATTAAGTTTGTAATGTGATCTTCAATCATATAATGAACTAAAGTTCAAAATACTGTGCAGTTGTATAAAAAAACACATTATCAACATTGGTTGAACTCTTTTAAATTGTGTAAAAATATTTAATTCTGGTGGCTCTTCCTTAGTCTGTAAAGAGACGAACAAGCACGTTTTAATATTGTCCAGATTCTGATTAATTATGAAAGCTACATTAATACACATAGCTGTCTTTCAAGTTATGTTTGAGAAAACCCCTTAAGGCACTCTTTAATATCTCAAAACATTGTTTTAACATTGTTTATTAACTTGATGACTATTTCTAAATTTTATCAGAATTGCTCAACAATGTGATTTTTTAACTAATGACATGTTACATAACTCAGCTAAAAGGAGACATTACTTTATGGTTATTTTCCTGTTTTGCCACTTTCATCAAAACTTTTAAAGCCTAAAGTTTGTTGCTAAATAAGGGGTAACCGCTCAATATTTTTGTACAGATTGGGTTGGGTATAGGAGAGAATAAAAGTTTATATTTTAGGAAAGGAAAGGTTGGCTTTGCAATTGTCCATCAATTAGTTTAAATTATAACTAACTATAGCATAAAACTAGGTTGTATAGATAAATGGATGAATATACTTATTGCAAATACACACACACACATACATTCTCCAGCACCCATTCAGAAGAATGGCGCATGTCCCCAAGGGCTAAAAAGGCACGCAGGCTGCCCCCTTTTTTAGTCACTGCTCCAAACCATTTCTAAAGCTTTTATTCTGAAAAGCAACACATGCAGCAGCACAGACAGACATCCTACTGTTTGCACTGTTTGCACAATATACAGGATTGCTGAAATATGCTGAAATAATAAGCGTTGAAATAGGCGAATTTATTTTCTCGCCACATTTTTAAGATTTTCTATTTTAGTTTAAGTTGGGCTATTTGATATTTTTGTTTAGACTACTTTATTTGAATCCCCTTTTGTGTCGTAAAACCCTCCACTATTCGATCAACAACCCCACCTTCTTAGCAACTTTTTCTCAACCACCATCCCAGCACACAGCCCTCCTCCATAAGTGCATTTCTGGATGTGTGATATTCTAAAATAGGACAACCCCCCCACACCCCCCTTCCGTTTAATGTGCGAGTGGAGTTGTTGGTCAACAGTTGGGTCGGGGGGCCAGGCAGAGGGAGGGAGGGCCGAGAACAATGGACTGTGCTGTTGTATGCTGGAGTCGGTGGAGGGAGAGAGAGGGAGAGAGTCAGGCTGATGACAGAGTGAAAGAGGTTAGTGTCTATGCTGGGAAATGAGACCAGAGGAGGGGGGTTCCTGTGTCTGTTGGCTTGTTAATGATGATTCAGTCCCATCAGCTCAACAGCCTTCTCTATCAAGGAACCTCTGAATGCTGCTATCACAAAAAAACAGATTTGTAACAGTAAAATTATTGTAATAAAAGCCTTTTAGATCACCAGTCCACTTTGATACACTTACTAAAATAAACGCCTACATGTGCAGAAATTAAAATCAAACGATATAAAAACAGACATCATAATCCTTGCATAGCATATTTCTTGTCAAATCGATCAGTTATTTCGTTTTTTAAAACTGCCTTAGGCCTATATCATTTTATCAGTATCGACTATTGTATAAAGTTCACAACGAGGAAACAAAACGCATAAAATTTCTCGTTTATTCTCGTCATTTCTAAATAAATAAAGGGTTAATAAAGGTAGCATTTGAGTGCACGCTATCTTGTGTCCGCAACTTCGTTGGCAGACTTTTGTGTAACGAAAATAAGCATTATTTATCTAATGACTGCAGAAGCATGAAAAAAAATCCTGCGTTTTAAAATCCTGATTCAACAAGTGACAGTGCTGAATATCAAAGCTGTGGGCCAGACTACCAACCCAGCTGCAACACTTCTGCCAACTGGATCAAAATCTGCAACAACAAAAAAAGCCAGTCACTGCAGAGTGTTGGACAATGTGTGAATTCAGCAACGATTTTTGTGTCTCTACCATGCAGCATCCCACCCGTTCTCTTCTCCTCTCCGCACCCTCCCTTCCCTCCCCGGGTCTGCCAGGCTCCTTGAGCCGGCAATGGGTGGCAGTCATCCTGGAAATCCGCTGATATTGTTCCAGACGAACGACGTGCTGCATGGAGGCCGGGGAAGTGTTGTTCTGCTTCAAAGTCTAAACATAACCGGTCTTATAGTGTCTGGGCTGGGCCATTAAAGACAAGTAATTTAGCCTTATATTTTCGTATCACTCCAAGATTTGTGCTTTAACCATACTTGCTATCTCTTCAGGCTTTTTGTCCGAAATTTCCATTCATATTTCTGAAAAATATGTGTGTTGGATTTGGTCTTTCTTCTTTTTGCTTACACTGGGTGTGCAGATTATACACCCGCTTTTGCCCTCTCCACCCCAGAACCCTTCCCATGCTCGAGGAGGGACATCAGTAAACACACCATCTCCAAATTTCCGGACAACAAAGGACCAGCAGACCGTGTACCACTTTCTATTGTAGATGCATGATGGGCCGGTCCCATACAGTCACCTGTTGCTTCAAGCTGCCTGTGCTAAAGAGCTGAAAGTATCCTAAAGGAAACAAGAAAGTGAAAAAAAAAAAAAAACCCACGATATATGTGAAAATTGTCTTTATTTATGATTTCATTAAGAGACGGTTTGTTTGAACCACCTCCCACCCCACCCCCCACACATTGGCTTTTCACACTCAATCTATTCAGATTTACTGCTTAAAAGCCTGCCTCCCTACTAGCTTTTTTTTTTTTTTTTTCAGTGACCATATAGTTTGTGAGTTGGTCTCCTAAATTGGGGCTGCATTGTCCTCTTCTCAACAGCAGCCAGCAGGCTCAGCAGCCAGCACAGCCAGCCAAGCGTTTGACGTTATTAAATAATAAAGAGATGCTGATCTGGTAGCATTGTTGTGAAGGAAAAGGGCCAATTAGCGTGCCGTTATACTGTCATTATGGCTGTATTAACTCGAATTAGTTATAGGACAATATGCATATTGACACTTGCATTTTACACATTTTTTGACTGTAGGGGGAATTAGTCTGTACATCGAAAAATTGGCACGCGAAAATCAGTGATAATAAAACAGTCACAGAGTGGCCTGGACTGGAACAACACAAAAAAAGAAAAAGCAGTAGGCTAAATATGGAAAACAGCACGGCCTATTATTCGATATTTTGGACTAAGGATAAAGCGGTGTGATTTTGGATCTCTCGTTTTTTTGTCGTCTTCATAAATACCATTGAAAGTCATTATCCAACATGACGAAGTGGGAGTTAAGTTATGGAGTTTATAATTCAATAAGATGTACACTTAGTGGCGTAAAGGAATAGGCCTAATATATTACTTAAAAAATTGGGGAGTTACAGCAGCTTTTAGGAGCTCGACTGATTTATTAACGACCCTGTTCTTTTTATGGCAGAGCTCAGAGCTGAAGGATTTCCCTGGCAGGCTACAGTACAACAGGCCTTATATTGTTGTTTGTCGGCTCTTCTCAGAGAAAAATCCCCCTGCCCTCCCCCTCCATCCCTCTTTCACCCCCCCCGCCCCCCTCTCGTGCACTTTCTCCCGGCATATGCTAATCTCTCCAAGAAGCAAAAAAGGCTTTATCAATAAACTCTATTAGAACTTCAGGCCTTAACTCAGGCCAACACAAGTCATATTTTGCTGTCCACCACACAGCCCTCCTCCATAAGTGCATTAAACTGGAATGTTGTACAAAAACCCACATTTTCAATAATTGTATTTCATTTTAATGAGTAGTTGTCTGGTGGGGGACCGAAATAATAACCAAGCAAAACAAAGACAGGGGAGATTTTACCGTTTTACTCAGCCACACGGATTTGAAACATTAGTCCCTCGGGCATTTCACAAGAGCCAATCAGAGCCGAGGACCACAATTATCAGACGTGACAGAGTTGTTAGGCTAATGATCGGCAGTTAGTGATGGGTTACTGTGGAAAAAAAAGTGAATGCCACAAAATACCCGATTAAAATGTTAAACAAAAGTATGGAAGTAGCGGGGAAATGTAGTGCTTTGTAGGGTGCAGGTGGTGCTGAGTCTAACTAGCCTCCTACTGTAATATAGTTTCTAGCCATTAGGCCTATTATTACACTCACGCATGAGTTTCACACGGAAAATCTTTATCCATGAGGCAACATCAACACAAGTGTTCTGATATGCTGCAGAATAGAAGTAGCCTAAATAACTTATAGCCTGCAATGCTGGGTTAGACGTAGGCTACTTTGTCATACTCCCCCTCTGCCCGACAGTAAGTTGGCTATAGTTAGGCTACATAAAAACAAAACGAGACAAAACTGTTGTTATTGTTTTTGCTATCCGCTGCAAACCGTGCGGGCCTAATGATGGCGCTGTATAAAGCTGTCAGCATCAATGAGCAGAAATGATAAACGGAGCTCGAGGTGGCTGGTGACGTGGTGGGGGTGAGGGGGGACGAGAAGGGAGGAAGAGGAGGTGGAGGAGTGGGGCTGGGGGTCCGGGCTGCAGAGGCCGAGAGCCTCTGAGAATGCAGGCCGAGAGTAGCGCGAGGCTGATGGCATGCTGGTCTGTGTCAGTGTGTGGTCCTATTCAGTGGGAGTGAGTGTGTGTGTGTGTGTGTGTGTGTGTGTGTGTGTGTGAGAGAGAAAGAGAGAGAGAGAGAGAGAGAGAGAGAGAGAGCCCTCTCCACACACACACACACACACACACACACACACCGCCCGCTTCCCTTCCCTGCACCTGCGCTAGATCAGCAGGCTACTGGCTGCCATTCAGTCCCTCTACGCTCCAATCACACACACGCATACGTGCGCGCGCACGCACACACACACACGCAGCTGAAACACACGACAGCTCTCTGCTCTGACAGTTTTGCTATTCACCCATTCTTGCAGCCTTTCTCTGTGATGAAGGCAGATATGTCGTGTAGTCTTTAACAACACGACAAGAAGGGGAAAACACTGGTTGATTATTTTCAGAAGTTTTCGATCATATTGATTCAGAACCAGTTAGCCTATATGGGAAAGACTCACTTTACAAAGTTTAAGTTATTTTGACTTGCAGAACCATCCTCATGTGAGATAATATACTGTAAAGGCGTAGCTACATTCAGCAAACACAATATGATAACTTAAGGAGGCCATAATCTACACTTCGGTCGGTCATTTATACCTGATGTGGAATCATTACTGAAAAATGTGAAAGTTTATTAAAAAAAACCTGCAGAAAATATTGATTTATTGTTTTTCCATTAAAAGACCTGTCAATCGGTCAGAGCATGTTAAAGTAGGCATGGGTTTGGGGAAGGGTTGTGTCAACAAATGGAGTAAAAGGAGACGGAAAATGCAAATTAATGATTTTGAAAATACAGGTTGCACATTGTAGTGATTATATGACACTGTTGTTGATTATAGGCTTTAAGCCTAGGCCTACCTATATTTTCAAAAAGGCTACCACTGTTCCTTTCAGGTCGAACAGGCCTATAAATTATCACTTGGTTTTTAATGATGAACATTTAATTACTTGACCTCTACAGAAAACCCAATATTGCCTACTAAAGTAAACTACAACGGAAACACATAGGCTATAAGCACCAGTGGACCGCTTCATGTGGATGACGCCATGCCCCCTCCTCCTTATTATCTGCAACATGGTGAAAAAGGAAAGTGGCTCTCGTGGGATTACAGGCCACTAAGCTCGTTGTGTGTGTGTGTGTGTGTGTGTGTGTCTGTGGGTGAGGGGGGTCATTTGACCTAATTTTAAAAATCATATGGCCTAATCTTAACAACAAACACAAGATTTGGATAGCGGCCAGTATAAGATGTGGATCCACAGGCTTAATTGTTCAGGCACTGTGGACTAACAGAATCTTAATTTTTATTAATTTACTTTATATTATTTAACTTTTATCTGAGGCCCGCTCTATACCTTGTTTAAACTGGTTCATGATCTGCTGTGACCGAGCCAGTTTCAATAAATAGTATGTTAATGCTTTGTTATAACATGTAGAATAAGGATTTTTTTTCCCCGAGAAATTTAAAGTGTAACAGCTAAAATGTACAAATATAACACTTGACTGTTGTGATAAAGGCCACTTGAAAGCTATAGAGCCCGAGATGTAGATATACACACGCGCACACACACGCCAGGTTATCATAGATAACATCTGGGAGCTTTTTTTAAAGCGGGGGCAAAAAAAAGCAGAGGCGCGCGCTTACCACCTGTTGCAGTCCAAATATCCTCGAGCAGCGACAGCCAGACTCTGCACGCGAGCAACAGAAGGGGAGATGGATGGATGAACGGACGGATGGGTAGACGGGTGGATGAAAGGGATGTAGGGGAACACCTTGACCGGGCCTCCCAGCTTCTACCTATAGCCAATCACACAAAGCACACCTGGCCGTCCGGGTTGTAGCTACATGAGTATTTAAGGGTTTTTTGAGGGTGAGGGTGAGGGTTTGAGGGTTTTTTCTTAGGCTGGTTTAAAAATCCGAAACACCTTCCTGCACTTTTATTTTACCCAAGTAAGATTAGTAGAAAGTGTCACGGTGGATTCAGATATGAGGTGTAACATTTTAGACACCTGATTCCCTGAATCACCGGCAGTGCTGGCTATTCTGTGCAGCGCCTTTATTTAATGTTTGAACAGGAGCACCACTGAGCTTAAAGCGCCTCTGAGATTAAATCGCATTTTGGAAAGCACAGGGGCTAAATGCGGGCTAATATTTTTTTACTGAGATAACGCGATATCAGTGTTTTCAGAGTGAACATTTACCGTGTCCTAGTTTGCGACTACTAGGCCTTACTCACATGAGAAGGGACTATTTTAGAAAAACTTTTTGTCATGAAAATATGAATAAAGAGTAAACATGTCAAGCATGAGCGTTTAGATGTGTTTTTTTTCTCCTTTCCAAATACAAACCAAAACCTAACATCCTGAGAAAAAGGCACAACACAAGTGTAAAATATTTTGGTTCTGGTCTTGTTTTCAAATTTAAAAGCATCCTGGGCTTTAAGAGTATAGGCCTATGTGTCAACATGTAATATTTACAGGCGTTACAGATAAGCCACAGCTTTTCATGACACTCCACAGAAAATAAAAGTTGATAAATAGGCCTACACTAAGTAGGCTATTCTCTCCATTCAAGAAAGCTTTTCCACCACATCAAAGGTGCAGCGCTCAGCCGGGAAAAAATAATAATTTCGAGGGGCCTCCGGGCCTGCAGGGGCCCAGTGTTCTTGGAAAGAAAAAATGAGTCATTAATACGTCTACTGGTCAGACCTTTTAAAACACTTTGTTTATCACTGGTGTTCTCGGCTATTTCAACCAATTCAGCTGCTATAGGATCAATAATTAATGTAGCAACCAACGATCCCTTGACCTCTTGAAGGGTCGGAGAGAGAGAGAGAGAGAGAGAACGAGAGAGAGAGAGAGAGGGAGGGAGTGGACGGATAAATACCGAGGGGCCTCTTCAAATATTCATCTGCCGGTTAATGTGAGCTCTGCTCCCCCGGGACCCAGCCTGCAAGACACAACGGCCCTAATCTATCTCGCTGTACACACACACACACAGACACACACTCGCGCACACACACACACTCTCCCCAGATTTAAAACCGTTAGTTAAATTCAGAGCGAGCAGTTAGCTCATCATAAGGATTATTATTATAGGCGGGGAGAAAGCAGCCTGGCTGGCAAAGAGATGCATGGGAACATTTTGGAACCGGTTCTGTGTTTTTTTTAAAGGCGGTGGGGGGTTGGAGGAGGGGTGTGTGGAGTCACGGAGAGCTTGAACCGCGAGAGCCGGGGTTAACGGAAAACAGCAGGGCCCGTTTGATTAAACATTAAATTTAAATGGCCACACTCTATATGAAGCTATTACAGAGCGGGAGAAAAAGCATCCCGCTCGCCTGGTTCCTTTCAAGAGGGCTCAACTTCAATTTAGACCTAATTGAACATTTGGGCTGATAAGACAGCTCCACGATTAGGAGAAAAAATAGCAGGGAAAGCGTCCAAAAAAGTAACACACTTTTTAAGATAAAACCAAACAACAAGAAGAACTGTTACAGAGTGAAAAAAGAGCTGAGCTCATGAGATTAGGTTGTTGTAAATCCTCCTAAATTTCCAGATATGCTGCTGTCACAGTCAACATTAGATAATAAAAGTCCACCAGTGAAGGAAATCCTCCTGTCAGTTTACACAAATCTAATATAACTGTGAATGAGGGTTATAAATCTGATTGATAGCTGTTTATGAAGAAGATATTGGCATCAGCGCTGGCTAATTATTATTGCCTCAGTCTCCTGTCCCATTCAAAAGAAGGCCCAAAATACCAAGAAGTCTGAAAAGTAATAAAAAGCAGTAGGCCTATGAAATTAATTTACAAAGAAAATAGATATACTTTATAATGTAACAGCAATGCTTATTTGTGTTTGTTAATGATTATAGAAGAGGAGAAATGACAGTCTATACCTGAGGATGTTGTGTATTTTGGTGGAAAAATCTTCCCCTTTTTACGAAACAGGCAACAAACTTTGGCTTGATGGGGCCATCCGCAGGCACTAGAAAACAGAAACGTGGTTAACCACGACGCACAAGCTGAATTATTTGATCAAAGGCGTTTAAAAAAAGCCTTTCCCTAAGTCTGAATACTATATATTCATAATGATGTGAAAAAAAAAGAAAGAAAAAAAAGAAGAAGAACATGTCAGGGTTAAATTTACACTAAATGCTAAATAATTAACATCAGAAGAAAGACAGAAAAGCTCCACAGACAGATGACAGCTCAACATGTGATGACTGCTTGCACACATGAAATGACTGAGAGAAATAAAATCAAAACTCATACAATTTCAAGTATCCAAATTTCCAAAATTTATTCATTTCAAACTGCATATTGAAAAAAAATATACTCAGCTGAAATTGTAACTGTTATAAGGATGGTATTAGTTCCGGTATATATACATGGAGTGGTTGGCTTCTGAGTACAGGCCACAATTTTTAAAATACAACTACGGGAACGAATTTTTCAAATAAAAACTTAAAATATCACAGTAAATATACATAAATTGTACAAATCAATTAGAAAATAAAGAGCACAAGCGTCATACCTCTAACAGATGAAAAGTGGGAGACAGAAATATAAATTAACAACCTATATTTTAAGCTGAATGAAAGGAAAAAAGTGTCTTGTCTTTTTTTAAAGAAATTAAAATGTTTAGTAATATTGACCTTAACTGAAAAAACAGTATTACCTGCTTCGTTTAATGTCCCTTTTCTTTCCAATGTTTGCAGTAATAAAAGGAGCATAACTGATCGCTCCCATAGAAATTGCAGTTCTAACATTTTCACTTTGAATATTTTCAGCAGAACCGGCGTTGCTTTATATAAAATAAAGAAAAGAAAATGCAACCTCTTGCAGTTTAACAAACAATTTCATCTGATTGTAATGTTTCTTTGATAAATACTGTACAAAAGGTGATTGCAATAATAAAACATTTGATTGCGACTCCCACTTTCTAGTCTTCAAACTTCATCCACCTGTGAAGAGGGGATCTCCTACCGTTCCTCTAGAGCTTCCTTAGAATAAAATGAAAGAAAAAAAGAGTCGTGTGTCCTTTTCCTGGAGACTTCTATACAACTTTTCCCACCCCGAAATTTTTCTGTACAAAAATAGTCCAACGTTAATAGTCCACAGTTTCTCTTATAAAAGTTCATTTTTTTCTCTCTCTCTGCTTTGTGTCTCTTACATGTGTGTTAACGGCAGCGTGCCGTTGATCGTCGTCCCGGGCACGGCGCTCTGGTAGTGCCCGGACATGTGTAGCCTGGTCTGGGCGGTCTGCTCGCTGACCTCCGCCCCGGGCAGGTACATGCTGATCATGTCCCTCAGATCTCCGCTTTGGCAGCCCGGACCGGCCCGGTGGGAAGACGAGGTGACGACGGGCGGGCTGGAGCTGCTGGACTCGGACTTCACCACCGAGGAGGGCCCCATGGAGCCCAAGGCGGTCATCCCTGGCGTGGTTTGCTGGGAATAGGACATGGAGTATGTCGGGGAGCCGTTCATGTAGCTCTGGGAGCTGGTCATGGTGTTATACTGCAGGGCGCTCATGTCGTAGCGGTGCATGGACTGCATCTGGCTCGGGTTGTGCGCGTTCAGCCCCGGGTGCTGGTAACTCAGCTGGTCCTGCATCATGCCGTAGCCACCGTTGGTCCAGCCGTTCATGTGTGCGGCGTAGCTGTCCATCCGCTGGTTCACCCCACCGCCCAGCCCGGCCCCCACCCCAACCCCGACCCCAGATCCCATCCCGTTGCCTCCCGGAGCCAGCAGCCCGCCGGGCAAGGTGTACTTGTCCTTTTTCATCAGGGTCTTGGTTTTCCGCCGGGGCCGGTATTTGTAATCCGGATGCTCCTTCATGTGCAGGGCCCGCAGCCTCTTTGCTTCGTCGATGAAAGGTCTCTTCTCGGTTTCCGACAGAAGTTTCCACTCCGCGCCCAGCCTCTTGCTTATCTCCGAGTTGTGCATTTTGGGATTTTCTTGCGCCATCTTCCTCCTCTGGCCCCGGGACCACACCATGAACGCGTTCATGGGTCTCTTGACCCGCTCGGGACTATTTTTCTGGTTGGCGCCGGACGTGTTGGTGTTGCCCGAGCCCCCCGTGTTGGTCTGGGGAGCTGGGGGCTTCAGTTCAGTCTCCATCATGTTATACATCAGGAACAGGTTTTAGTTAGAGCTCCCGAGCAGAGATAAAAACACAGAGACACAAACTCCACAAGCCAGAGGCAGGACAGTGAGGAGCGCAGGGCTGCTGCTAAAAGTTACCTGTCGGTTTTTCTCTGCAACTTTTCTCTGGACAAAAACAACAAGCACCAAGCCGCGTCTCCACACACTCTCCCTCTCTCTCTCTCTCTTCCTCTCTGTGAGCGTGTCAGAGTGTGTGCGTGAGTGTGTGTGACAAAGAGTCTTCTCCCAATAGGTCCCTGCTAAGTTGTGTCCACAAAACTTCTCCCGTCGCTTCTCCGAAAAAGCATCAACAAACTGTACTTTTTCGCCCCTGTCCGCCTGAGCCTTGACAACTCCAGATAGTTTTTGAACAAGTTAATAGACAACCATTCATGTGACGGGGCTGTCAGTGAATAAATGGCTTCGACCTGGCCAATCACAGTCGGCCTGCTCCCCTGACACACCAATGGGAGGCATTAATTAGCATAATTGGGCGGGGTCTGCTCTGCCCCGAGACACACACACACACACGCACACCCGTGCTGCCCATATGAGCCAATACAAAGTACATATTTACGATTTCCAGGCTTATGGAGATATTTCTCTGGGAATATATATATGGTGGCACTTTATGAACATTTCACAACATTATACAGAGGAAAAAGGAGTTGCAAAAGCTTGCAGACTGTTGTAGGGAAATTAGAAAGTGTTTTCTTAAGGCAAACGTAGCGATAGGCTATAGGACAAAAAAGGTTCATAGATCAAAAAGCCTAAGAATTTAGAATAGATAAGGAAATTATTTTATGTGTTGGTTTACTTATTTTATTTAAACAGTAGCCTAGCCTAAACTCTTAACATCAAATCCAAAGTCCAAAGGGTCACAAAGGCTGTTGTAAAAGTAAGCATAAAAAAAGCCTAAATAAAAAGTTTTAAATAAATCCATCACGTTTATAATAACGGTGTCAGTATCATCTAATCTTGAAACGGGAGCAGCATTGTCCTGACATTAAGTGCCGGCCCGTGACATAGCTGTTGTTCAAAATCAAAAAGTCACTAATTCACCCACTTACGGTCCCAATAACATAACAACACTTAAATAAACTTTGTTAGTTAACTCAAAGCATTGAATAGCGGTGGTGTCTGTGTCTGTGTGTGTGTGTGAGGGGGGAAGCCACGGCTGGTTTTTAGCGTTGAAAAGAGGAAAGGTAATCCAAGATGTTTCCCCCAGTCCCTTTGTTTAGTGAAGTTGAATGCCAACACACAGAAGGCAGACGGGCTCATCTCAGCACAAATAAGCGGTTTTTGTTTGGGATGTTGTCGCTACATCTGTCAGGACAAAGACCCAACTCCACTCCACGTCCACTGCCACAGTGCTGCTGTTGTTGTTAGGGCTTTGTGGTGGGGGGTTAGCCTACGGCCTACCGGGGACACGAGTGGAGGAAAAATAAAGGTGAGGAATATTTTAAGATAAAGTGTGTTTGTACAAAAGGCGCAGCTCATTCATATAAGGCTGAACAAGCGTGTCAGCCAATTAGTGTGAATGAAAAGGGGCATCCACCTGCTTCACTTTACTCTGGATCAACTCGACCAGACTGCGATTATTTTGGGATGAAACCAGCATCAGCCTATTTAAACCTAAATAATTCACTCATGCGGTTTTAATGTCCAAAAAAGTTTTCTGAGGTTGGACGTGTTGGTGCCACTTGTTATGCCTTTTTCCTGAATCTCCATCTAAAGGACAAGGCGTCCAGCTGCGTGACACCAGCGCCGCCTACTGGAGAGATGGAGAACTGCAGACAACTGCAAAATCCTAGACAGGTTTTTCCTCAAGGCGCAGAGAAGGAATAGGCTAGAGGATGGCTGTTTTTAGAAGTTCGGTTAAAGATATAGGAAGTGCTTTAAAATTATCTTAAATATATATTTATTACCCATCAACAACAGCAGGACTATAATAACTGAAAAGCACCCGAGGTAGGCTTTTCAGTCTCACCACAGCCACACATCTGGATCTACAAGCCTGACAATCCCAATAATTAAAGGCAGATCAAGTACATACACCTGAAATAATTAAATTTAAACGCATGTCTCTAGATTAAATCATAATTGAAATTGAAAAGATCAAGCCTTATTATTTTGTTTTAGTCATTTGATAATAAATGGAGGAGCGGAGCCCCCGTGCTCTCATTATGCCGGCCCCAGCAACCTTACATAAGATTCATCTTGTGGTTAATAGGCTGCGAGAGGCGACACATGCAGCTCGGTCCATTATAATGCAAGGTTGAAATGGGCCGCTCGGCTGCTATCTGCATCTGAGTGTGTTCCCCGCTACCTCTAATCTGCTTATGATAATAAAGGAACAGCGGGGCCCTGCAGCTCTCTGAAAGCAGGCCCCATCCAGCCGGGAATGGCCCTGCATCCACAATCATCCTGAATTAAAGCCGTTGTTTGACAAAAACCAGGAGAAACTAGCGGGGCGGCTCCCTCGGACCACTTGTAAGCCCCCTGCTACACCAGGTTGGGATGGATACAACAAATATCAAACAGCACGCAGAGATATAAAAATACTGTTTTGTGGTAGCACAAATTTAGGTGACAGGAGCACTACAAAAACAAGTGACAAAAAAGAACAACAATATAAGTGAAACATATTTTTTTTACAACAGCCGCGCAGGAAGGATGCCATGTTTGAACTCCTATAAAAGTACCATTATCCAAAATACAATTTCTAGGGTGATGATATTGGTGCATGTCAAGAATAAGATTTAAATTTACGTATGGCAAAACGTATAAAATGATTATGTTAAAGGGAACCAAAATGACAATTTATATGGCAATGAGAGAAACAGATTTCAAGTGAAACGAAAATAAACTGGTCTTTTCTTGCCACTAGGGGCCGTGCCAACGGCTGGAGACGTAGCCGAAGAAATACTTTATCATTAATAAGTCCTGCTTGCAAATATGTGATGAACATATAGAAGGTTATTTTTCAGATAGGCCTAAATAGAGAAATAAAATAGTTCTCAATTTTTGAGGACACAGTTGAGTGTTTAGACAAATGCAAGATATGGTTTGTTATAATGTTAGGCCTACTATTTGTTTTTGTTTTCTTACGAATATATGTGGACACATATTTGGTTTAGTGACACGAGAAACTAACAAATAATCAGATTATAGTATAAAACATACACATCTGTTAGGTTGTAAAATTGACAAAATACCATTGAACATATTAGGCTATAATGAATTAAAATAGGCTATAAATACAATTTAAAACATGACATTCGGTTGAGCAAAATAAAATAGATTTTTCTCATTCAAAGCGCATCAGTGCCAGCAAAACATAATCCAGGGTTTTGTTTGATTTGTCATTCAAACCTTATATTATTTACTTATTGTTGAAAATAAATGCTGAAAGAGGAAAATAAATAAATTGTATTAAATTACATCAAGAAAACAAATGTCAAATTTGATGACCACGTCTATTCTGTCTGCACAAATTATCTCTGTGTATGTTGAGTAGAAAACGAAACCGGCCAACAGCAACTCAGTCAGCCAAGCTCATGATGCCATGCGGTGTCATTCCACAACACTGCATGTTTTACATACACACCGACTCAAACACACACTAACATACACACAGACACACACACACAAACACACACAGGGCTTCTCCTCTCCACCGCACTCCAACTTACTGCCAGTTTGGGAGTTGTCTTCCTCTCGTCTTGATTGGCAGAAATAAAACAAGATGCAATTTCGCTCAACCTCCTCCATATCTTCCTCTCGCTTCCCCCGGTGAGGGAGCCTCAACTTGTCCGGGACACAGCTCCCGACGTCGGCAGTAAAACGCCCATACGGCAACCTCCACATGTCCCCCCGTCCCCGGTATTCCGCGCGGTTTCGACCCAGCAGCCGGCGCGCTTTGGTCGGCGTGCAGCCCCCGTGGAGCCCCGCTGTCTGTCTGGAGCTCCGCTGTCTTCTTTCCGCGAGCCCTGCAACAAGAAAAGCCGTTTATGGCGACACACAATGTGAAAAGGGGGCCGATTTAAAAAGGAGAAGAATGCAAGCAAGAACAACAAAAGTCAGTTATAGCAAAGTCTATGCCTCTCCTCTCCTATCTTCCACCCCCTAGCTTAGCCCACATAATGAGCAGGAAAAAGCTTTATATTTTGTTCACTGGGTATTCACAGATAATTTGAAGCCATTGTTTCTGCCACAGATGGTTCTTTTTAATACAATAACGGTGCTCTTTGTGAATAGCGAGCCCACAATAAAAATCTAAAGCGTCCTCCTGAATAACCATTTTGTTCTCTCTTGTATAGGCCGAACAAAAGCGCCAGTGAGGTAATGGCCTGCCTTATTGAAAGCCTCAGAATGGGGATTTGATAAAGATTTTTTCGCTCCTTTTTCCTTTTGCACAAAGTACACGGCAATGTCAAAGAGAAACTGACACGGCATGAAAAGGATTTAGGCTCGAAAAAGTGCTTGATGTTGCAGGTTGCAACTATTATTATTATTATTATTATTATTATTATTTACATTTCTTCTTTGTGCATAAGTCATAGGTGATG